>NC_052526.2:5195937-5851250 GCF_016746365.2 Drosophila yakuba | reverse complement strand
GGCTAACCACGCGACGGAAGACGACAAGGAACTGCTGGCGCGTCTCGTTTAGCCAGCGCAGCGACTGAGCTCCCGGGTTGACCATATAGATGTTCTTGTACAGCATGGGCACGGTCATGTCATAGAAATTGGCGATGCTGCGAATACGAAAGGGAAGGCAATAGAATCACACACTGACCACTGATCACTGGATCACCCGTCTTTCGCACCTTTGAGGCAAACGCAGTTGTTCGATGGTTTCCAGTAGCTCGGGACAAAGCAGCAGCAGCAGGCGCAGCGTGTAGGCCGAGTCCATTGCGTAGAGCACCACATCGTCGTAGGGCGTCTCCAAGTCCGCGTCCAGAGGCGCACCGCCGCCGGCTCCCTCGCAGCCCTCATTCTCCACCTGGATCTGCATGCTGAGGAAGGCGCTCTCGTAGAAGGTGAGCGCCTCCTTCAGATCCTTTCGGTACTCCGGCTGCAGTCGCAGCACCTTGTCAAAGATCTGGCGCAGCAGCTCCACGTTCGCTGGCTCTGCATCGCCAACGGCGATGAGCAGATCGAAGAGCATTGGCACAGAGATCAGGTAGTTGGTGTACAGCAGGCTGCTGTGCTGCTGCGGGCTAATCCACTCCGAGTCCGATTCCTCGCCGGTGCACAGTCGCATTATCAAACGCACGACGAGATCAAGCAGCTCTCCATACAGCCGGTTGGCCTGTTCCAGCTCCTTGTCCGTGCTGGCATCCGTCTGTCTGTAGAAGGGATTGGCGCGCTGCAGGAATGTGACAACGGCCGCCATGGCCGACTCCTCGTAGACCATGTAGGACCAGAATCTGGCGGGGATTTAGTGGTAATCTCTTTGACATAGGGATCATCATGTTCGAGTTACTCACTCATGCTGTGTGAGACTGAGCAGGAACTCCATGTCCTGGCGGCAATTGCTGGCCGCGAAGGTCCACTCCTCCAGAGCAGCTCCGAATTTCAGGCGGCCGTAGGAGCTCATCATGCACACGTAGCTGGCAAAGGACTTCCCGCGCCGCACCCAGTGCTCGTCCTGCGGACACATACACACATATGGATACTTTTACCTCGCTACCAGCATCACCATGTCCACTTACCAGTGCCGGAATGTTGCGGCGCACCCCATCCTGGCCAGAAAACGCGAACTTGAGGTCGCCCAGCGGCAGCTTCTGTGGGTTGCAGTTGTTGTTGTTGCTGGTGTCGTTGTCCAGCATCGCGCCTCCTTGACTATGCTCGAATTTACCTAGGAAATTGCTCTAGTAACAAAATAAAATACAACTTGCAGCGAATTTCGTGCAGCGCACGGTGGCAGCACTTTCACGAGGTGGCGCATGAAAGCTCGGCTAGTGACGTCACAACGTGCACCAAAGAGTTGCCAGAGTGGTCGGAGTATTTCGATTGTTAAGTAATCGAACTTGAAACGGCGGCGTCAAAAGAATTCAGTTGATTCCAAATTTCCAAGACAAGCGGAATCTTGCGCTGCGCGAGTGGAAAGCCATTAAAAAGCCATTACGAGCCATTAAACCCGGCATTTGTTTACATTCCAATGCGCTTGGCTTGACATTCCAGCCGCCATCCGAAATTCGAATGAAGCCTGGAAGCATGGGAGATCACCAAGTGCCCAGCTTCAAGGTGGAGTTCCGGGGCACCTCCATCACGTACGCCAGTCCGACATCCGGAGCCGCCTCCCTCGACTTTTTGGCGCACACCCTGCGAGCCAGGAACGCGCACACATGGAGAACCATTCTGATTTGTCAGCAGAATTGCGAGGCCGAGCGTCTGAAATTGGAGCTCGCGGAGCGGGATTGCAACACGATTCTGCTGCCCACGCACGACCCAATGGCTCTCCAAGTGCTGCTCCTCTGGTCCAAGGGGGTGAGTTTGAAGTGGGCAGAGGTTATTGTTAAGTGGATGGTATTAGTTGTGGCTCTAAAGAGAAACAGGCGCTAAAGTACGCACTTCATCCTCTTTCCAGTACATTCACCAGGCTTTGATTCTGTGCGACGACATGCTCGAGCATCTGGAGGGCGTCGAGGCGCACCTGGTGGTGCATACAACGCTGCCGGAGCTCAACAAGTTCGAGGAACGCATGGAGTGGCTGAGCAGGTCGGCGGTGAAGGCAGAGATGCTGGTCATAACTACGCGTGAGGAGGAGGAGAATAAGAAAGGCGGCAAGAGGAGGGAGGCCGAGCTGGAAGTCCAACAAAGACTGCCCGCCAAAGACATCAAGCCAGTGGTCAAAGTAGATCCCCTAGATCCCAAGCACAGCCATGAGACGCAGAAAAATATTCCTCCAACGGAAAACGATAAGGAGCAACAGATCTCATTAGGCATGGAAGATACCTCCTCCAATGCCCTGGAGAAATTGCAGCCCCACCAAACTTCCTTTGAGGTGAAAAACACAGAGTTGGCAGTGGACGAATCCTCTCCAGCAGCTGCTAGGCCCGATCCACCTGGAGACGCACATCTCAATGCTGCACAGCCAAGCGAGGCTTCGGATGCTGAGTTTCAGGAGTTGTTAAAGGCATGGAATCTGCGAAACGCAGCTAAAGACCTGGACTTACCGCCTGCTCCATCTGGTCCCACTGAAGAACCATCCTGCCCGGAGCTGCCTGATACCACCACATCGGATGTGCGCGTCGTTGACGACACCGCTTCGCTGGACTCCTTTCAAACGGTGGAGGATTCTGCTGCCTCTCTGGCAGTGGAACCCTTTTCCGCAGCGAGAACAACTGTCTATAACTACGGCGTGCTCGCCTGGAGTCGCCACTTGGTTGTGCCGTGCTACGATTTGGGCGGGGCGCCGGACATAAGCACCAACATCGGGCAGGCCATGCATCAGCTGGGCGTGGCCAAGTCGCGGGCGCGGGCGGTCCAGAGATTCGCCTGGCCACATGTGTCGTCGGGCAAATCGGTGATAGTTGTGGGCAATATGCAGATAGGAAAGACGTGGTCCTACCTGCCCACTGTGTGCCAGCGCAGCCACAAGGAACTGCAGTGCCGTCCAGCCGATGGCCATGGACCCAGCTGCATCTTTGTGTGTCCCAACCAGTCGCAGGGCAAGCAAATCGGCCGCTGGATGAGCACGATGCTCCGTTCGCTGGGCAGTGAGGTGGCGTTCGAGGATGTGGTCACGCACTGGGACAAGAGCCAAGTGGCGGACATCGTTTGCCGGCTCAGTCGGCCCGTTGGCATTCTGCTGACCAGCGTGGACCTGCTGTTCGAACTGCTGAGCACCCACCACTCGAGGAACGCGCCCATTTTCGATCCCCAGGCGGTGAAGTGCATAGCCTTGGATAACCTGAACGACATGGTTCGTTTGTTGCCGGACCTCACGATGAAGCTGCTGAAGCGATTGCCCGAAGTGCTCAAGCTCACCCAAAGCCAAAGCCAAACGAAGTGCAATCTCTACGTCTCCGGCCGCATCTGGCACACGGATCTGATGGTGCAGCGCATCCTGCCTCTGATGCGCGACGATGTTCTCATTCTGTTCGACGACGCCTTGGAGGCGAGTGTCTATGGCGGCGTCCAGCTGGACACACAGCTCGTGCAGGAAGATCAGAAGATTGAGCAATTGAAGCGGCTAATCGAACGCAGGCAGCCCGCCGAGCAGCGTGCCGTTGTCGTCTGTTCCAGCGCGGCAGAGGTGCTCCAACTCCGCCGTAAGCTGGACGCGATGGGCCTGAATGCTGAGACCTGCGTCTCGGAGGCGTGCTACGCCAATGTCGCCCAGTGGCGACAGCAGTCTACGGTGGGCCCACTGCTGGTCACGGACGATGTGGTGCCGCGACTGCGATGCGGACAGCTCACGCTGCTTGTCCACTACAGCTTGGCCACCAGCTGGATGCGATTCAAGCAGCGCTTCAGTCTGTTCTACGAGAACCTCAAAGCGCCAGCGTTGCACGCGGGAGGCCAGTCCGTGATCTTCGTCCAGGCCACCGATGTGGACAGCATTTGGATACTCTCCGACTTTCTGCTCAAGCACGAGCTACCCAGGCCCATCCATTTTCTGGCAATCCTTTCGCAGCGCCGCCTGGCAGAGCCCCAGCATCCGGGGCGACTCAAGCTCTGTCGCCAACTGACCGCTTTCGGGGATTGCCTGAGGCACAGCTGCAAGTACCGGCATGTGATGTGGCAACATGAAGTGCCACCACCGGCTCACTATCCCACCACGGGACCCATTCGGTTCTCGGTCCTGGCTGTGAGTATTCTCGATATCCAACTATTGACTTTTACGCTTGATATTCATTACCTTTCCCAGTGCAACAGCCCCGCCAGCTTGTCGGTGCGCTTGGGCGACCACTTCCCCACAGTGGTCCACTTCCTCAACGTGCCGATGACGCAGCTGGGGCAGCAGGTGCAGCGTCACTACGAAGTGGAGGAGCATCGGCGCAGGCATCCCAATCCCGTGCCCGGCGAGCGAGCGGTGGTCAAGAATATCAACCGATACGAGCGGGCGGACGTTGTGAGTGTGGAAAACAATGGCAAGGTTGTGGTGCAGCTGCTGGACACGTCCACCGAACTGGTTAGCTACAATGCCAGCCAGCTGTACGCCTGCGATGCGATCTTCAAGGTATGACCCCATAGATGCACTGTGTAGACTATAAACTGATGCACTCTTCACAGGATCAACCCAGAGAGGCGATGGAGGTGCGGATCACTGGCCTAGAGCCCCAGAGCCTGGATCGCCTCTGGCCCGAGGACGTGCGCAATGTGGTGCGCAAGCAGTTCTTCAGTCGCCGCCAGAACAAGCGGAACCGCCAGTTCTACGCCGTCGTGCAGGCCACCATCCACCAGACGATCTTCGTGCGCGACGTGCACGACGAGGAGGGCAACGACCTGCGCAGCTTCGTCACCAGTCGCTTTCGCGCGCATGAGGACGAGCGTTGCCTGGACAAACTAACTGCGATGGTGCAGAGCTCCAGGGACTTTCCACAAGGCTGCTAGTTTGTTGGTTGCCTTTTATGGTTTTTTGTCTTTTTTTATGGTTAAATTTCTATCTCTTCTTTTTATTTTATACATTTTTCAAAGATGTTTTTCTTTATTGTCTTCCTATTTTATACATATTTTTAAAGATGTTTTAATTATTCGAATAATGTTTATACGCAAACATGGCGCTATCCTCGTTCGACTTCGTATGCAATACGTTGCATATATGCAGATCTTTTTTGCTTGCTCGTAATATATATTGTAAAATACTTCAGATGATTCCTAACGTGAAATAAAGTGCATGTACCCAATGCTTTAGTTCGTTACACGTAGTGCACAAAAGCGCACTAAAGAAATAAACGAACTTGGAACGAACCTATGATTAACCCATGGCACCGCAACTTTAACTATAACAATCGATATAAACTGGACTAGCTAGTCTGGATGAGATATAACCTGCCATATCTAGCTGAAGAACCGTTTCATTGCCATGTGTTGAATTCGCAACTTGCGTTTGATGTCGTTTTCCAATGTCCTAATCATGCGACAGCCCGACGAGGTAGGCTCCCCAAAGCGCATCCAAGTTGTAGCTGATTCCTCGTTAATTTCCAGGGCAAGTGTCACATTTGTAAGCGGGTCTTCTGTTGCGGCCAATGCCGGCAGAAGCATCAGTTCAAAACCCACGCCATTGCTGTGCGCGAGCCATTGGGATCGAGAGTGGCGGGCGGCGTCGGCGGCATAACCGAGCATCGCCATCAAATGGAGTCCGGCGCGACCACCATCTATGTGTTCTGTCCGATCTGCGAGCGGCGCCCGCTGCTGCTGCGCGAGGAGATGCACGGCGAACTGCTGGCCCACATCGAGACGTGCCACCTGCCGCTGAGATGCCGCAAGTGCCAGCGCAACTACACGCGCATCGATGACCTGCGCGAGTTTAGTAAGTGCGTGGACCAGGAGCAGCGCTGCAGGGCGGACGGCTGCGCTGATGTCACCGGCGCCACGGAGACATCAAAGGCGACGCTAAAGAGAGCGGCCAATAGCACAGCCATCTCCACGCAAACATCGCCGACCGTGACGCCCATTTCGCTGATCAACATGCGCTGGAAGGCCAAGAGCCGCATCACCCACGAGGAGTTCATCAGCGACAGCGTCTCCTCCATACGTAACCTCTCGTCGTTCAGCAACAGCTCCATTCGTCGCTCCATCGGCCATCTGGGCGTGAATGCGTCCGAGACGGTGGAGAAGGGTAAGGTAATACGATCAACGTCCACGCCGCTGCATGTGGAGTCCGTTTTTGCCAAGCCCAAGGAGCCGATTACCTTCAATGCCTCCACTGGCGGCCATGTCTCCAGTATCTATCACGAGGAGCCCAGTCCGGCGCCCGAGACCAATCCCGGCCAGCAGCACCACCACCACCAGCAGCAGCAGCAGCCGTTGCAGCAGCGCGCCTGGAAGATGGGAGCCCGCAACAAGATGAGCGCCGCAACGCCGCTGCGCCAGGTCATGTCGAAGAGCATACAGAAAGCCTTCGTGGAGCACGGCGGCATGATGGTCCACCAGCCGCCATCGGCAGTAGTCCAGCGCCGCGTGCGCCTCGATCTCAGCGAGCACAGTGAGCACAGTTCCCACGAGGCAGTGGGTTCGTCCGCTCTGGACCTGCGACTTTCGCCAGCTATGCGGCGCACTCAGAGCGAGTCCAGCGCCTCGGAGATCAGCGGCAATGGCAGTGGCGTCTCCAGCTACAGCTCCGCGCGGAATTCCGATCAGTGCAAGCGGCAGTTCCTGCTGTCCGCCCAGAAACTGACCACTGAGTCGATCATCATCACGCGAACGAACTCCAGTTCGCAGGAGAGCTCCTCCACGGTGTACAACTCCTGCGAAAGCGTAGAGATCATACGGTCCACCTCGCAATCGGCGGAAGTGTGCCACGTGCCGACCATAACGCCCATCCGTATCACCGGTGCTGGGATCAATAAGAAGCAGATCAAATTTGAGACGCCACCCAAGAGCAGCCAGCAGATGCAACGCAATGGCGATGGCGACGATACCAAGGATCAGTTCTTCACGCCGGAGCCAGGAACGCCGGAACATCCAGAGCGGCGTCATCGCCAGGCGATTGTGCCGCGCCAGCTGAGCGGCGAGTTTTCGCCCAAGGAGAAGGATAAGTGCAAGGAGAAGGGGCTGGCGGTGCAGGCCCTCATCTCGCCGCCATTGCAGCGTCCCAGGGTGCGTCCTCCGTTGCGGGAATGTCGTCAGCAGCGAGTCTTTAGCGGTGTGCAGGATGTGGGCGAGCCGGAGGACGAGGAGGAGGACGAGGTGTTCCGGCCCACAAACGCCTCCACGTGCAACGACAAGAAGCTGGAGGCGCCCAACTCCGGTCGCCTGTGGTCGCTGATGACCTCAATGATGCGACTGCCGGCCAGTTTGCGCGGCGAACGGGAAAAGGACCAGGATAAGGAGATGGACAGGGGCAGGGAAGCGGATAAGGAGAACGCCGGCTCGGGCTCACTCATCCGTCGCTGCGCCTCCATCGCCGGCTCCCTGGTGCGGCCCAGTGCCAAGGACTCCGCCATGGCGGACCACAGCAGCCTGAAGAGGAAGCGCACCCAGACGCTGGACAATCAGTACTGCAGCCAGATGTCGCCGTCCAGCTCCTCAAAGCGCTACCGCATCCGGCCCAGGGACCCCATCGAGCGCATGCGTCGCCAGTAGGATATAAGCCATATACCAGTGAATCGAATTTGTGTTTTAATTTGTGCATTTTTTGTTCTCTTAAATAAATAAATGTTTTGTCAAGCAAGAACCGTTATGTGGTGCAGAAGTGCAGGAGTTGGCAGGTCCTGGTTAGGTCCAGAGCTGTCCACTCGTTTCATTGATCCTGTTGGTAATTCAATTGCAAAATATATTCAGTTGAAATGTGCGTATAAGCCACACGACACCGGAACGACCATGTCGAGATCAGAAGCAGGTCAGGCCGTCGAGCCCAACGCGTACAAGCTGTGGATCCACTGCAACCGCTGCTACGCCCAGTTCACCGACAAGCAGCACACCTTTTTCCTGCTCGCCTGCCACCACGTATTCTGCGAGCGTTGCGTCAAAGTCTCCGCCGGCCGCACGCCCAGCGACGCGCCCGTCTTCGAGTGCCCCACCTGCCGGCGGAGCGTCCGTGGCCGCCAGTTGATCAACTCGATGCCCAACCACTTCAAGCAGCTATTCCACCCGGAACCCTTCACTGTCGGCAACGACTTTGCAGTAACTTTCCAGCGATGCAACCACCGCCACTTCGACAAGTACAAGGAGAGGAAGGTAAGCGTTTAGGATGAGGAGGATCAGTATTAGTCCAATTGCTTATATGCACGCATTCCTTCTCGCGCAGGAAATGGAGATGGAAAAGCTGTGCAAGGACATCGAGGTGGCCAAGTCCGTGTGCCAGAAACGCTTCCTGGAGGCGCAAATGCTGCGCGTGGAGCGCAAGAAGCTGATGCAGCGGTCGCGGTACATCAAAGCGGAAGAGATCAATCGGAAGGCGGAAATGCATCGGTACGATATTCGTATTCACGCTATTTGCTAAATTCCCATTAATGAATTTTATGTAGGATGACCCAGACCATTCGGAACCGCTCGTTGACTTCCCAGAACTCATCATCCGCACAAAGTTCGGTCCGTGGACGTTCTCGTGGCCGTGGTGGAACCACACACTCATCTTTGAGTCGACGCCGATCAAGGGATTCAAGGGAATCGGACCGCAGTTCTTCAGCCAAACGCAATCAGATCACCAGCTTCATTCACCCGCCCAACCACTCATTCGATCTGTGAGCTGGTGTTGCTAAGTTAATCTATATCAAAAACGAAAAGCGTTTTAATTTCTACGTAATATTCTATTTTTGTAAATAATAATTTAAACAAAATTTTAAGTTTCAAATAAACTGCTAAGTTTACAGTAGCCGTTAGGTTTCAATTAACAGCCGGGGTTCTGTTAACGGCATACGTTAGCTTAACAGAAGTTGATAGATGTTGAAACTAAATTCGATTATTCGTTAAACAGAACCGCGTAAGAAACCGATGCCTGCTGCACCGATACCGATAGTATCGCATAAACATCTGCCCAAAAAAACGCATAAGAATTAAATTAACAATTATAAAAAAAGAGTAGCCAAACGTCATAAAAGCGACGAATCCAGCGCAGCCCGACGACAACGATCCCGGGCAAGGAAAGCAACAGCAACAGTGGACAACGGACAGCGGATACGCACAGGATGATGAGTGGCAAGGCGCCCGGAGTGGTGGTCCTCAACTGCCGGACGTGCACGCGTGCCTGCAAGCAGCACAAGCCGCTGCAGGAGGAGATCGAGCTTGGCCCGGAGGGCAGCACCACGCTGGCCAGCATGCTCCACTACTGCGCGGGGCTGTCGTTCGAACCGCATGACGGCGCTGCCATGCCGCAGCACATCTGCCTCAACTGCCTGCAGCTGCTGGAGCAGGCGTTCAACTTCAAGCGCATGGTCATCGACTCCGACGAGCTGCTCCGCCTGGGCCTGGACGAGGTGCACGGCACCAGCCACCATCAGAGCCAGAACCATAGTCACAGCCACAGCCACAGCACTAACCACAACCAGAGCCCAAGCCAAAGCCAGCAGCACGATGAGCACAGCCTGCAGGCGGGCGATCCCAGCGAGGAGTACGTCATGATCGAGATGCTCAACGAGGAGCAGGATAGCGGCACTGTAAGTAACTGTCACTTGGTCACTTGGGGGTGCACATGATACTCTCGTTCCTGCGATGACACCGAGGATCAGTGATTACTTACAGCGGTTGGGAATTGCGCCCAAATGGGAGGAGGCTTCGTTAAAGCTAAAATTCGAAACGCCTAACTTATAACTAACTATATATAAATATATTTCTCTGACAGTTGGAAGAACAAGCAGCAGAGGCGGAACGCCACATGCACTCGAGCCCCGAAGAGGATGAGGAGTTCGTCATCGAGGAAGTGGCCGATCAGGATGACGAGCTGACGGAAGAGGAGCACCAGCAGGCAGAGTCGGGCGACCAGCAGGAGCACATCACCATGGAAAGCGTGCATGAGTTTCAGCCAGCCGAAGTCGAGTATGTGACCATCAAGAATGAGTACGAAACGATCGTCACGGAGGAAGATGAGATCGAGGTGATGGACGACTCTGGCGCCCACGACGAGATACTGGACGGACAGATGATTGTGATACCCGCGGAAGGAGCCATAGACGAGGTCATCGGCGAGGAGACCCTCGAAATAGAGGAGGATGAGGAGCGCGAGGAGCATCTGGTAAGTGGTGAAGTTGTAACGCACAAGGCGCATGTCCCTTCTCATCACCAATTCCCCCCGCACACGCACAGCTGGCCGAGGCGGAAGATGTCTGCGAAGAGGAGGACTTCCTGGAGGAATCGCTGGACTCAACGCCGCCGACCGCTGGCGAAGCACTGCCGCACGTGTGCACCGTGTGCCAGAAGGCGTTCCGCCAGCTGTGCCGACTCAACCAGCACATGCGCTCCCACGTGGACGAGAAGCACTACGAGTGTGAGGAGTGTGGCAAGCGGCTGAAGCATCTACGCAACTACAAGGCGCACATGCTCACCCACACCAATGTCAAGCCGCACCAGTGTAATATCTGCGGACGCTTCTACCGGACCACCTCAAGTCTGGCGGCGCACCGGAGAACGCATGCGGAGGAGAAGCCCTACAACTGCGATCAGTGCGGCCGTGGATATGCGGCGTACGATCATCTCAGGCGCCACAAGCTCACGCACACGGGAGAGAGGCCCTACGCCTGCGATCTGTGCGATAAGGCGTACTACGATTCGTCCTCGCTGCGCCAGCACAAGATCAGCCACACCGGCGAGAAGGCCTTCACCTGCGAGATCTGCGGCGTGGGACTGTCGCAGAAGTCCGGCTACAAGAAGCACCTGCTGGTCCACACCGGCGCCAAGCCGCACAAATGTCCCATCTGCGGGCGTGCCTTCACATTCACCAGCAACCTCAATGCCCATGTACGCCTGCATTCCGGCGAAAAGCCGTTCAAGTGCGAGGTCTGCATGAAGGCCTTTCCCACAAAGAAGCGACTGAATAGCCATTTGCGCGTCCACAACAAGGAGACGCCGGTGATGGCCACCTCCGGTGGTGGTCAATCAATCGACCACCGCCGACGGGCCACGGCAGGAGCTGCGGACAGCGGATCAGCGTCCACTCTCCACCTGACCGAAGTACCTGAGCAGCCGGTGTCCACCTCCAAAGTGGTGGTGGTGCTTTAGGCGGGCACCAAGCTGAGGGCGCTGTAGGTAGCTCTAGGACGTGTAAGTCTAGCCTTAGCATTGTACATTTAAGATTCGCTAAAACTGTTAGGAAATATACATAATAAACGTAATATACATTTATTTTTTACCCACATAAACACCTCGTTTTCATGTGATATATTATCTGCAAAACGATAACTTTTCAGTAATTTTAGCCACTCATATCCACTTTTGATGACTTTTTGATAAGATAACGCACATACAAGGTGTCCGCTGCTGGCGCAATGAAAGACATGAGTGTGTTTTGTTTTTGGTTTCGCGGTTAAGTCGTCTGTTTATAATAATATTATGATTACATTGCCAAACAACAAAAACAAGCAAGTTTAGTTATTTAATAAAACAAAAACAGGCGCCTTGTCCTCACTTCACCCAAAGGAGCAAAGGAAAGAGCGTGCCTTCCCAACCTGCTGCCTACTCTCCAACTCCTACTCTAAGTCGACGAAAAAATATGGCCAGTGTGCTGCTGGAGGGTATGTTTGTTTGTGTGTGCTCCGGGGCAGGCGGAAGGAAGGTTAAGGTATGCATATGGAACGGGACGGGGTGTGCGCGATGGCCAGCCTCCTAGCGCCCCAGAATGTTGCGCGACCACTGCTTTACCATGGGCTTGGTCTTCGACTGCTCGATGCGCTCCGCCTCCTGCATTTGTTCGGCCAACTTGCGCTGGTTTTCCCGGAACTGATTGATGGGATCGTCGAACTGGCGATAGTAGTGGAGCACCTCACGCACATCGTCCACGTTGCTCTGTGCAATTACTGTGGCGAAAGGCACAATGAGCGCAATGTTGTTTACCCTTTAATGTGTAACCACTTACTCTTCAGGAAGGCGATGAGGTCCAGCAACTGCCCATCATCGTCATTGCCATGCCAGCGAGGCATGCCGAATGTGTTGTCCGGATGCATCTTGGTGGCATTCGCATCCCAGTCAACAACAATCACCTAAAATGTTTCATTTTCTACATTATTGCAAAGGAAAAAAACGCTTAAGTTGTCTGCACTTGCCTTCTTCAGGTCGCGATTGAGGTTATCCAGATTCTTCACATGGTGTCCGTCCACAAAGTGCGTGGCATCCCTGACCAGGCGGTACATAATGTAACCGTTGGGATCGAGCGCATCCAGAATGGGGAACACGGTCATGCCCTGCTCGGCGGTGAAGACAACAATTTCAAAGTCCTTGGCGCACTCGGCAAGGAAATGATCGACGCCGGGACGCTTCTTGAAGCGCCAGCCAGTCTGGTAGGTCCAGTCCGGATGCACCAGCACGTCCTTCATCTCCAGCACAAGCGTATAGCGCGGCTGCACGTACGGCGGCTTGAGCGGATCGGGCAGCAGCTTGGCCCGCGACGGCTCCTGAATCATGCGCTGATAGTAGTGGATACTCTTCCACATCCGCTGCAAATACTGCTGCACCAGCGGCTTGTGTGTGAACTCGTCCTCGATCGCCTGCCCGTTGGGATCCAACTCGGGCTTGCCAAACTCGTAAACGGCCCACAGTCCAGCAGCCACGCCGCCGCCTCCAAAGATTGCGAAGCTGCAGAAGCATCGTTATAACTATGCACACATATTAGATTAGCGAGAGCGAGCTTACCCCAGCTTCATGCGCTTCCAGGCGCGCTCGTTCTCCTTAGCCTCCTCCTCCTGCTGCTTCTGTCGCTCCTGTTCGGCATTGGTGTCCACCTCCGGCGAGGTCTGCGGAAAGAGCTTGGCCAGCAGCGGGGCATTCGATACGGGAGACGGGGTCGCCTCAGTGGCCGCACCAGTGGCTTCTCCAGCTGCTTCTTGCTCTGCAAAACGGGCAAAGGGCACATGGAATTGGATTGGATTACATTGAATTGGATTGCATTAGATGGGATTAGGGAGTCACTTACTGGCTGTGCTGCTGTAGCCGCGGGCTGTGCACAGGATGGGGCAGAGCGCCGATGGCGGAGGAGCTGCCGATGTGCATGTGGATAGTCGCTGGTGCTGCTGGTTGTGCTGGTGGTGGTGGTGGTGGTTATGGTGATTACCCAATGCGCGGTGCTGATGGATTCGGGTGAGAACGCGCGGCGTGCTGAGGCCGCGCAGCAAGTGTAGGACGGTGGCCGGTGCCATGCTCATGCTCATGCTTCGCTTCCCTTCCCGATTTTAGAGTCCTAGGCGCCGTTCGCGAGTCCTGCTCGGCTAGCAGCGACTTTTTCTTTTAAAAAATTTCCAACAAAAATTTCAACTTCGCACCGGCACGGCGTTGGCGTTAGGGATTTTTCTTTGGCCACTGCCAGTCGACAGCAGGCGTTAGCACTTTTAGCACGTGGCTCGCAGCAGCTGTAAATTGCCAATTTTTCTAGCCAGATCTATCGGCATCTGATGCAAATACACTTATTTATGTTGCTTCTGACAATTAACTAAGCACGCTTTTAGGTTAGCCTAAATTAAGAAAAAATTAAAGTGAAAAGCCACCAGTCACATAAGCGCCTTTATGGACCTGTACAACCTTTGGCTATTTCCAAGCTAGCTCTTTGCAGTGCCAGCACTAATGGATCAGCTGAGTTTTGACATCACTGTTCCGGACGCTAGAATTTGTTATTTACTTGAAAGTTTGTTTAGTTTATTTATTGGAAAATCCAACGCAGGACTGCCATGTCGCCGCCGGATGCTTTGTGTCGCGTTTGCCACATTGCATCGCCCCGCTGCCTGCCGCTCTTCAAGCCGCTCAGCAACCTTATTGCCGGCAAACTGGCGACTCTGGCCAACATTCTGAGCTACTGCAGCGGATTGGAGATCTTGGAGTCGGAGCTCTTTCTGCCCCACCACATCTGCTCGGGCTGCGTGGCCAAGCTGCGGCTCTCGCTGGAGTTCAAGCGCAGTGTCCACCGCATGGACAGATTACTGCGGCAGAGTCATGCGGACTTTTGCCGCAGCAAGAGGATCAACGCGGGACAGGATTTTAGAGACAGGCTGTCACCTGAGATTCCAGAGGACTTTGTACTTGTGCTTGATGAGCAGGAGGTGGCTGTGTATGCTGCAGAAACTATGCGAAATGAGGCGGATCAGCTGGTCGTCGAATCAGTTGAGGAGGAGCCGAGTATGCAAAAGGAGAGGCTGGATCTTGAACTGGAACGGCAGGAAGAGTTGCCAGAGAAGGAGAACTACGAGGAGCAGAATAGTCACTCTGTTGCGGAGATTTACTTGGATCCCAAAGCAGGCGAGGATTTGTACGAGGTGATCGACGATGCGGAGCAACGTCTAGTGGAAGCTCCAGCGAAAAGCGAACCATTGGCCAGTAAGAGCAGGCTACGGAAATCCAAACCCGCGCTGAAATGTCTCGTGAGAACTGAGCACTGAGTTTTAAGTATGTAATCCCAAATTAGTATCCCATTTTCGCCAGATTTGCGGCAAACAACTAAGCAGCAAGAGGACCTTTCAGCACCACATGACGCTGCATGGCCCGCACCACATACACCAAGAAAACCAAGTCCACAGCATGGAAGATTCGCTCCAAGTTGAGCCCGTTGTGCAGCCCAGAGCTGGCGAAGATCTGTACGAGATTGTGGAGAAAGCAGAGCAACCTGTGGCCAGCAGGAGCCGCCTTTGGAAACCTCTTAATCCCTCCCTGCAGTGCCAAGTAAGCTGACCCTCAATCGCAAATGATCCCAAAGCGTAGCTCACTCAAACCTTGTTTTCCTCAGATCTGCGGCAAGCATTTGAGCACCAACAACTCGTTCAAGTACCACATGCAGCTACATGGCACGGCCACGCCGTACGTTTGCAAGATCTGCGGCGAGTCCTTCAAGACCCGAAACGCCCACGACGGTCACGTGACGCTGCACGATCGAAACAATCCGAATAGGTGTCCCACCTGCTTCAAGGTCTACCGGCAGGCGTCCTCGCTGCGCACACACCTGCTAATCCACAGCGGCATCAAGCCATTCGAGTGCAGCATCTGCGGCAAGCGGCTGACCCAAAAGTCCGGCTACAAGAAGCACATGCTCACGCACACGGGCGAGAAGCCGCATGGCTGTGACATATGCGGTCGCAGTTTCCGCTACTCCAGCAACCTGATTGCCCACAAGCGGTGCCACAGCCAGGAAAAGCCGTACCACTGCCAGGTGTGCCAGAAGCGCAGCTTTGGCAGCAGGTCCGAGCTCAACCGCCACATGCTCGTCCACAGCAGCGAGCGCCCGTTCAGCTGTGAGCAGTGCGGCAAGTCCTTCAAGCGTCAGATCTCCCTCGGCATCCACCTGCAATCGCATGCGGCGGGAAGGCAGCGCAAGAGGGGCGACCGCCGCAAGACGGATGTCCTGCTGGTGCAGCAGGATCAACCTGAAGAGACCTGAATGCGGAGGCTCTACTATTGCTTGTGAATCTCCAGCCTATGTTGTTATCAGTTATTATTATTGTTAAACTACTGCATTAGTTTAGTACATTTCGCTTTTATTTTCGGTACTTTCCTTTGCATATAATAACAAGTTCAAAGTGTTACTATTGTTATAACGCCCTAGGATAAAATTTGTTATTTGTTATGTTTCCCACCCAAATAATGTGCTTTACATATGGTCAACGTCAACAAGGGCAGACTTGCCAACATTTTCGAGTCTTTTGAGGGGATTTCGATTTTTGATTTAATGTGAGCTTTAGTTTATCAGGTGGAGAATCTCTATACATATGGAAGTTTTAATTGGGATTTGCTGCGAGGGTTTTGGGGATTTAGGGCTACAAACTATGCTGAATCGAACTTAGGCAACTTAAGCGCTAGAAACCAATTAGAGTAGTGCGGAACGAGTGTGCGAGCGGGTAACAAACAAATGGGTTGAGAATTTAAAATGTGGGAGCTTCGCGTTCACGTTCGCGTTCGCGTGATACATAGAGTTAATGTATAAATAAATATATATGTTCAGACAATGTGAGTGCTTGCTAATACTTGGCATACATAAAATGAGTATAGATCACAAAAAGTCGCGTAAAAACATAAATGTTAGTGGGGGTATAACGTGCGGGGTATTATGAATAATATCATTGAGATATGCGCATATGTGTAGGCTTGGAGGCACACGTGGCTATCCGCTTGGACGATCCCCATCATCCTTGTCTCTCTCTTTTCAGGTTCCGCATTTTTTTGGGTACATAAACAAAGGGGACACGACCGGATTGCCGCAGTTGCCACTGCCAATCCACTGCTAATCCTTCTCCTGCTGCTGCAGCAGGGCGGCGATCTCCTGGAACTTGTGCCGAAAGTCCACGCTGCTCTCGCTGATCACCGACATGCTCGACGACGGATCCTATCGATTGTGTTAAGTAGTTATCAAAAATAAATGGAATGAAAAGGGGGTGTGCCATGTGGACTTACCAGTATATCCCGGGTGGCATCAATGCCATCCAGATGGCCCAGCAGCGAGGTCAACGAGAAGTCATTGATATTGTCCTCCAGCCAGCGCGCATTGGATGTTGAGTCCCTGAGCAAGTGCATCGGGCTTACGCTGCCGTGGAAGAAGTTTTGAGCTGCCAGCGAAAAGATTTGCACAAGTGTCAATAACAAAGTAACCGAAACCGAACGCTTGATGCTCTTACATGTGCTGTCGTCTTGCACCGCCTCCGCCAGGGAACTGCTGACGCCAGTCGTGCTGGTGGCCACACAAATGTCCAGGTTGGGCATATCTCGAGCGCTGGCTTGCGTGACCTCGTCGTTGAGGAACTCCAACGCCCCCTGATCCTCTGGCCCTTGATCCTGTGAAAGTAGCGTCGCACCCATGCTGGAATCTGGTTTTGAGCCGGAGGAGCTGATGCCACTGGAACTGGAAGTAGAGCTGGTGCCATCGAGGCGATCGATCGGTTCGAAAAGGCCACTGTGCAGTTGGCGCACACTCAACAGGTCGTACGGACGACCGCCAATGGATGTGGGGGGCAGGAGACGGCGCTGCACGAGCACCTGGCGACTGATCTTTTGCCGCGTGAGCTGCAAACAAGTAATGCATTTACTTGGGTCATTGAAGTTGCGCCCATAACAAAAGCGCCCACTTACCGCTGAGAGCTGGCGCACAGGATCGATGTTGGATATGGGCCGCCTCACCGGCAGCATTGGCGTGCGGAAGTTGCCCTCCGCCAGGCTAACGCCGCCGGTGGCCGCCGTCGCCTCTGCCAGCTGCTGCGCCTTGGTCATCAGGTCCCGCTTGCGATCGCACGTGTGGCCGCAGTTGCACTGGCGCTTGCGCACGCGCTCGCTGAGATTGGCCACGAGCAACAGGTGCTTCAGCTTGTTGCTCACCGACGACGTGGTGACGGCCTTGACGCGTTCCACGCTATCACAGTCGTTGGGATTGTAGGGCAACGTTGTGCTCGCATTGCTGACGGAGCAGGTGGAAGATGCGGTTGTTGTGGTCGTGGCGTTGCTGGAAGAAGAGGTGCCGGTTTGCGTGGCCACCGACGTGGAGCTTGGCGTTACGGTGTTGATTGCTAGTATGCTGGGTGCCATGGCAGTCGCGCTGTCCACCTCACACCAGTAATACTCCAGCTCCAGCTTGGAGTCCTGGCCAAAGACCACGTACAGATCGCCAATGGTTATGTCCGCCGCATTTGCCTGTGTCCAGCCCTTACGGATTCTCTTAAGGATGTCGTCGCTGAGCAGGGGCTTAAAATTTCGCGCCTGTGCCGCGGCCGCCGCCTCCTTGGCTTCTTTGCGTTTGGAGCGGGCAACCGGCGGTGCCGCCGACGACGAACCAGATACAGGAGTGGAAGGAGCAGGAGCGCCAGCACAGGAAGCTTGTAGCACTGTGGTCGCCAGTGGATGAGATAGATCAGCGGTGGCTGGATCAGTCTGTAGCACAGGATCAGCGGAAGCTTCGAGCGCGACAGCAACAGTGGTTGTATCACTAGGGATTGGAAGAGCTGAAATAGGTGGAATAGTGGCTGCCTGCGGATGCGGCGGCGCCTCCAATATGTCGCCGAGAAACTCGTGGATCTCCTCGCCCAGCTCATCGCCGCTGCTATTCTCCATCTTCATCAGATTACCCTCCAGCAAGGGTCCATCGTCCAAACTCTTTTCCAGCGGCGGGCTGGCACCCGATTTGGGCTTCTTCGTCTCCGGCGAACGCTTCTCGGAGCCGCTTTCCGTCCGCGGTCTCTTGCTGGCCGCCACCGATATGCCGGCCAGGTTGCCCAAGGTCTCACTCCGCACTTTGAAGCCCATGCGCTCTTCGTATGCCGTCAAGCATATGTTAATGCTGCTTAAGTAGGCGGTGATACTGAGTAAAGGTCGGTGGATGGCTACTCCCGGCCTCGGCTGGAAGCACATGGAGGGATCCAGCGATGAAACCGCCGGCTGCAGTGGTTCCGTTTCGTTGTTGTTGTTATTATTATTGTTGTTATTGTTGGATGTAGTGGAGGTAGCCAGGCTGCTGGGAAAGTAGGCACTCTTCTCCTCGTGCAGACGCTGATTGGCGCTGCGCCATTTGTACTCGAACGTCTTGATGAAGCTGATTAGTTTCTTATGCAACGGAACTATAATCCTGCCGCGTGGATTCTGTGCCAGGGACTGCACGCGGCCAAAGGCCTCCATATTGGCGGGAGTCACCAGCACCTCCACCTTGCTGGGCAGCCGGATATCCTCCAGAGAGTCTACAATACAGTGTCAAGCATTAGTTGGGCTTTATTGCGAACTCGAAAGCGAACTCACCATCCAATTGATTTAGCCGCCGCAACGCTTTGCATGATGGCGTCTTGATGCGGATGTTCTTGCCCTTGCAGCGCACGGTTATCTGGCCCTGGTAAATCAGCTGCTTCAGCTTCATGAAGTGCTTCTCCGTGAGGAACTGCAGCTTGCGGCGCATCTCGCCGTAGTTAATCAGCGTGTACAGCTCCTGGGCGGGCTTTTTTAGCTCTAAAACGATTGAATGAAATTGTAAATACATATTAAGCATTTCAAAAGCTAGTTGAATTCTAGGAATTAAACATTTCAAAAACTAGCTGAATTCTAGGAATCAAACATTTCAAAAGCTAATTGAATTCTAGGAATCAAACATTTCAAAAGCTAGTTGAATTCTAGGAATTAAACGATTCACTGGAATTTCATGCAAACACCAGATTTTTGGCGCTCAAAGCTTGTTATTAAAAGATTTCGAAACAGGAGGCATCTCGCATCTAGCCCGACCCCTCTTACCATCCGAGAAGCGCACGTATTTGCAGATCTTGTGATAGGTCTGGTAGTAGTGCTGGCGTACTTGGTCCTTGGTTTTGAAACTATAGTCGCTGTTGCCGTTGCGGCGCTTCAGCTTGGCGTTGATGCAGTTGGCCACCGCCTCGAAGTCCTTGCCAAACTCATTGAGGGCGTCGAAGAAGCAGTTGCGCTCGACATTCGTCCAGGTGGTCTTGCCGCTGCCCGTTTTCAACTGGCTGGGCGTCTTTTGGGCGGCCTTCTCGTCCTTTTTGTTTGGCTCCCGTTCGCTGGGCGGTGGTGTCATCGGTCGCGTCAGGTCCTGCTTCATCTTCTGGATGACGCGGGCACTGGCCCGCGTTCCCGGACAATTGTGCATGGTCACCGAGCCGAGGAGCTCCTCCTCGGGCAGCTTAGCTATTAGGTGCACAACTGCTGCTCCTCCTCCCTTGCCATTTGCCAGCGGCGGCTCCTCGATGGACACGGATGACGGAGGGGGCGGCGGCGGTGGTGGTGGTGGCTGCGGCTGCTTGCACAGTTCCTCCATGTTGGCCAATCCACATCCGTTTGTCTCCTAAACGGGATTATCAATGACAATAACAATTAAACTGCGTAGTCTTCCGGGAAAAGTGGGAAAAATGGCGCCGGACCGTCGGATTGCTTGCTGTTGTCGCCGAACCGCGCGCCCTGGGTGATCTACCACTGACCAAAAGCATTCACAGAGGCTTTTCTAAGCTCCGACGAGCACTCACCTAAAAATCAGACATGGAAAATCGGTGCTAAACGACTATATAAAAAAAATTATTAACGAGACGCCAGGGATGTTGATGTTGGCCAACAGAGTGCTATCAACAGTGGAGGGTGTGCTGTTAGGCGCAAAGTGGTTGCTGTTAAGTTGTTTTGTTTACCCTCAGTAATGCCCGCTGGGCTGCTTACCAGTAAGTACCACTAATAGCTAGTTCTAGCTGAAGCTTTCGTTACTTGGCGATTTTCCCGCTAAATGCGTACTTATTGTACTGGCCGTTATTTAGTTTACATTCTGTAAATTTAAAAATGTAAAGTACAAAAACAACATGATTCAGCCAACTTTTAGTTTAATGGCACTCGTATAGGAAATATTTGTACTAAGGATTTTAATAACATGAGCGCGTTCCAATAATTACAAAGTCTTGTTGTTTTTAAGTTTATTTTGCTTAAATGTAACTCTTAAAAATATGCAAAAAAAAAAAAGGGTCTCACGTACATCACAAATAAATACCAACAAGGAGTAATACTAACAAAATGGCTGCCAGTATCACGATGAGCATTATCTTTTTCTGCAAATAAAGGGGAAATATCGCTTAGAACCCAAATCTTTCGGGGATCCCCAGTCTGCCCACCTTGCGCGCCTTTTTTTGGTGCTGCTCCGCCTGGTCCAGCTCGTCGGCACCCTTGTCCACGTGGAGCGTGGCCTGCTGGGCGTGGAACTCCACCCTCTGGATCACCTCGCTCTGCTCCATCACCAAGGTTTGGATGCGCATGAACAGGGCGTGGACCTCTTCGATGGACTTCTCCAGGCGGCGCAGCTCGTTGAATCGGTCCATCATTTCGCGCAGTGTCTGCCGCTCCTTCTCCGTCTCCTGCAGAAACTAAAAGTCCCAAATTATTTATTAGCTAATAATAAACACATGTAACCATTTATAAGCGTATGTAGTCCATATTATTGCGAATCCTAAGCAACACTTTTAATCTGAATTTTAAGTGGTAAAATAATGTGTTTATTAACAGAGAATGTTAATAAATAAACGGGAATAAGTTCATGTAGTACTGATTTACCGTTTGTCCTTGATCGTTTACTTTGCATGTCTCCCTCTTCCAGTTTTCGCCGCGAGCATCGAAAAGCGCACGTGATTTTATTGCGCACCGCGAAATGAAGTTTTTTGAATTTAATGTTGTTTAGATTGTGAAAAATGTTGTTAATTGAATAAAGGCGATTACCGGTCGTGTGAAAAGCAGCGTTTGTTCCTATTTCTTCCTAAATTCGCGGTAGATTTGCGTTTTCACTCGCGCGCAAAATATGTTTGTATGTATAGCATCTGCATGTAACATCCATGTTGGCGTATGTATGTTTGTGTGCAAGTGTGTGTATTCCGCCAAAAGATCAATTTTTTTTTCTTATATTTTTTTATGGTGAACCAGTGATTGTGAAAATATATTCTAAATATTAGAGCGTATCCAATATTAATATGCAGAGCCTAACTATACATCTCATGTTTTAATCTATTTAATAAATTGTATTACAGAAATAATGCTTTTAATTACATTACTCGAAAATTAACAGAGGATGTAAAAACAACAGTGTGGAACAAAGAGAGTGAGCTTTACCGTTAGTCCTTGATCGTTCTCTGTTCCAGTCTTCCTCTTTCCTTTTTCTTTGCGATCATCGATAAACACACGTGTTTTTTAACTGCGCGCCGCGAAATTAAGTTTATTGAATTTAGCATTGTTTAAAAAGTGAAAATTGTTATTTATTCGTTACAAGTGTTTACCGGCATTGCGATGCGAAGCGTTCAGAAGTTTCTCTTTCTTAATTCGCGGTAATTTTGCGTTTTCAATCGCGCGTGAAATATGTTTGTATGTATAGCAAGTGCATGTTAACATACATATGTATGTAGGTATAGCAAGTGCATATTAACATACATATGTATGTATGTAGCTGTTTGTGTTTTACACCAAATGAGCTTCAGTGTTATTTTTTCCTTTTTTTTTTGTGTGGTGTACCAGTGTTAAAAAAGTGGCAATAGTGGTTATATTCTCTTATCCCTCAGTTTGTTTTAATATTTTTTTTCTGTGTAAGGCTGTGCTAAAATAAATATTAAAGTGATCCTCTCGCAAATCGAAAACGTGATAGTCAATTAAATGGATAACACCGAGGTGAGTTGAGCTCAGCTAAGTTCTATGTACAATATTTAATAGGTATAGCCAAATCGCTTTTAATTTCATACGAAATGCTAGACGTATTAAATATATACATACATACATGAATGAATTTTAAGGAAATTTTAATATTCCCAGTGATAAGGAATAATATCGGACAGAAGACTTGGTTGTTTGTATCAAGATTTGTTACTCACATTATCCACAAAGAGTTTGGTTGTCTTGTTCTCGATGAGTAACTCGATTTCTTGTTCGCTGGCTTCAGAATTAACTGAAAAGTAAATGGTAACGAAATTCTTAAATAAATTAACTTAATAGTTGGGGAAGTATTTAGTTTTGTATTACACTTACTGATTTTTGTATGCAGTCTCAGATTCTTTTTGACCTTGGTCTCGTAGTTCTGCAGGAATAGCTCGTTTTTGTGCCAGAGATTGATGAAAGTCTGGTGGAGTCCATAGAAAAGGGTTCTTTTCATCCTTGCCTCCAAGCTGTAATCGTTTTCCGCCGGCAGATTCGCCTTGAAGTCATTGAATCGCGTCATTAGCTGATTGCCCAGCCTCAGGTTTTTGCTGTGAAGTTCATCCATCTCGTTCTCTGCGAATTGCGATTATACCGCGATAAAGTATGTTGAAATATTCAGAACTTTAGGTTTAAATGCTCACCGTTAAAAGTTCGCAGATTGACGGTTTGGGCCATGCGGTTCATCGCCTCCAAGTTGGCGGCTATCTGTGCGAGTTGTTGGCGAATCTCCGTGTACTAAAAAGGATACCATAAAAATCTATTAATATTGTATATTCACTTCCATTGCAAAGTTAATTAAATTCTTTAAAAGGATGCAGTGCTTGTTTTACTTTGCGAGAGCTTCTCCGTTTGTTTACATTAAGACAACTTCCCTTCTCTTCAGCGCTCTCTTAACCACAAACGTACTTAATGAGAAAAGGTTTTTTCTGGACTTATCACGAGTTTTCGCGCTACGCCGGCAGCGATTGAGTAATACAGCTGATTCATAAGCGCACACAGGCATGTGTAAATCTTAACAAAATATGGGTTTCCCCTCTCTGGCTCTCTGATCTTGTATTTCCATTGAGGGAAACGTTTAACTATTTGGCTGGGTTTTAGCTTCGCTAAGTATTAATAGCTTTCAAAATATGTATATATTTTTAAAGTTAAAGGTTTAAAATGCCACTTCTAGCACTATTCATTTTCCATTAATTAATTCGACATCGAGATTATCATTGGAGCGTCGGTTACACATCACGTATTTCGTTCGATGCTTAAACTCACCGGATTGAGTATGTCGTCCACATTCGATCCATGGTGCGACATCTTGGAGCTGGACCGATCCTTGGGTTCGCTGCTGTTGTTGTTGTTGCTACTGTGGGAGTTTTGGCTGACGACACTGTAGCTATTATTGTTCCCGCCGGTGTTGCCGATGATGAACTCCGTGGTTCCACTGTACACGTTCAAAAGCAGTGAACCGTTCGACGACGAGTTCGACGAGTTCGTGCTCAATGAGCGCTGGAATTAAGACAGCAAAAATGTACAAAAAATTAAAAAGGTCCATGCGATCCTAACGAACTGCAGCGAAAAACTGAGAAACTGCGAAAAACTCAATAGAAACTACCAACTTTGGTTGAGTTTATTTACGTTTGTGTGTTGTTCACAATCTGGCGCGGTGTAAATGAACAATAAAAATGACTTCGGTACTGAAACTCACTTAGTGCTAAAAGTTTTGTCCGGGGAATCGCGGGGTTGCCCCATAAGTGTGATGTGTGGCCACATTATCGTCGTTATCTCTGGCCGATCTGATAAATGCCATAGAGAACCACCACACCACACCCACCCCCCAACCGTCTTCCTAGCCAACCGAGTCGAAATAGTGCCAAAAGCGCTCACAAAAGTGTGAGAGATTGGGCCAATTGTAAGGAAGGGGGCAGCACCTTGGTCAGAAAGTGTTGAGACTTGGCGGCAATGAAGTTTGATTACGACTACCTCTCACCGAGAAGAGTAGATGCATTTTCCTAGCAAATGCGTTTATAACTTTAACTGTTTTATTCTTATTACGGTTTGAGTGCTGCCAAACCACTGTGCTTCAAACTAATTAGCAGTTACCTCATCCCAACCTCCCAACCACCCACGTTTCTTATATTTTCTTACCTGCAAAAGCTCAGGCAGTCGATCTTTTCCCATTTCCGCAACTTGGACTGCCTTTGGTTTGAATTATTTTGTGCCAGTTACTTTACTTTAATTGATAATCCACGACTCCAAAATATCCACTTTGTATCCTTTTCAGCAGGTTCTGAGCTTTGTTCTGAGTTGGTTCTGAGTTTGTTGTTGTCGTTGCCTCCAACAGCTGTTCGCGAATGGGAAAATTAGATTGAGAGCGCGGAAGAGAGCGAAACCTGCTATCAAAGCTTATCAGCGCGCAAGTTTTTGATAAGAGCCGCCTAAATATTTACCGCTTGCCCTTCGAAAAGCGACAGGGCGGGGTGGAAATTTAGAGAGAGAGAGCGGGAGATTATCACCTATCACATATTTGCCATTTATTTGCGGCTATTTTCTCTCTTCCACGCTCTTTCGTTGCACACACACAAATAATGGAATATTGAAAAACCCGCCTTGCAGTATTTTTATTTTAAAATGTAACATGTATTTTCACATTTCATTTGATATATTGAAAATCCATTCCTTTGTCTTCACCGTGCCGCATACGTTTTCGAACTGAAAAAATGACGCCGGCACAAAAACGCAGAGCCTCCCAGTCGCGCCGAGATTTCTTTCAATTCAAAAAGATTAAAGACGGCAAACACTTTGGCTACAGCGTGGGCCAAAATAGTAGGCATTTATATATGGGTATATATTTTAGTTTGGGTAACTTGAAGTTTAAATTAGTTGTGAAAAATTCAAAAATGTAAATTTTATGCAGCAATAGAATTTGGATTTATATGTACGTGTATTTCCAAACAGGTGCAGGTATTTGATTTCTTGAACGCAAGTGTATTTGATACGTTTATGTGCTTTAGCTGGAGAGCGATAAAGATGGAGACTCGTACTACATTTATTGTAGTTAGTAGCGATCTACATTTTTGCTGGCTCCGAATAAAATGAATAAATCGTCTTTTGCTACCGAAATGAAAACTGGTTAGGCGGCGGGGAAAAATGTGTTAATTGTTTTTATTATTATTTCTACTCGGTTGTATGGTAAATATTTCTACATTGCTCTGCCGCTTTTTGCTCTGTTGCTGCAGCACTTTTCACGCTCCATGTCGCTGTTCAATTGAAATAAAAGACCGAGTAAGAGAAATAAACCTGCGACGAGAACGTTCAAAAGTCACTTGCGCTAATTAGTTGAACTTTTTTCTATTGCTGGCTTTGTACTGTGCCTCCATATGCATTTGCAGGGTATCAGCGGGTCGGACTTATG
This sequence comes from Drosophila yakuba, assembly GCF_016746365.2. NCBI lineage: Eukaryota > Metazoa > Arthropoda > Insecta > Diptera > Drosophilidae > Drosophila > Drosophila yakuba. The sequence goes on along the minus strand of NC_052526.2, from coordinate 5,825,539 downwards.
TAGGTCAAGGGTGTATATATTGTCAAATTTTGTATTCTCCAACTTTTTTCAATTAAGAGTTTAGTTACTGGTATGAAGTACAAAAGGTAAATTGTGTAAATTTAACTTTTTGTTTTCTTAAAATCAACGTTTCATTTTCATCATCATGTCTACTTGTATGTATAGTTCTTAAATACTCTCAGGTTGTTTCTTTGATCGATTGTTTCGAATTTATTTCACATAATAAATTAATTACTGGGTAGTTACGTGGTGTACCCACTTTATTTTAGCAGTTCCTGCGGTTGCAAAACGAAGCTTATGAACTGCCCTCAACTACGTCAACAACAATAACAATAAAAATAAAACCATCAACACCAGACAGTTGCGAATTTCCATTTCTCATTTGGTTCGCAATTCTTCTCAAGTTGCCATGCCATTTAAAGAGACGGCAAAAAAGAATAGTGTCGCGAATTTTTCGCTCTCTAATGATTCTACAAAAAGAGTACGTATACGTGATATACTGATACTTTGAATTGAACTGCATGTAGCGCCATAAGGTTAAAGCTTTTGAATCAATCTGGAAATACAATGTGTCATATGTGAATTCGTGAATACGCTTTAATATACCGGCATTCTGAATTTGTATTAATAAACTTATTACTTTTTTTTTCGACTTGCTCATGCTAAGTCATATTATTTAAATAAGTTCGTTTTGTGGCTCTTCGATGGAATTTGAACCACCAATCGCTTATCAGATACATTCGAAAGGTTTTGTGAATTCCAAGTGTCATTTCTCGTATTTCCCATCTGATTAATTGACGATTTCTTGCTAACACGTTATTAAAAGGCATTCAATTGCTCGAAAGTCGTGAATCCGCCTTTATGTACAAATGAACGTATACAACTCTGACTTAATGGAGATATTGTACACTTTTGTATTGTAAAGTTACAAAAAAAAAACTGTTTAACAAAGCAAAACACAATTTAGGTGGAGTGGCTATACAAAGCAGTTTATTTTTATCAATCCATAGAAGTCATTGAGTTTAGGTAATGAGATTACAAAAAAGACTAATTTCTTGTTTTTTTTCCTTATTCGCATTGTAAACTTTTAATTTGTTTCAGCTTATAATATGCTTATCGTTGTGACATTTATTTATTCATTAATTTTTATAATGCCATTTTTTGGCAAAACAGCAACATATTTCCTGAGTTTAACACCCGCTTTCCATATTTTTCGATTGCTTTCCCATAAACAAGTAGGTCTGAAAAGGGGAGATATTGCTATAGGCATTCCAAGTTTATTGTCCCGGTTTTTGTTAGTTTTCTTGGCTCTCGCGCTTTCCTTTGTTTACAATTTATTTTGTCATGTGTCGAAAATTGCAAATTTATGAGTTTTTGATGAGTCTTTTTGTGCGTTGTCCCCACCTTAGTTACCACTTCTGTTGTTATTTTTGTTTGTTTTTATTTGGGTCAGAGGCTCACGCACAAAACGAGAAATGAAAACTCGTGGAAAGCGCTAGCGGAGCTGGGGAAAAGCGATAGCTTTGGGAAAATCAACTGGGGCGGTGGGGCTAGCAAGTGTGTGCGCTTTTTGACTTTTGATTAAATTCGCACTCGTCAAAAGAGAAAAAAATGGGGGCAAAAGCTACAAAAAATATGATAAATAATTAAACCCTTGCCAAAAGAATGAGACCTGCCGATTTCCTGTAATATCAATATCTTTAATTTTATATTAATTTCCGGCCAATCGGTCCAAAACTTTCACACTTTTATTAAGAAAATTATTTTGTATTTATAAATTAAATTTGTACTACAGAATTACCGGGTTAATATGTATTTCGATATACCCGTGATGCGTGGTTCCCATACCCAAATTGGCAGAGGAAAATATCCAAATATTTCACGTGCCAAAAACAACTGTAGACAAATTGCTTTTAAAGCCTTTAAGGCAAGCTGCAAGTGCAGGGCGATGGAGAAAAGGATGAGAAGGTTGATCCGCACCAATTTAAATACGCGCCCAAAACTATGCAACGAAATTTCATATTTCTCTCTTCCATTTGCATAAAAGTCACACCAACGCAACCAAAAAACCAGAAACCAAAAAAAGTCCCCTTTCCCATTTTCATTGTGGTTCTTGTTCGGTTTTTTTTCCAATGCAAATTTTTGACTAGTTGCGGTCAGGATAAGTGTTCGGTTTCGATGGTTCACAGAGAAGGGTCCTTCACGTGGGGCGTGCACCACATCGTAATGTGAATTATTCATTTGTTTATGCTCTTAGTTTGTGTTTTAATTAAACTTGTTGGATGTCTGGGGCGGCTTTGGCTTATATTCATATATAGGTGGGTGGGTGGCTGAAATTCTCTAGGGAGAATACGCCCCACGGGGCGTATGAGTGATGCACAATTTGATGGTATCTTTTTACTGCCAAGTCGCTATTGTGCCAAAGATTGTCTTTTGTATTAAATAACTAATTATTGTGTGCTTAGCACTCGCAGTGTTTGTTAGGTGTATAGACCCATGTTTAGTAATATTTAATAGCTGATAGCTTCAAACTTTAGGGTCGGGTCTCCAAAAAAGGCATAAAACCCAGAAAAGGCAATGAAAATTGCCAAGTCGCATTATTTATCGTATACGCATCGGGGAGTATGGCGAGCACACACACACAAACACACTTAAATGCACACATAGACACATATTTATACACACACACCCACATGCAGAGATAGAGCAGAAGGGGGCAAAACAAAATGGCGCTGCATTCATAATGGCGGTTGGTGGTTCGGTCGCTTCCTGTCGTCGTTCCGTCGACGCTCCGGTTCTTCTTGTCGCAGCGGATGCTTGGCATTTATTGCAGGCGACAATATTTTGCTTTGCCCTGCATCCTCTCAGCGCCTTAGCAACGCCCACCGCCCCGCCTTTTTGTCATACACCGAGAACAATGGGTTACAGAATGGATTACAACAATCCGTCAACAATGAAACCAAAAAAATACGCACAAACTTTAAACCAAACCCTATTCCCGAAATTTATAGATCTTGTATCCTAACCGTTTATACCGGTTATATACCTGCATCTCCTTTAAAACTATTAAAGTTTTTGAGATTTTGTACGAAACACAGTAAAATCGTTTTCTTCCACTGCAGCCTTCTTGTGTGCATCCTGCTTTTTGCCCTGTCATCGTCAGCAGGCGATAGAAGCTCGCTGAGAGCCAAGGAAATTTTTACTCCTATTTGTTTATAATAAAGTCACAAAAGGACAACAAAGCACTCTTCGCCGATAGGATGCGAGAAGGTGATGAACGGGGACAGGAAGTGACACGTTCCACAAAGCCGATGGGTGAAGATTCCGTTATGGGTAGCAAGAAGACCAAAAATAAATTAAAGGTGCGTTAAATCAAAAGCATTCGGAGGTTATTCCTGAAGAATTAGGTCTAATTTGTAAAAAACCAACAACGAGAAATTAATTCATAAGCTCTAGCTCATAAAAAAAAGCTAAAGAAAACCCGGAAAAATGAATTTTCTTTGAGCAACGAAAATTCAATTTCATGCAGCATAAATAGGTGTCTCTAATCTCCTTCGTTCGTTTTCTATTAGAGTTTATTTATTCGTTTACAAGGCTATATTCACGGTATCCTCGAGCCAAGTTGATTGTATAAAGCAAAACTATAGCCGAGGATACAGCAAAGTAAACAACTTACTTTGTAATCAGAGCCCAGGATTGGGTGCTGCAAGAACATGTTGTCCTGATGCTGCCACACTTAACCCCCACTAACAAGGCCAACACGTCTTTCAACTCAATGCCCTCTCCAGCACCTTCCCTTGATTCTTCTCTATTTTGCCGGCTGGTCCACCAATTGTCCTGTCCGAAGACAAATTTCATTCTTAGTCCTTGCCGCAGCCAAAGGATTTGTCAAAGCATATGAAGAGACTAAAACTTGTTAAGTGAAATCTCTTTTATTTTGCCTTATTCGCCGGAGAAAATCACTCGCATATGGAGAGGAAAATGCTGGAAAATGCATTTAAGGAAATGGACAAAAAGGAGGAGAAGGCGAAGCATTTCGCAGGCCGGCTTAAAAATTGAAGAGCATCCGACGAATTTGCCGCAGATTTCGAATGCTGTGATGAAAATACTTTTTTTTTTTATTTATTTATTAAGTGAAGAATCCGTACATCATAATATTGTATCTTAACATCACAGGGGAGAAATATTCTAGGGGTAACCAAACACTATATACAAATTAGTGAAGTAGGAGCATATATGAAAATACTGATATTATATTAATAATCGCAAAAAAAAGGGAAAACGATTTTTAGCAACAATTCAATATTAACGATTGATATTTTTTGTATAACTTGGCTAAAAATGGTCCTAATTACGAATACTAACCAACCAAACCACTTTTTGAACAACTTTGTTAAAAAATATTTTTTGGCCAAATTTTCGCATTTTTTGTCACCAAAAATTACAAAAAATTAAATTTTTTTTTGAAAGAGCAGTTTAATTGGAAATTTAATTACGAACTCAACGAGGCATGACATTCCATATTTAAACCAATATTACGAGAATATATAATTTAATAAACTACCTTCTAAGTGTGGAACATACCTGGTCAGGTCCATGATGCACTCCATCCAGAGTGACGACGGGATACCCACATGGCTTCTGGAACCACAATCACACACACCGACACACAAACTACTACTTTTCCTATCACATCATAACTTCCGGTCAACAGATGTATGAGCTGTCAGAGCTGCTATCCCATGAGGATTGAGTCAGAACTGATTGAGAATTGCAAGTATTGGTGGACGAAATTTTATTTTACATTACATTAATTATGTAAAATTATGTAAATTACAATGTCGAAAAAATAACTTTTGATATGTTTAATGTTTTGCGTTGTTACCTATGTTTCAATGTTGAAAAATTCATTGTTGCACATTTAATGTTGCATGTTCCATGTTGTAAATTCAATGTTCAAAATTAAATGTTGCACATTCAGTGTTGCAAATTTAATGTTGGAAGTTTAATGTTGCAAATTCAATATTGCAATGAAATGAATAAATGTATGCAATGTTGGTTCGACCATTATGACGCACGACATTAATCATTCCTAGCGGACTTTCCACTATCTATTCAATGCATTTGAGTCCCAGACCGCAACCGACCGCAAACTGGGTGTAAAGTGTGTCATAAAGGGCCATGGTTCCCTAACTCTCCCTTTACTCGCCTTTCCAGGATCCTACTCTGTTCTCTGTAACCCAACTCTTTGATGATTACCGCCTTGTATCACTAGGACAACTGCTGAGCGAGCAAAATCAAATTGTATTGCTTTTCAGTTGACGGCTCTTTATCACCCTTTACCACCCCATAAAGCCCTTTACAAACCCCCAGCAGGCCATCCTCTACACAGTAGAAATATTTGTATATTTATGTATATTTTAATTCAAGAGCAATTTAAATTCACTGTGTCCGAGAAATCTTTGTTCCTTGCAATACTGTAGGAATAGTTGACTCTACTGAATATGTGCTGCTTCTTTCATCCAGAGTTTGTTTCAGTGCACTTAATAAGACGACTCCTGTTACCACACAACGTGCGTTTTGGGGCTACATTGATTGTGGGATTCGATTTGGCCAAACGCGGGCAATTACATCAATTATTTCGATAATTATCAATGGCAGCCGGCCCACAAATTAATTGTGGCCAGCTCTTCTATCATTTCGCCTGTGTTCGCAGTGGAATCGTATCCTTGAAGTGAAGCGAATCTCTTGAATGTCCCGCCAAGCTAACAACAAAAGCAACAAAAAGCGCTGCCTACTTTTCGGCGTCACTCGATTTGGGTGGATATTTTAGGGTGGACCTCGTAGTAGCCTCGTAGATTGAGTGTAAACCTATTAGAGAAATTGCCAACTAAATGGACCCCTAAGCACAAACACAAGAACAAAAAACACACATACACACCCAAGCACCTGATCTGGGTCAATTCAATTACTGTGAAACGCGAGGGCAGATCAAAAACTTTGCGCGATATTTTAATACTTGTAACGCAAATCAAAAAAAGAACTGCCCACTTGGAAATTAAACCTTTGTAGTTTCTTAATATCTAGTATACATTTGGCAGTTCATTTAAAAACGACCCGACAGATTTTTAGGGAATTCCTAAATAATAAAGGGCCAAAAACCACTGGGACCACCCGTGTTCGCTATGATTTGGCTGCAGTGTAATTTAAGACATATCCCCCACTTTGTGGCTGTAAATATTTAATATATTTCCAGGGCCATTCCCGTAAAGCTTTCACCTTAGTATCTAACCTTTCTGCGGGGCAAAGTCCCCACGTTCTAACGGCAATTGGCATAAAAATAAAGCTAAGTCCTCGAATTTCCTGGACTAGCATTATTATTGTTATTAAATTTTACTGTCTTTAACTGTTGCTGCGGGTGCCAGACAAATTAGGGGAAGCCGGCGGATACGTGTGGGTGTGTAAGGTCCTGTTCGCAGGACCTCCACCGCTCTACGCACAATGTTTTAATGTTGTGTTTGTGTGCTCATCAATATTTATTGCGGTTTTCGACTACGTGAGCCGCACACAATCAGCGCAGCTCCACCTTTCGGCCTCAACATTTGTGCAAATATTTTTATTATGCCCGATGCCTGTTCCTTAAAAATAAAACGGATACAATTTCAAATGTACCCAGGAATTTCTAAGAAAGTAATATATAATAAATACCAAATGCATATTATTGCAGTAATGTTTGTCTAGAAGTTGAGAAGTTTAAGGCGCGTACAATAGGTTATATTGTATCATATATACCCATGCATCCAGTTACCCATTTTTCTAGAGTATGTTGTTCGTCGAGTACACGGTTTCTTAAGCACTTAAATTTACTTACTTTATTTGTTGTTATCGTTGCGGGACGTTGGGCCAAGTACGCCAGCCGAGTCTAACCCCTGAAATATTGCCGAGGCGTGGGCGAAAAACAATGAGCAACTGGGGGCGGTTAATTGCGGTGGAAGGGGTCGTGGCACTTGCTAAACCAGGCCCTTATTTACTATTCAAAAAACTTATATTACTTCAAAGTAGTTGCAAGAGTTGCTGCCAGTTGTTATGCTGATTTAACGCTTTATTTGCGAATAAATAGAAGAAAAGATTATTGGTTATTAAGTCATTTCCCTCGCTTTTCATATTTCAACGACCACATCTCGAGAACGATTTAGAAGCACGCAGCCCAAAAGCAGCTAACAGTGTTATTGCTTAATAGAATATCGGCATAATATGTTGGACAATTAGTTAAAGCTGATTAGGAGGGGACTAGAAGGTATTAATTGATAATTGGTACCCTTTATGGGCTACGTTGCTTAAATCTGAGGCTCCGTGGCTACTGGGCCGCCTCATCCCTCATCACTAATCCCTCCGTGGACTGAGTCCTTAACATTATTCGCATCCATCTTTCCATCGAGTTGGTCACGCGAACGGACACAAACAAATGTGGCGCATTAAATGCAAATGGCTCTTGTCCCACCTGAGGCAACCCGTGTCCGTCGAGGTCCGTGGGACTCCCCTGCACTCCTGTCTCCGATACCCGAGCACCCAGCAAGTCCTCGACTCTACAATTTCCCTCCAGCTGGGGATTTTGCTAATTAAACTCAAATCGCTATAGTTCACAGCGTGTTAGGCCGAGCAAATTGATTTGAACAACATGAACAGGGGTTTCGGATGCCAGAGGGAATTTTCTGTTGCACACTGGAAATCGGTTTAAAAATGATGTTTTATTATAATCTATAGTTTTCATTCCAAGTTCTACTTGGAACTACTTGTAAAAATTGAAATTCAAAGGTAGTAACTTTGAATTAACGAAAGTGTCATGTAAATCTATGTGTTATTAGGATCAGCAGTAAAATTATATTTAAAATCCTGAACCCAATAAAGGGTATCTCATTTTTTGCGGAAGTGTATTACTCGCATTACAGCTAATTAATTCGTTGGCCGCTTGGTTAATTAAAGGCGATGGACCATGGAAACCGAAGTGGATTCCGCAGCTGATGAGGTGGCTTTCCTTGGAGTGCCGTGCCACACCTTCTGCTGCACGCCTCCTCACCTGTCCATTAACTGTTGCATTTGTAATTCAATAAACGCAATAAATGCAATTTGTCAAGAAAGTTTTCTGCGGCACAGGAAAGACAACAAGGTATTTAAAAATAAAAAGTGCCCTTTGAGTGCAAGTAAATCAAATCATCTTTTGCAAGCCACACACACATTTTTTAAACATAAATTAAACTATGAAGGAAAGATTGTGTGATTTGAAAATAAAGCTGAACCAAATGCGGTTTGTTACTAAAATCGTTGTTCGTTTCCACTTATTTTCAAAGTGTATTTTAACGACAGTCGGGTGAAAAGGGGGCTGCGGAATGGACGGTTCCACTGGCTTTGTTCATTTGCAGTCGGTGGTCATAAATCGCCGGGCAACGCGGCGTATGAGTTACGGAACCTGGTCGTCCGAGAAGCGGAGAGCTGGGAGCTCAGAGCCCATGCCCAGGGAGCGCATCCTTCAAGGATCCCGCCGTCGCGTCAGCAATTTTTCATGCATTTAACAATGGGATGAGGTCACCGCCAAGATGCAGATGCAGTTGGGAGCGGACTTGGCATTGACACCTCCTGCCGCATTCTGTCCGCTGCCATTCACTCGCTCATCCAGTCAGTCACTCAGTCACCCATTCAGTTGCTCATCCAGTCAGTCAGCTGGCCATTCATCCATTGCCTAGATTGATGGACTAATACCCTGTGAAAAAGACTTAAGCTTCAGGCCAAGCCTGCTTTTCATCGCTTGGAATAATTGAAAAGTCTATTTTATAAGACAATTGTATTACATATAACATAATTATATATAATTAACAATATTTGTGGACTAAAAAAAGAAAAGTGGATTCTCAAGTCGTCTGCGTAGACTTTCCCTGCCATATTGTTTTCCACTTAGCTTTATGCAATGGCTTGACAAGTGCGGAAAAGCTACGGCCATTATGGCTTAATTAAGTTTTGCTATACTAATTGAAACTTGCCCTTGCCTTGACACCTTACTGTCTCCTTTTACCCGTTTTTCGTTTGTTTCTCACACATTTTTCACCCATTTTCCCAGCTCCCCAGCTTTGGATCCTCCATCAGCGAGTCAACCACATTCACGTGCCTCGGCAGTTTATCTTCCCACATTTGTCCTTTGTTCCTTCATTTTGTTTGGCCGGGCCAAAGGACACGCCGCCTCGGTGCCCTTGTCACCGACTCTTTCGCTCCACCTAGACCCCCCCCCCCCCACACCCCTCCTCCCTTTCTCTCTGTTGTTTCCCTTTTGTTGGCTTTTTGATTGGAACAAATGCTTTTCTAATCTCAGCTGGAAGATTGCCTTCTTCGAGCATTTCTTCATCTCGCTTTGCTCCTCCTTCGATATTTCTCATTTCGTTTTGTCGCCTATTTGTCATTGCATTTTCCTTGCACATTTTCCCACAGGCAACACCCCAGAAATCCCCTCTCACCGCCACATACACTCACACACATACACAGATGAAAGGACATAGATGTCAACACCCACATCTGCTGCAGGCCATCTTCAATAGCTTTTCTCCTTGTCTAGAATAGATGCACTCTGAAAAACCAAAAGCTACTTGTGTTTCTAGAAAATATTTCACATTGCACTTCACATGTGATTTTGTTTGAATTTGTTGATATAATAATAAAACATTATTAATTTGTAAATATTTCGGTAAGCAGGCAAGTTTATATTTGAGTATTTCACAGAGTAAAGCTCCAAACTGGTTTTTCTCTGTAGAGATGAAGATATGATTGGGGAGAGAGGGCAGCGATGTGGAGCATTGCATTTAATGGCCAGCTGTGTCCAGCATATTTTTGGGGGCCAAGGGGGGAAAGTCTATGTATCCGGAAACAAGTTGGGAAGTTGGAAAGTTTCTCCGAAAAATGTTTGATTCCAAAACGGAAGTTTTCCGTCTTTTTAGCTAGAAACATATGTCCCTGCCACAATGCAAAGGGATTTAAGTGTCTGCCGCGAGTGTTGAAAACCGGTCTATTGATAATTTGCAGCATTTCGTTAATATCATTTTCCACAAACTTCAGTTGCTCGGGGCTAGTGTAAGTATGTAAATGTTTGTGATTTATCCCATGCAAGTCAAATTATTCTTTAAGTGGATTGCTTAATAAGGAATTTATTCTGCCAAAATAATAATTTCCTAATGCTGATTGATTATATAAACGATACAGAAAACAAGTTCAATTTGAATTAATCCACGTTTGTGTAATGCATACAATGTGTGTCACACATTTTATATAATTTATTAGTCAGTGCGTAGTTTATTCATTCTAAACCCCAATTTACTTTGAAATACCAGCCCTATGCAGAGCTAACTGATTATTAAATCAAATAGTATGCAATAGCAAGTAATTAAAGGGAAAACGACTTGAAATGAATGAAATGAAGTTAACCAATGTAATTTAAATTCCTAGTCAAATATTATAATTGAAATAGCAATATGTATTGCTTTTATTCTCTAATGTCTCTCTAGCTTCTGGCAAAATGTTAGCGAATCATCCATATTTATCTTTATGAGCATTTGACATATAATAGACCAATTGCCCCGTCTTTGATCATTTTCAAATTGACTCAATCACCTATCACCCGCACTCGTTTATCAATCGATATTATTGGGCGAAAGGTGAACGTACGTATGTAATAGCTTCTGGGCGCACACTAAAAATCAATGTCTGATGATTCTGCAGGCATTTTGCACTTAATTCTAAGGGAACTTTAAACTGAAGGCTAAAGCTGAGTAGTACATCGAGCTGTAGGAGCAAAGGTCTCGGGACAGGGATTCGCCTCTGTTTTTTCCGACTACCGCCTTCTTTCCATTCCTTTTCATTTTGCTCGCAAAAAGCCTCTTTTGCTTTCCCTCCCGACTTTTTCCTTTTGGTAAAATTCCGAAATCATATCCACCACACCCACACAAACCCGGAGATGTGCACACACATCCAAGCCATTTGGACATTTGGTAGTCTCTGTAGGTCGCATTGCATTTTAGTCACGTACCGTTGGAAAAGTTATCGAAGATTTAAACGCACGAACATGGGGCCAAAGAAAATTCAGACAGTGCGTTTCAGTAAATTCATAATTCCCAGGAATATCATACCGAACGATGAGGTCCTTAACCCGTAACAAACAGACTGACATAATTCGGGGCTTAAACGCGCCTGCTTTGGTTTCTAAAGGAATGCAAGGAAAGTAATTAGTAGCCGTACTCGTTTTATGTTTTTTGTTGTACTTTTCTGTGGCATTTATTTGTGAAATTTAGTGTTCTTTTTGAACTTATTATTCTGGGACGCACTTTACGGGGATGCAAAAAGATGCGAAATACCAGAAGCCGTCATCAAATGCTGTGAGTTATTGTAAAACATCGAGTTCTTCAATTGCGACTCCAATGCGGACGGGAATACATTCGCGATGGGCGGGAAGAAGGAAAGGGGCAGGGGAAATGTGGGGAAAACGAAGAACTAGAAATGGAAAATGGAAAACTCCTCGGACTCCCCAAACGATTTGCACGTAGTCGAGGAAAGAGAAAAAGTGCCAACTGTTTTGCTTGTCAAATTGAAATTAAAAGCCAAAATGTCTCAACTTGGCTGATCCCAATTCACCCCTCCGCCCTCCGCCTATGCATAGATACGAGTATACACCGCCTGATCAAGCAGCGTTCCCAGTTGGAGTCATAGATATAACCATTTTATAAAATCAATAAAACCAAATAAAATATGTAGAGAAGTATCCGCAGTCGAGCGGCTTAGGCGCACTTAGAGAATGCAATTTTCCTAAATAAAATAAGATTGATAAATATATGTTTTAAAAGTTAATCACAGCAAAAAAGAAGCATTCTGCACAAACTTATATTACTTATTATATCTTGTATTCAGTCTTTAAAATGCACTACAAAACGGACGCAGTAGCTGTGTAGTTTTTGTTTATTTCTCGCAGTGCACTGTGTGGCACGTAGTCAGTTGTGGATTCCTTTTCCTTGGGACAGGGGCAACTCCCCGGAGGCAGACGCAGGACGAGACCGAGCCAGACGCGCTGCTGCGGTCAGCTTTGGTTGTATTGTGATACTTTTGCGGTCGCGTGACCTTTGCCCCCCACCAGAAATTGGCAGCAAATGCGAAAGAATGTGGCAGCTTTACGTGAAAGAGGGGATTTTCGTGTCTGGGTCAGTAGTTGGTGGTGGTCCACTTGATCAAAGGTTCGTCCACCTTAAATTTCATTTCAATTGGAATGCCATGTTTTCTCTGCGTATTTCAAGAAATCGAAAAACATGCGTTGTGTGTGTATTTGATGTTGATTAACTTTCATGTAGTTTTTTTTCCGTAAATTTCATACTGAAACGACGAACTGCGAATGGTTTTTATTGAAGTCTTCGTGCCACTTCTGTATGATCCCCACGTTAATTTGCCCCGTGCTCGCTCATTTGGCCAATTGCCCTTTGCGGCTCCGCATTTCATTTGCCCCTCGTTCCCGCGTTCCTGCGTTCCCGCGTTCACTCGTTCATATATTGATGATTTAAGTGCCGTTTCGACTTTCGGCAATCCTGGGGGATCCTGCAGCCTCTGGAGTCCCCGTAGTCCTCGGACCCCCAGTAAAATGCAGCTAGCGGCCTGCGAAGCCAGCTTGGCAATTATTCATGCGCCTAAACACAAAACAGAAGCTGCCTATACATGTGTGTGCGTGTGTCCGTGGGTATGTGTATGTGTTAGGCTGAAATAGTGTGTGTGTGCAAGTGAGGGAGTCCATGTGGGTGCAATTAAACGAAACTGTCTGTCTGTCCATCTGGCAGCCTCATCTCATCTGCGCTTTCGCCATTCAACACTTGCCAAAAATGTGCCCCACCTGTTTAGAAATTAACGAAGGGAAATAGAATGTTATGCAATATATCAGGCTTTTCATTCTGAAAGGGAGCATAAAGTGAGACATTTTTTTCAGTGCACTTTGTGCCGTCTTGCGTTTCGGTTGTTTAGCTGCGTTCGCGCAATTTTCCCATTTCGCGCTCGCTTATTAATGAATTTTCCAATAATTTCTGCTGCTAAAGGGAAGGGGAAGGGGGCTGTGGTGATCGGGATTTGAAGTACGAAAGGAGGGGGTCGAGAACCCCACGCCCATGTGCTGCTGGCATTTTGGTCGCACTCGGAGTTACTGTTCGAGCATCGGCCACTAAATCATTTTATTCCAACGGCAAACAGTTGGCAGATGGTGAATACAGAAGAATCTATTATTGTTTTGCGCATCACGAAGACTTCCGTGTTGCGTTTTGATTTCGGATTATTACTATAGATTGGTTGTTTTAAAAAGGAGACGAAATTTGTTGTGTCCAATGGGTTAACTAATAAGTGAAATAATTCGCGTAAAACTTACGTTAGTTGCGTAAAACGATTTCAATACTAGTTCATTTCTGATCCGTGGCAAAGGGGGGTCCTGTACCCAGTATCCTTCATTCAGCGTAGTCGGAGCTCAAACTCAATCAGCGACCAACAACAGCCCGAGGCACTGTATGCTTTTCTTTTTTCACGCTTTCCCGACCACGTTTTTCCACATTTTCCAACCCTACAAGGCGCAGCTCGGCAACTTTCATTTGTTTGGGGAATTCGAAGTGAACGTTTTCTGCCATTAGTTAAGCTTGAGGTCGATTGCTGGCTTGAAAAGGGGCACACGCGGAAAAATTAAATGTAAGAATTTAGGACTAACATCTGCTCTTTTCGACACAAACTTGCCGTGATGTTTTAAGATATTTAATAACAATTTAGCTCAGTCAGCTTTGTTGCTTGAATTAAATATTGATCATGATGCATAAATATGTATACACTTAGATTATTTGCTGTGTAAGCGATATGGGGAAGGAGGTGTGGAAAGTGGCGGAGAAGACGAGGGGAATCCCCACTTGAGTTTCCGGTTGTGTGTTAACGTTAATGCTGTTAAGTGTTAACTCTGGGTCTCGGTAATGTATGTTTGATAAGTTAATTTTCGCCGATAGGAGGGGTGGGGAAATCAAAGGGATAGCCGGTAAAACTGGCAGCTTATCATTAAAGGCATTGGAAACGATTCCTTGGCAGGCACACACAGCCAAAAGGACTCCCACGGCAACAAAGCCATTAAAGCGCTTTGTGTGGGTGGCTCAGTGGTGGATAATGGGGGAGAAGAACCGGGGGGCATTCAAAGTTACAAATATGTGCTGCGACCACGTCTTTCGCCCCTCTGACCTCCGAAAATAACCCTCATTCAGTCACTCATCGTCATTGATCCAATCATTCATTTTCTGCAAGGGGTCGAAAGGGCAGGGCCATTTTGATTGCCCAGTTAGTGGGTGGGTGGAGTGGTGTAAAGTCACCAGGCAGACTGACAAAGGCTGACAGTCAGCCATCCACATACATAATACAGTGGGTTCAATTATATTTTGAATGTTTTGCACTATGACTTATTTCATTACGAAGTATATTATTAAAAACCAATAATTGCATTATAATGTGAATTATGACTATGTGCAAGCCAAATACATTGAATTCATACGCCGTGACTTAATATATGTATCGTTAGAGCATATTACAATTAAGGTTTAATACTTACTTAACACACTGGTAAAAGGGCGCAAGTAGGAATTAATACACTTGAATGTTTGCGTTTTTATGAACTATGTGCGAGGGCCAATGTGCGAGTATCTACGGAACACGATGGATGATTTGTTTTATTTTTATTTGATGTACTTAAGAAATCGAACGCTTTACGATTTTGATTTGCGCTCGTTGTGTTTGCTTATGAAAGTGCTACTTACAGTGCAACAATGGCTGCCACATCGGGCATCCCCCAACCATTCCGCAGTAACCACAGTTCTGGAGCTTTCTCCAATACGCCAATGTCAGGACGAATGTGGGAGGCAGGAAGGACCAGGTTCAGGACCACGACCAGGACCACGACCAGTACCAGTACCAGTACCAGGTCTAGGACCAGGACCAGGAGCACTAGGACCAATAACCGCCATTCCCCTGCGAAATCCCAAGTGGCTGGTGTCGTTGCTCGGTTCGCTTCTGTTTGGGTTCGGGTTGGTTATGGCTTGGCTTTGGGCTGATTACACTGTGCGGAAAAAGAGCTTCTTTAAAATAAATCATAAAGAATGAATGAGATTTTTAAACAACTTAGTTATTACCTAATTACATTTATTGGGCTACAATCCAAACAGAAAAATTCAGTCATATTTTTGGAATATATTTATGACAAATTTAAGCTGGTGATAATAAGTTGTGAAATATCCTCGACTCTTGACTCAAATACAAACATTAGTGAACAGTGCAAAACTTTAGCTTGGGAGCTGGCTTGGCTTGTTATCATTTCTGCGCGAGGACTCGCTGGTAATCAATGAAATTACTTTTTAGTTCAAGGCGAGCCAATAGTGTTGCAAAATGAAATTATTGAGAGTAGGACGGAGGAGGCGGCGCTGGTGAACGTGGGTGTGGATGACTAGGAGAATGAGATGGTCCTGGCGCTTTTTTTCCAGAGCTTGCTAATGAAGTGCTGCCTAGATTGGAGGGCGGGATCGGGCGTGAGATATTGGCGAGACATGCCAGCGCACATTTTTCAGTTATTTCAGTTCAGCTCAGTTCAGTTCAGTTCCAGCTCCTCTTTTTTTCCGGTTGGCTTGGGTGTTGCATACATTTGCGCTTAATGGCTTTGGGGAATTCCGATGACGTTTATAGTCGACGGCAGCCGGAGCTGCTGCTCCTTGGATCCTCGGGGAAATTTGCTTTTGAAAGTTTCCCTCCTCTCTTTCCACACCGCGCCGCCCCCCACCGCCCCTATTGCCGCCTGCTTCAAAAACACTTAAAGCCCGGCTCAGAATAAATGGGAGAGAAATGGCCTGCACATAAAGCAAGGCACAGTCTCTGCCCGGACAATAACTCCTTGATGGTCAATGATTTGCTGATGGATGATCTTCATTTTATCCTGGCCAGAATGGCACAAAACCAGACCGGAGATTATCAACTTGTCGAGATGGATGAAGGACAGCAGGCAAAAACGATGCATTTGTTTAGTTTCTTTAAACGCCTAAAAAATGTTGAATACTTAATTTATTTATACAGATTAAATAGGCCTTTTTAAGGGATATCACACAGACGTTCGGTGCTCCCTGGCCATAATTACTGCGTTCCTTCGATGGTTCACTGTACAGAACACCAACCATAGCTGCATGTCCGGATGATTGACTCCGGCCGCGGGGATTTCCGTGGAAGGATGGCGGAAGGATGCCTGGCAGGCAGGCAGGCGGTTGGGTAGACAGGATGCTTGACAGGAGGCAGGCAGTCAAGGGTTAAGCGGGTCACAGCCGGTTGACAGTTGCAATTAATGCGGCAATTGCAGTTGAGTTTTTGTGCCAAAGATGATGCTGCATCATCAGAAGATGGATGTTGAAGGGGACGGGACGCGGATGGGTAGTGGACCAGGAGGAGTAGCTCCATGTCCACCATGGTTATTCCCAGTTTACAGCTCCTCCTGCTAATTGGCATGCATCAATGCATCGATGACGTTTATTAGCAGTGCTCAGACACACTCGAGGGCGGTGGGATGGCACTCTCTGATGACGTTATTGTGTGCGCAGTGCGGCAAATTAACTTAATTTGATTTAATGGGCAACGCGAGCCCGGCTGACGGATAATAATACTAGCGATCCGGATCCACGTGGATTCAAGTGGAGAGTGGGTAAGTGGTGCACTTCGAGGGCCCAATGCCAAACAGCCAACAATGCAGCCCATTAAAACGCGACCTAATTGCCAGCGACTTCTATACGAGATCCACACTCTTCACTGACTGTTCACAGGGCGTATTGCATACATTTTTGCGCTTTGAATTTAATTGCATTATATTTATTTATCGTCCACACGCTAGCAGCTAGTCTAGTTGCTTATGACGCACACTTATGATACTATAGTATAGCCTGCTTTCACGTTCTTAAATTCCAACAACTGACACGGTGCAGGATCATCTGTGCGTGGAGTACAGGCAATCATTAGTCCGCGAGATGTAAACACTGGCGCTGGTTTCTCCCCCCACCCCCGTCCAACAAAAGCCCCTCTTTCAGGCTTACATATGTAGATGTGTTCTTTGGGCACTGATTTAGCTCCTGTCGCATCTTGTTCCACTCGTTGTCGTCATCGGGTCGAGTGGCAGTATTTAATGAGGTGCAAATGAGCTTGTCCCGGCATCAGCATCATCACACCGTGTAGCCCAAGGAGCCAGAGTCGCGCCCTTTAAAAAGAAATTAGCTGCCAGGAGTAGGCCAAGTGGCAGAGGACCCAAAGAGCAACCGACTCAAGAGTGCACAGCGAGAAAAGGTTGAGAAAGTGCCGCGGACACATAACATTTGTAGCTCCTAGCTTGAAAATGTTTGTATAATTCCCATTTCTTATACTTGAAATGACTGTGTGTTTTATGACTTTCTTTAATCAACGTCTTTTTTCAAAGTCTTTTTATAGAAGTCGTAGATATTTTTCTTAGTGCACTCTGAATCGAGATGAGTGGCAAATGTTGTTGCTAATTTCCCCACTTGCTCTGTTTTTTTGTTTTTTTGTTTTTCTTTAACTGTCTGTCTGTCTGTCTGTCTGTGCGTCTTGAGAATTTTACATATTTTCTATGAAAATTACCATAGACACATGGCGGTCGTCCTGCTGCCTTCTTCTTGGAGCGGTGGAGTCAGGAATCAGGGAAACGGTGTGGGTTTACTTCGCCCCCGGCCCAGCCTTCTTGCTCACATGCCGGGCACGTAGTCGTGGGTGCACTTAACATGATAAGCGACAAGACACCTAACATGTTCAACACGACACCTTCACGACAGCGACGACGAAACAGCTGAGATCCTTTAGGGTATGGCGATGGGTGTGGTGATGGGGATGGGGATGGGGATAGGACTTTCAGAGAGGTTCTGGCCCCACAGAAGCATGACGCTGCAGGAGATGTGGGTACTGAGTACTCAGCTCGTTTATGGCCAAGACTTTGATTTGATGGGTGACATTTATCACGTTCATAGGTAAACAAAAATAATCAAAGCATTGCAAAGCTTGTTAAAAATTGGCATTAAAGGGTATATCGTAAATTCCTGGCACTTGATGTGTACAATTATTTGAATTGCGCAGATTAAACTAACATTATGTTCTCAATTCCGACAAAACTTTTGAAAACGAGTGGGGCAATGGTCTTTCAAGAGTTGGAAAAATGCAAATTGTATGCAAAATGTAATCAATTGGCGTCATTTTAAATGCAATTTGTAAGTGACAGCTACCTGAATACTCTATATGCGAGCAAAATCTGGGCTATCTCAACGGGAGACTTTGCATTGCTGGCAGGAAAGGGGATGTGGAGATACCACTTGCGTGGTTTTGCAGCGATTTGCAGGTGGTGCGGCACACAAGTGGTTCCTACAACCTTACTCCTTTTCTCTCTTGTTTCTGGGCCTCATGCCACTGCCGCTGCTGTTGCTGCTGCTGACTTGCGGCTTCTCTGTCTGCGGCAGGACTTCTGCGGAATACACTCGCCCACATGTCATACGTATTAAGCCAGTGTCCTAGAGCACGTGTGTGGCACAAGTTGCCACAGCGCTTACACTCGACGCCCGCCGAATTCCTACGAAACACCGTCCGACTTCACGCCGCAGCTGCAATTATCTATTTGCGACAAACATTTGCAAACAAATTTAGCCTTTGAGTAATTAGCGGGCTTGGCGTTTTTCCCATTCTGGGCCAACACTTTCTATGCAAATGGTTGCTTTTAGGCGCAAATTACATACATATTGAGTCGTGCCACTCAAATTGGCTTTAATTCAAAAGTGTAGTAATTAAATACGCAAATATCAGAATTTTTCAATAGTGGGCCACTTTAAACGTCGGGCTGCGGCAATTCCTAATTGTTAGTTAGGTTCTGTCTGACTGCATATCTTGCTTACATAAAAAAAGAAATGGTAAATGGAAAACAATCTAAGTATTGCAATTGAAATATTACACATACGTCTCGTTGCCGCACTTGTGCCAAATGAATACTTTTACATACGTTTATCTGCCATTTGTCTACTTTAATGGACGAACACTACATATAGCTCACACTCAAACACAATTAAGTGGGCCAGGCCTGTAAGACGACTTTGTAATTATTTTTCGCAATGGAAATTCGCCTCGACCCTTTTCACTTCATACGCTTGTTTCTTTTTTTTTTTTGGGCTGCTGCGAAATGTATGGACAGCTCCATAAATTGTCATACCACAATGTGGGCGGAGCAGTGGATAACGCAAACCAAACCACAAAACGATTGAATGCAACCACGTAACGTTTTGCCACTTTTTACACTTGTCTACAGTATTTTAAATATACTTTTGCGGTCGGCAGGGAAAGGGGCAAAAACAAAGCCAATAAATATAAAAAAAATCTGCGTAAAACGGCGAAAATTTCTACCCATTGTGGAAAAGATGTTTAAGGGAAATCGTTTAAATAAACCGGAAACTCGAGGATAATATGTGAGTTTATTTATGCTGTTGATTAGGCAATAACATTTTGTCTTGGGTTTAGATATAGAAATCTTGCTTTTATATGTCTTTTAATTCCATTACGTTTAAAGACCCTTGATATCCTGGGTTTCATAAAAACAACCCCCGTGATAAGTACACTTCAAAACGTATAAAAACCAGGTTACCTCCATTTATTTACCTCTCTTTTTCGACCGCTGGTGACTTTTCACGTTAGATTTCACTTATTTTTTCTTTTTTTTTTCCTCTAGGCTACACAAATTGCATAAGGTCAAGGATTTTGGTGGAAACGGGTGGGGAAGCTGACGAGTCAATGACTCGGAATGAACACCTTTAAGCCGCTTAGAAAATTGCAATGCCCAAAAATCACATCACAGCGAAGCGGAGTGGCCAGCAACAACAATGGTTAGACATTTTTCCAGTTGTCGAGGGACATGACATTGCATGGCCATGCCTAGTAATGCACTGGAAAAAAATTGCTTCTCCTGCATTTTCACTAAATCTATACGCATTTATAAGTTCAATATAAATAGATACCAATTAAAAAGCGGTAATAAAAAATTGCATTTAAGGCTCAAAGAATGGCAATATTTAGTAAAATACATAAATATAATGCATATATTTATGAGAGTAATGTTTTTCATCATACATTTATAAAATTTGCATTGTCAATTTTTGAAAGCCGAAGAAAAGCCTTCATGTATAGGAAATTTCCGGCGCTCTCATGAAGCACTTGCTCAGTACATCACATCCCAGCAACTCCATTTCTGCGACTCCTTTTCCCTGTTGCACTCTCTTCTGTCCAAAAGGATTTCCAAATCAATTTGATTTGCCGGTTAGAGTGTGTGTGTGTTGCGTTTGGAAGGGGGACTGGTAAAGTGGGAAACTTACGGGGGAAAATGGTGAAAAGGGGTAGTTTCAGGTCTGCTGCCGTTCGCAATCAATATGCAATACTGTTGCCCATTGTCTCTTGCTTTTTGATTTCGTTTGCTTTTGTCAATTTCCACGGGCGGCCTCTTGGTTTCGTTTTTTTTTTTTTTTTTTTTTCCTACCGGTCCTGACTTCTCGTTTCTTTCTTTTTTTGTATTCTTGTTGATTTTGTTTGCTGCAGAGATTTCATTGCTTGGTTCTGCTTTGTTTGCCTCAATGCCACTCCCATTCCAATTTCAATTCGCCCAGCGAAATCACTTTTGACTTGGCATTTTAATGACGTTGACGGGAGCGAAATTCCAGTCGTAACAAGCGAAATTAACAATGTTTTTCGAATGTAAGCAATATTCCAAATTCCCTACATTGTTGATTTGCTGAGAATCTTCACATTTGACAGTCATTTACAACTAATAATGTAAATATTAGTTTGTTGTTTTGAGGTATATCCCCCATTAACTATCAGCATCATCACAGGTATGCGAATACCTGAGCGCTACACGAAGTGAAGCTCCATTGGTTATATTTTATCAACGTAAAACCTGCAAATTCGCTGTAAACCAATTTATTTTCCAGTTGCTCCTTTCTACGGAAAAATTTCCACAAATTATTCGATAATAGAAAATCAAATTGCAACAAATTCGCACTCAATTGCAACACAAAATGGGAGAAGAAAAAAGAAAAGATAAAAACGATATGAGATCGAAAATAAAGTGAATGCCATCAGCAAGACGCCATTGCGTCAGTTCGATTCTCCCCATTTTCACTTGAGGCGGCGGGCAAATCTAGGGGAAGTCTGGCTTACTCCAAAAGGGCAACAATGTTGTCGCATTTCGTAACTGTCTTGCACCGGTCGCACCCTCAGACACCCCGGAAAATCCTCGAAAAAGCGGGGAAAAGGGGTTTCCCTGAGCACATGCAGCGAGTTAAAGAATTCCAATCAGCACGACCATTGTTCTTGAGACATTCGCCCGACAAAATTGAAGATAATTGAAGTGTAAAACGTTGCAAGCGGAAGTGCAGCAGTCAGCAAGGGGTTTCCCTGAAAAATCACCACTTCCCCCATCCATTCATCCCACACTTCTGAGCTTGTGTTTGTGCTGATGTCAAGGCATATTATGCAATACAAACATTTTTGAGTCACGTCGACTGTCGAATGCGGAAATGATGAGACAAAAGGAGAGATGAGGCGAAAAGAAAGAGATGGCTTTATACGGCAAGAAAGAGATGGCCGCTCATGAAGGGAGAGAAAAGGGCTTATGGCAAAGAAACAAGACCACAGCGTAAATGGGGGCCAGCAATAAAACTGTTTGCCGCATGGACAGCAACAACAATGACTGTGCAAGTACACTGGAAAACAACATTCAATGAAAATAAATCCAGCGACGCTTATGTTTCTCCGTTCAAAAAACGGAGAAAAATATTTGCAGTGTTTGAAGTAAAACAGGAATCCGAACAATGGCAGCAATATGAAGTCGAGAAATAAGAACAAGAAGCACAATAACAAAACAACGATATGCAAATCGCTGACAACGAAGTGAGCAAACAATCCTTGCACCGAATCCTTTTGTCCTGCCAATGCAATTGCCAAATTGCCAACGTAATAAGAAACAAGAAAAAGATTCTGGGGACAGCAAAAAAGGAGACTGCCAACACCGATAGAGCACAACAAAAACTTGGACTATTTTCATAGGCAATTTTCGAGTGGATATTACACGAGTTTTTATGGCATAGCTTTTTATTTTGTACAAGATCGGAGACATTTCGCTTCCAAAGGTAGAATGAAGTGAAAATCACTTCTAAACCTTTTATGTCATGGCATGTTTTGTTTTTTCGTGGCTTTGTAAATAATATATTGTAATAATTTGATCAAGAAACAGCCAGTGATTTAGTTTTCAAAAGCAGACTCATCTGCATATGCAACAAAAATATTTCGAAAATGGAATGTAAACGAAAACTGAAAGTAAATCAAAACAAGAAACGACAAAAATCGCGCAACGACATGCGATAAAAAATTGCTTTGCTTTTGTGATTGAAGCGACCCCCAGGGGAGAGGCGTCGGTGGGCGGGGCCAATGCCATGGGTGGCCAAATGGAAAAAGGGGGGCCATTTTGCCTTAGGCGGAAATGTCATTGGCAACGCGACTCAGATTGGCAACAGTTGTAACGGGTGTTTTTTTTAGAGGTATAGAACTTTAAGTTGGCATTACTGTTCAAGATGGCGACCGATTTAACAGCTGTCAAGTGATTTATTCTCAGTTTGGTTTGGCAATTCGTCATGAATAGACTCACGCCTGAACAACGCTTGCAAATAGTGCAATTTTATTTCGAAAATAATGGTTCTGTGCGGAATACGTATCGCGCACTACGTCCATTTTATCGTCGAAAAAATCGTCCATCAGAGCAGTTAATTCGATTAACCATGGACCGTTTTCGCACCGCGTTTACTCTTATTGATAACTCGCATCCCCAGAGACGCCGTACGGTGCGTACAGAAGAAGCTATTGCTGCTGTAGAGCGTAGCATTGAGGAAGACCCGAATGAGTCCATCCGCCATCGAGCACAGGAATTGGATCTGTGTCCATCCACTTTATGGAAGATTTTGCGGAAGGATCTTGGTTTGCGTGCTTACAAAATCCAACTCGTGCAAGAATTGAAACCAAACGATCATCAAGCAAGGCGTAGATTCGTCGAATGGGCCCAAAACGAGATTGCTGTTGTTCCCGATTTTCATAAGCGAATTTTGTTTAGCGATGAAGCGCACTTCTGGTTGAATGGCTACGTCAACAAACAAAACTGCCGCATTTGGAGTGAAGCTAATCCTCAAGTGTATGTCGAAACACCGTTACATCCAGAAAAACTGACTGTTTGGTGCGCTGTATGGGCTGGTGGAATCATTGGTCCGTACTTCTTCAAAAACGATGATGGCCAGAACGTTACAGTCAATGGTGATCGGTATAGAGCCATGATTACTAACTTTTTCATTCCTGAATTGAACGACCATAATGTCCAGGAGCTGTGGTTCCAACAAGACGGCGCAACGTGTCACACAGCTCGTGCCACAATCGATTTATTGAAAGACACGTTTGGTGACCGCCTAATTTCACGTTTTGGACCTGTGAATTGGCCTCCAAGATCTTGTGATTTAACACCGCTAGACTACTTTTTGTGGGGCTATGTAAAGTCATTGGTCTATGCGGATAAGCCACAAACGCTAAACCATTTGGAAGACAACATTCGCCGTGTTATTGCCGATATACGGCCAAATATGTTGGAAAAAGTCATTGCAAATTGGACGTCCAGATTGGACTACATCCGAGCCAGCCGTGGCGGTCATATGCCAGAAATCATATTTAAAATGTAATGCCACAAGATTATCTTTCATGTCAATAAAATTCATGTCAATCGAATAATCCATCGTTGTTTTATTGCAATTTAAAGTTCTATACCTCTAAAAAAAACACCCGTTATAAACGATTGGGATGTTTACTTCATAATACGTATAGAGGGCCCAAAACTCCCCGCTTTTCTGCCAGTGTAAGCAGCATCGGAAAATCGAGAATAAAAACAAGAACATTGCTGCAGTGCCGTAAAATCAGGGCTGAAGCAAAATGATAGAAATCTTTAACCCTTTTCATGATCGTGAAATATTTCTTAATTTTTTTTATAAACAAAAATATTATTTAGTTTACATCTATGTGGATGGCATTGCTTTTTTTGTGATGTGTGCACAAGCATTTTATATATTTGCAGCCCTTGAGAACATAAAAAATGGGGAAATCCCAGGGTAGCATTTTCAAAGGGGTCTGGGAAAATTGGCATCCATCACCTGGAGCGCATTACCAGCGGTAAAAGCGAAAACGAATAAATGATATTCCGAATGCATGTGAAATTGCATTTGTGCATGCAGATGAGCGGGGAAAATGGGCAAAACGTAGGTGGAAAACCGGGCAGAGAACAAGAGTTTTAAGTTGGACAGGCGATGGGTTTAGAAAAGTAGGCGTGGCGGTAACCCTTTTCTGAATTTTTTCAAATGCTTTGCTATCCCTTGGAATGAGAACACTTTCTAAAATAATAAATTGGAAATATGAATAACTGTATGTTGGTCGAAAACATAAAACCAGTTTAAAAAACTTGGTCGCTTAAATCTTTAAGCTCAAGTGTTCCGTTCAAAACTCCCCGTTTCTTGGTATTTATCCTTATTTTTGGTAAAACCTTTTCCGCTTTTTCTGTGTTTTCCTTTAGCCGCCGGCAAATACCTCCAACATCTGTCACTCTCGATTGTCCCTAACCATCGCCCCTAAAATTGTGTCGACCGTGTTATCCACTTTTGGGCGCCAGGCTCCTCCTTGTCGCCCCTTTCCGAACCGTCTGCCCACTTCGCCCACTACGCCCTTGCCGCCATCCTTTTTTCCCTGACCATTTAAAGTCAACGATGCGTTGATGCTGCAAAGGATTCCCGCTGCACACAGGCTGCTGTCAGCAGGTGACTGCCCAAAGGGGCGTGGCACGTGGGGAAGGATTCGTTGAACAGACAATTCGCTGACTGGTAGCCAAAAAACAAAAAAAAAAAAAAACAGGAATAAACAAAAACAAAAAGTACAGAAAACAATGAAATAACCGTACTGTTTTCACATTTTCCACCTCACTCCACAGATATACAGTTTGGTTTCAATTTTTAGTTCGCAAAATATAGCAATATAGCAATAAATAATTGGTAACAATAACACAACAATCAAAAGTATAATTTTGTTCATCATTAGTTTATATTCATTTAAATTATTCTTAATATTGTTAATACTGCTAGTATCTTAAACAAATGTGTATATCTGTTTGCGTACGTATGCAGACGTATAAATAGTTTAATGTGCACTTGATTGTTTGCGCTGTTTTTGATCAGTTTTGAACCACGGCTGTTTGTGGCAACAAAGCGGAAATGCGATTTAAATTATTTGATTTCCGTGTTTGGGGGCGAGCTATTTATTTGTCTCCGCAGTGTTTTAAACTGCATATGTAAAATGTAGTTTGGTGACATAACGATGCCTACATGTGTATGTGCACTCAAAGCTGGCTTTATTTATGTTTAATGCGTTTGTTTTGCGTTCGCATTTCTTTAATAAGTTTTATGAGCTCTGCACTTTTTAATTGTAGACAAATTGAAGTAAGCTAAGCCCCTCGATTGCAGCGGATTAACAAATTCCATATTTTGCAAAACTTTTCCACTGTTTGGTCCCCTTTACTTTTCTGTTTTCGTTTCGTTTCCCTTTTTTCGTTGCCTCTATCCTAATGATGGCCACTTCAGTGTTTCCGCTTGCCAGCGGTGGAAAGCGCAACGGCAATGGGGAAAGCCAAAAGGAAAGCCATCGCCATTGGCAGCATCAGGGGGCCGTTTGGGGGTGGGGGATGGACTGGCGTGAATGTAGCTCGTAAATTTGTTAGTTTATTAGCGCAATTTCCGTTGCTAATTAATTTCCAGGCCACACACACAAATACGGCAACGAAACGGAGTCAACACTACAAAAAATGGAGTTCACTTAAAAACTGGACTTAAATTCGTTTTGAACAAGAGTTGTGCAAAAAATCCATTTATTTAGTTGTGAGACTTGTTTTAACTAGGTTTTTGTGAAGATCATATATAAAATGTTTTTTGCAATAATGAAAAAACATTCGTAAATATTAAAATTTTGCCATTTATTTTCACAATTTATCGTTCAAAAATTAAAGTATTTTGATCCTAGCATTGGAATCAGAAGTGCAAATATGAAATGTGTTTTTTTTTTTGTGCTTTTTGGTAAAAAATAATCAGTATTTCTTCGATAGCATTAATAATTATTGTCCAAAACTAGTATGTCATACCTTGTTGAATTTGTAACAAAATTCCCTATTGATCCATGTACATACATAGAAATGCTAATTTTTGGCCATTTTTCGCAAATGTACCCCTTATCGAAAATGCAAAAATTTGAAATTTTTTTATTTTTCCAAAATGAAAAAAATTTGGATGTGGACAGTTAGCTATGTTTATTAGAAACACAAAACAGTCTTCATTTTGGTCCTGCCACCTTTTTTGGCCAAGTTATGGAAAGTGACTCATTGGAAAATATGCGATTTTAATTTTTATGCTTTTTGGTAAAAAAAATAATCAGTTTTTCTTCGATAGCATTTAAAGTAATTGTCCAAAACTAGTATGTCATTCCTCGCTGAATTTGTAACAAATCGATCCATGTACATACATAGAAATGCTTATTTTTAGCCATTTTTCGCAAATTTTGATGATTTTACCAAAAATGCAAAAAACTTTGAATTTCCCCAAATCCGTACAAAAAAGATAGGGATCGTTAGCAGTGTTAATTACCTTCTCAAAACAGTTATTATTTTACCTGTATGACCATTTCTGGCCAAGCTATGAAAAACTACATTCTATCATAGGCCTAATTGCTTTATGATTGAAATACTTCTCTAAGTGTAGTTTAGGTCGTCTCGCTCTGACGCTGGTAGAGATATTAGTGACATGCAGCCTGCAGTTTTTAAAATGCCGGAAAGTGGAGAAAAGTGAGAGGCTGTGAGGGGGATGAGAGGGGGCCGAGGTGGAAAGGAAGGACGCTTCAAGGATGCTGCGGTTTTGTTCTTGTGCCAGGCAATCTGCTGAGCTGCATATTTCTAATTAATTAACCTGCATGCTGGAGTGTATATATGTACATATAATAAATCCATGTAAATATACCAACACACACACAAACAGCGAGCACCTATGCAAATTTTCAATTTCCGGCCATGTCTTAAGTAGAAGAATTGCCAACTGGCATTAGGTAGCCCTTTGATGCTCTATAACAGCGATTTAAAATGAAAAGTGACTGAAAATATAGCAAAGAAATGCACTACATTTCACTTACTTACATGCACGCGGTGCAAATTGAATTAGTTTTTTGTGTGCTCCAACTTGTGTGGCTAAGCTCATTTCCTGTGGCTTTATTATTTTTTGTTAGAGTATTGTGCCCCATAAAAATAAAAGACGACTGAAAGCGGCTACAAAGGAGGCCAGCGACAAGCTATAAATTATAATTTCCAAGACATGTTTTCGGCACATGGCTCGGGTGGTGGGGAGAAGAGGGGCATGGTGGCATGGCGGCAGGGGGTCAGGGGGCCAGGGGTCAGGGGTCGGGGGTCGGTGTGTGACTTTGACAAGTTTTGATGATGTGTGCCCCGGCATATCGCCCGGTTCATGCCCAAACCCCAAAACCCAATCCCACTCCCTCGTGTAGGCAACATTTTTCAATTAACAAACGAACGAAAAATGTATGACATGCCACACATAGATACTCACTAATACTACCATGCTAGCCACTCGACATGAGAAACGGTGCCAGGCACCTCCCACCGTCCCACTGCCACCCCCGTGCACCCTCTCTTCCAACCTGATACACATCATTTTTCATAGGCTTTCAGGTTTTCCCCTTGCACTTCCCCCCACCGCAGCGCTTCGAATCAAAGCGCCAAAAACGTCCTGTCAAAAGAGGAAAAAGGGTGGTAAAAAAAAGTGGCGTAGGGGGATCTGCGGATCAGAGGGTAACTAACTAACTAACTAACTAACAACCAGCGGACGAAGACGGGGAGAAGTACTCAGATCGAATGGCAAAGCCACTGAAAACACACCTAAGCTTACTTCAAAAATACAACGTATACTGAACTTCAAGGAGACAACGAATTCTGGAAAGTTTAGACAACTTAAAAAAAATTTGTTTGCTTTATTTTATGATAAATTCCATAGGTATACGAAACGAGTTTAATAAATTATTTAATAAAGGGTATCGTGGAAAAGACTCTTTGTATTGATACAGCCCTATGCATACATTCATTTATATATATGTATATATTAGGGGGATTAGTCTGGGCGCCAAAGGCGTGTGATGTACTTGTGTCATTCGTTTTCGCCTTGGCAAAATGACAAGCGGAATGTTTGCTGCCACAAAATTTCATTTACAAAAAGGGGTTTTAATATTATAAAATGTGACGCTGGGCGGCCATCACATAGCGGACCTCTCGCCCGCCTCCTGCTCCTCCTTAGTCTACTTGCGAGCCGTGTTCTGGGTTGTCTTTTTGGGCGTTTTGTGGCGCGCTAAACACCTGCTATTTTATGATTTTATTAGGCACTCAACACGCCACACGAAAAGGGGTTTATCGCCAAGGGTGGGCACTCTAGGGAACCTGATGTTCTAACTTGACGTGTGGAAAGCGAACTTCACTTAATGAAATGATTCGTGTCCACAGCGAAAGGGAGAAAGAATGAATACTGGCAAAAAATATATTGAGAAGCTGATATTGTTATTTTATTCCTAATAACCCATTATATTTTGTTGTATTTATACTTGTAAGACTTAACTCATCACTTTTACCAGTCTCTGTTCACAAAATTCTGTCGTGTCATTTCCCCACTTCTTTCCCTACAAGTTTACCATCAAAATCACTTGCCAAATTGTGACAGGAAAAGCAACGGTGTTTTAAAGGCCAAAAGTGTCACTATACCCATGTCCCTTTGTTTAGCGTTTCCTGGGGCGGATGCCGGGCCAAAGGGGGCGTCGCTCTGCCACTGTCCAGCGGTTGTATAAACGTTTTCCCATAAATAAACTGCCAAACATAAAATATGCATATGAAAGCTGCCCTACTCACTCACTCACACAAAAGGCGAAGCACTCACACACGGACATGAATTTAAATTGATTCAACTTACACAGACTCTATACACTGAGCGAAAGAACAGGGAACGGTTCCTGAAAAAGGTCTGGTAGAATATTAGTTGAATTGTTTCATTTTAGTAGTGCTAAAACACCTGGATATTTTGATATATTTAATTGTCAAATGGCAATCTAATTTGGTTTTAATCAATTATAATAGTACCACTGCATTTATACCCTTTAAATACTAGGTAGCATAACTGGACGTCCTTTTTTGTTATCCACAATTTCGCTTTGCTAAATCAGCAAACACAAAAGTTGTTGAAAACATCGCAATCAGAACAAATGGATCCTATACTCAGCGACACGGAATAAGTGTTCTCCTCCTGCTTTTCCTTTCACCTAATTAATTTCCAGCTTTTCCAACAAATTTCGCTGGAAATTATAATGATTTTAGCTGGTAAAAATTTGAGGGCCATAAAATGTGAGCATATTCAAAACAAACCCAATAAAAAAAGTAACCCAAAACCCAGCGATGATTTCCTTGGAGACAAATTAGAAAAAGCAGTTGACACACGCACACCGCAAATGCTTTTTCGGGGTTTTTCTTCAGGATCCTTTGGTCAAACATTAATAAACTTGCCAACGCTGGAAGTTTTCCTCTGGCATTTTTCCCCCTTGCCCCTAAGAAGTTCAGGTCAAAATGTTGCCACTGGCAATTTGGCATTTGTCTTTATTAAAGTGTCCGTGCGAGTGCGTTTGTGTGTGAAAATCTTTTATTTTTACCGGAAGTAGTGGAAAGTCTGCAGCCATGGGTTTTCGGGTAACATTGCCATCTGTGGTCGTCTGGTCTGAAACTCAGAATTTTATTTTCCTAGAAATGGTTTGAAAAATTTCGATAAAATTTCGTAAGTGATTATCTTTACGTCAAGTAAAGAGTAACACATACATATATACTTCACTCTTCTTATGGATGTTTTTTATGAAACGGCTTGTATGCGTTTAGAATACCCCAAGTTCTCTACAAACTTTCTGATTCTGTCATTTCTTGACGGGTTTTATTATGCAGCTCGGTAAATTAGCGAAAATTCGCCTTTTGCGGCACTGTTGCGTAACTAATTTGGTTTGGTTAAAAACTAACCAGAGATGAGAGCTCTAAATATGTACACAAAAATGTGTGTGAAAAAAATATGTAAGAACAGGAATCCATGTATATAAATAAGTTGGCTCAAGGGCGTGGGTTTCGGGGAGGGCAATGGGGAGGGAAAGGGGTGTGCAGGGACAGGGGAACCTAACAGGTGGAAGACGATTTAATGCATACAAAATGATTTACACGCCGCTGGCCAAAGATAATACGAGAGCTGGTTGGCTGAAGGAGGGGTGTTGCTATGGATATGGATGCACGCATGTGTGCCTCCTCCGTAGTAGCCCCCCTCACTCCCCACTTCTCACAACGCCCATGCCACTGGTCTTCTGTTATCTGCTGGGGGCCCAGTTTTTGTGCTTGGCTAGCAGATGCAGCTCCTCCCGTGCGATCCACCAAACGCCTCATAACCCCCTCAGCTGCACCACATTCTTCCACACTTGCTGCAACACCCTCGGCACTCCATCCTCCCCCCATCCCCCTATCACCCCATCGACCCATCGCCCCTTTCAGTGCCCGCCAGGGAGGCTCTGCTTCATATAATCAGGCAGCGCTGAAAAGTATGCTACGCTTTTTGCCCCCATTGACTGCACTCGCAAAAATGCCCTCTTATTGATTTTTTGTGCCGTATTTTTATAAACTACCAATGCTAATATGTATGTACCAAACAAGGAGTAGTGCATTTAGAATGTACCAGAATAAAAGTTAAGTCAGTAAATCCCCGATTGTGGACTCTATTGTTTGGACTATTGTTGCGCAAAGGTGTGTACGAAACTATTATTTCCAATTTTTGTAGTGCACAAATAGCTTTCCATCGCTCCTTTACGCTCTGCCAGCTAGCATTTCAAAGCCAGGAGACTGACAGGCCATCAAGCTGAAATCTCTGATGATACGAAATCAGCATATGCAACAACAACAACAACAACAACAACAGCAGCGGGAGCAGGAGCAGGAGGGGCGTAGTGGCTAGAAGGGTATACAAAAAAGGGGTAAGGAAGACTGCGTTTATGGCACAAAAGCAACTGCAAATAGGGTTAACAGCCAGTGCAATTTTCATATTACCAGGCTTTCGAAAAACTGCAGGCGATTTTAACCAACCCCTGCCACGCCCGGGGTCTTGCCCGCTTCTTAACCCTATCGTTGCAACGGAGAGTTCGTTGAACGCATTTTGAGCGGAAAAAATGTTTTAAAGAGTCCCCATCGAACGTTGCACATGGAATATGGGGGAAGGTTCTTAGTACGATTTGGTTTCAGATTATGGGAAGCACACAACAAAGCATTTGGTCTATTGTAGACATAAAAACCACTTTCGTGGTTTCCAACGGATTTTCAAGGAAATCACATCATCGGAAATACATTTCCTATGTCCAGCCAGCAGTTAATCATATCTTAGTCTACAATATACATTGAATAATTTAATAGTAAATAGGTTTCTGCCCACCTGATACTAATTATTACAAAAAGATTACGAGCGACTTGCAAACAAAGGGTATTAATAGAACACGGCAATGCGGGCTCAAGTGATTTGACCAGAGTTGAATGCTTTCAAATCCCCTGACCCATGGCCTCGCTCACTCTTCCACCCAACTCTTTTCTTCTACAAACTCTGAGGATGCGAATGGAAAATTGACAAATCCAAAATGCTTTGTATAAGCACACATTGTTTAGACCCATTTGCGTTGAAAAGGAAGCAGAAGTCAAGTAAGATGTTCACAGCCAACTGATAGAGAATGAAAATGAAAGACAGAGAGAGATGGTTATATTAAGTGTGTTAAGCGAAGGAGTGGGACAGAACGTGCCATTAAATCTCTTTAGAACTCAATTCTTATTCCCAACGCAATTTATACAACAAAATTCCAGACTCAGTCGCACACACAGATGCACGCCACACATATGTATGCAACTAACACACACACACTCACTCAGCGACCAAAAACGCGACAAAAAAAGATTTATGAATGTACGAAATGAAATACTCTAACTGCTATACTAATTTTTTAATCCTACATTTGATTTCATATCTAGTTAAAAAAAAATAAGTTAAATTAAACAGAGAATATGCTTAAAATTTACTTTAGTTTCTTAAATCATACTAATATAGAAAGTCCATTTCTATATTAAAATTAAAATTAAAATATTTTTTATAGAGTATATTTATAAAGGCAAAAAAAAAAAAAAAAAAAAAAAAAAAAAAACGAAGGCAGTAAAAAGCAGAAGAAAGAAGTGAATACGAAAAATTGAAACGATGCACAACAAAAGCACCGCCGCTTCTGCATTTCTCTTCGCTTTCTCCTTCTCTGTACATGTGTGAGTGTGACATCTGGAGCGGAATAGAAAATAAGCGCACGTCAACTGCATGACACAAACAGAGAAAACACACGACGCGATAAAGCCGAAAAAGTATAAAAAAAGCCAACACACGTGGGGCAGCGAAAGGAAGCGAGGTGCAAAGGAGTAGGCGGAGAAAAAGGAAGCGAGTCCTGCAGGAGAGTGCATAAAAATGGCGTTAAGCCGTGGAACATATTTATATATTTCGCGCACGAAAAGAAAAAGCTATTTTGGTCACTTCATGCAAAACCGAAATACACGAATGAAAAAACTGAAAAATCAACAGGCGGCGGTGACTGGTAATAAATTTTTAATTGTTATACTAGGTGTCTTAAATAAATAAGATCTCTGATCAGGCGTTTTGCCGATGTCCCTGGAACTACGAAAGCTGCAGATATTAAGACTGAACATAAAAATAGTATCAACGCTGCGTATGAGTAATGAACGCGTATATATAAATTACTCATACGCACTGTGGTGGCAAACATATCAACGCTGCTTATGAGGTTTGTACGCGTATATGTAAATTACTCATACGCACTGTGGTGGCAAACATATTAAAAACACCAGTTTAATAATCTGGCTTTTCTGGCAGCTTATGCATATATATTCACTGACCATTTGCCTGTGACTTTCCATGGCGTATCTTTGCCTTCTATTTGCCAACTTGTTTCGTTCATTATTTTGCTTGCCCAGTTATTATCATTTGTGCGAGAGGCGGCTGTCACCTGAGCAAGGATAGGGGGGTACTTGCCTGGTTCTTGGAGTGGCTTTTCACTACCCCACCCCCTTGTGTTCCCCGTCCATCAAACGCCATTTCAGGAAAATGCGGGCCAGTGTGTGTGGCTGTGTGTGTAAGATCCCAGTTGTTGCTTCTGTTTGCCGTCGTTTTGTTTTTGTTTTCATTTTGCTTGGCTGGTTTGTTTGTTTGCTTTGCCGCCTGCCCTCGTTGGCTCGTTGAATCTGCCACAGCCCGCCACCGACTCCATTTTCCGCCCCCTTGGCGACCATGTCAGAACTTTGCCAACATTGCATACTTCAAGGGGCCAGTCGAAATGGCCATACTGCATTCCACAGGACATGAAGATCCTTGCTCAATGGACCATGAATCACTTTCCGCTTTAAATCGAACAGACTAGTTTTTTTAGCATACCCCTTTTAAATATTCTCTTATTTACGGATCCTACATAATAAGTATCATATCATATTACTTATATACTTATTATATAATTACAGAAGGTAATCAGTTTTTTTTTATTTTTTTTGTTTTTTTTTTTATTTATTAAGTGAAGAATCCGTACATCATAATATTGTATCTTAACATCACAGGGGAGAAATATTCTAGGGGTAACCAAACACTATATACAAATTAGTGAAGTAGGAGCATATATACATAGCAGTTTTTACTGCTGTCCAAATGTAATCAGTGGCCAGCCAGATTTGAAAAACAAGTTGCAATTGTCAAGCTTAAGACGAAACACATGAAAACAAAACAATCGGTATCTGTCTTGAAGATCTGCGATAAAGTATTTGAAAATATGCTTCAGTTTGCCCTTAGTTGGGCTTTAAGTTCCTGAAAGGCTCGGGATTCCCTCCTTTTGCTTCGCGGCAGGGAATTAATTTTTGTACATATATCTCAAGGCTTTAACACATTTATCACCAAATCTTGTTAGTTGTGCTGAGCCTCATTGGATTGGGGCGGACCCAAATGAGGGGGCGTGGCGAACAGTGGTGCGTCAACATGATTAACGCTTTATTATGAGAATGTGTGCGCGAGTCTGCTGTCTGTGTATGCACTATATATGTATATGTATGTATAAATCCTGGCACATCCTTGCGCCAGCCGCTTTTTTCTGTTTGTTTTTCTTCGCTTCAGTCCCATGGCGCTGGAATAAATGTGAATACTTTTTTATAATTAATTGACACATGTGTACAGTGGCTCCTTTATCCTTTATCCTCGGGTTAAACTGCACAAATAATTAAACTAAAGGCGCCTGCTCAGCAACGGAAATCGCTGTCAATTCATTTTGCCGCATTTTAAATGCTTGAAAGTAATTTAAAACAAAAAACCGTAAGCGAAAGGAAAAGAAAAACCGCCGAAAATAACGAAATGTATACAAGGATCGAAAGGATATCGATGGGATGGCTGGCTGTATGGTAGTATGGCTGTATGGCGGGATGGTTGAAAATTTATTGTTTTTGCCATTAGCGCTGCGCAAATGCGTGGAAAGACGAAAAATCGGAGGTGGAATGGTGGAAAGGTGGCACGGAAAGGTCTTTTGCCGGAATTGATGTCGATGAGTTTTCGTTAATGTGCGAATATTTATTAAAAGGAATTGGCGTCGTGCAAAAACCTTCTTGAATGGCCACAAAAGCGATCCTTGTGGGTTAATTGAAATGCGTGATAAAGGGTTGCAAAATCTAAGCTTAAGTTAAAGTACAACTGTAAAACACTTAAAACCATTCAAACTTCACAAACTCCGAAATTGCACAAACATGTTGATAATTAAAAGTGCGTATGTTTGTAATTATATATTAAATCAAAAGTGGCATTCATTTGATTCCACACACTTTTTACCCTGTCTACCGTTGAAACGTTCTCTCTCATTGTGGCGACTATACTTTTTCACGTTGATTTTTCTCGCAGTTTTTAGTGTCTGCCGGCACATACTTTTTTGGCCTTTTATATTTGTGTATAAATTTGTTCGCCCAACTCTTTGGCGGCTGCTCATTAGCCGCTTGTCCAGTTTGCTCATTTGCCTGGCCATTAACCGGCTTCAACTTCAACTGCAGTTGGAAGCCCACCACCCCCCCCTTCGAATCCCTTAACCCTGTGACGCCCCTAGCTGACCCGAAAACTTTTGCCACTTGCCGGTCATTGTTGTCGTTTTAAAAATCCAGAAAGAGTGCGAAGAGTGTGGATGAAGGCGGGAAATATCGAGGGAAACTACGGCAATTAAATACTGGCGTGCGAAAATTTCAGGGCGGCGTGAAGGGCGTGGTTGCACTAAAGGAAAATGTACTTTTTGCCAAACAGTTTGATCAACAGTTATTTTCGAATATTTCAAAACCCTTTAAAACGTGTTGCACAGAGTGATCGTTCAGATGTTTTCTTTTAATTTAAGAATATACTTCTTAATACTTCGATTTGCGAACATGTATTTTCCAGTGCCCTTGGCTTCAGTTTGAATTGAGGCGAGTTGACCAACAACCGTCGAAGTTCGTTGGCGACGACAATCAATTTACCTGACGCCACTGAAGAGGTGGGTGGTGGGCTGGTTTGGTGGCTGTATAGAGAGGTTGTGGGCCAAAGGTAACATCTCTGGTCCCTCCATCGCCTGATAAATGAGAAAAGTTTTTAACGCCGTCCGCTCAGGTCGGCTCATTGGCATTTTTACGATGTCCCTGTGAAGGGAAACGGAGCGGGAAGGGGGCAATGGGCTGAGAAAATGCTGGGAAAACGCAGGGAAAGCCAAGGGAGCCATGGACAAATAGGCAACAAATGAGACGAGCCTGGGATGCTTAATAGAAAAACTGAAGCGTATGGGATTGGCAATGGAAGAAGGGTAAGCGGAGGGGCATTGTTCGGTTAAGAAGGTGGGGGAAAGGGGGAAAATCGGTTGGAAAATCGGGTGAAAAGCGAATGGCTGGCGGTGGGTGATGCCTGGTGGCTGGTCGAGCGAGGCACTTAAAACTTTTTAGCATGCAACCGCGAAACGTTGCAGCTGGCAAACTTTTTTTTTTTTTTGGGTACACCCCTCTCTGGAAAAAAAGGAAATACACGTCCCAAAAATGTGTGTGGGTGTGCGTGTGTGTGTGATGGGGGCGTTGTAATGGTTGGTCTCCAGTGGGTTGTCCCTGGTCATGACCAAAGCCCGTCAGCAATTAAAAGGACAGAGACAACGTGTTGCCCTCTATCGGCGACATTAAAAGCACACTACCGTAAAGAATATTTTTCTAATGTTCTGTAATATATATTATATGGTTGCGTAAGAATAATATAAAATCTGATAAATATAGTAAATATCGTGGGAATCGTGAGCATTTTTAAAGTCTTTGCAAGTTCTTTCCAATATGGTATAGTGCCCTGACAATCTACGCCACTCTGTGGCGTTGTCGTTCGAAGACTTCTAACAAACTAAAAATAAGTGAAAAACTGACTAAAATGAAAGTGTGAGTGGAAAGGGTCTGACTTTTGACCGCGGGCAGCAGAAGCGTGACAAAAAGCATGACCCGAACTCTACTTTTCCTCCTTTTTTTGAGAGTGAGAACACAGGAGGAGTGGAGTACATAGTTCAGTGGCGCAGAGGAGTTGCGGTCTTTTGTGGCGGGTTTTGTGTCTGCTAACAAATTTCAATAAATTACAGTTACATTTGCCAAAGTCACAGTGCTGGAGTGGCCTTGGGTGGGTGGCAGGGACCCCCCAACTCCGTGCCAATGTCTGTCTCTCCCGCTCGCTGAACCCTTTCAACCCTTTCCCCAAATTTCCCCTTTGTGTCTGCGACTAGCGACCGGCTACTAGCGACTGCATAATTCAATTTGTGTGAAAGTTTTGCGAGTGCGTGGTGGGGCATTTTTAGGAACTCCCTTCTATACCATAACACCCCCCTCATTACACCCCACTATTACGCTATTTCACTAAGGAGAACAAACTAATGCGGCACATAATTCAAACCAATGCTAAAAATTTGTGGTCTTGTATGGTGCTATGGGCGAATAACCAGAGTCTCTGGGTTCAGGGGTGGAAGGATCACGTGGGCTCACAGACGCAAACCGAGATTATAATTGCAATGCCATACAGTGAACTTTAATTCAACGAAATGCGGTCAGAGGTTAGTGTTCGTAATGTCCATAGGTGTGCGAGCTATTTAAACTGAAATGTACACATATATATGAAATTTTTTATATTTCTAGCTTAAGCTCAACCTTAACCTAACCTTCAGCCCCCCGATTCCCCCTTCGAAGATTTCTCTCGATCCTTTATAGACTATTGTGTATCTCGGTGCATTGATCTGATTTTCAATTGTTGCCGGCGGACCAGAGGCGAAGAAACGCTGCAAACATTTTGTTGGCAACCGAAAATCGTGTGTCGGCTATAAATCAGGCTCAGTCTGGAGCGGTGGGCAAGGAGGTAAGGGCAGGGAGGCGGGTTAAGGGCGGAAAGGCGACTGATTACGTGGTTCAGATCCGGACCGGGCCAAAACGAAACTAACGATTTTACGCTACATTTGCTGCTCGAAGGAAGTTAAAGAAGGTGTGAGGAGGGGGGTGGTGTGTTGGTGTCTGGGGGTAGACAATTTCTGACCATGGACATGCCAACCCCCTCCCTGGCAGCCGAATTCCGCTACCCTTTTGTTGTTGGCCATATTACATAGTTGAGTGCATTTATTTATTTGCTGGTATGTCAACCTGTTTGTCTCCTTTTCAATTTTCCCCTAGTAAGGAGAAGAGATGGGGGAAAAGGGAAGAACTGAAGGGTCAGAAACTGACCCCATTGATCCTGGCCAAGTTCTTGATTAACTTATTATGCTCATTTGATTGCTCGATTTAATTTGCCATTTCTTTCATCTCTTTCAATTTTTCTCTTCTTTTGGGCCGCAGAACTTTTAGGCTCTTCGAAAATTGAATTTTCTTTTGATAACTTTTTCAGGTTTTTACGCATTGTTGTGCTCTTCTGCTTAAATTCATTTCCATTGTTGGCGAAATTTAATTTCGAAATTAATTTAATTTTTTATTCTGTTCGATTGTTAATAGCCGCATATGTATGCGTTTATATTCATATTTAAACAGACACAAACTGCCTTTGCCTCTATTTTATAATTGTTTATTGTGCTCGTTTGATTTGATTTGAAAATTTTAATTTCATATTTTTATTTGAGTACATCTTTGGTCGCTAGTTCAATTTGTATATAATTGGCATTCAAGTGTTGACTGCTAAACTTTCCAGACTGGATTCCTTGGGAATTTTTACACAACATTTTTATATTATTTTATCTGCACAATTACTGATTAATATAACTGCATAACGAGAGGTTAACGCACGCATTTTTGTGTAATATGTATGAGGTATGAGCATGATGATTCAAATTCGCAAATACCTTTTCCAATGGCCCCGTTACGCATTTTTTATGCGCCGTGCAATGCGTAAATCAAACGCTGATTAAGTGCGATTTTTCGCGCATAAATTAATTCAGAATTATTGGCCGAAAGCGGACTGTCAGCGCCCACGCGTCCTGTGGTTTGGACCACATTGAGTACTGCTTTCAGCCAATTCGAGTCGACTCGTCGTCATGGCAGCCAAAGGACCACGGTCGTAGGAACAATTCAGCACAAACGATTTAAAAACCGTGACTATATAACTTTTTAAGCAGTAAATAAAGTTTATACAATCATTAGTTTCCCTAAATTAAAGGCGCGTGTTTAACAATGGAGATGTATTTGACGGTTTTTCGCAGAATTGGTTGCTCAACTTGTCACTCAAACCACTGTTGCAGCAATTGGTATCATCAATGTGCCGCCTCTGACCGCCGCTCATACATAGATTCCCTCCTCATTGAACATTATTTTTTGTTGTTTTGTTTGCGATCGGGCGCTGCGTGATTTTCAATCGGTGGCGGTGCAACATGGCGTATGCTTATCAAATTAACGAATTACCAGCCTTTACAATGGCCCCGCTCGACATTTTCCGCTTTCCGCGAGCGCATGCGGTTGCAATAAATGATAATCGAGCAGGGGAAGGGCTTGGCCGGTTTCAACCCCCCCCCTAAAGTCCCCGCTCGGCCCGCTCTTTAACCCTTGTCGCTTCCTTTTTGATGGTCGCTGCGGCTGCGTTGACCAAAAGTCGTAAATTCCGTTGTTGCCATTTGCCGCAGAAAAACAGTGGGTGGTGCGAGATGGCTGACTACGGTGGGCAGTGGGTTGGCAACACAACAATGCAAACAGTGCCACAAATGCACAAAATACGAACAGCAAGTACCACCACCAGCACCACCACCCACCGAATCCACCGCTCAACGTTCGACATAATTAAAAGCGCGCGCCGTTTACGCAATTAATGAACTCTCGCCAAATTAGGCTGCGGCAGAGCGCAGACAAGCAAAATGGCCAGGATCCCGGAATCCTGGATCCGGGACTCACTGCACGGGCCCACATGCACTGCGAGAAAGTGTTCCCTGTCTTCGTCTGCAGTGTAGATGTTAACTGCATCACAAGATCGTATTTTCTCACTGTGTAGAAGCGCACTCACACAGAGACACTAGGCTTGTGGTTCTCGCGGTCGAGGCGGGCGATGGCAAAATGGAGCTGCAAAAACCGCGCCGCTTTTTGCCGCATTGCAGGAGGCGAACCTTTGTTGCACCAAATGTGAGGGGGGAATGGGGAGATTCGGAAAAGCCAGGGGATCCCACTTTCCGGCCGGGAAAAGCTGGGGAGTCGGCCACAGGGAGCCGCATTAATGGCCGCCAGTAAAACAAGGCGACATTACCTAAGCCTTGTCACCACGTCGCCTGCCACTTTTTGGAGTCATTTGCACCCTCAGGGAAACCGCTCAAGTTCCACATTTCTTCATATTCGAGGTTAGGGAAAAATGCCATTTGTTGCAAAATATATGCTTCTGATCAATATTTAAGAATCTTATCACAAAGCTTCCTGATTAAAAATTTATAATTGTGGTTAAAACAAAAACGCTTTGTATTTTATATGGCTTGCAGTTCGCATCAAAAAAACACGAAATGCATATTATTAACCATTTGTTCATTTATTTGTTTTTTTTTAGCTTCCATTTCAATCTTAGTCTAAACATAAAAAATAAACAAAAACGGGTCACTTCAATTCCATTTAATAATTCATCTTCTCACTTTTCATACTTACAATTAGGCGAAAAAAAATGTGTATTATGACTATACTATATTGTGATTTTTTTTCCTTTTGCTTATATAGTGTTTGCTTCAAATGTACATCAGTTTTACATTATGTGTATGAAAATGGGGAAAAGAAACATAATTCAAAGTCGTTTTGGTGGCTGGGCAGGGGAGAGAAACAAAACCAAGGGGAAATTTAATAAATAGGAAAAAAATCGTATAAACAGTAAATGTTTAATTGAAATGCCAGGCTAATCAGAACCAGAGAACCACTGATTCGTTTAAGTTTCCTTCTTCTCGGCGGGTGTTTGCGTCGCAGTCGCAATGGAAGTAGTCGTGGTCGCAGTTGGCGAAAGTTTCGATCCACTCGAGATGTCCAAATCACTGGCGCTATTCTGCAATAAGGTACGAGCAACATATGTAAAAGTTATTCAAAGGTTCACCTCGACGACAAGGGGTTAAGAGGCCATCGCCGCCTTCTCGCAGCCAGCTGCACAATTTGCATTTTAATACATTTTATTACTTTGCTGCTTTGTTGCCTTTGCGCACAAATTACTTATGACAAATTACTTGAGGTAAAATACATTTGCTTACGGGCAATAAATTCATGAATCAATCAAACGTTCACAAATAAATGATATGAGC
The DNA here is from genome assembly GCF_016746365.2 of Drosophila yakuba. Lineage (NCBI taxonomy): Eukaryota > Metazoa > Arthropoda > Insecta > Diptera > Drosophilidae > Drosophila > Drosophila yakuba. The sequence goes on along the minus strand of NC_052526.2, from coordinate 5,784,400 downwards.
CATATATGTATATCTAAACTAACCCAACCAAATATTGAAGCCTTATAAGAACACAAAATTTTAATTTTCCAATTCAACATATGTGTAAAAGATTCAAGTTTCTACAGTCTTTTGCCGATTCGCTACTTCTTCCCGTGCAATTGTGGATTGCGAAAAACGAGCAATACTTTGTGGGCGACTTTTTCGGTAATCCGTTTCCTTAAAGAGGAAATGGCACTGTCGCCGCCACTGGGATCGCTCACCTTCATCTCCTTGCGCAGCTTCATCGACTTGCCCATGCTCTGGAGGCGATACCGCTCCTTGGCCCGTTCGCGTATCTTCTCGGGCACCACCCACAAAGTGGTGGCCATGTTGCCCACGAACAGCAGCAGGAACAGACCGGACATCACGGACACGTGCCACGGCGCATCCGGCGGGCTGTAGGCCAACTTGTAGAGCGTCCAGGCGTTATACGCCTGGTAACCATAGCCGATGAACAGGAAGGGCAGCAGGAAGCTCAGGCCGCGCCACATCCACGAGTGGAAGCCCTCGATGGTGATGTCCATGTTGTGTCGCTCGCCGAGGGCCTTCAGTCGATAGAGCAGGCCCTTCTGGTAGCCAAACTGCAAGTACTGGACAATGCCTGAAATTGAGGAGGACGGGGCGGGAATCCCGCGATTACATTCGACGAACTGAATGCGAAATTAATGCATACAAAAGCAGAGTTTCAACAAAATATGCTTGGAGTGGTAGAGGCGTATGCCTCGAGCGAAATTTCACAACTCACTGATGTAGACGTTGAAGTACATGAACTGCAACCGGAAGATCTGCCAGTGCTCGCCCTGTGGCCAAACCAATAGAACTCCGGCGGCCACCGTAGAGATGAAGTGGTGAGCCCGCCACCAGCCCTTGATCCTCGACCCGTTCACCTTCAGGATGGACTCGCGGATGGTCAGGGTGCAGTAGTACCAGACCAGCAGGAATATGAAGGCCAGCTCCAGAGCCCTGGGAAGCACAAGTAGTGGGGGAGAAAGTCATGGGAGAGCCGGAGAGCCACTCACCTGTAGTTGAATATCAAATTGAAGAAGGCCATTATCAGTCCAATTACGTTGAGTATTAATTTAAACTTTTCATAGTCATCTTTATAGCGAACTTTGTCGTTTCTGTTGAGAATCGAGACATTTACATCGCCAAGGATTATCTGCAAAAAAATGTGGAGAGCGGAGTTTGCAAGTGAGTTTCAGTGGGTCAACTTCAAGTCAAGTTGAGTTGATTCAACTCGAGTGGAGTGAAGTCCCACTGAAATACCAGGAACCCAAGACCAAGACCAAAACCCAGTGTGCAGGTCTGAAGTCCTAGCGTCCATAACAGGACGCGAAAATTGTCGAGCAGGAAGAAACTTTTTCCCCACTTATTTCCCGTTTCCACTTGGAGGCAAAGTTCTAAGTTTTATGGCGTGGGACCACTTTTATACCAGGGACTTTGGACCTCGTACCTCGTACCTCGAACTTCGGAGTGGGGACTCACCTGCAAATAGCGGCCGGATTTCGCTGGCAAGGATTGCTCGATTTCGTGCAGTTGCGCTTTGCGCTTCAAGGTCATCTTCTGCAGGTCATCGACCTTCTCCTTGTCCTCCGCCGGAACGGGGCCCTTGAACCTAACAAAATATCGATGATCAGGTGTCAGCATTTAAATAGATTATCCAACAGGCAGGCTACAAATCTTGTACGAGTACAAGTATATAACATTTACGGAAAGAGAGGTGGGCCAACACTGTGCGTCATAGAATATAGATTAGATTACTTTCTCACAGTGTCGTAGATAAAGACAGTACCTTGTAAATAAATGTAAAATAGCCGTATCAATAAGCCCTAAAATTTATTTTGTTTGTATTTAAAAGTTGTAATTTATAGAAACTTTGAATTGTGTAATTTACAAAAGAACATACATATATATCTATACAAGACTTGAATGGACTACTGTCGGCCAAAAGGCGAAAAAATCGCGATTAGATTATGTGTATAAGGTACTTAAACTATCGTATCAGTGGCGAAATTTGTTTTTATTTCATTTGGTTTTGTTATATTCCCATAAATTAACATAAAATCTATTTCGGACTTTGTTCGAACTTACGTTTATTGTTTTATTGATTGACACACGCTTCACTTTAAGCCATATTTTTGTAATTTATTCGCTTATAGTTATTGGTTTATTGCCAGAACATGGGAACTGTGCGGCAGAAAAAAGAATTTCTAGCGTCAAAGTTCAATTTAGATGCGCATAATTGATGGCCAAAGTGGGCGGCGTGGTTTATTCGGTCAATTAACAGTTACCATAAACGTATGTTCGGTTCCGCCTTCAGTGCACATCTATATGGCTCGTCAAAGGTAGATTTATAGTTGTTTTATTTCTGAACACCTCTAATACCCCGTTGAAGCCGATGGACAGATAACGTGTCCAGAGCCATTGCGATACGGCGAAATGAAGGTGACCATACAAAGTGGTCCGATTATATTAGTTTCCGCTCCATTTGCTTATGGGAACGCAACCCTATACTTGCCACCAATATCGTCTGGGATGATTACTTGCCAATCTGTTCCAGATTATTTCGTACAAGATAATGGGAAATTTCCATAGAAAGCCCGAAAATGATAGAACCTCTAACGATTTAACGATTTCATGGAAATTTCTATAGTTCTAATTGTGAAATTTTACTAATTGCTACTACTACTAATTAGCCCAAAACACGTTCAAATGTCTCAAATCATAGACAAGAGGGCGAGTCTGAAAAGTATTCAAAGAATCCTCTCACAATATCATGCGACCAAAAAAGCAAAAAACACTTTAAAGTGCAAACAAATTAAAAGCTTCTTTATGTACACACACCCAACTCTACAATTACAATTAACTGAGATATATCTAGCCAACAAAATGGTTACAAAACGAGCTTACCCAACTCTATTTGATCATTAGTGAATAAACAATATTTGAGTGTTCGCTGGAGCTCGACAGCGATGATGCTAAATGCATTTGAATTGTTTCCTTTTGTTTTTAATGTTTGCACTCGAACAGCAAGCAAAGAACAGGAGCCAAATCCGTAACTCCGGCACCCAATTTGCATGCCTCAATTCAAATTCATTTGACTTGGAATAAAAAACGGCGGAAAGCCAGCGAATCAGCGACAAAAACATCGCGAGTGTAACAGGTTTTCTGTGCTCACACTGGGAGAAAATAAACAAAGTCCGCACAGATGTATGATCTAGATGTAAGATATCATCTAACATTCAAACATCGATTTGTTTAATAGAGGGTTTAAATAAAACTTAGGACCGTAGCTAAAATATAGAAAGAGATCTAGTGCTGTCTGTTATAAATTTTGAAATACGAATATGGTGATTTTTGTACCCGTGTAGCACCTGTCAGGTTAAGATGGTAATCAGTTGATTTTAGCTATCACTCCGCGAATTGCATAATTTATGTGACCCACTAAATGCGTTCACGGGTTTGCGGGGTTCAGCAAACGGTTGCAACGTGACGCCAAACACGCGACACACGCGAAAAACAAAAGTATAAATAGGGAAATAAAAGCTCGCGATTAGCCAACAATCAAAAACAGAAATCAAACAAATGAAAGGCTCTCAATAAAAGTGTTAAGAATCTGGTGTTTCATCATCGCCCAGCCAGCTATTTGTATACCCCATATTTGAGAGCGTTCAAAAGCGCGCCAATGCAAGCGATTTCTCCTCCACTCGCTGCGAAACCGCGCTCAAAACAAATATCAAGTATAAAAGCGAAAAGCCTTGGCCGCACAGTGGGTCTAAGTTGAGGCGGTGTTTTGCATGCGAGGTAAAGCAATTCGCCACCCTGCGGCAGAGAATAGTAATTATTGTGAAATTAAAAAGTGATTTCTCTCTCTTTTTCCCCGAATATCATTGTATTTCAACAAAAACGGAAAGCATATAGATGGAATTCAAAAATCTATCTTTCTATCTGGCGCATGTCGTCCCACTGTGTCTGCACAACTGTGTATGTGATTGTGTTTGCTGGGATTGGGATTGCGTGTTGCGCAGGTGAGTGTGTCTGTGCGATTACGATGGAGGGTCAAGGGCAGCTGGTCAGCTGGGCAGTTTTCGGTTTAATTTGCAGTCGGGCAGAATGCTCCACTCCCCCTTTTTATGTACATATATACCTATTTTTTTGTCGAGCGTATCAGGCAACAGTTATTTTTACGAGGCAACCATAAAACGGAACCCGAATAGTCGTAGTCTTGGGTGGACGTTGAGCAAAGTCTAGGGGCTCTGGGGCTCTTTAGCTCGGGGACTCTGGTTTATCAGAAGTTTTATCACGGCCAAGAAAAAAAAAACAGTTGTAAAAACACTGTTTCCGAGCGATCCAACCAACTGTTGCCAGTTTAGTTCCTCAGTTGCTCGATAAGAACTGATTACCGCCTGACTAATTGCCGCAAGACCTGTGTTCCCTGCTGCTCTACCCACTTATCAAACGCAAGTGCTCGCTCGAGTGCTGAAATGCGTGTGTTCGCCTGATTAGACGGCTATAATTGATTGAAGTCAAATTCCAATCGTGCAAACACACACAGCTCAAAATCCCCGCGAAAGCGTCGACAAGAGGGTGGGAAAATGCCCCGATTTTCAAGGTGCAAAAGCGATTGGAATGGAAAAGTCATTGTGCAAAGATCGCGCAGCTTTCGAGGAACAGATATAATGGCTAATGATTACCGCAGTTATATTACTGTAGAGTATAATAAATAACTGAAGTTGGTAAGCAAACTGGCTTATATCGCGTAAGAAATAAATAGTCTCTAATCCACAGAGCACTAAATCTGATTCAGGAATACTTAAAAATAAGTGCATTACTACATCTGCTTTTTACGCTACAGTGGGAGCCCCCTCCTCGGAGGTTCTTCCAAATAATTCAGGGTTGATGACCTCCAATACTCACTGTCGCAGAGACGCCGTTATCTGGTTCATGCGGTACCGCTGATGCTTGATCTCATTGAAGCACATTTGTTGGTGGCTGTGCAGCTGCTCCAGCAGCTCGATGTACCGCCTGTTGCAGCTCTGTGATCGGCGGGAATAAAAGAAAGGGTTGGAAAGGAATAAGCAAGACCATTCAGAACACGGAAAAGGCGGAAAAGGTGGCGGCTTCGGCATCCGAGTTTTGCATACCCTTGCCGAGCATCTCAGTTCAAAGTTCAATAGTAGATGGTATTATATCTTTCTACAATCGTTATAAAAAACCATATACCAACATTGAGTTCAATAGTCTTTCAAAACAGGCGATCAAGGCATTCGATACTGTTACTGATATCATATATGGTGGTTTAAGTCGACCATTCTTTAAAGACAATGCAGCTGTAAACTTATTTCGATAATAGACCTGTTTATCACCAACCTATCAGCATAATATGTACAGCTGTTTTTTAAAATTTGTATTTTTAAATCTTGTGATAACAAAAAACGTAATAAATGATGCAACTTATAATGGAGTTAAACATTTCCTGTTGTTAATAGTTAGCAAATTTATTGGAAAGAGTTTAGTTCTTGGGGGACTACATTTAGTTCTTTTGGCAAGAAAAAGCAGCTGATTTTTTTTCCAAGGTGAAAGCGACACAGACACACGTGTGTCGGTGCTTGTGCGCGTGCCTCTTTCTTGTTTTCGAATTTTTGTATTGATATCTATATAATCTTTGGGAATTACTGCTCAAATCTACACAGGTACGAGAATATACATATATATATATATATATAAATATAAACTTACCTCCAGTTCGGCATACTCCTTGTTGAGTTCCTCCCACTCGTTTTTCAGCGAATCAATATTCATGCTTGTGGTTTTTTGCGGCTTTTCTCGCCGTTTTTCCTATATTAGGCTGCTATTATTTCTGCGTTTGTTTTTGTTTCTCTATTTGTTGTTGTTGTTATATGTTGTATGCAACAGCTGGCAACGAAGAAGAAGATGATTATGTTGCGTTTGAGGTTAGGAAATAAACCGGTGAAAAATCAATTAAATATTTTTCTGCGATTTACCAATAAACAAACACGCACGCACTCACACACTTGCAGACACCAAAGCACACCCACACATTCACGTTGCCACGTTGGAAAAGCAAAGCAAAAAAAAAAAAAAAAAAAAAACCGCAATTTGCCTTTGCAATTGGAAAATTAACAAACAAAACGCAGAAAACAACAAAATTTATGCCGCGTTCTCTTGCTTTTCGCGTTTATACTTCTTTAAAAATAAATACGTACTCGCGATGAGCACGAAAACAACCGGACCGCTACCGTCGACTAATATTTTGTTATTAACTATTTCCGCTGCACTTTTGTTTTAAATACTTCAGCCAAACACACAAAATACAACACATAAAGCGCAAAACAACAAAAAACACACTGCCCCCACGCACACAAAGAGAGCGAGAGAGCAAGCCAAAGAGCCATAGATAAGCAGAAGCAGAGAGGGAGAGCAAGCGTGGTCGCGAACTAGTTCCCTAGAAGTTCAAGCATATTCAACGTGAAGTTAAATATTATTTTTATTATCATTATTGTTATTATTATTATTAGTATATATAAATAACACTAATATGACCACTTTTTTTCAGATGCATGCACACAAGGAACAAACACTGGACACTGGTCCCCTACAGGTAAAATTGTAACACTAATTATTCCGAACTGTTCAATAGAATATATCTTAAAAAGCCATTAAATGAAATACAGCTGATAGGGAATTACTTATTGCTTTCAATACACATATACTGGGGCCAAGAAATTATACTTACAAATGTAATAACTTATTTATCTGGCGACGAATTGAACCAGTTGGAACTATTTGAGCAAACCGAATCGTACGGAACCAACGAACGTCGCTCCAAGGTCGTCGAACAAAAGATGAACGCGTCGGGGAGGGGGAGAGCGGGTGGGCGAAAGCGAAAGAGAACGTACGAAATGTGGTGTGGTGGAGGTGAGTTGGCACAACAGAGCGCGCGCGATTTGAAAACTTCGTATACAAAATATATAGTGTGATTTATATAGGCTTGGTTTCCGTAGCGATGAAAAAGATTTTGATGTTAGGTATGTCGGAGTAATGCCTTTGGTTGGAAGATAAATCCAAAGTCTACTTGTGGGATATACATACATATGTACATATGTGTATGGGTGACATTACGAAATAGGCGATAAACTTTTAAAAGCAGAGTGGGAATGATAGTACTTGTATTATATAGGTCAGATCTTGATTTTATTGACACAAACATAATTACATTGGCTTTTGAGGGGGGCAATAAACAGTAAACACGATGGTTATAATGGTAAAAAAAAACAAGCAGTTATTTGGGAGCTACATATACATATGTATGTCGGCTACTCCTTGCGCCTGGCGCGAAGTCTTAGAGCCAGATATGCGAGCACCCGAAAGCTCACGATAAGAATGGCCAGACCCACATAGTCCAGAGGCAGATCGGCGGCGGAGAAGTTTAGCGTCTCCAGGATGACCTTGCCCGAACTGGGGCACGTAGTGTTCGACGAGGTGCAGCTAATTTCGCCCGGCTCCACGTCCGCCCATTGGTTTATCAGCAGACCCTCGTTGGCGTACCGGAACCACGAGAGGTACGACAGCCATTTGAGGTACACTGGCACCGAGCCCGAGTTCAAAAAGAAGCCGCCAAACAGCAGGAAGGGTATGATAACCGGCGGACCCACAGACAGCGCCATCGAGGTCGAGGAGCTGGCGCAGGATATCAGGTATCCGAAGGACGTGGACACATTGGCCACCAGAGTGACCAGCGCCAGGCAGTTAAAGAAGTGCAGCACTCCGGCCCGCAGGCCGATCATCGGATAGGCAATCGCCGTGAAGACCAGCGGCACTGTGAGAAAAAGCGGCAGTTCGGCAATCGTTTTGCCCAGAAAGTAGGTGTCACATCGATAAAGTCGACTCCGGGCCTCCCTCATAAAAACTGGCAGCTCTGAGGTGAACACCTAAAAAGAATAATTCAGAAGAGGGTTAGCCAAAGTTAAGTTCCAATCATTTAAATACAAATGTATTAAAAAAGACTTACATTAATCGTGGCGAAGACATTTTGGAAGGTCATGTTGGTCAGGAAGAGGAAGATGGCTCCGTTAATATTCATTACACCCACTTGCGTAAGTTGTTGGCCCAAAAAGATGAGGCCGATCAAGATCGCAACCATCTGGAAGTTAAATGATTACTTGCATCTCATTAATTCATATTCAAAATTTTTGCGAGTTTATCGAAATTTATTTATCTTCTGCAAAACTATTACATCTCATTACATCTCTCAACTAAAAAAGGGGGTAGGGCAATTCTAACTAAAATCTAGCGGAATATAGGTATATTCTACTATTCCGGAATGTCATTCGTTTTCAGTGGAACCACTCACCGTTGTCTGAATTAGTCGCACTTTTACGAGAAGTGGTTCCTTGAGCACCGACAGCCAGGATCGCCACAGGACCGCCCGGAATTGCATGAACCAGGTGGCCTTGTAGGTGTACCCATTCTCCGGATGCTCCAGTGGCTTGTCCAGATTTTTGGTGGCCAACAACTGCTCCATATCCCGAGCTACTTTGCTAATGGCAAAATTGTCGCAGATCTTCGCGATTCGATCCCGGGACTCGATCTCCCGTCCGGGCACAACTGCCAACACCTGTACGTAAAAGTCCGCCGGATTGTAGTTGGTGGGACACTGGGCTCCCACGCTGCAAAAGAGTTGAGATATATTGCAAAATACGATTATGTGAGAGACACACTGCACTCACTAGGAGAAGAAGTCGACGGCTTCGCTGGGAGTGCCCAGGAAAGCTACCCTGCCCTCGGCCATCAGCAGGATCTTGTCAAAGAGCTCAAACAGCTCGGAGGAGGGCTGGTGGATGGTCAGGATGACGGTCTTGCCCTTCTGCGACAGCTTCTTCAGCACCTGGACGACGCTGTGGGCGGTGAAGGAGTCCAGTCCCGAGGTGGGCTCATCGCAGATGAGTAGCGGCGGATCAGTTAGAGCCTCGGAGGCGAATGCCAATCGCTTCCTTTCCCCGCCGGAGAGACCTTTAACCCTGCCGGGCACTCCGATGATCGTATGCTGACATTTGCTAAGCGACAGCTCCTGGATCACCTGGTCCACACGGGCCACACGCTGCCGATAGGTCAGGTGTCGTGGCATTCGCACCATGGCCTGGAAAATCAGGTGTTCCCTGGCCGTCAGGGAGCCGATGAACAGGTCATCTTGCTGGACATAAGCGCACCTGGCCTGCATCTCCTTGGCGTCTACAGGTTGCCCATTCAGCAGTCGCATTCCGGATGGCGATACTTGAATGCCCTGGGGCGATCGAAATGCAAGTGCGTTCAGCAGGGTTGTCTTTCCGGCCCCGGAACTGCCCATCACGGCCAAAAGTTCACCCGGATAGGCCACGCCGCAAACTGGGGTTTAATTATGATTTCACACCGACTGTATAATTGTGAACTGAAACTCACCGTTCTTAAGTAGATGTTTCCTGGGCGCCGGTATGTGTCGCTCGTTGCAGAAGAGTCCGCGTGTCCGGTTGACCAGCTGCCGCCATCCGGATCCCGGCTGATTGACCGCTCCGAAGATGTCCATGTTGTGCCAGGCATAGGTGAGGTTCTCGGCCATCTGGCCACTCGCCGACCCAGAGTCCTCCGGCGGAGTAGGCGGCCGGAGAGTGCCGTAGTTTTTGGCCTGCCCGAAACCCTGGTTTATGCAGCTCTGCGAGGCCGCTCCGCTGTCACCCTGCAATTAAAAGGGCTTTGAGTGACACAACTCACTATGCTCTCCTCAAATAAATCTTGGTACCCTATGAAATACGTGTATACTTTTTTTTTTGAGTGCATGTAGAAAAGGCTGCAAGCTGAAACTTTTCAATTTCACGGCGTTCGTCCACCAAAACGAAGGCGTCTGTGCATAAATCTAGACCAGCCTGGCTAATCCCTGTCCACGCCACCATGCCACAAACCCCCCTTGGATTTATAAAGGAGCCCATCTGTTTAATAAGGCCCAAGGCCCGAGTTTTCCAAGTTTCCCAAAAAGGAGATGGCGAGGCCTATTTAAAATGTGCAAATTAGGGCTGGCACTTGGCGGATGGCCTTGAAAGTGGGCGATGGACGGTGGACGATGCCGGGGTCACAGGTTGTTGGGCAATAGGCGATGGTTGATGAGAGGGGCAAGGTTCCACGCTACCATGCTGCCACTTCATAAGACAACTTTAAGGATACTTGGCTGTATAAATGGTGGTGGGTAAACTCAATCATTGTAGATAAGTGCAATGAGTATTTGGGAACGTGGCTCTTCAATGAACCATCTACTTGCGAATACTAACATTTAAAGCAATTTAACGTACATCCAATAGTGTTCAAACTACTCCTTCTACTTGTATTGAATTTAACCTTATAATACCCAAAAATACAAATTCTGTTCAGACTAAATGTGGCCAACATTATTTATTTACGGGTAAAGTGATTTCCAAACCCACTGAGCTGTCAGTTTTCGCCCAGGTGGGGCTTCCCTTTCGAAAAGGCGGTAACCGAAGACGTTTGCGGTATGGTCAAATCAAACCACCCTCTCCGCCCGAACTTTCCGCCCACCTCCACACCACTTCCGTTCGCGCATATTTTCATTTTCATAAACAATTTTCCGTTTTCCATTTGTGGGGTTTCTTGCCATCGCAGCGGCCTGCGGCAAAGCATAAATAACAGGGATCCACTAATTGGCGTCCAGGCAAAAATAAAATGGAAAAACAAGACAAAATGATGGCCACAATATGGAAAGCATTTTATCCACCGCTGCTCCCATAATAATTTGTATAAATAATCATAAAAAATTAAGGAAAAAAATGCAAGCAAATGAGAAAAGCAAAATCCGTAGAAGGAGGGCCAAATAAAAAGCTGACATTCAATAAAAGTAAGAAAAAAATTCTCAAAAAAAAAAAATAATTATGTCCACCTTGCACTCAGCGCCTGGCGGTCCTTGCTACAGTGAAACCGGGTTTGAACTTTAGGTTTTGTAATTACTTAAAACTTAATTTCTTTCCTGAATTCTCATATTCATAGGTACATATTGTCTAAGTGAAAAATATGAATAATATATATAATATTTCACAAATATAAATCACACTCTTTATGTTCGTGTTTTTACTTTAGTATTTTAACATGTACGCCAAAGAAGACTGAAAACGGTTGCATTTCCTGTGTGATTTCTTAAAACATTATTAACGAGTCTTCACTGTCTATCTTCTGCTGCGATGCTTTGACAGCTTATTCTTCTAGGCACTCAGTGTCCAGTTTTTGGCCTGACTGTTACCAAAAAAAAAAAACATTGGTGACGTTGCGGGAGGTAGACGCGAAAAAATGTAATATCCGTTTTCAGGCACTCCTCGAGCAGAGCGAGATGCCAGCGAGAGAAAGAGAGAGACCTGGCAAAATTGTTTTCACAACAAATGAGGCCGAAAAATGTTATTAAAAAGTTTTCTTTTCTTTCTGTTTTCGCCGTCCCTTTCCCACAGGGTTTTCTTATCTCCCTGTGTCTGGTTTACGCTCCCACCTTTTCCCTGTTTTCGCGTTCTGTTGAAATAAGTAGCGAAAGATGCTACATTTCATATTTATTTAATTTTTTGGCTTACTTTTTACTTTGCGTGCTATTTTTGAATTACTTACGAAATATGAAGGAAACTCTAGGAGTGGGCGATAGAGGACTTTCCTCTCAACAGGGAAGAGAAGGAGTATCGCTTTTTTTTATTTTTTTTTTGATGAACTTGACAAATTGAAATGACTGAATAAAGAAGCGACTCAATTTGTTGTCCCTCCCGTTTTGTCGATTCGGCGAGTGGCTAATGAGTGCACTCAAAAGTCATTCACTTTGATGAAAACGAACCACTAAAGGAGGCGCACTTATTCAGCGGAAAAGCTCACGAGCACTCGATAATATTAGGGAAATAACAGAGCGTAACATGCCAGTGTACATACATACATTTAAAGCTGGTTTTAAATATTCCATACATATTTTATCTTTTCAATATTTTGTTACCTTTCATTTCGTCTTTCCCAAAAGAATTAAAGTTCTTATCTATTGTATAACTTTTTGAGACTTTTTAAAATTGTTTCAAAGAGCCCAGGGGTAAATATGTACATACATCCTACTCACTTATTTATTTGGTTATACAAGCCGAGGTGCTAAGAATTTGAAGCTAGATACGTACGAAGATACCAAGATATCAGATGCTGAGCCCGAAGCATTCCGTCTAGCCAAATAATGACCCAGATAAGACAATATTGTACATTTTTCAACGTGTAAGACGGGCAAACAACAAGGTATTAAGATCATGTAGGAGATGCAAGTACACGACCAGAAATGGATACGGATACGGTATCTAGTATATGGTACCCCCGAGTTATAGACACCCAACAAAGTTGTTGGCCAACTTAAGCCCTCCACCGGTTATGCGTTCCTAATTACGATCTGCTACTTCCAACTATTTGGAGCCGCTAAACGACTCGAATAGAAATATATTATTAACAGAAGGAAAGAATGAGGGCTTATCTCAAATTAATACAGCTGTGCTCAAAATAATTATAGTTTGTATTTAAAAATACTCCTTACTAGCTTAAAAAATCTTGCTTGTTTTATTTATAAAAACGATAGCTGCCTTTTTTTTTGACTTAACCAAAAACAGTGCTTTTACAGGTTTTCATCATGATATGATCCCTATAATTTTCTTGTATAGCATGCACAGCTACCAGAATAATCTGTTTTATGCCATTATTTTTTTGTGCAATTGCGGTTTGGATTTTTGTGGGTCGCAGTTCTCACGCTGCAGACCATTTGATGTTGAAATCACAGTTCCTATTGATTTACTGATCTTGTAGATGTATGCCCAAATGGTACTCACATTGTTCAGATGCTCGGCGGATGGGTGTTTGCTGCCACCGCGAATTAACAGCTCCTGATCCTCTTGGCCCATTGCCGGGATTTTCCAGACTTTCCCCTGTTTTCCCACCCAAAAACAATCACTCAAAAAACAAAAAGTAAGAAGCGAGAAGCGTTTTGGCACCGCAATTCGTGTTTAATTGATGGAGTAAACCGCTTGGAGCTTCGTCACGAAACCGCTGACAAAATGCAACTGAAGGCGGACATTGACGCTAGGTAACGCTACAACGGTGACGAAAGGGACAGCAGACGCGGCTGCGAAAGAGATGGCGATATGTCTGTGGCTAGAGAAGGAGGCAAACAGCGCTGACTTTGAGTGGAATGACATTTTGAGTGAGAGGTAATCGAAAGAACCTGGTACTCCAAATACTCTTGGGTCTTTTAAATCGAACTAAATATATAACGGATCAGATGAGTCTGAGTGCATAAAAATCTGTTCATTTTTGAAATAGTCTATAATATTTTGTACCGATGTTCATTAAAAAGGGTTTAAGGGTTTAGCACAATTATATTTACTCATACACTAGTGACATCAATTACGTTAAGCTGATGTGTTCTCTTCAAAGTAATCGAAAATGGGACCACCTTTCCACAAATATTATAATACCCCACCTGGTGAGAATTCATAAGCTGAGTGCCTCTATTTGAATACTGATTAGGGAGAGTGGCAAGCGTCTTCTTATCGTGAATAAGAGAGGTCTTGTTAATCCGCCTGTTGTCGTCCCGTTTCGGGGGTTTGCACTGTACTTTGCATGCATGATTTATCAAACGGCGACTGTTGATGATGCGCACTCCAGCCCCGTTTTCCCGTAAACCTACCCGTGCCCGCGCTACCGCCCTCACCCGTACTCCGGACACTCCGGTCGTTGTCGTCATCGTTAGCACCTCATCTCAGGCCCCGCAATCATGGACTCCCGCCATCAGCTGTCCGGGCATTATCAATCTTCATCATCGGGCCAGTTTGCCCAGGATATGGATCCGGACAGAAACGGGTTTTCCGGGGGGCTGGCTATCAATACCATTTTCACGGACGATGGGGTAACAGGTTAGCAGTTGCAGTTGCCGAATTTCCAGGAATTAATTTGCTAACGACGATTAAATGGACTCCAAATGAATATGGTTTTGATTGACAGCTCGGCGATAAGAATTGATTCAGAATATTGTAATGAAAACCTTGGTTTGTGTCAGTTTGATTCGCTTTGTGAGTTGGATATGCTTGTGATATTCTAGAAGTAGCACTCAGCACTCGTATCATTATTTCTTGTGCCAGTTTTCATACTGACTGCAACTTGCTGTACCACAGATGTGCCGTAGCTACAAATCATTATTGTTGACATATTTTTGTATGCTACCAGTTCCTCCATAACTTTGAAATAAATAATTTTCCTATTTTACTGAAGATCTTTGGCTGAATCAAAGTAAGCTGTATGTTCGATTCGTAAGAGACTTTCTTTGTGGGGCGATCAAGAGTCAGACAACAAAGAAACGGCAATGTCCCACTCATTTTCGCCAACTAACTGAGTTTTTCGCTCAGTGACACTTTTGGGGCTTCCTCGATGTTGTCTGAGTGGAGCTCGAAGCGGGTTTAGACCGTCTTGAGCTTCGTGTTTGTGTGTGTTTGCCATCACTTACTCACTCAAATGCTGTAAACTTTTTGCACTTAACAATTTATTGTCACTCGCCTGTCGCAGCAGCGAAAGAGCTGAAACATGGTAGTACAAAAAAGTGCTTAAAACCGATAATGTAATGCTCTAAGCGAATTCTGTAAATTATTAATTTGCTCTTTTGTGCGCTCGAAATCAATAATATAGTTAATTCCACACATAGGTTCGTTTTTGTAGAGGAGTGGCTTTAACTGGATATTCTTATTAGCCCTGCAAATGATAATTGTTGACAACTATATAAACACGTTTGCTAAAACTCATTATTGTTTTTTTTTCGCACCTATAAATTCTTTAAATGGTTTACTATTTCACAATGCAATGCCATGCACCCTACAAAAAAGCAAAAAAGGAAGTAACTTGAACTGAAGCGTAGAAAGTTTTTTCAAACACTCTTTAATACTTTCTCCCGCACTCCCATACATACAGGCAAAGGTAAATCCCCAGCCATTGTCACAGGAGCTGGGGGAGGGGGGTCTGGGTTGACTTAACCTCCAGATTTTCTTGACTCTGTACGTTTAACCCATGCAAATTATTGACGCGGACAGCGGGTTCAATAAATCTGTGTGTATGTGTGTGTGTGTGAGTGGAGAAACTTTTGCTAGCTGCACGCTAATCAGACAGCTTTCTAGTTCATTGCTTTGGTCCCCCATTCCAAGGGACACGCCCCCACGCTCCAACGCCCTCATCCTCCTCCACTTTCATCTAAGGCACTAAGTTGGCTGTAATTGCAAAGTAAATCAGCGCTGCCATTTGCCATGCCCAAAAAAAAGGATCCATGGAAAAAGTGGCAAATGTGCGGAAGCGGGGGTGACTAGATTTTCGGTGTGGCCAAAGGAGTTTTCCGGGGGCCAAGGATAATGTAAGAGGGCTGCTGCTGGCAAAGTTTGGGCAACTTTTAAAGAGAGAGGAATGTGTTATGGGTTCGGGTCACATAGTTAGTTAGTCCCACAACTTCAAACCAAATGACGTCGAAGCCATGGGAGTTAAACGTTTGTCAGCCATCGAGGTGGAGATTTATGGGAAAGTGCCAAAGAAGATGTGAGTTAAAAGTTTACAAGTATTCAGTTTACTAGTATTCACCCGATTTAAATTAGCCGAGATCTGTAAAAAGTTGGACACAATTTGCATCAAATATCATCAAATATATAATTTATTAAATGTATATTCAAAAGCGTGTGCTTCTGTTCAAATAAACCCTTTTCCCCCCGGTGTTCAATTTATTGGTAAATAAAATGCGATGGTCTTTGGTCCTTTGACCATTTTTTGCCCAACCTCACTTTATTTTGCTCTTACTTCGCTTTTATGTGTCATCAATTCGAGTTTCTTTTGGCAATTTGTTTATGCAAAGAACCGACTTCTCCGTCAAAACCAATTTCGACTTCATGACAATCACTTCAATCTTCGCCTCGTTGGTCGCCCTGCAATAAATGCGAAAGAAAGTCGGGTAAATATTTAGTTACATGCATATATGCCCTGCTGTATGCTCTATCTGTGGGTGTTTTGAATTCAATGCATATTTCGATACCCATGAGATAGACAACTTAAATCGAGCGCACAAAGAATTCTTCAATGCGAAACGTATTCTTGTATGATCCTTATTTTACTACCAAACTTTCTTGACAATATGCTTGTGGGAAACTTTAGGGTATCTAAAACGGTTGTTCTTGTTCTCGAATTGAGTGCCGTTTTCTATTAGAGAACATCAAGCAAATGCTCACCAGTGCGATAAGGCAGTGTCAGTATGCGAATGTCAAAAGGGGGGCGGGGGCGGTAGGTGGACGGAGGCGTGGCCGGGAGTTATAGACGAGGCCTATGGCTAACGGAAGTCGCCGTTCGCTTACAGCACGCGCGCGTCTCATAAAAACGTATCAAAACATCCGCTGGGAGTCATAAAAATTTTGCACTCTGACTTCGCTTTCCGTCGCCGCTTTTCCGCCATCCCGCATAGCCCGTACCTCTGCCCACATTTTCCGCTTACCGATTTTCCCAGCGATGCAGTTGCTTTCCTCGTCTCCATGTGGGACTACCCGGCGATGTGTAATCTAATAAAATTTGCTGTTTATGTGGCAACAGGCTCTGCTGTTTCTCTCTCTAGCTAACTAGCTTCCTCCAAGTGGCTTTTCCCAAAGTTTTCCTCGTTTCCTTTTTGTGTTTTATTCTCATCTGTGCAACAGTTGCGCTGCTTTATGGCACAATGGCTAAGGAGTCGAGTCAGGAATGCCAGTTAACTGGCTGTTATTTGTTGCAGTGTATGTGTGCGAACAAACGGATGGGAAAGTTGCAGTGGGGCAAAAGTTTTACTCTGAGAAAATTCCCACATTGTTCTTAGGCTGTTGCTAATATTTTTAGAGCTATGCACTCACGTTATAGGATTAATATTGCTAATACTTTTGCAACTTCTTCACTAAACTCAATCAAAACAATTCTGTAAAGTTGAAAAATAGAAATTCTGTAATTTGCGTGGTTTTTCAGTTTAAGCTACCAATTAGATAATTATTATTTAAGCATTTTTACTTAAAATTCGTAGTTTTGCGTTTAGTACTTTACATATTTCTTGTTCGTAAAATACGTAAATATATTTACATTAAAGCATCTCGAAACGAATTTAACCAATTTCGTGGAGAAATTTCTGTGCTTTAGTGGTTTCAATATTTATTTGAAAAAGAAACGAGATAGCAAATCTGTTTTTAAGCGGCTTGTGCCTTAAATGCAATTATCGCATAACAAGCACACACAGCGCAAAAAAAAAAAAAATTGGGAATCAGTTATGGGAGCACACACATAAATACATAAATATGCATATTTGTCCATGGTTTGGGCTTATCGCGAAATTATTTCCAGGCCATGTTTATAGGCGGATATTTAATGGATGGCCAAATCCCGCGAAATGATGATAAATCTGCCTCTAGAATATTCTTTTCTGCCAATGATCCTCCTCTCATTTTTTGTAAAGGCGATTTACATTTTTGTTGCACATTTGGAAAACTTGTGGAAAAATAAACCAATTTTGAAAATTATCAGATGAGCACTGGGAAAACCAAACACTCACACCAATTCAGGCATTATTTCTCAGTCATATCATACATTAATCATGACAATTCGGAAGACAACGACAACAATAACAAGCAGCAGCCCGTGACATTTGCCGCCTTTTGCAATTTAATTAGATTAAAAATGCATATAATTTATCAAAATGTGAAGGAAAGCAGGCAGGAAAAGGTCGGAGGTCGCAGGTCGCAGTCGGGATGAGGCACATGTCAGAAGACATGGGCTTTGTCTTTCTGTCTGTGACGCAAACATATAGTAAAATAATTAAATTGCATTAAAAGAACGAAGGGACACAAGGACACAAGGCGAACAACATAAATACTCAGCGAAGTGAGTAAATATGCATGTGAATGGAGTTTTTAACGACAATGAAAATGCGTAGCTAATTAGCAAACTGACAGCACAAAGGGGCGAAAAATATTTATAGATACGTTTGTCAGTATGTCATTATATGGGGGGGGGGGGGGGGGGGGGGAATGGAAAAGCTCAAGGGAAAGTGGGGATAACGCATACGCACCGTTAGACAGGCCAATGAATTATGCAAAAATATATAGAGCCATGGGAGCGAGATCCTTTTGTTATTTAATTTTCATCCTCATTTCCCTTTCTTTTCACGGGCTTTCTTTTTCGCTCTCTTTTTTTTATTTTTTTGGTGCCACAACATTTGACATTATGTCCGGGCTTAAATAAAAAATATTACAAAGGCGGTAAAGCCACGTACTAATATGCCATCTAATTTGTTATTCATGTGATTTAAGCGCGTCAAAGAAGATTAATGGCTAAAAAGCGCCTGGCACCAAACTGAAAAGTGGCAAAAAGCCAAAGCAAAGCTCATAATAACAAAAGCCAAGACCGTCTGGGGGGCAAAAGCAGGGGGTAGTGCGATTGCGGTGTCTAAGGGATAATTTAATAATGCCCCAGATTGGTTAACCCACCCACCCGGTGCCACGCCCACTGGGGCGCTTTTAATGCGAAATGAAATTCAATTAGAGCACTTTGCGATTAACCCAAGGAGAGTTTTAAACATAGACAGCGCAGGCTGAGTGCCGGTATTTTGAAAGGTATCACAATTACAAATTCGCGCTGCCTAGAAGTATGCAGTGAAAGACGAATTGCCTTCTCGTTCCTTAGCTGAGAATTACCAGAATTGAATGCATATACTCAGATTGTGGGAAAAATCAGCTAATTCCCGCCAAAAGCTTATTCAATTAGCATAATACACCGGTTAAGTTTGCGTTCGTATTCTCGTATTTTCGTATTCCTTAGCGCACCTTTAAACCGCATTCTTCTATGCCAGATTCTTAATTGAGTCGGATGGAAATCTGTAAAATACTTGGAGAACCATGAGAGAGCAAAATATTAGATGAAACCCGGAGTTAGTTGAGAGAAGGAAGTGCAAGTTTCATTGTTGGTGGTTGTTGGTGAAAGTTTTCGTGCCGCAGCTATTAGCTTTTGTCTGTTTACAAATGGCCCTCGCAGTGGCTCTTTGATGCGGTCACTCGGGTTTTCCAGTTCCTAAGGTTGGAGAAAAACTTTCCGAGTTCTGTTCACCGCAAATTAAAGTGCACAAAATTCTAAAGTTCTCACTGAAATATTTGCGAGACAGCGACGCAGAGTCCCCCACAAAAAATAGCTTTGTTTCGAGGGGGAAGGAAGGGCAAAGGGCACAGGAAAACTGGCCGAGGGATTTTCTTCTGTGGTTTTCCCTTATTCCCCCCCACTTTAAAAGCAACAGTTCGAAAAATTGCAGCCGCCTGCAATGGAAACCCGAACCCCCCCTCATCTCTCAAACGGAACGCCGCCAAGGCAAGTCTTGAGAAAATGTGCGGTTTCTGAGGTTCCCACTTGAGAAATCTAATTAAACAAATAGCAAAAGCTAAGCTTGGCTGTAAACTCCACACTGCAGCACACGAAAGGATATTAATAATAAGTTTCGGTTGACTGTACACGCAAAACTCGGCAACCAACCGGCAAGGAAGCCAAAATAATTCCAATCTATGAAACTTTCGGCATGCGGTCAATAACTTTTGCCAATGGAATTGTACGGTTTTTGGTATTATCATAATATTGAGTTTATATGGAACACCGCAACAGATGGCGAAGTGGTTTTGTAAGAGTCCTTAAAAGCTGTAAAGTATTGGAAATTTACGCTGAATTCATTGAGTGGCAAGTGACTCGGTGACTCAAATGAAAAGAAATGATCCCATTGATAAAAGTATAAAAAAACTTGTCGTATGCAATAAAATGAATTTTATTTTTATTTTAATTAATTTTTGCATTTAAATTATAGTTTTAATTATAATTTTTGCAGTCGTATTTATAGGACTTGGATATTCTTTCTTAACCACCCGATATCTATAATATTTGTGTTGCTTAAGTTGCTTAAAAGCTTATTGTCTCTCCGCACTTATCACTTCAATTCAACAAGATCGCTAACTTGTAAAAAACAAGCGAGATATACATATATGTGATACAACTGGTCTAGGTTACATCAGTGTGCGTGCGACACATGTCGCCGCGGGTGTGGGGAAAATTCTTGAGTGGAGGTGGCGGTTGGGGGTGTGAGTGGGGTTTTTGGAACAGCCAAAACTCGGAGCGCGGGGCTGGTGACAAAGGACAACTGTTGCTGCCGTACCTTTGCCACTTTTCTGCTTTTCCCGGTTGCCCGCCTTCCCCGCTTTTCCCGCTGCCTTCGCTGCCCTCCCGCGTCGGCCGGAAATGGCGTCAATGTCAACGTCGACGCCAAAATGCTCCTGTCATATAGATGTCCCCGTGTGGGCGTGCGTGTGTGGGTGTGCCGTCATGTGCGTGTGCGGTTGACAGCAGCACGTTTATGTCTATGGAATGTCCTTGGCACCAAGTTCGGCTCTACCAGATCCACCAGCTCCCCCCTGCTCCTTCACGTGCGCGTTCACAGTCATTTATCATAAAAATATTTTTGCACTCTCATTTTTATAAACTGTATTGTTTCACACCAACCACCCAAAAACTCAGTGGCACTGAGCGAGTCGACATTTTTATGAAGCTAATTTGATGTTGTCATTCTTCATTTCTCATTTTTGTAGCGCCGTTTTCATTTTTACAGGCACATGTGTGTGTTGCTCTTTCTGCGAGTAATAAGTCAAGTCGCAGGCAACCGGCAACTGGAACCGAAACACTGTGAGAAAAATCGATAATGTTAGAACCTTCAAATTTCAGATTCACAAGTCCTTTTATACGATGCAGATAGAAAATATATATTTTTCAAGCTTCGCATGCATTCATTTTTAAGGAACTAGCAGGCTTCTCATGTAAAATACTGTATGAAATACCATTTAGGAAAAGGTTAGACATGGTTTTCTTTTACATCACTGGGGATATTTCTGGCAATGCATTAAGAACATATGGAAAACGCTGAAATGTGCCCATAAAGCGCCACCTAACGGCCGTGCACTGAAAGTTAACAAGGAACGAAACTCAAGTTTTAACTGTTTTCCACTCTCATAATATAGTTGGAAAATGGGCCCGGAAAATAAGAGGGGGAAATAAAAAATTATAATCAAAGCACGTGGAATGAAGTAGAGATAAAGCTGCAGATTGTAAGTGTCGTACACGGTTTTGTAATGCACACGGTTCCCATAAAAAAAAGAGTAAAGAGGTGTACTAGGTACGTTAAAAAGTGAGTGTGAGTGTGAGTGAGAGAGAGAGAGAGAGAGAGAGAGAAAGAAAAAGAGAAAGTGAAAGAGAATGAGAAACAGAAAAAGAAAGAGAACAGGTAGAAGGTAAAGACCGCATAGTGAAAATTAACAAGAAACCCGGTAGAGGTATCCTGATTGCTTTTAATTAATCGATTAAGTGCTTGGGAAATGGCTCACAATTTCCGAGATCTGCCGAGCAATGTAGGATGCTATATCAAAAGGACAAAGGCGGTTTGGTAAGCTGTCGCTTTTCCGGCCACACCCCCCATTTGCGCCGACGACTTTTCCTTTATGAGGGCATGTCAAAAGGAGCAGCAGCCGACGTGGAATGAGATTAAGGACAACGACGGTGGGGAATGCGAGTATAAAAAGGACTTCCTCTTAGACGACGCTTTTAGCTAAATTGCGACAAAAATGGCAGGATGATTCGGGCGGGTAGGTGAGGCCGGGACGAGGACTAAAATAATAAAAGAACAATGTCGAAAAGAAGTTGGGCACATAAATAAGCTCTCAGTGTCCCGCGTGTGTGTGTGTATGTACGATTAGGATAAATGTCCTGTGGCTGTGTGACTGTGTGTGTGTAGGTAGGTAGGTAGTGAGGTAGTGGGGGCAGTGGTTTGTGTGGGGCACCGGAAGCGGATATGCGCTGCAATTGTCATCCAAAGCTGGGCTAAAATGCGTGCCTAGGTGGGCGCCATCACATTCATTATCCATCCTCAGCTGTCCTTCAAGATTCCGCTTGTCCACCCACCTGCCACCTGCCTTTTCCCACCCACCCAGCTCGATTTATTTGCGCATTTGTTTGCCTTTGTCGGCACTCACTCATATCACAAACTCATACCCCGCGGAGAAAAGCGAAGGGAAAACTCCCACATATGCTCCAATTTTTCCATTTTATTTATTAATAAAATCAGCAAAGCACGATATACAGAAGATAGAACAAGTTCCCTGGTCACAAATCAAATATAAATCATTTATTCACTTGGCTTCATTCACTTCGCCTTTTGATTCGTTCATAAACGAGTTTGTTTGCCTAAATGTATAGTCACTTTTGTTGAATAAACTTCGGATAGCTTAGCCAATTAGTAAATGTTTTTCGTTATATTAACTTTAAACTTGTCATTCAATATTTTTTTAAAAGAATTTTTTTTATAATATGGCTTATTGCTTATTATCACTTATTGGTCATTTATTTCACTTTGACTCTGTGTCCTCAGCAAATGCTTTCCTTCGATTTTCCTCGCTTTGCCCACCGCCCCTGGCAGCCACATTTTCCACCCACGCACCGCCCGCTTTTCAAGCTGTCATTCAGTGTATTTCCGCCTGTTCACAGTTAATTGCGGCTCAGCAGTTAATCGTCATTACGGACACATGTGGGACGCCCACGCCCAGGGGAGTTTTCCACACCCTGGAAAATCCCCGGCCACCAGCCAGACCGCCCTTAACCCCCCAATGAATGCCCCCCACATATCACTTACAGGCTGCTCTGAGATGCCGTTTGTCTGTTTGCGGTTTTGATTGTCACTTGATGTGTTGTGATTATGATGTGTGCTCCTATCTGCCACGCCCACTGCGCCTACTTCGCCCACTGCGCCCACAGCACCCACTAATGTGGTGATTTGTGTAAATTTGCTTGTCGAATGCCCGTCGATTATGTTTGCTCTTGTTCGACAGACGTGTACTATTTTTTTTTGGTTCTAGCTTACATCCCAAGAGCAGCGTTTAAAAAAACTTTTTCGGGGGCAAAAAATTTATGCTCTCACCTGCTGCCAAACGCATAAAACTGAGCCAAAGGTAAAGAGGAAATAATAATTTCGCACTTTTTACTTCTTTGTTTTCAAGCCAAGTCAAAAGCGAAGGACAAGTGTAGCAGGTGCGTTCAATGCTCTCGACAACTTTAACACTTGCCCCCGCTTGCGAAAGTGGGTTAATATCTCAAAAGGTTTATGTGCCCTACTCAAATTTCCTCGGATTTCTTTCGCATGTTTAATTTGGTATTTTATAAATTGAAGGCAGGGGTTTACTTTCCCTTTAAATACCAAAAGGTGTTATTAAAAATGATTTGTTTAACGCTGCATCCCAAAGCCTAAACCACTGTTCAAGGTGACCATGACTGTGGAATTGAGTTATGTTTTCATTAAAATGGGATTTATTTAGGGAAAATCACGAAGATGGAAAATTGTGTGGTTAAATGGAGGCACTGCAATAAATGGCTTCTTGTTGCCTGCCAAACAATGCCAGTGCACTTGAAGAACTATTTTTTTTATCGTTTTTACAGTTCGTGTTTGCTATCTGTGTCATACAGTCTCTCCTTTCCACTCACTCCCGCATGCTGTCCCTGTCTGACATCTTGCCTGTGCATATTTGAATACCCAACATGGCTCATATTCAACTAATTAGGCGAGTTTTGCAAATACATTTTCATTATTGTAATTCTGCACCGTAGGAAAAGGGGGCGTGGCAAGCTGGGGGGTGTTCGGAATCAGCAAGAAATGAGTGGAAGTGGAAAAAAACTGCAGTAGCCAACATTCTAGCAAAAGTTTCCCATATGCTAGACAGGGGGCGGGGGTGGTGGAAAAAGGACAGTGAGTGCAGGAGGGGTTTTGTGGGGTAACAGACACCGACACATGTAGGCCGAGGCATTTGCATATGCATACGGAACGAAAAATTCCTGGAGGTAAAATGCAAAAAGCTGCAACTGCACAGCACAAAAAAAAATTTACTGAAAAAAAAAAGAAAAACAAAAAAAAAGAGCTCACGTCACAGACAGGGACAGCGACAGAGGCGGAGTGGAAAAAAGGCAGAAACAAGGGGCTGAGAAGTTGGTGCCAGGGTCTAGTGGTTGGGTTTTCGGGTTTTGCGGGGCAGACTGCGGTGGCTTCACACTAAAATTGGCCCAGACTGGGAAATTGTGGGGCGTGAGAAAGAAGCGGGGGAAGAACAGAAAAAAGGCGAGATCCGGAGAAACAAGAAGACGGAACGGAGAAAAGCCTACAAAAAAGTGAGTTGCGGAAGTAAGACTTACACGCAACCAGAGTTGATTGTCATAAAGGAAGACCACAAATTAGCACAATAAAAAATGCAAGGCAAAAGGATACAAACAATAAATAGCTTGCTGCGATTTCAATTTCAAATGCAAAAGGCCCAATCATTTTTCTTTTGACTGTAATAAACAAGCGATTTTTTAAAACAAATTCATGGCTGCAAAGAATTTAAATCCTATAAATATGAAATGTATTCGTTTTTTACAAAACGCGACTGTAGCTCCCATCCGCCTCCCATCACACCTCCAATATGATATCTAATCTGCTTGGCCTGCATATTTTCCAGATGTCCATTCTGCGTCCTTCGTCCGTCGTCCTTCACTTCCCTTCCCATTCATTCCCGCTAAGCCCAAAACCATTAACACTTGTTTCTGTCATTTTACATGAAAAGCAGAAGCGCTTTGTTTCTGTGCAACAAACAAGTTTCCTTGCCTCGCTGCCAACTGGCACCTCGCAACTGGTAACTGGTAACTGGCAACTGCCCCTGGCCTAGTCACATTTCCCGCCCACTTTCTCTGCGTCTTTCCTTTCATTTTTTTGACACGGGTATCCGTATCCTAGATTCGTTCGCAGCCAGGCTGTGTCCTCCGCCATTTATGGCCCGGGAATTCGCCAGCACTTTAGCGCCTGAGTTTCGTAGTGCGTTTGCATTCCACCACCTTGAATAAAGTCCAGCTGAAATAGATAGTATCTAGCAAATATCAAGTTAGATTTAAGCTATTGTTGGAACCGTGAGTACTAATTAGCAGGAATAATAAGGTGGTGCCTAATAGTTATCTGTGCTTCCTCATATGTATATTTCCTTACATTTCATTAGGATTTAAGGAGCAGACCAGCCAAGTAAATTACCGCAGATCACTGCTGGAGCACTGCTGGCAGCACTGCAAAGGGTTAAGGGCTTGGCATGTCAGCCAGCTGGACGAGGGTTCCGGCCACAGGAGCACTTCCTTCGCCTTTTACCCACGGTATGTACGTACTACCCATGACACTACTCATGGGCTGCAAACTTTCTGCACAGCCTGTCAACGTCAAGGAGTGGCCAACTGGCCTCCATGGCGGTGACTGTACTGCGCCCCCGGCCTAAAGGTGTTCGAGGAAAAGTTCTTGAGCCCCGTAGACTTGATGTTGGGTCGTCACCAGCTGATGCCCCCGTGATGGATGGGTCTCAAGGCATTTAGAATTTTCTAGGATTTTTCACACTTATAGCCACTCAGTTGAAATTATTTGCATGATGTTCAGTTTTATGCCGTTTTAATAACTTCAACGCCATATGATTTGTTTCAAAAAGTTTGCCCAAGGAATTGCCCCTTTACGCTAGCTCCATAAGTTACACCCATTTGCATATATTCATTACCTGCAAATATTTTCATCTGCTCAAGAATGATATTTGTTCTATTATGTAATTATTATAAATTATAAATTGTATACTCTTGATCAAATGGATCGCATTACCAATTTTTGGCAGTGTTACTTTCGCTTTATGGCCAAAAAAGAAACCATCATTGAAATCGAAGGAAATTCCTGTTGGTCAGCTCATCGAAGAGGTGTTGGATACTTGAGAAGGGGATGAGGGGATGGCCTGAATAGCGATGCTGATGGACAAGGATATGGCTGTGGATGCCGATGCCGATAATGATGATGATGATGATGACTGAGCTTGCATAAACGAGTTTGCCCTTAAGTGTATGCGCATGCTGAAGGATGGGGCGGCAGATCCAAAGGAACTGGCTAAGGGGGCCTCCAAAATGAGGTGGGGGGAGGTGGTGTAGGTGGGTGAAATGGGGGTGAAAGCGGGTCGCAAGGACGACAAGCAGAGCGAGGAGAATTTGTGCGTGAGCAGCATATTCGATGTGCCACACATACAGCCAAGTTATTTATGCAGACTCACATACAAAGCATGCAAAGATTTTGCATTACCCTTCCATCAGGCAACCACCATCCTTCCATTAACTCACCACCCACTATCCACTACCCGCTTCCCACTACCGAGTATCCACTATCCACTACCCAGTATCCACCCACTGAATGGGCTCTGTGCCAGCACCAAAAGTAGCATCTGCCCGGGAGGTCCGCATACAATTAGCTGCAACTGTAATTAAAGCAATTGTATAATAAATCTTTTGCCAAATGGGAAAAGATCCAACTCACTCCTGGCTCTTTTTAACCCCAGCAGGTATATATAATCGGGAAGAGGGGCGAGAGGGGCTTAAGCAGCGGGTGCCAAGCGAAATGCTAGCCAAGGAAAAACTACGAAATTAATATAAATTTAATAGTTTGGCCCCTGGCATTTATGGAGGGCATAAAGCGAAGGCGGGTCGTTAAATGCATTCAAATGGATAAGCTAGAAAAAAAAGACGAATAGAATGCCCTGCAAAATATTTCACAGTTGGTTTTGGAAATGTGCTTGCTACATTTCACTTGAATACAAAACTTCAAAACGCCAAATTTATTCGGTTTTACTGTCTAACCGAACCAGTTGGCATTATTATATTTTGTATCAGCAAAACCCGAAAGCCACAGAAAAATTGCTTGAATGTTAGGAAAATTTTGCGGCGAAGCTCAGAATCCCATTTAAATGTCTGGCCATCGATCGCGACACGGTCGCCGTCCGGCAGCGGAAATAGTCCGCGAACTGAGGAATCTTCGATCCTCGCCTCTGCGAATCGACGACGAGAACGAGGCATGGGCGGAGGGCTACGAGAAGCCGCCCCCTCCAGATCTTCCGGTGACCAGTCGCGATCAATTGGAGCAGCTACGTTTGAGTCGCCACCGTATTGGCCTGCTCCTGATCCGTCCCGCTTTTGAGCAGGCCGTCACTGGGTGCTTTGTCCGGGTGAACGTCAATGGCCAGGAGGAGTTGCCCGATCATCGGATCGCCGAGGTGCTGGGCATCTGCGAACTGGACTTTGGCTACAAGGTGGAGCAAATACCCACGAATGTAGCGCTGAGGCTCCGCTACGAGGACCTGGTGATGCAGCACGAGATCAACGATGTATCCAATTTGGCCTTTACCCAGGATGAATTCGAATTGTGGCGCGATAACTGCGTTAACCAGGCACTCAGTCCACCCACCACCCACATGGTGACGCGCAAGAAGGTCGAGCTGTACAACGCCCTGCAGTCAGAGGCCAAGCCATTATCCCTGATCCAAAGGACCTTCTCCTTCGCCCTGAGGCCCCCGCAGAAAAGCGGCATCATGGAGCGACATGGCGCCGTTTATCCCTGGCGATTGAAGCATCCCCTCCCGTTCGTGCCGCAACCACCGGTCATGCCACCGCCTAAAAATCCGCCCAGGGGTCTCACCTATCGCCCCAAACTAGAAACCGTAGCAGAGGAGGAGGAACCGGAGGACATCGGCACTGGCACTGGTATTAGTAAAATCTAAACCAAATTAATTGAAAACTTTTACTTGTTAAACATTTATTCAGCGAAGATATTGACAATTGGCACAACTTTTAATGACTTGCTATCATAAATAATGATAGTAATAATTGATCGGCAAATTATTGGACTTCAACATAAAAAACCCCATCATTAAAATGTGTTTAAAAGTTATCCTTCGAAAAGTTCATGAAAAATATAAACGCAAATGTCAATTTATTTTGCAAATTAGGAAGTTTTTTGAATGGAGTATGGGAATGGATATTTTTGACTACCCACATACGCTTTAATAAAAAGTTAAACATTTTAAGAAATGCATA
Source organism: Drosophila yakuba (assembly GCF_016746365.2). Taxonomy (NCBI): domain Eukaryota; kingdom Metazoa; phylum Arthropoda; class Insecta; order Diptera; family Drosophilidae; genus Drosophila; species Drosophila yakuba. Next base: position 5,756,323 of record NC_052526.2, on the reverse strand, counting down.
AGTTCAAGGGTATCGTGTAAAATGCGCTTTGGAACTTACACTTTTACAGCCGCTATAAATTCGAGAAATAAAATGTTTAAAATTAAATGATACAATGTAGGAGCAGGGAGTGAAATTGGGGGACACTAAAATGCTGTGCAATTAGCAGTGAAAGCAGTGAAAAAGCAAAGAGATTGAGATGGCAAGGTGGCCAGCAATTCGACCCCTTTGAACAGTTATTGTCCCCGGTGACCGGCCACCTAGCGGCCGGTCCCCGCAGATTTGGGAACAACTTTGGCACGCTAATGAACAACAAACTTGGAGCAACGTAACGAGGAACGACGAGAAACGAGAAATGGCAACAAAATATCGTCAATAGGGCAAAAGAAATTACGGAAATTAAATGAAATGCAATTAACCAGCTAAATGAGCGAGAGTCCGCGAAAAGGAGGCGTTTTCCAGGGGGTGGTGCGGGGTAGGGGGCGTGGTTAACAATCAAGCGACTGATGAGCAATTAGGAAATGTAAAATTAGCAAGTGAACTTGGCTAAAAAGAAGCGAAGACAAGGCAATTAATTAATATTTAATTGATTGCAAAAATTCCGAGGGAAATTCGGTGGGTAGTATTTTCCACAAGCTTCTTAGATTGTGAGTGTGTGCATTTAATTTTTGTTTTTTTTTTTTTTGTAATTTTTTCATTGCGTAATTACGTTTGTCCAGCAAATGTTTTTCCCCTGTTTATGTCGTTTTATTATTACATTTTTCTGTTGGTTTGCTTTATGATTATGCCTGTTTTTTCCGGCTACTTTATTTTACATACACAAAAATGTCACTTAATAAATTTTACGACTGTTTTATGTTGTCGCTCTGGCCCTAAAAACGGCAACGAAATAGAAGGTGGGATGGCCATAACACGCCCACTACAACACGTAGTATCCATAAATATAAAAAAAGGGGCCGGGACACGCCCACACATGTGGAGGCTGGAGCTGCTTAACCCTTGTGTTTGCATGTGCCTCTCCCACTCCACTGCAGTCCATTCCATTCTATTCTATTATTCGGCTCTTCCCCTTTACTCCCCTTTCGTCACGCACATGCCCTTTTTGTTTCACTTTTTCTGTTTTTTTTGTTGTTGTTGTTGTTTTTGTTCTTGTTTTTGTTGTTGTTTTTGGGGCCTACTCCTGTTGATTCCCCATGATTTGGCTAAATTAATTTCGGGCCATTCTGATGTGGCAGGGGCTTGGGCGTAATTAAAAGCCCAATGCAAAAAGGGAGAAAAATAAAAAAGATTTAGGGCCAAGGAGGGGCCCAAAACATCATGAGTTATGAGCGAGAGATGCTTTCAAGTGGCTTTACGGGGAACCTCGTAAATATGCCATGAAGAAAAGGGCAAATAGCTCACCCCGGCCTGAAATGTCCTGAAAACTTTTGAACATTTTAATTTGCCCTTGCATTTGTTTTTTTTTTAAATTTTTTTTTCAGCAGTTTCCATGTCGGCGAAAGTCATTTCCATTGTTTAGAGGCGGCACATGTTTGGTATTAACCCCTCGACTTTGAGTCCTTGACTTGACTCTTTTTACTCTGTGTTCTGAAACAGTTTGGATGTTGATGTTAGGACTTTTGGTTGGATTAAATGCGCACTTCCACCTGGTGACATATCCTTTGGCTCCTGTTACTTGGGCTTGTTCTTCTTTCAAAAATAAATGCACTTGCAAAATGCCCGTTTCCAAAACTCTGTGTCTCAGCTATTCTTAATTTAGTGCTAACTAAATTCGTGTTTTGCCTTCATGTACTATGGTTGAGGTGCTTAGTAATCTAGGATTCATAGCAAATAAGTTGCCACCACCTTGAAATGTAGGTTTTTCTCTCAGTGCTTATAAAAAGGAATGAGAATGAGTGGTTCGGCAAGATGGTCGGCAATCAGCGAGCATCAGAATCCAACGTTGAACTTTTGGCCAAGAAATCATGGAGATTGGTGTGCGGGGCGAAAGGAGAGGAAAGGAGGGGGTCGCTTGTCATGGCATCAGTCAAAAACTTTGCCAGCAACTGAATTATGTCATTTGCTTGACATGGTCCCACATCGCTCCTCATGGGATAATATATATGGATCGGGAGCATGAACAGGACCAGGGGCGTCATCTGCAAGGGGTAAATAGCAGCACACGTATAGCATAGAAGTAGAAAAAAAAAACAAAAAAAACAAAAAAAAACAAAACCTTACGGGGAAGGTACAAAAGAAAAATAAACTTGCGGAAACCGAATTGGAATGAAGACGATGAAAATGCCAGCAGCAGCAATCAAGCACAGTGAATCGAAATAGAAAATAACATACTCGTAAAACATAAAATAATGGTTTGATATGAAAAACTGTTAAATGTATTTATTGTAAATATTAGAAATACGCAATTTTGGTTTTTGTCTATATTACTTAACTTATCGATGATTTCTACTAGTGGCACTGTGCGTGTGACGTGGCCGCTATTACATAGCCGCATATTTTGCGTTTTCACATTTTCCGCTTTTCATTTCGCCGTCGTCCGCCGCTGTCGCTGCTTTTGCGGAACTGCCTTGAATTTTTTCTTCAATTTTATTAAAATTATGGAAATGAATGAAATATCTGCTGCATCCCATGCCGTCCAATTCCACCCTATTCCACTCCACTCCATTCCGCCGCCCTTTCCCATTTACCCGGCGCATCTTTTGAGCAAAGAATTTATCGAAAATTGCAGCAGCTGCAAAATTGTCTTCCACTTCATTCCCTGCCGCTTTCCCGCTGTCTCCGACCGCTTTTCCCAGTGACTTGCCTAGTGGCTCTGCTACTCCGGTACACACCTGGCCAGTGGCAAGTTTAATAATCCGTTTCGCATTTTGCGTTGATGCGAAATCAATCGATGTGCATCGAAAATTCCCGGAAGGAGCAGCATGATGGAGCTCCAAGGTGGGGCAACTGGGATGCATAAATCCAACTCATTTGCATGGCCAAGGAATCAAGGATGAGCCGCTGGCAATGCCATCCACTCGAAGGATAGTCCTGTGGAGGTAAGACCCCTCATCCCCCTCCTGCCTTCTGCCACCTGCCATTCCCAGTGCCACCTACCATACAGCGCTCAAGCAAAATATACTTTAAGTAATCAAAATATTGCTATTATATCTAAATGTTTCAAAATTTGAGTCATTAATATACTGCAGGACACACCAAAAGATAATTTACTCTCTAATCAATATTATTTTAATGTATATTTGGCTAACATTTTTTAAAGTGCACCTTGTAATTTTGCATTTGCTAATTACCGAACAGAAGCGTGATTCGTGATTCTAAGTTTACAAATCGGATTCGTTTTCCTGGGCGGAAAACCCTCCCGCCTTTTCATCCCGCGGACTTTTTTATTTTCTCGACCAACTTTTTAGCATTTCCCTTCCTCAAGGGCTTCGCTCATTTAGCTAGTTAATTGCATTTCATTTAATTTCTGTAATTTCTGTAATTTCTTTTGGCTTATTGACGATATTTTGTTGCCATTTCTCGTTACGTTTTTCCACCCGGAAAATCCTTAAGTTTGTTGTTCATTAGCTGCTCCAGGGCTGCAGGGGCTATCCGCTAGGTGGCGCCACCCAAGGGAACGAAGTTGTTAAAAAAAAAAAACAGAAAAAAAACAGTTTTTGCTCAACTCCAAGCGGGGATTTTGTCTTCCGTTTCCTGTGCTTTCACCCGCTGACTGCTAATTGCTTTGCATTTTAGTGGAAAACCCCCATCGTCTGTGCCATTGGATTGCGTTGACAATTGGATTTTTGGCAATATATTTCGCATTTCCTCACTCGAGGGGGTTTTTGCAATCAATCACAGGGGGTCTACGTCTATTGCATATGTTACGGCAAATCTATTTCAATCATATGTGTACAAATTTTTACAGTACTTTTCCCCGTTGCCTGCCGCCTTATATATCCAAAAATTTTCCATTCTTCATTCCGCCAATGGTAACATGTGTATTTGCTTAATTGTCATATTAATGTGTTTAAATATTTTGCTGCTTTAGCCTAAAGCTTAATATTTATTAACATTGAATTGTTATATTTTTACGTTAAAGTAAAAAATTAATGTGGTTATATAGCTTTGTCGAGCAACCGAATTTTGCACTTTTATCTTGATTTTCCTACCGAATTTCTGGCCACGAATTTCGAGCGCCTGAGGCTTATGGATGACAATTAGTATCTCTGCTGGTTGGCTGCTGCTGCTGTTGCTGCTGCTGCTGATGATGATATCCTGGCCATGTCCAGTTCATGGGACCAGTTGCAGTTGACAGCTTAGAAAAATCACCGCAGGAGCCTCAAGTGTTTTCCTGCGGAACTTTGATAAAGTATTTGTTGGCTAGACAAATGTGACATATCTGTGGGTGCTGACAATACCCTATTCTCAAACACCTACCCATCACACTGCACTGCAAAAAAAAAAATTGTCTGCAATAGGTCAATGAATCAGAAAAATTACCAAGAACCATTGAATTGATGTGCAACTGTTTCACATGAAATGCTTGTAATCGTAACCATTATTTTTATTATTTAATATGCATTCTTTAATAGTTATCCGCACTTTGAATTACACTTTCTTGGGCCGCTTTTCTCAGTACAGACCCCACGATAACTGGACAATCTGTCATTAGTCATCTTCAAGTGGCGTTGAGTGGAATTATGTAAAGAGCCCTCTGCCTTCTGTCGTCCCACACTGAAATTAATCTTATTTAATTTGAATTTTTATTCAAATAATGAAAACGCGTCGCTGAGAAAGTTTTGTCCTGTTACTTGCGAATTTCTCCCTTTTTGTCCGGGGCCCTTCTTTATTATTACTTATTATTAAATGGCCGCGGACAGTCGAGGGGCGTTGGGCCCGAAGGGGGGCGTGGCACGTGCTTCTTGTGGAACACTTTCCAATTTGTTGGAACCCCGGCAAGCTCGAAAACAATTTGTGACCCCGAGAACTGCAAACAAGCCCAACAATGAGAGCAAACAAAGTTCTTGGCTATATATATGACGGCAGCGGGAAGGAGGGGGGTGGGATCATATGCCACCTGCGGCGGGGGGCGGTATTCAGTTGGCGGGGTATGCTGTGTGCTGGGCTAGAGGGGGTGGCCAGAACTGGGCGGCAGTCGTGTGTCATTCTGCGGCAGTGCGCGGCACGAAAATGATTTATGAGTGAGCTGGGCCAATGGTCTCCTTTTTGCAATGGGGATCACGGGAGAGCACGGGGGCTCAGGCGGTTTAGTGACCCCAGAGCAGCTTTAAATAAATGACAGGGTCAAGGGGATGGCGGTTCACAGGTCTCGGAGTCTCATCACATTTGTCCCATGCGAACGCGAAGAGCGCTGCACTATTTAAAACAAACGGGGAGTATTGCTATTTGGCTTATGAAGTACTATATTTGAATATTTAAATAATTACTCAGTACTGGTAAGCTTATTGATTGAATTGCAAATGCGAGTTAGTTTTTGTCAGTCTGGCGAATAAGAGACATGAATATGCAGCTGGTTGACCCCCAGTATTTTGCCACAACACATCAAATGGAGCTGCAGATATAGTAAAGCACGTTTATCCAAGAAGGAATTTAGATCCAACTGCATCGCTCTCATTTGCACTCTTGAAGTTTAATGCCAAAACAGAGCGAGACTGGGTTCCATTGTTTCCTTTTTGAGGATGCTGCGAAATTGAAAGCATTTTTAATTTATTTTTTTTTCTCTCGTCCAAAGATTCATTGTCCTGGCAACCTATTATTCCTTATTCGGGTATCCTGTCGCCTTGGGCCGACTTTTTAATTGCATTAACACGCTAATGTAAGTCTCATAATGCCGACAGCTGTCCTCCGCCCCGATTTTGGTTAGAAAGCCTCGCTTATTACATATTTATGTTTATACTTTCCCTTCTTTTTTGGACGTTCTTCCCCCGCAGAACGTTGAATAAATTTTAATTGTCTTTGGGTGTCCTCTGGTGTTCCCAGCGCCTTCGGGCGGGGCATTAAAAAATATTGCTTTGGAACATATGGACTCCGTCGGTTCCTCCTCGGCCTTTCCTTATTTTCACCATCCCCCAACGCCATTGCTGCGAAATAGTAAAAGCTGGCCGAAATTAGCAGGCCGCCAAAGGGACAAGGAACATTTCCTTCTTACCTGTTGGCCATAAAATAAATTCCATTATACGAGCCTTTGTTGTTTGCGGGCCAGTGTTTTTCGGCTGGAGGTTTTTCGGTGCTCGATTCTCGGTAATAATAATAAAAGCCCAAATGACAAGCACAACAAAATGGGGAGTGTTTTAGCTATGCGATTCGATTCGGCAGGAGCCGAACAAGATGGAATGACAACCAGATTATGGCGGAGAAATACAATAAACACGAATGCTTCGTAACGAATGCTTGTGATTTAAAAGCTGGATATTTTTGGATGGCTTAGAAGTAGTGAGTGGGAGTAGTAGCTAAGAACCCACACATCTTGTGTTCTAGTTTTAGGGAATATGGCCAACATAATAATTCCCCAATGGATATACATTTTTAAACAGCTTAAAAAAAGGGCCAACGCGGTGACGGTGAAATGGAATTTAATATATCTGACTCCCAACCAAAGAATGTGAGACCCAGTGGGCTCAAAAAGTGAAAGACTCACTGAAATTTCTTTCCAAAAAAGGCCATTTTGCGTATATCTAATTTTATCTGCGTCCAGGGCGAAACAAGTTACACAGGTTACAGGTGAATATAGCACCATCCCTATCGTTTCGGTTCTGTCCTCCTTTAGGAATCATCTCAGATTTACGCAGCTCACTGGACAATCATAAAGAGGGTACCGCTCTCTAACAAATGGATTTTGAAAAAAACAAATTTTTTCAATTTTTGCATTTTCAATAAGGACCATCATCAAATGTGCATGGATCAATAGGGAATTTTGTTACGAATTCAACAAGGTATGACAAACTTTGTACAATTATTTTTAATGCTATCAAAGAAATGCTGATTATAAAGCATAAAAACGAAAATCGCATATTTTCGAATGGGTCACTTTCCATAACTTGGCTAAAAAAGGTGGCAGAGCCAAAATGAAGACTGTTTTGTGTTGCTAAAAAACATGGCTAACTATCCGCATCCCAATTTTTTTGATTTTGAGAAACTACATTTTTTTTAAAATTTTCGCATTTTTGATAAGGGGTACCATAATCATAATTTCCGAAAAATGGCCAAAAATTAGCATTCCAATGTATGTACATGGATCGATAGGGAATTTTGCTACGAATTCAAAGAGGTATGACAAACTAGTTTTGGACAATTATTTTTAATGCTGTCGAAGAAATACTGAATATTTTTAACCGAAAACCACAAAAATAAAAATCAGAGATTTCCAAACGGGGTTTTCTCCATAACTTAGTCAAAAATGGTGGCACAACTAAAATGGTTTATTCTCAGGAGCTAAAAGGGCTTTAAATACAAATGCAAATGATTGCGTAAATATTGCCTAAATATGACAGCAAATGTTGTAATGACCTAATTATTTGCAGACGGACTTCGAGCAGATGAAATGTTTTTGGCTAATTTGCAAATTCCATTTGCCAAAAGTCAGGTGCTCACATCCAATGATGAAAGTACTTAGCATTTTGTATTTAATTTTCATTTCTGCATTTGCAATTCAACTTTTCACTCTCACCGCACAAAAACACAGGAAAAGCTTTGGGGCGTTCTAAACACGTACCTTTTGCGTACAGTTGCGTTCAGCAGAATAGTGTTCCCATTTAGTTGTCCAAGGCTTTTGTTTATAATAAAATTAACAGAACTAGATGTTGAAACTTTTCAATTAAGAGTAAGTTTAACAAATAATAACATTAATAAATAGTATTTTGAAGTTATTGCTATCCACATTCTAAACATTAAACTATGCCCACATCAAAATAGCATATGACTTCATTTTGGTAAGAAGTTGGTGGTAGTTCCATTAATTGCAGCACGGGTGTGAGGACAGCAGGGCCATGGGATCAGTTGATGTGTCATAAAAACTATTTTCCATTGAAATTTTGTTACACGAGACAAGAACAGAGTCAAAGTAATCAGGGCCCCCGGTGGGCAGGTGGGCAGATGGGCAGGAGTGGGTTAAGGCCCCCAACGACAGTTTCCGGACAAATTGCTCGGGCCGGGTATGGGTTAAGTGCGGGAGTGTCGAGTTCAGGTTGGCGAAACTTTTTACGGCAGAACATGTGCGGGCATGCAAAACATTTGAAAATGTTAATTAAATTTCTCCATGCACTTCGTCTTCTAATTGGGCGGGAAATTGGCATCGGTTCGGGTTGGGTTGGGTTGGGTTGGGGCGGTAAAACACGTTTTCCCAGGCCCAAAATTATATTTTCGGGCCACTAATCAGGTTGAGTTGTCCTTCTGCGATTAATTAATGCGCACATTTCGTTGGCACTGCATTGCATGCCAATTGTTTGTGCCAAAAAATACACACCTATTGCGATCTCTGAGTACACGTGTACATATGTACGAATGGTATATTATTTAAATTTCTGCAATTGTTACTGCTATAATGGCCGTACGTAATTTGGCTAGAAATCGAAAATGTTACGTGCATAAATTAAATGCAATTTATGTCAAAAGTTCAAAATAATCAATGGATAAACGGCACTAGTAAATCACACAGCTGAAATCCACCTTGCTGATGCAAATCGTTAACAGTGTAATCTGGCAAACTTAGCATTCCCAGTTATTAAATAGTTATAAAATTCTTGTGGTTAGAAATTCTTTGCGAGTTCTTTAAGTTATTTTAATAGTGGTTGCAATCTTGCCTATAAAAAATATAGCAATTTGTAGTCATATTGCTGTGGAATCCCTTTGTGTGGGCTTGCAGTAAAAGCCAAGTATTTTAACGATCGGAAGTTTCGTTGGCTGCAATTAGAACAAGTGGCCAGGACAGGAGGTCACCTGATATTTTTTCCTACCACGTCAACCACAAAGTCGCAAAGGACTCTTAAGGAATCCTAGGCCATAGGAAATCCATTCTGCCCTGCTGTTGCGAGGGACGTTGGTCAAAGGATTTTATTAGTTTTTCGTTTATTCGCCGACTGCGTTAACTTTTCCGCTCAGCTCAACTCGGCTCGGTTCGACTCCTTCCTGGCCGTGTAATTTCTTTATATTTGTGGCTTTTATTGCCGGCCACACAGGACCAAGTCCGAGTCCTTGCTTTTTGCCTTTTGCTGCCTCGTTGTTGGTTTTGCTAATTTTTATTTATGTTCTTAAATGCTCCTTGCCGTGCCAACGGGCCACGCATTTTTATTAATTTTATTTCAGCGTGATTATTGTGATTAGTTAGCCTCCCCTCTCGCTCTTCTCTTCCTTTGGTCGTTTTATTTATTTGTGCGACGACTTTGTCGAAGTAATTTTCATAAATATTTGCCTCCCTTTTCCTGCGGCTGCGGCTACGACTGCGACTGGGGAGTCGCCACTTTTTGTTGGCCGACGCTTTATTAGGATTAATTAAGAGAAATCCGTTTCGGGGATCGAAGGAAATTTGGCATAATAAATTAAATTAGCATATACGTTTATATGTCCTCTTTGAACTGCGGAACCGAGTTGATTGTAATTAAAAATGGCTCGCGAGTGAATATTTAAGATATTATAATAAAGTTTTTATGAAGCCAACCAGTTTCGCTGGGCCGTGATACAATGCAAAGTGGGTGTTGGGAAAGTAAAACGTAGAAAGTTGAAAGTGCATTAAACCTGCGATGAAGCCTATGTGGCAAACGGTAAATCGCCTCAATTTCCACCTTTCAACATGTCTCGACATATCCGCGTTCTCCGTCTTCGTCCTGGCTGTGTGTGTGTGTGTGTTAGGACACGTGTGTGTGCGTGCTGAGTAGGCTCTTGAGCCGCACAACACTTCCGGTTGCCACTTGTGAGCGAAAAGCTTTTCAGCCTTTGAGTGTTTTTTGTGGCAGGAACAAGGAGACATTTCAGACATCCCGTCCTCTTATTTTTTTTGCTTCCTCCTACCCACCCTGCGCTTGTGTGTGTGGGTGTGTGTTTATCGCACAATAACATAACTAAAAGGGAAAACTAAAGACCATTTTTCGACTAATAGATACCCTGCAAATGCATATCATATCCTATACAAGAGCAGATAGATAAATTTATATTTGCAAACGCAATGGAAACTCCACTGAACACTTTCCTAATCCACCTTTTTTATTTCCTTCTGGCTTTCTTTACTCGGAGTAAGTGCTTTTATGACCAATTTGACGAATGACCCCCGCTGGAATGGGTTAAAGCGGAAATTCGCTGGTCTTGAAATATTGGAAGTTCGATGCCACCGATTTTTGCCTAATTTATTCGCTCGCATCGCTCATAAATAAACCAAAATTGGTTCAAAGGGAACGCAGACGAAGTTGACTTATTGAATTTGCCTAAACGGGGCGGGAAAATAAAAGAAGAACGCCGACGAGGCCGCCAATAAAAACATAAGAGCAACGCGTAATCATCAAGGGGAAATGCCTAAAGCTCGTGAAGGTCGTCGGTGCGGGAAGGTGGGGGAAGGTGGGGGAAGGTGGGGGCGTGGTCGGTCCTAGGAAACGCCTTAATGCCCCGTCTAATGGTGCAAATAAATTTCAACTAAGGAATTTTTATAGAGAGAGTCATAAAACCAAATGGCTGCCAATGTTTTGCTTTCCCCCCTCGTCGTAGTAACGTTAATAGCCTTAATTGAGCGTCTGCCACGCCCACTTATTTGGTTATTAGTGCGCCCATGCCCATGCCCATGCCCAAAAACAACAACACGGTAAGATGTGCGGGAGAAAGCATCATGCTGGAATTTTCATTTGCCGTTGACAATAAAAAGACGTGGCCAAATAGAAAGGTGCACTGGAGGAAAACATATTTTTTGTTTAAATAAACATGTTTTTTTTAAGGCATAAAACAAAAAGCATGTCTATTGATGGACGCAATGCCAAGCATACGCGCAGCTTGAAGTAGTATGAACTCGATCATTACATTTAACTATTTTTCTCACTGCACTTCAGTCTTATTTTCTTACATCTCTCCAGCAGCATTCGCAGATTCCTGCACCTTTTTCGTCAGTCGAATAATTTTCCACCTGGAATTCGCAGAGATATTTTTTAAGGGTGCTTGCCACGCCCACCGCCCATAATTATAAGAGTGTGCAACTGCTTGTGTTTGTGTGCGTGTGTGTGCATTAAATCTTCTGCTACGGGTCAAGTTTAAAGATTCAATTTCCGAGGCAGCGGGAAAAAATCCATTAAAATTGTTAAATGCACCGTTGGCAGTTTTCCACATCCTGTCTTCTTCTTCGCCATTTCCTTTGCACTAATTTGCGTGTGTGGGTGTGTGTGTGTGCCCTGTTCGGTGAGGTGTAACGATGTCGCCTGAAGTATGGCGCTGCAATTTGCTCCGAGAGTCAAATGGATTTGACCTTAGCCACATGGGCTTGTCGAGTGGCGGGGAGCGTTGAGGTGGCTGGGTGCTGCAGTATGCTGGACCAGCACTAATGCTTAAGCTGATTTTAACAGACACACACACTGCCAAACACCCTCATACACCCTGAAACACACATACTCACGTCGCGGGCAGACTTCATTTGCAGACAGAGCGCAAAAATTTCTGAAACACACTGTCACAGTGGGTAAACCACGAACTAAAAGTGGTTCATAATTAAACCAAAACAAAATTACTAACTTATGTATATGCATGTCAAATTCTGTTGTTTTATTGCACCAAAAATAATCAACTATATGTTTTTATGGCCTTGGAAATCATTAGAAAAGCACACGTGGTTGGAAAAAGGCCACTGCAATGCACTGTGTTGCCTGAAGATCGGGGACAGTGGGCAAGTATCACGTAGTGCAGCGCAGAAAGAGCATTAACACATTTACACGACACACATACATGCAGGTGAACAAAGAAAAAAGGAGAAGAATTCTTTGGAAAAAAAGGAAACACGCGACACGCTTAAAAAATCTTTGCAACTTTCTTTTTGCTCCAAAAGCTGCAAATTTCATTTCACACCCAAAAGACCCCAGACATGCCAAACGAATGAAAAAGACGGAAGAAGGGGAACAGAGAGGGAGAGAGAGTGAGTGATAGAGAAGGGGGGCAGAAAGGCGCCAGAGGGAGACAGCAGGCGGAGAAAAGTGCATGGCCACGAATTAAAAAGGTCATTTGGTCGCACTTTAGACAGTTTTTCTCCCCTTTACTTTTTAGTGTATTTTTTCCACAAGCGGCGCCCAGTGGATAAATAGGGGAGCTCGGGGTGGTTTAGGGATATAAGGATATACCTTTCGGTTTGGGGACTTGTAAAATAACTTTGGCGCCTGTCCAAATGAGCAGCCCAGCCGCGCGTGGCGAATCCGAAAGGGAAAAGGGCAGCGGTTCAGAGGTGGAAAACGGGAGAACAAATTGGGGAAACAATGCATGGAAAAGCACGGAAAGCGGTTCGGTCCGGACTGGAGGAAAATCGCCATACCTGATAAGCTTAAATCTTCCAAAATAAGTTAATTTGAATCGCCATCTGGCCTAAAACAGAAGCTACTTCGCTGCCGGTCAATTAGCATCAACGAAAACTACCCAAAAAACTACCTTAAACAATGAAAGTTAATTAAATAGATGTTTGCCAATAAAAATTAATACACTTCATTTTTGCTTTATGGCAAAAGTATTTCATTTCACGTTCAACTGTTAACCCCAAGGCAAATCTTACAGTATCCATGTTGCCAGGACGACGGGATAAGAACCGTGGAGCGTACGGTAATCCGTGGCAAAAGGGAACTTTGATGCCGTTTTAAAGTGCATCAAGAATTAACAAAACGGAAAACGGGAACGGAAACAGAAGCAGAAGAAGCCACAGTAAAATGGAAAACAACAACAGCGTGGTTTGGGGCATTGGAAAATGGCGGGAAAAACCGGAAGCGGTGTAGTCGTTACTGGCGCACGGATAAACAGGACTTAGTTGCCCAGGTTGGCTGCAGGGCGAGATAAGAAAATTGCAATTTAATTAAACTAATTGAAAGACGATAGGCGGCGAAAGGTGTCTCCTTCGGGCTTTTCAAGGGCTTTCTTGCACCGACTTTTCCGTTCAACTTCAAGTCCTGGCTTTATCCTTATCGCCGCCGCCACACACCAAACAAAAACAACAATAGGTCTGCTGTACACTGCTCAAAAAATCTTAAACTTTTTATCAAAGCTTGCAACTGAGTTTATATAATGAAGTATAAAATACTACCACTCCTAATTGTATAAAACGATGTATTTTTTTTGCTAGTGTATTCGGTGAAAAGAATTAAGTGAAGCCATGCAAATTGCTTCTCATCTTGCCATTTTCCTTCGTCTGGACATTTGCATTCAAAACCAATGCGTCGTTGACTTTTGCTTGAGAATGCCAAGGAAAGAGATGGCTATACGTTGGCGAGAGGGAGAGGGCATGTTGGCAAATGAAAAGCAAACAGTCTGGGAGCGGAAGGGCGAGAGAGAGAGAGCTAAGCAGCGGGGCTGAATGGGCCGAAAGGAGGTGCATTCAGGCATACAAATGAGCCCAGGGATTGGAAGTGGACGTAGATGTCGGAGTGGAAGTGGGCGTGGAAATGGCAGTGGGAGGGTATAGGCATGGCATGGGTAATAGGCCAGGCAAACTGCACATGGACTAGTGCCAATGACAGGGACGTGCCGGCCAAGAAAATTAACACATCGCCCTTAGGAGTCCTGTCCTTTTTCCTTTTTTTTTGTTTCTGTACTCCGACTTCAGTTATCGACTGCTGGTTTCGTGGTTTCCAGGTTTCATCTTCATCGATAATGAGTTTCTTTTTGCAAATCAATTGCTAAGCAGGAAACTCAAAGCCATTTCCATAAAATGTCATCCGCCTGCACGGAAAAAAACTATTCGTAATTCAAAACTATTGCATATTTTGTATGCCACTTTGGACTAGAACCTACCATTTCTTTAATAACTTTCAGATAATTCTACTTTACTCACAGAAGCTTGCTGTGCAAATGCCTTGAAATTAAAACTAAAACATATAAATAAATAACAACGCATTATGGTAGCGTCTTGAATTTTCCAGCCCTTGAAAAGAGTATAAACCGCCACAGTATCTTTTATTGGTAACAGATAATTTCGCCTGTCATAATCTCGTTCAGCCCAAAAAATGTGGCTAAAAAAGTGAAAAAGGGAAAATGGCCGCACTTAATGCGCTTATCTCAGTTTGCAGTTTTGAGCTCTGTGTGCGATGGAATATTGCAATTAAGTGAAGAGGCAGCTTAGGCAGTCTATCTATCTTTCCCCCTCGAATTTTCCCCTTGCGAGACTCCCAGACCAACTACATTTTCTGGCAGCGAACTAATTTTTGTTGCTATTTCCTTGGATTTTTGGTGTGTTTTTTGTACATGTTTTTTGGCCCACTGCTTAACTTTGTTGCTGTCGTCTCAAGCGTCGCCATAAATATGCCGTTACGCATTTCCTCGCCCCTTTTCGAGCACAGTAAAAAATCTGTTACAAGTACAAAAGAAATCTGCTCTAATATGAGCAAAGTATGGAAACTACATACTGTGCTTTCTTTGGTCATCATATTTTATAATATTAGCGCTGTTTTGTGATAAGCTTATTAAAGAATCTAAAGATGTCGTTTTCAGTGTACCCCGCGTTGTCTGTCTCTTTCGCTCCTGTTCACACGCATAGTTGGTTCATGCCAAATTGAACTGCTGTTAAGCCAAAGTCAACGTTCTCAGGCTTTGAAACACTTTATAGTTTTCCTTTGCGTTTCTCCTCCTGAGGATTTTCTTTTTCTTTATTTATAATTTTTTTTTTGGCCAAGTGTTTGCCTTTGCCGCTTGTTGACTCACACACACACAGTCATATAAATTATGACGTGCGTGTGTGTGTGTGTGGGCTTAGCAAAAGTGTTAAGTTGGAAACACGAAAAATGTGCGCGCCGCAAAACTTTGGTTTCCTTCGAAAAATGTAAAAAAAAAAACGAAAAATTGCGGTAAAAGCTACAACACACACACAAAACACACACGCACTTGAGAGCAAATGCACATTGATTCGGTTTCCATGGACAATTGAAATGGAACAACCATGTTTTGGGAACAGTTATTAAATAGAAATATCGTTGTACAGTATTCATGTTCCATTTGTTAGAACCCTATTTGGTAAACAACATATTTTACTACTATAAATGTGGTTTACTTACGTCGGTACTCGTTCCACTGTGCGACTTTTGCTATGGCTGCTTCCTGTGAGGCAGTTCTGTTGACATAAGTGGATTACCGTATTAAGTTTTTATTATTAGTCTAAATGGGAAAGTCCTCGTTGACTTTCCGGGTCTTACGAAACTGGCGAAAAGTGCGAAGTAGGCGGTTAGGCAAGCCCTTGAGTGCTGGGCTGAAAATTAAGTGTAAAATAAGAAAATTAGCTTAAAATAAATAAGTTCTGTTGCGGTTGCGTCGTCCTTCAATATTCATTTGGCTTTTCCTGCGCCAGTGTGAGGATTAATAATTAGAGACGACGACAGTGTACACATGCGGTTGTGTAACCACCGAGTCACCCAACAAAGCCACCCGATAAAGCCACCCAAAGACCACCCAACGGAAGGAGGAAGAATCGCTTTCTGGCTCGCACAATTCTCAGAGCGTTCATTTGCTTGGCCAAAGACGGCATAACTTTCATTTATGACAGGCCCAGTTCGCATATTATGCGGTATTCCCTTCACTTGCCAGTTGTTACACTTGGGAAAGAGATTGCAAATTAGCCAATAATATGAAGTGTATCAATATTGTGATATTTTTTAATATTTGTTGAATGTATTTCGTTTTTTCCTTATATAAAGGTATGAAATGTATGGCATTTGCAGCATTACAACTTATTTTTAGTGAGTTAAAGAGGATCGTCATGCAGGAGTAGACATTTCTCACAGTGTACACCCTCTTCCTCGCTCGCTGGGCCATCAGTGCATATGCATAAAGTTTATGAGGCACTGGCGATTGCAAAACTTTTACCAACAATGGCGACAGAAAGTTTCCTTTCCTGTTTTCCGTTCTTTCGCCATCTTTGTCTTATGCTCTGTCTTTGTCTTCTGTCTCCCTCTCTCTCTATCTGCCTCGTTCTATTGTACCTGAAGTTAAAGACGACAGCAACATGAGGCGGAATAATGCAGCAAGCATAAAAACAAATCAATGTGTTGGCAAATTTGAATCGAAGTCGAGCAAATATTCACACAGCAAGGTACAAAAGTACTGCATTAATGTTAGGAGTTTGGGTGTCGTGATTTGTATATTTGTAGGATTGAAATGTTAGTGTTAGTGTTATGCAATAATGTATGCTGATAACTGGAGAATGTTGCTCCGATTTAAATGGCTTCTCATTTGTGTGCTCTTAAATGGAGTGGCAAGTCTAATTGTAAAGTTTACTTTAAAGCTCATCCACTTCAAGTGTGATTTGTTTCGTAGTTTCTCGAGTTGAAAATAAAGCACTCTTGAGCAAAAAGCCAGGGATCAACATTCTCAGCTGCGAAAGCCGACTTTATTTACTCAACTGCAAATCCATGGACATTCTATTATCTCGAATTTAAGTTGGCGATTAAAGTTATCCTTCGGTCTACTTCACACCAACCGAAATGCGTTGAGAATCTCAGGCAAAGTCCTTTTCGCCGAGCAAAAGATTTAGAATCAAATTAAATGCTTGTTGACATGTCATCCACACATACACCCTAAACCGGAAAAAGGATTCAAGTTACTTATGGGGGGCAAAGCGGCAATGGCAACGGGGTGTTGGGGCGGCAAGGGCGGGCGATAAGGGTTAAGGGGTTGGGGTTGGGGCTAAGCTGCTGCATCAAGTGTCATGCAATAAATATCACTCAAAACTTTTATCTTTTCGGGGCATGTGTAGCGATAAAATGTATCTAATTTAAGATGTTTTTGCCGCCCGAGCAAACTGCAATCCAAGCCACCCGAACTCTTTGCCAAACTGTGAGGAGCAGTAAACATTTTTAATTTGACAAAACTTTTTACCTTTGACCGCAGGTGGCTCCAGTAGGCGGCTGCAGCGGTTTGGGTGGGCACATCCTTTTTCCGGCAGCAACGTGAGGTCAATGCGGCAGGTTCAAGTCTGACATCTGTGAGACGCAAGAGACGCAATCGGGGCACTACAATAAAATGGGAATTTTCAAAATTGCAGCACTAGGTTCCAGGTGCAGTGTAAAATCTCTCCTTGGACTTCAGTGCTGCCAATGTAGCTAGTGCATTGAATGCATTCAGCTATGTGTGCATACAGATGCACACGTTATTAGTTAATATTTTTAATGTTTAGCCATACGCAGTCAATAGGATAATTTAACTTTATATGTTCGGGGATAGTACGTCCCCTTATACTGTATTGTTTCTTAATACAAGATGAAGTATTAGAATGGCTCAACTTTATACACTTACTTCTGGCGTCAATTGCATCTCCCAAATACACACACATGCCAGTGTATACTCCATCTCTGTCGCCACGTCAAGTATGAAATTGTTGTGTTCACACTAAACTTAAGTAACTGAATTAAAATGCGGCGAATAGAGTAGTTGCAAACACATGGAGATTAAATGGGGACAAGGCGGCCAACGGGAGACGGTGGAAGGAGGTGTGACTGAGTAAGATGACCAGATTAACTGACTGGTTTATGGCAATCCCTGAAACCGAAGGACCAGACCAGTGTTTGGGCGTGGGCGTGTGCGTGTTTCTGTCACTTGGCTTCTTCTTTTCCTTTATTTTGCATTCCTCTTTTGCCTGCTGCTATGTTGACAGTTTCTACAGGTGGAAGACATATGGCAGATGAGTGGATGGAGGTGGATGGTCTGAAGCAGAGAACTGCAAGAGTGGCATTTTTTGCCACCCTAATCACACTCAACAAATTTGAGTGTCGGGTGCCACTCACACCCGCTCAAAATATTCGGGTGTCTGCAAGCACCCTGGTGTGAGCGCACCCGAATCAATGCGGGACTCTACGTCGCGGGTGCCGATCACACTCGCCACTCATAACGAAGAACAGAGAAGGCAAACAGGCGGAAAAAGGCATCCCCAAAAAGGGATGAGTGGCAAAAACACTCAATTATGTCTCGTAGACACCAGGTACTCACCCATTTCCTCAAGCTCTTTCCACGTCAGAGCTGACAACTGACTGTAGCACCAGTAGGTCGAAATCACATTATTGATATCCTCTGCTGCCACATAAAATCACACCACTCACTCACAATTAGTATTTAAAGAAAAACATCGAATACGTTGTTTGCTTACGTAGGACTTTTGAGAAGCGCAGAGAAGGGCACATATATTTTGGTATTATTTAGTATTAAGTATTTAGTATTATTTAGTATTCAGTATTATTTAGTATTTAGTTCTTAGTATTATTTAGTATTTATTACTTAGTATAATTTAGTATTTTTCATTATTTCTTATTTCGTGTATCTACTTTCTCGTGTTTGTAAATTAGAAAAAGCTAACTGTAGTTAGCCGGCGCGTCCAAATGGGCTGAATTAATAGAAAAGAAGGACACAAAGGGGCTCCAAGTTTCCCCCTATGCCTTAATAAATAAAAATTATTATTATTAAAAAAAACTTTCTCGTGTATTAAAAAAATTACAGCAAATTACATGGAATATAGCAATAGAAATATTTCGAGGATGTAGCCTAACTTAAACTAAACATAAGCGCGTCCCAAATACATTATTCTTCTGGAAGAATACCTAAAGAAATTTGCTTTAAGTTTTGGCAACCAAATTTCACCCAATACTTTTGGCTGTTTGTGTTTTTTTAAGCGATTTTCAGCACATTGGGCTGTCAATCAAGTGCAGGAGTTTTTAACTGCAGCGAAACTAAAAGGAAAAGTGCGGAAAAGCTCGCCAAGATGGCTGGCTGTCCTATATAATGAAATAAAAGTGAGAGCAAATCTGCGCAAAGAATGCAAATTAAAGTGCAAATTGAAATCGAAATGACAGATCCCGGCCAGCCTACCCCAGAGTCCTTCAGCTCCGGTTGCTGTGCGTCATCGTCATCCTTATCGTCATCAAGCTGAGATACTCTGAGAGTGAGGTCCTCAAGTGGATGGTGCCCCATCCGAAAGGCTCCCCTTTTCCTAAGATAAAACAATACATGTGCATTGTCAGCGGAAAACTTGCGAGGGAAACGCTTGCGAAACGGGGAGCTCCTGGCAGACCTGCGAGACAGATGCACTATAAAAATGAAGAAATTATATAGCATACTTATGGGCGATGCAGCACGTGCACCTCAAGAGCGAACTGCACTGAAGGGTGGATTTTAAAGATTCTGCGAAAGCCAGAAATACACACTGCGGCTTGTGAGATACTCTGCTCAAATAGCTACAAATCTAAATATCCAAACTTATAGATTTATCCGTATTTCACATACTATACAATTGCACAAAAACCATTTGATAGACGGAAAAGCTGTTATTTTATTTTTATAATTTTAAGTTTAAGTTTAAACATTTTGTGAATTAAATCGTTATTTTTAAGCATAACAACTTTGGGCATTTTTTTGCGGCTTTCATCAAAGACTTTGAATGAAAAAACTCTGGCAGCGCTTTTGAAATCCAACTAAAGCATCACAAATAGCTCGTAAAAGTTGCGAATAGTTCTGAAAAGAATTTCAAATAAAATTTGTTCACTCTATTTCGGTATATCTCCTTAGTTTCATTGCGTATGTACACGCAGTGCTGGCAGTTGCGGCGTATACGTAATCTTGCACAATGTGAATAATCTCTGCTGGCCATTAGGGCAGCCAACAAGTTTTGCTTTTGGCCTTGCAGCACACGTACACATTCACACATACATACATAAATACAAATACAAATCTGCACAGGTGTAACTGTGTGTGGGAAAGAGAAAGTTAAATTAAAAAATGTCAAATTGCATACATTTAGGAGCTAATGAAATAAGTTAAGCGACAACTGAAAGCGTTGCCGAGTGCTGAGTACTGCGTTAAGTACCTCTGTATGTGTATGTGTATGTGTATAGATGGGGATGTCTGTGTGTGCTGTGCATGTGGGTGTATGTGTGTGCATTGCAATTTGAATTAATTTGACTTTTTTATGAACTTTAAGTATGCCAACAGCAGCCCAAAGCTAAGCTATGCTCCTGTTTTCCTAGGTCCTTGTTGTTGTAGGTTGTAGTAGATGTAGTTGTAGTTGCAGCAGCTCTTGTTGTTGCCGCTGCTGCTGTCGTTGTTATTGTTGTTGCCACTGCAGCTGTTTGGCTGCTGTGCGCTTGTGGCCTGTGCTTCACTGTATATGTACGTGTTTGTTGGCCACGTCGAGCGTTGATGAGATGCCAGTTGAGTTAATCAGGAAAACATGGTGAGCCAAAGGCGCCGACAGAGATAGATATATGTTAAGTGGTGCACCCAGAGTGACGGGTGCTGCAGAGACAGAGAGTGCGAGAGAGAGAGAAAGAGAGACTGATAGAGGAGGTGTGTGGGGGAATGAAAAAATGGTATCCTTCAAGTCAGAGCTCTCAAGGCTCCTTTCGACGGGCACTTAAAAAATCATAATCTAACCAATTATGATTACGCCAGGCAACCGAGTCATAAGCCAGATGAGCCAAACTGCCAGCTTTGGCTTTGGATATTTAGTTAGAAGCCGATTTCATTAGGAAGTGGAGAAAATATGCAGCACCAGCGATATAACGCATTTTGGTGTAAAGGTCAAGAGCTTGGTAAGCCATTTGAGGTCAGTACGCTTCAGTATGCTATCTCAGCTAGCTTCGGCATAATAATTCTATTTGCTCACATCAAAAAGTAACCGTGACAGGTACGATTACACACTTTTATCGAACAGAAATCGATTTCCCTAGGACCCATGATATCTTCTCCACCAACACCATCATCCGATTCTGATTCTGGCCAACTGTCCATCATCTATCTATCAAAGTATCTATTTATCTTTTGTATCTTTCTATCTGCTTAACTGCGTCATCATCATCGCCATGATGGCCTTGCATGTGGGTGAGTTTTTGTGTGTGTAGTGAGTATCTGTGCCATTCTCCCGATGCCACTTCCTCTTCACTTCCCCATCCACTTCCGTTCGTTGTCTTGAGCATCCTGCTGCTGCGAATGCTGCTTGTTGTTGCGGATGGCGTTGATTGCTGTTGACTTTGATTTTTGCAATCTGCTTTCGATTTATTTTATATTTCTTCCAGGTCACTGACATTTGTGTGTGCAATGTCCAGTGTCCTCCTTTCGAGCTCCATTCACTTCCTTCTCCTTCTACTTCTACTTCGCCTTCTCTTTCTCCTTCTCATTCGCCGTCTCATTCACCCACACATGCCCATCATCGTCATTTTTTCACCAGATCCTGCAGCTTCATATTGCTTTTGATTTCTAATTTGGTTCATTGGCTCTGGGCATGTCCGTGTCTAGTCCTGTATCTTTATCACTCCTCTTTTCACCCTCCCTCCCTTTGCCTCCCCCTAACCAGATTTTACCCTGGTGTTCCCCTGATTTAGCACAACCCCCCGACCCCCCAGCCACCACAACATCCCATTGTTGTTTCTGCATGAAATTTGAGTAAATAGCTAAAGCAAAGCGAAATATGTCGACACATGCGGGCAGCTTTCCATTGTGGCTAAGTGTTGGTGTGTATTTGCTGGCATTTGTGTGTGTGTGTCTGTGCATGTGTGCGAATGCGGTGTGTGTGGGTGGCTGAGTGTGTGTTTGTGTGATTGGGGCTGAAAATGCACATTTTGACGCCCGCATTTTTCAGCACCGAGTGTTTCGATTTGGCCTGGCTAATTTCCCAACCATTTTCATTTCTAAACCAGAAACTCAATTGCCTTGCTCCTTATTGGTCCTGGTGATAACTTCCAAAGCATAAAACACAACAACTAACTAATTATACGAAGCTATACATAGGAACGACATTAGTTATTGCTATTGCTCTTTTTATTACTTACACAACGCTTTCAATGAACAAAATTTGCATAAAATCCTTTTTTTAAGCATTGGAAAGGGTTATAACTACACATTTTTTTTCGAAAGTTGTGAATTTATCTAACTGATTACTATCAATTAATAGGAATGTTGCATGCAATTTCTTGTTATTTACAATAAATTTGTTCACTGTTTTCGCCTCCAATCAATCAAGTCTGCTGGGTATTCAAAATTCGCTTAAACAAAAAATGAAAATGTCAGAGTTTTTAGCTTGGTGTTCGGTATTTTCTCTTTCTGTTTCGGCTGGGGTGTAGTACTTGTTATTGTTTCGCCTGATGGATGCCATGGCAAGGTTTTCATAACTTTTTACAGCATGCAAAAGCGATGCAAAATATTCTCTAGCCCTGGACCTCACCCTGGTCCTGGGATTTTGTCTAATTGTTCCCCTACCCGAGCGTTTGAAGAACTCTTTTATTTTGGCTGGCAATCAGCAGAGAACTAAAAATGTGACCACGAAAAATATGCGGGGTGTGGTGGCTGACTGGCGGGCTAGAAACAGGGAACTGGGGGTGGTAATGTGATGTGAGGCAATCAAAATCAAATCAAATGAAAATCGTTCCAGTTGTTTTTGTGTGTGTTGACAAGTTCATTATGTTTGCATTGCGTTTCGGTTAGAGTTGGAGTCCTCCTTTTGTTTGTCCACCGATATGACCAATAATCAATGGCTAATACACACACACACATACGCACATGTGTGTGTGTGGAGGCTGAGACGCACACAAACAAATGCTTGGGCGCACATTAAAAGCGACTTGGGCTAGCCGCAAATTGAACTAATTTGATGTGTGAACAACGGCTAAAATGAAGCAGGGGCGTCATACCATTGATGAGCAAAGCCAGATGGATAGCATTCTCGGATACATACAGTTGGAGTCACGAAAATAGGAGTATGTTTCAACTCTGGGAGCTGTATATTCAATACACTATTACATCAAAGAGCCCTCATTGCAAATCTAGTTTAAAAATAGATGCATAAATTGTTTTTTTTATAAAGAAATATTTATATAAATATTCTTAACGCAATACTATAATACAATACACTACTATTTTGACTTGATCTGTGCACCTATATTGATTGACAGCCAAAGAAATTGTGCTCTTGGGGTTGGCAAGGGAAAACGCAGACAGGACGAGTGTCCAGATCTAAAACCATCTCCCCCCCAATGCACTGTGTTATGATTTTGTGATATATATACCGCATTAATTCAATTTGATGTGGAGCTTGAAGCTCTTGTTGCCAGAATTTCGCCTGAATTTCGATAAACAGGCCGGCCAGCTTCTGCTACTTAGTATGGATTCCATCTGTCTACGAATTAGTTAGAGCGACTTGGGTAGCTAACGAAGCTGGTCGCTTTTAATAACAAATACAATTTGTTTATCAAAAGTCTCGAAGCATCTGACTGCATTCAAGCCAAGAGTACTTTGCAGCATGAATCAAAATTGAAGGAGTCTTTAAGGCAAGTGTCGTGCTGGTAAATTGTGGGATTAGCCTGGGACTTGTTAACAATGTTTCGTCGACGAGGCCTTGAATTATCAGTAGATGTGTGAACAAATACTATTTTCGACAGGGATTTGAACTGCCTGAAGAGTGAGGAGCTTAAGAGTGCATTACATATGTAAGTAGCTTTATTGAAGGTGCTCACCTACGAGTATTTTAAGAATTTCACATGTTTGATCGCCAAGTCACAAGCGCAAGTTATTTATTCACTTTTTTAAGGATTCTTTGCAATCCAATAAGTCATGTTATGGGTAATTACACTCTTTTTGTCTTCGGATCAACTCGCAGAGTAGTCTGCAATGAAAACAAGGAGCTGCGCATTTGGGACCGAAGAGAAATGAATTCATCATGTCGAACAAACGTCGAGTTATTTGCAATTATTTCTGCTGGCTTCCAATTAAATTAGCATACAATCAATCGAATACATTTACAATTCATACGTCAAGTGTGTGTGTGTGTGTGTGCATGTGCGTGTGCGTGTGTGTATTTGCTTTCTCGATCGAATGGATGCCCATCGTTCAGATAGATTTAAATATATATAAGTTGATGTCCATCGCCCAGATGGCGAATATACTCGCATACACATTCATGTATATATAAATATACAGCATCACAATGAGTTATCCTTACGCTCATTACATTTGGATTAACATGCTAATAATGCCATTGGGCAGCATTCAGTACTCCCCATCTTTGGTTGTCTTTGTGGGCCGTATGTAAATGCGGGCCGTACTCCACTTGGGATAAGTCCTGCTCATCCTGACTACTGGCATCCGACGCACTTGACTGAATAATTTAACAAATGCATAGAGCTGGACCCAGAATGGGATGGCAAATCGATGTTTGGCATTGATAGTTGGAGTGTTATAATTGTATGTTTGACAATCTTCATAACTGTCAATTAGATTGCCATATTGCCGATGCTGATGCCGTAGCCATAGCCGATGCTGGTGCTGGTGCTGGTGCCAAGTTGGCAAGTTGGACCATCGCCAGCCCCTGCTCGGTTATCCCCTGCTAATGTAATTGTTTAACACACTGCTGGGCATTATTATAAACAAATGCCTGTCTGGGCGGACAGACAACAGTAGATGGATGGACGTACTGCAATACGATTGCCTTGATTTTATTGACTGCACTGCGATTGTGGTGCACATACTCTTACTCAACTTATTTGCATATGTGGCAGGTTTTCCTTCCTTTCCACCCCCAACACACTCCATGCCATGCCATCACATTCCATCCATCCATCCCATCCAACCCATCCAACCCATCCATCGCATTCATCCCAATGGGCTGCCTATTTTGATTTATGGCAGCAAATTGTGCTTTGGCCTTTTTGAGTGGCTCAAGTGGTGCAGTGGATCCGTATCTGTGCCAAATTCCGAATATCTCTTGAGAGAGCCGTATTAGCATTTAATTGAAGGATTGCCAGGCCGTTGAGGGGAATTAGTCCCGATAATCGAACATTGCTGCTGAGCATGGTAAATAATTTAATTCCGAGTCAGTTGGAAGTGGAAATTACACACAATTAATTTCGAAAATGTTAAATTAGGAACATTGTATTTTTAATTGTTCGTATTGTTAATGCTCCACTATCTGTACGCTTTAAAAATTCCAGTATATAAATTTAAATTGTGAGGATATATGCCTTTATTTCTATTTCACTTCACTGTGTGCATTTTTATCTTTTTCCAAACTGAGATCCCTAGACAGGTGACTGAATAACTCTGTTTGTCCGCCTCAAAGTTGCTTTGAATTTTGTTTTTCGGCCAGGACAATGCGGCCGACCAGATGTCGCAGTCGTCCTTTTGGCCGCCTGTCAATGTCGCTCCTTGATGGCCGGCAATGCAATTTGGCTAAGGAAAATGGCCAAAAGGACGCCGAGCACTGAATACGCAAAATACAGAAAATGCAAAATGCTGGGCTCTCACACAATCGGAGGCATAATGCATAATTATACAATGGCCCAGACGCCAAGGACGATCCAGATGAAGCGAGCTTCAGGGTCCTTATCAGGACATCCGCTCTCAGCGATTTTTAATTGCTATTGTTCGAGTTTATTGTTTTATTATAAAGGGCAAGTGAATGAATAGACAGAGATGGGCTAGAAAAAAAATTAAAAGACAGAAAGTGGTCACGAAAATTTTCATTTAATTTCTTTTGTCGCTTCAGTCGCCTCAGTTGCTTCGGTCTTTTTCGTTTCTTTTTCGTAGCGCTTTCTATTTCTTTTTTCGAAATAAATATGGCAACAATTAACTGGCCGAGGATAAGAAACTTTGGCCAACCATAATTGCAATGAGTCGCAAATTAATTAAGTAATGTCGGCAAGTGCTCCTGCAGTTGGCGTGTATTCAATTTGTAGCAATTTTCATTCGAAAAATGTGTTTAAGGACTTCATAAGGACCCAACTCTAAACTACGAAAACAAGGCAACTTATTTATTTGTTGAATTAACAACGAAAACTCATTGTGAAAGGCTCTAAGGAAGTACAAAGAAAAGCTTTAAGTAAAGACACCTTCGAAATTCCAAATAATAATCGTGCAATTTGAATAGGTTTTCAAAAAATGCTCCCCATTTAATGTAACAATGCCTTCGACCTGCACGTCCTTCAGATGACAAGAACATCAAATTAATATGCACTTTTCTAGCACTTGATCCTGGCAAGTGGGTATGTGGAGTGGCCGTTGGAAAGCCGGACGGACACACAGCCAGCTGGGCTGCGAGTATCCTTTATGGAGAGTAGAAGGACCAGTTGGCAGAGTACGCAAAAAAGGATCGAAGGGGGGGGGGGGGGGGGGGTAGGCAAAAGGCATTTGTATACAAATATGGCGAACAAATATAGTTGGAATGAAACAGCAGAGTGCACTTGAAGGGCACTGGAGAGAAGGAGGGCCGAAAACACGGGCATAAGTGCCAGGTCCTGGAACAAGGACTATGGAACCACGACGCCGACGACGCCACTACAATAATCATAAAAGCGAAAAGCAACAGCCACACACCGCACAACACATATGGTCCGCGGGATCCTGCAGAGTCGGGGCGGAAATAATGTATTAATCCTGTTGAGGCCATATTTTTTATTGGCATTCGTTCCCCTGCCAGTGTGCCTCTTGCCAGCGTGCCACCACGCGTATACGTAATTTGCATTAGCAATCGTTGTCAGCACGGCGCCACGCCCCTTTTGTCTTTCGGGCAGGTGATAAACCGCATTCTTATTATAACACCGCAAAGAACCAAAACGTCGGAAATGCGCACGTACTTATGTGTAATATACACTGAAAAATACCCCAACTATTGGGGAAAAACTAAGAAAATCCAGTTAGAAAGAGATTTCAAAATTGCGCCTCGATATCTGATCAATGCAAAGATGCTTTTAGCTTGAAAGGCGCACTATTGTTTCATTTCATTGAGTGTAAAATTTAACTGATCTATTTTACCGCAATGCTGGACGAGAAAGCGGTGCTGAATAAGGTATTTATTCTAGCATTTCTCTTTGTGTTGATTTAAATGTATTTAAATATATGTATATGTTGTACAACCGACAAGGACAATTTAAGCCCTTTCATAAATATTACTGCTTCGGCGGCGGCAACGCGTCGCGTAATTATTATTACGCATACGCCCCGTTACCCGGCGACCCGAAGCGTAATTCACCGTTAAGCACGGTGGTCAACGGATGACAGGAACTGCGAACGGAAATAATTGTTATGCAATTTAAATTATTCCCTATTTAAATTTTTGCGCACATTATTAACGTACACGGAAAGTTTTGCAATTATATTTGCCATTGAGCTATTTATTTTGATTTAAAATTTACCCACTTTGCATTGAGTTCAATCGAAGGCGCGGAGTATTATTTAAATAGAGTAAATAACTGATTTTAATAAATAAGATTGTGCTACCACAGGATTTATGAAAAACATGTTTCTCCTATTAATCATGTCATTTGATGAGAAATGTTTCAATTTATTTTATTTGTTTTCAAATAAATACGTACTGATACCTTTAAAGTATATATATGTTTGTTTTTAATTGTTGTACTTTCAAAGTAAAGCCATTGTCAGCCCACTGTTGACCATGGTTGACCAAGAGCAGGTCTTGCGGGGGTGTACAAGGTCGATGTAGGTGGAGGAGGGGGGGAAGGAAGGTACATGACGCTGGCTGGCGACAATTATGCGCATGTTGGCGGCTTAAGCAGCCATTATTCCTGCTGCCTCACTTAGTCATTCTCTTTGCCACCCCCAACTCCATCTCCATCCCCACACCCGCCATTCATTTCCCATTACCCTTCCTGCCATTTCCCTCGTCCTCCCGCCGTTTTCCCCTAATTTCCCGCCGTCTTTTACAGGACTTGCACTTCCATTGTTACCGCTTGCTTTTTCATAAATTTAAATACAAAACATATTAAGTTTTATAGCCCGGGAGGGTTAAGTTGTTCGCTGTCCCTGGTGCTGTGCTGTGCTGAACCCCCTGTCGCCCAAATGTCTGCATATGTCTGAAATCCAGCTGAGAATTTACTAACTCCGGCATGTGTGGGACCGAACTGCATTAGAGGAGCAAGAAACGAGGAAGTTGGGGAAAAAATGGTCGATGGGAACGGGGCAAACAAAAAAGATGGAACGGCGACCAAAGCAATTGCCGGGTAACGTTAAGCACTCGAAAAGCTTCCGAGGAAAACGCTAAGCAAACAATTTGAGCAGCAGATCCTGAAAATGAATGAAAATTGGAACGGAAGTGGGAAAATGCAGTGGTGTGGGGCTGGCAAATTCAGAGCGAAGCCGGGTGTGGAATGCCGTTAAATGAGTGGAATGAAATCATATTAATATCCGCATGAGTTACTATTATGGCCCGGGATCGCAGGGCTGTTCAAGTTCACACAGTTCATCATATGGGTTAAGCACGGGAATCTGATTTAAAATACTTTCATTTCTGCAAACATAATAATTGCACTTTTTTGCATTTTTGCAAATAATTTCCTTTCGTACAAATGCATTTGTACGCGTTTGTACGACAGTTGAAAACTGGTTCTTTGTTACTTTAAATTTTATATTAAATTAAATTTGTTCTGTTTCTGTTCCGTATGTTTATTTGATTTTTTTTCGCATCCTGCGACTAGATTCCAGCTATTTTCTTTGAGTCTGAAATGGTTTGGCTCGTTGGCTGAATGATATCGAAATAAATGCACAACCCGAGATGCATTTAAAAACGACTAAACCCCCACCTTAACCCCTCAGTGCCATTCCTTCGGCTGCTTCTTATGAAAATTTCGTTGGGTTTTCCTTTCACACGCAAACGGAACCAGAAATATCAAGTGGAATTGCATTGCATTTCCCTCTTGTGTGTTTGTGTGTGTGTGTGCATGTGTTTGAGTATGTATGTGTGTATGTGTATGGGTCTGGCATAAATACAGTTTACTAAAATTGAATTCATTATGCTGAAAATACAAAAACAGACAGACCGAAAGACACAGCATTCGCCCCACATAAACCACATAGGATAAATATATATACAAGTGTATATATATCGATGAACTTCCTTCTCTATGCGAATATAATATATAATGGAGTCAAAAGCAAAATATTACCATGCATAAATAACGGATAGAAAAACCAATCCATATATATGTACACTAAAATGGGAGTATATGTGTGTCACAAACAAGTTTATCCATTTCTATATCTATTTGTTTATCTTATTGTGGGGCCTCGAAAAATCTATATATGTATGCACACAGAAAGAAATTTGTTTAAAGCGGATGCAAGTGTTCTCTCACCAATGTAAAAATATAATGCAATTAATTGCAAAAACTCTTCAGCTTTCTGTTACAAAATCGGAATTACAGTTGCTGAAGCGGTAATTGTTTCCAGTGCAGTGCATATAAATACGTATATTGCACCAAAAATGTGTATAAAAAAAAAGCATGAAACACGCAGAAAGACCAAGAGCATGAATAAAAGGAGACTGCCATTGCAATGGCCCCATTTTGAATGCGACTCCATTTTCGTTTGGCTTTCGGCGCCCACTGTCATTGATTTACTTTCCAAGCTTTTCCCCTTTTCCGCTGATTTGCCCCTGCAACTGCAGTTCCTCCTCCGCCCAAGCTGGCCATTAACTAAATTGATTTGTTTTCAAATAAAAATACACATAACCGAACACAAAAAACGGTCAGTCACCCGTTGGCAGCACAAAAAAACACCATACATCCCGATGCATTGCAAATGGAACGCTATCGACAGGCCAATGCAATTCCCCTTAGATAAGAACTCCTCTGAAAGCGTTCGTAAAAACTAACAACATGGAGATACCGGGGCGACCATATCGACGCTTACTAAAAGGGTTTGTAAAATTACATCATTTCGAAATGGATTTCGACGAATCGAATAAATTTCGATCTTTAACTCTGATATAGCTTATTTTCATATATCTACATCTAATTAAATACAACGTTGTTATAAAATGTACTTATATTTGAGGTAAATATCCCTCACTGATGGATCACAGAACTAACTTACTTATTTGTGGTAACATGTCGACATGGCTACATTGAGAAATCACTTATCACTTGGCTTCCCCTCATTTTTTGGCACGTCCTCTTGTCGCATTTCATTAATTTAACTGCATAAATGTAGTGCACTCCCTCTAGTTTTTCCCTCGTTTTCCCCTAGTTTTCCCTAATTTCCCCTCTCGCTACCCCACCCGCTACTCACCAGCTTCCTTGTAAACACTTTACTAAAGAGTTCATTTCCGTTTGCCGTTTCGCAAGCCAACAAAAAAGAAAAATCCGAGTAAAATCCGAGGAATAAAGAATGAAAAGTGAAGACAGAAGTGTGTGGCGAAAAAAGGGGTGTAAGTGTGTGTGTGTCTGTGCCAGCGTGGGCGAGGGGGCAAGCTTAGTTAGCTTCGACCCCTTGACCACGAAGCCTCTGCATCCTGCAGCCTGCCTCCTGAATCCTGCATCCTGGTCATCAGCCCGTCTCCGGTTCGTTGAGGGCATGAGATATTTAAAAATTCTTTTGTCCTCTCTCCTTGGTCTTAGTGGTTGCCGCATTTTCATTTAGTTTGCATTATGTTTTAAATTGTCGCACTTGGCGCAGAACGGCAGTGCTTGCGCAAGGCACTGAAAAAAAATATATATTATATTTTAGACATTACCCACCTTCTTTTTCAGTGGACTCAAAGACACATACTTAATGAGCTACAGCAGAACGTGTTGCACTTCTCTGTTATCTGAATGGCTGTGTGTTTGTATGTGTGCGGTTGAGGGGCAGACAACACCTCTTGACCCCTCTGACCCCCTTTTCACCCCTTCCCCTTCACTTGACACCACTTTGAAGGCAATGCAGACATCATGACCAAACAACTTTCATTTGCTTACAAAGGATTTTGCACGAGAATCCTTGTCGGGTTGACAAAAGAGTCTTCCTCGGTTTTCTCCTTCTTTTATTCTATATGTATTTTGGCTTTTCTTCGGTGGAAATCAGTTGCGGTTTTTCCAGCAGTCAGCTAGTGAATGTGTGGCTTTCGAGTTGTAAAAAAATTAATTGCACTCGTCGATGGCGAAAAAGAAATTGTTCAATACAAAGAAACAAAAAACCACAAAAAAATCTACAAAATATCTTCACATAAGAAAGCTTGTACAAAATGCTTTATATTGTCGGCATAGTTGATGAATTCTCTTGGAAATTGTATTCTGAGTAACCTCATTTTCCACACCTGAAATTGTTCCTATTCGGAAGTTCATTAGGCTTAAAATATTTCTAAACATTTTGCACCATTCTCAGGTGTTTAAAACAGAAGTGAAAAAAAACTGTGACTCAGAGAAAGGAATGTACAAGAAAAAGAAAGTGCAAGGGAAAATCATTGGGAAAACTCTTGACGAGAAGTTGCGGGAAATGGGGGAAACTGGTAAGCAAATTCGAGGGTCTCCCACACCTCCAGCTCCACTTCAGCAGCCTCTAGTTGGGCTATATGTGTCATGAGCCATTTAAGCTCATTACGGGCATCAATTTGGTTGGGTGAAAAGGCGAGGGGGATAGCTGGCGGGAAAAGCCCCCGAGAAAACTGAAAAAATGATGCCTCGAAACCTTAAGTGCTTTCCACTTGCTGCTGAGCCATCTGAGGAAGTGGTAAATTGTTAATTTTAAGCCACCTGCTCCCCATTTTCCAGCGAATTCAGCAAGTTTTGCGTTTCGCGGTTCTTTTATGGGTTGCGTTTTTTAAGCAGGCCAGGTGACACGGATTTTTCTGCTTTCGGGCAATTAAATTCAATTTGCCCAGCTAATGGGAAAAGTGGCACGATTGCAAGAGAATGGTTATTATAAATATAATTTTAGTTAATAATTGAGATCACTCAAATTCTACTGCTATTTGGAGCCAGTCCTTGAGCCAGTACATGTGTATGTGGGCACAGATATGTGGGAATTTTCGGTCATGTAAGGAGGAATAAGAAATTGAAATCCATAAAGCGCAGCAGCCATAACAATACAGAAAAAATCAAAAAGGACGGAGGGAAACTGAGGAGGAGGAAAGAAAAACGCGAAATGAATTTCACTTGAAATGTGAAAACATAAAAATTGTTTATGACTTCCGCTACGCTGCCTGCATCTGTCTGTCTTTGTCTGCGGCTTGGAAAAAGGGCGAAAAAGCGGGGAAACCGGGGACAACCGGGGAAATGCGAGGTAGGTTGAGGGAAGGTGTAGGGGACTTACTGCCTTATCAATTGGCGGCACTATCGAAAAAAGTTTTTGGGCTAAAGTCTGCAGGCTGCATCCAAAAGTAAGGAGATCCTTTGACTCCACGACAACAACTAAAGATGGGGAAAGAAGAAGAACGATAAGGGCTAACCTGAATTTTCGGCAGAATAAAGAATGTAATAAATATTTAAAATTGTTGTTCGTTGCCGTGAAAAGCTTAAACATGCAGTTTTAAAATATTTGCAAACTTAATTGTATGCATGTCAGTAAATGCGGCTTGTGACTATAACATCGTGTTCCTTTTAATGCTTTTATATTCCTAATGGACTTTTTGTCCATTTAATTGAAAACCTTTTGTCGACTTGCAATCAACTGATCAACTCCGGCAATAGAATCCTCCGCACCTGGACGCTTAAAGTGGCGGATGGCGGTGGCCAAAGAGGCATTCGCACTCTCACCTGTCCGTCTGGCGGGGATTCCCCGCTCACCTGGCACTGTCCACTCCATCGAGTGTTCTGTGCTTTCGGTTTGTTCCGGCTTATTGCAATTTGCAACGTTGAACGTTTCATTTAAGGTTCACACGGCGGTTGGTATCCGACACGGAAAAAATTGTGATTATTGGTAATCATGGGTAAAAGAAACTTTCATGTGCGGTTACAAAATGGTGAAGAAGTGGATTACTGAAAAAACTGTTGCCAAATATAAAATAAAAATTCGATCAGCTCATGTAATCGCATCAAACTTTAAAGCTTCAATAACCGAAATTAAAGATCACACGCGAATGTCCGTTGAATAAGTTCTGATAAGTTATCCAATTTTTTTCCCGTGCACATACGAGTATATGGCTCTTTGGTGGGTGGGTGGTGCTGCTTTTGGCTGTGCTTCAGTGGGTGGTGCTACTTTTAGGTGGTGCTGCGTTGCCTGACGACGTGACAATGGTGCGTCCCTTGCCACTCGCTTTCGACCAAAAATAGCCGCATGCAATTGATTACAGCAAACGAATGAATGGCGGAGCAAACGGCGAGCCGGAAACTGTGAAAAAGTTTGGGGAAAATGCGGAAAACGGTGAAAAAGGATGCCATGGATGAGGCGAAAGTCGGGATAGAGCGGGAAAGAGGGCATCCAGCCAATGTATTCGGTATTTGAATGGAGAATGCTGCGAATTAACATCGCAATAATGCACAGCAGCTCATTCCTTTGCTCTATAAAGAAGGACGGCTTATAGAAACTTTCCCTCTAACTAAATATATGCTGTCTACACTCCAAATAATGAAACATTTCAGAATGTAAAAGGCAGTGTTTTAGTAATAGAGTAGTGACACCATCCAACTTTTCTTTATAACAATAATAATTCAACTATTCAATGGAATTTGAAAGCGCACTCGTTGAAATTTCGTTGTGCTGCTTCTCGACTTAATTAAATCCTTAAAACCCCCAATAAGTGGATTTATCGAAATGAAAATATTGAAAATTCAGGAAATGTCAATCTGAATTAATCAAAGTTGCCTTTTTGCAACAAATTGTTATTAATTCGCCGAGTCAAAATTAAAATGCGCATGGTTGTGTGGTGGCAATGGCTGCATGTGTGAATAAGTGCTTTTTAAAGCGATTGCAATTCAAAGCAATTCAATTCAATTCAATCCAATCCAATTCGGAGCCATAAAAAGCGCCCCAAGACGACGAAGATTGCATAACACTTTAATCGCTCACCGGAAGCGGATGTCGTGCTCGCTCCGTCTGTGTGTGTGTGAGTGTGTATGAGTGTAGGTGGTGTGAGTCGCACACTTAACCCATGACAGCCAGGGCGGCATACAAATGTAATTAAGATCGATTATACGCCTTCTTGGAGTCGCAATTTAAATCATTTAGAGCGCTAAACCATTTGGAAATAAAGAGAAACGTTATTCACACGCTATCACGAATTCGTTGTATAGAAATTTCACTTGCTTGGGAATATTTTTCAGTCCTACTAAAATGTTTTTTTTTTATATTCATTTAGTTAACTTTTGTTAGAACTATTTTATTTATATTTCTAATAAAATTACGTTTTAAATTCTCTGTGTGAAAATCGTATTTCTAGTTTTAATATTTTCTTTGTTATTCGAATAAAACAATTGGTGGCCTCGCCAGAGATGAGCCGGGATGGCTGCGTCTGGTTCTCCGGATGGGGCAACGTAACGACCATCATTTGTTGCAAAATGATGTATAATTTAATACCCGCAAAGCCAACTCCCCAATGGCGAACTCCCACACCGGGGTGACCTCCAAAGCAAGCCAGACCCGGTAGAAGTCAACAGTGTACTTCACTTCACTTCACTTCACTTGGCTTCCATTTCATCTTCTCGCCGTCTTCCACATCGTCCTCATCCGCTGCCTTATCCCAATCCCCATCCCCATCCTCATCCGTGTCCCCATCCACAGCCATATCCTCATCCACATCCGGGACCCGGCCACGGACCACTAACGCGTCCCCAATGGGCAGCCAACAAAAACCGAGCACATGTGTATATAAAAAATACAACCCCACGAATCGCGGAGTGGGAAAAGAAACTCGGAGTACTCGTGCATTTAGTGGCCACACTGAGCGAGACCAAAAATCACCTGTAGCTAATCAAGAACAGCCATTGGAAAAGTATATATTCACTTAGATCCCTTGGTTTTAAAGGGGCAGCAGGATTTTCGGCAGTGTAGGTGGCGCTGCTTTTTGTTTTCGCCTGTCGCCGGAGGACCCAAAAGCTATAGCGCGGGCCTGTGGAAATGCGGAAATGTGGGAAGCTATAGGTATCGGGGCTACAGGGGCCACGCCCGGCGGTTGTTTAACTCGAGTGCTGCACATAATTCATGTGTCCACTTGCAATTTTTCGTTTGCTGCGACATTGTTATGCTGGCCATGTTGTAAAAACGCCAAAAACAAAAGAGAGCCATTCGCCAAAAAGAGGAAAAAATGACAAAAGGAAAACAAGGAAACACACACCCCCTTTCCTCCGTAAAAAGGAAAAAGAAACCCTACATCCAACATCCAGCATCCAAAGAGACGTGTGCGAGCGACTTTATATGCCATTATTAGTGTGTTAGAGACACACACTTTTTTTGGCTGGCCGGGGAGGAATGGGTGGTTCGGTGGTTGGGCGGTTCGGTGGTGCCGTTGCCGAGCGGGAGGTTCAGTGGGTGGGTGGGTGACTGACTGCGCGTGCGAGTCTCGCACACAAAATAGATTACTCAGTGTCGCAACACTCTATCACGGCGCCAGATCGACTAGAGGTGAAGGAGGGTTGCGCGGGAGCAGACAGCGGTGAAAGCGGGTGAAAGGGGGGTGACGGCCATAGGTGTCGCACGGACAATGCCGCTCTGATGTGAATGGCAAGTAAATCTATTTTTTCCCAGAGGTCAGCAGATCGCTGCAAATTAAATGTGCAGAAAGTGAGGTGGCAGTTGATCTCATTTCTTTATGAAGGGAACTCTGCCCATAGAAATAAGATTTTGATGACGTGTCAAATGTATTTCTCTGTGTATCTCTTTGTTTAAATGTTTTTAATTTACCCTCTAAATAAATGGTGATCCAATGAAGTGACAACTCAGACTTTTTAAGCCTTCAATTCTGAAACGAATCCCAGTTGATTCCGCCAGTTGGCCATCAAACATTCAAGTGGCAGTAAAGTGCATTTTCACACATGTCACCCGTTGGCCAAAAAGCCCACTTTTCCTACCGTTAACCCATGCTGACCACCCTTAGCCGCATAATTTATGGCCCGACATTTATGGCTTTATGGCCTGCGTTTGTCACAAGAGCCCCGCCGAACACCATTCAGCGTTTTTCAGAGTTTAAACCTATTTTCCTCAGCTCTTCACTAATAGGGAATAGCATAAAAAAGCTCGGAGAAAAAAAGGGTAAACCCTGATTAGGCCTCCAGGATCATTAGTAACTGTTGCAGTGGGTCCTTCCTTCGCTTATCTTTCACTTTGCTGGCAATTATCTAGTCAATCAATTGATAAATGGAACTTTTACTCAGTCCTGTCCCCAATGACTGACTAAACGCAACGAGTCTCGGGGAAAACTTGGGGGAAGAAAAGTAAAGCAAGAGGTTGGACAGAAAAAAATTTAAGGAGAAAACATCGTTAATGCCAATGCGACTACAAGTTACCCTTTAACCAAATAAATATCCAATATTTTAAATTAAATAATATAAACTAATAAAATGCATGCCAATCTAATTAGATTCTTATTTTCAGATTGTGATACAGGAAAGTTTTACCTATAAACGTAGGCTATGCGAAATAAAGCAGTGCAGCATTTAAGGTAAGTCGTTTGAATTCCTTTTTTATATTGATATATACTGGCATTTATAACTTGCAAATGTGGGCATGTTCAAAGCATCTGAAAATTCAATACTCCCCCGAATACGCTGCAAAAAAAAGGGAGAAAAAGGTCCCAGTTGGAGAAGTTGACTCGTCACTTGACAACGACATTGGGCGACACCCTTCAATGGCTTTGATGACGGTCTTCACCCTTTTTAAGTTCCAAATTATCCAGATTCCTGGGCTGTGTTGCATCGTTCGCCTGATTAATTGTCGCGATACACGAGTCTATATGTATAGGAATATATATATATATACGTATATCATATATATAGATTTACAGTTAGGTCACTGCATAGATTTTGCAAATTAATGTTGACATGCACAATAAATTTTGCAGCACTCGAAATCGAGCATTAGCATTAAATGTGATGTCACTCGATGGCTGTCAAACGTATGCGAAAATTGAAAGTCCCCCATCGATTCCCGCCGGTCTGTCAAGCCCTTTCGCCTGTCATTTTGGGCCGGCAGCTCATCGAACTGGAAAATTATTTGGTCATTATGTCAATTTAGTGAAAGCGATGTGGACGGACACCCCTGAAAACGCAAAACCGTCAACGGAACTCCATGAAAAACAACAGTCGAAAACAAGGCAAAACACAGCAGAACTGTGTACTGGGTAGCAGAAGTGGGCACAAATGAATGCGACCACTAGTGCATTATAAAATTAATTAAATTTACAGTTTCGATGGCGCTTGACGTTGTTTTGGGGTTTCATCGGCCATTTTTAACACAAAGGACAACTCACAAAATGATCAGTGGCGAGTTTAGCATTATCAATTGAACGCTGTTTATAACTGATTCATAATTGCACCCCGTTTAATTAAATATGCATTATATTCCTGTGAGAGCACCTAAGTAGTCTATCTTATCTCGCAAATTTCGGATTTTCAGTTGGGGTTGGTTTTCGGTTTGAATTGTGTATAATTAAATTTCCGCATTATTCACGTTTCAAGGCAAAATCAACAGCTGCCACGGCAAAAGGATTTCCAAGGATTTCCATCCGTTGGGTATAAAATTACCAAAATATAAAATAGCATCACATCGGCAACTTGCCAAGGTGAATGGGTGGCGTCGCTCGACTGCAATGGCAATGGCATCGTTCACCGAACTTCAAGCTTGTGAATTAATATAAAAACGAATCCTTAAGCGTTTCTTTCAGAAGTACGCGTAGCATTTATGCCTTAATTTAGGTCTTTAATTGCATTCTTCAAGTTGTTGAAAACGCGTTAAACTCCCATCATTTGAAGCGTTACTGGGGATTTCCAAACGTCACTTTGCACTAATTAATTTATCGATTTCGCATCAGGTGACGAGCGCCGTGTTCTTCGACTACGCACCCATCCAATCGGTTGAGCCCCGAATCGGGTATTCGAGTATCCCAGTATTGGAGTATTCGGTATCGGGAAGCGGT
Source organism: Drosophila yakuba (assembly GCF_016746365.2). Lineage (NCBI taxonomy): Eukaryota > Metazoa > Arthropoda > Insecta > Diptera > Drosophilidae > Drosophila > Drosophila yakuba. The sequence goes on along the minus strand of NC_052526.2, from coordinate 5,718,390 downwards.
AACGGGAACCGTGAGAAGTCATAAAAGTAAATATGTCTGGGCATATGTTAAAATATGTTTACTGTTTCAATTTCGCTGTGTGCACAAGCACATAAAGCAAATATCAATTACAGTTCTCTTTGTTTCGTCTTTTGCTGCCTTTTATTCCTCTGGCTTTTCCCACCGGAATTCCCCACTTTTTTCTCACTTGCTCCATTTTTTGGTCTGCACGGCATTAAGCCAATTTATGGGCGTGGCATAGGCCTGGCCTGGCATATCGATTGTATCGCTCATCGGGCTATCTGAAGAATGGGTTTGAGCATTGCCATGGAAACTGCTCTTGGGATAATTTGCGTACACATCCCAACACTGAGCGTTACATTTCGAAAACGTTCTTTCGCATTTCGAAAATGGAAGCATTTTGCTATTTCATGCAAAATTGATTTTATAGAGCTTTTGGTCAAATATTAAATGATATTTGAAATGAAAGTGCAGAGCATTTTGTAATTTATAATTTGCGTTGCACATAAATTCGAATTTGTTTTTGCTCCGGCCAGCCAGCCATTATTTGTTAAATTAATTAAAATTCAATAATAAAAATGTTGAATGCAAACTCTTGGATTAAAGCTGCCGGAGGAGGGGCGGGAAAATGGGGTCGTGGCGGATCGTAGTGCAAATTGCAAAAGTGGAAAATGGAAAATGGAAAATGTTTATTGGCATAAATAAATAATTGCTCACAAATGGTGCGCAATGGCAATTTGTTTACAAATATGATTAATAAACATTTATTAAGCGCTGTCTAAGCGAAGTCAAGCAATAATTGCATTAACATAAATGCGTGTACATTGTACATGTATATGCGCATTTCATATATTTGCACTGCCTCTGACTATTTGCTCATTAACTTTTTGAGCACTTGATTTGTGGCTAATTATCGGTAGTTCGGAAAACATTTTCTCTAATTTTTTTTTTTTAAATTAAAACTTTTTTAAATGGAAAAAGTGCATAGATTAAAAATAAAGTGAACACATTTGCACTTGAAGAACTTAATAAAATGCCACTGAGCGTCCTGAAGTCGAATCTAAAATGTGAGATGTTCAATCAAAAATTGAAATGGCCTACAGATTTGAGCAAATTGTGATTGGAAATTTGTTTGGCCGCCTATTTAGGGCGTGGTCAACTGCTAGTGTGTGCGTGCGAACCTTGTTTTCATTGTTTGTGTGCTTTTGGCAAATAAACTGTAATTGTAAATAAACATAAATTTTAAAATTATTACCAATACGCTTCGCTTTATTTGCAACTTATTTATATGCGTTTTCTTTTTTTTTTGTGTTTTTTTTTTTTTTGGTATTTGGAATGGGAAAGAAAAGCACGGATAGATACAATGCGGCATAATGGATACCGACACGCGATATAAATATTATTCGCTTTCAATATTTTTTATGCACTCTGCAAACAGAATTGGCATATGAGTGTGAACTGAAGTCGGGTATGCACGAATCGATGAGTACTTGGGTTCTCAAGAATGCTAACGTTAGGTTTTTTTAAACAGATTTTGTTAAAGAATATCGAAATTTTATTCCGATTTATTTAAATCTGCATACACTATAATATAATATTTAAATACCTGCTCCGCCTTCTGATTTACGCGCTCTTCAGCGCATTTGTAATTCGCAATTATCTTATGAAATTTGCGCATCTTCAACGCCATGCACTTGTTTTTATTTTTTGCTGTCAACGTTGCCTGTTGCCACGCCCATCGCCCCCTACGGCTGTCTGGTATTCAATACTTTGTTGTTTCTGTTTCTGTTTTTTTTTCGATTTTTATTTATTTACTTTTTTGTGCCTTTGCCACTTTTGCGGATATCATAAATTGGTTCGGCGCGCGACATTTCCCATGTGGAAAATTGAAATGTGTTTTTTCGGAGTTGGCCTAGAAGCCGTGGCCACGCCCACCGGATGGTGTGGGCGTTGGATGACGGACTCAAGATGGCAGCTGCGGGGAAAATGTACGCGAGTCCCAAAAGAGACAACGCTTAAGAACTTGTTGATACTGCAAGTGCTCTTAAATGAGGTTTCTTTAAAGATCAAAACAATAATCCAGAAATAACTGAAAGCAAACGACAATGTGTTAATTTTATAAATTATAAAATTAACATTTTGTTTTATTAAATAATGAGGTTTCTAAAAAGGGATTAAATCAATTATCCCATTTGTCTTTTTCGAGTGTACATATTACTGAACACGACTCAATGAGCCTGCCAAATGATGGGTGGCAATTGGAGGGGCATGAAGGGCCCAGGAAGTGGCACCCCCCAGTGTGCCACGCCCCTTGTCATTTTTGCACCCATGGCCACCCAGCGCTGCCCACGGTTTCCGCGCATTTTCTCACACGCTCTAATTAGTTAAGCGAAGCGTGGGGGCATGGTCATGGACGGCGTGCAGAGGGTGGTGCAAAAGGGGCGCGGTTTCAGCTTACCAGCGGTTGCATCTTTTGTTAGAACGCGAACGCTTTTCTCGTTGCCAAAGCAACAAAAGCCCCAGAGGTGGGCAGATGTTTAACCCCTTGATACCACTTACCTGTGCATTTTCAAACTTTATTTTCAGAAAAAATCTTCAATTTCCCGTACAAAAAGATATTTTTTATAAAAATTTCGAAATTTGTTCAAACATTCCTAGTCTCTCAGAGAATAAGCTCTTACGCAAATTAAAGGGTTAAGCAAAAAAGGGTGCTTGATAACGGGGGATCCCAGCGAAAGGGGGGTGGGGGCGTGGTTCGAGGTGGTAGTAAAATTTTTATTCGTGTTTCTTTTTATTTTCACAATAATCGCAACTGCAACAGCGGCAAGACAGCACTCGATTGCGCCAAAAGCAGCGACAAAGAGGAGGATTAAAACCTGGGCGAGAGATGGCGTATCCGGCAATATGCAACTATATGCCACAAACTATGGCTGCAGAGGCAGCAGGCAGGAGGCAGCAGTCCATCTGGAAAACCTGCAGATCCCACCCCTATTAACCCGCCCCTGGAGCGGTAATTAAATTGCAGATGGCTTTCATTGTTGGGCCTTTTAAGAGTCGAGTGCACAGATGCCCAAAAGCACGTCCTTTCCCTCTGTGCGCTTTCAAATAAAAAATTTTAAACCCAACTAAATCCGCTTTCAGACACCCATAGAAATTGTCGAAAATATTGGCAAGCTTGCTCATTAAATTCGGTCGATAGTTGAAGTAATTCAATTTATTAAATAAATGCAGATAATAGAAAAAAGGCACGTGCTTGCTGAAACGATTAGATCTATGTCTTAAGAGCTTGTCTAGTGCGATCCGTAACACTGGTAGGCACTACTTTATTAGTTATCTCCTCCATATACCGTCGTATTTCAGCCAGCTTGTCAACATTTTAAAGCTCTTGTCGGTGCATTGGGTAGAAGCAATTTGCAGGCGAGAAGGCCGAGTGCATTCAGCATTTCAGATTGCCAAGATGTTTATTTAAGCGAAGCTCGAGTTTCCCAACGTTTACATGGAAATTATTGTCCGTCCATTTGGCCGATTGCGGCAGATTTTCCGGACAGACGTCAGTCAGTCAGTCGGTCGGTGGTTGGTCCATCCGCACTCCTTGAATTAGTTTAGCGCATCAGTCAGCTCGATTGCTTTTGCAAGAAGAAGATGCATCATCAGCACTATAATTATTGGCATTAGTTGACTGAAGAACAGTGTGTCCTTGTGAAACATCCCCTCAGGGCTTAGCACCACCATAGAACACGCAACTGAAATATGGACTCTCATTTGGTATTTCATATTTACTGAACAGTAGTAGTTTGCAGACACCCAGTGTTGCTGTACTGTACAGAGTACAGTGTAAAGTACAAAATCCATGAAGGTGGCGAATGGATGCAACCCACTGTGCAAGTAAGCTGGCAACAATGGGCTCGGCAACAAAAGCGTCTGTCTTGGCCAACATTTGACCAGATTCGGACAATACAACGCTCCAGACCTAAGACACCGGGCAAAGGACTCGAAACTGGGGATTTGCGAGCTCAGAGCTCAAGGAGTTCTCCTACGATCTGGAAAATGCATTCGGAAGGCATTGGGCCCACCGCAGCTGCTTACAATGGCCCCAAGCTGTTCAGCAGGATATTTCTCGTCCTTGCAGATGCAGTTGAAGAAGGAGTTGCAGAAGGAGTTGCAGATGCACATAGAGATACACTTGTATCTGCGGCAGGCAACACAATGGAATACTTGGCCAACCGAGTGAGTTGATCGGGTTGGGTGCCTGAACGAGTGTTAAGCATTTTAATTGCTGGCATTAATTTAGACATGGAGTATTTACTCATCACCCAGTACCAGCCACTCCATACCCACACCCACACACGTAATCAAAAGTGCCCTGGCATAATAAATAAATGCATTCGAATCGCTTGTAGACGTCGTAAAGACGAAATGTGCACACTTACTTGGCTGCCCAGCATATGCCATTTAATTAAAACACTTTGCCATTCATTTTTGTAAGTCTCAAATAATTTGTGGCCATGCTTAGCTGAGCCGAATCGTTAGCCATAATGCATTTGGCCACAGGTCAAAAGATTGTAAGTTCAGATTAAACTACAATTCCCTGCAGGAATTTCCACAATTTTTGATCAACCCACATTAGCGAAAATCCCAATGCATTGCACGTTACCATGCAGCTACGTGCTGGATTGGCTTATTATCACATGCGTCATTATTCCAATGAATTGTCAATTGTTATATTTCCTTTTTCGGTTTTAGAATTGATAACAATGAATTCCCCGGCTTACATTTTAATTATCTTTAGTGGAAAGTGAAAAAAAAGACGTTGACAGCTCAATCCACTGTGCATACCGTTTCCCTGTTTTGCCCTAGATTCATTAATTTGCCTTTGCTGAATTTTGCTGATTTGTTGCTGCCTATTACTGCTGCTGCTGCTGCTGCAGCTACTGCAGTTGCTGTTGCTGATGCTGCGGGCAGTAAAACTGCAGCAGTCATCATATTAAAATGCAATTATACAATTGCTTTTGTATTGCCATATTGCCACCTGCCGCCAAACCCTTGCCAAATCACCCATTTTTGTCGCACTCGTGCATAAATTACACTGATTTATACATATGTGCCCGGTGGGTTTGTGTTTTGGCATTTCGTAAATGGATACCGAGATGCATCGAAATTTAAATTGCCCTCCGACGACAGGGGGAGCTCGAAAGTGTACGCTGCATGATTTTACAGAGCTCCAAATGAAAGGAGCCGCCTTGGTTGCAATCAAATCTAGTCTGCAACCAGAATTGGTTAAATTTGGTCTGTTAAATGCGCCGCCGTCTACAATATTTTGTTGTTCTCTTTAACGAGGCATTACAGTAGAGTCCAAATTTCCCATGGATGCCACAAGATGGCGCCAGACGACCAAAAAACCTCGGCCGAAAACTAGGCAATGGGTTTTGGCCAACGAGCAAAAGAGTTAGAAAAAGGCCAACGAAAAAATGAAGAAAGAAGAGGGGAAAGCGGCGCAACAGACTGCAGTAAAGATGGCAAAATGGGTGGGGAAAAGCAGGGAAAGTGCAGTGAAGTTGTCGGCACAAAGGCGTTGGGTCAAGGGTTTGGGAAGAGGGGGGAACGGTTTTCCCCGGAGTTAGGACCAACTTTGGCACTTGGACCGCCCCTTTATCCTTGGCTTTCTCTGCTTTTTTTGGGCATTTTAAGCGTGCAAATGTTAAGTTGGTATCCCCTTTCCCCCTTTTCCCCCTTCCTTTTACCTTTTTATAGAGAAAAACTTGGAGTTGGCGTCGTCGCCGCCCTTTTGTGCCAACTTGACAAACTAAAAATGAAAAAAGTTTTCCCGAGCGGCGCCTTTTTCAATATCCTTTCCCCACAAGAAGGGGCTGGGTGGAGTGGAACGGTGGGGGTTTGGTTCGGGGTCAAAGGTGAAGTAACATGTAAGTCGGCAGAAGCCATGACGATGACTCGCCGTATTGATTTTGATTTTTACCCGCCACTCGAGCCCGCCTCCTGTTGAAATCCAAAATCCGAAATCCGAGGGCATAGAGATGGGGATGCCCAGAAGAATGGAATTTGCCGCATTAATTGGCAATTAGGTGGGTATTTCCTTACCAACCAATCCAAGAATTCGTACCGTTTCACTTACGTACGTCGGCAATTGGAGGTTTAGTATATGCGCATTAGCAGCTATCACTTTCTCTGCTAAACCCTGAACATATAAACTATTTGTTAATACGTAAATCTACGATTTTGTCGTCAAACATTGGCATCATTGTCCACCGCAGAGAATAGCCATGTTTGAATTCTATCGCATGATTGTTGTATCTTCTACAGCCTTCTTTGACCTCCTTGACCTCACAGCTCTGTAAAATGGTGCTTTCTTTATCTAGATAACGAAATCATTTGCCTTAAATCATTCAGCCGAGCGAAGATCTTGTCTCGCTTTGATAGAGCTGATCTTGTCTGACCTCTAACCCAAGCCAATTAATCGATGGAAACCGGTTAGCATTCCCCACCAATCTCCACGATCTGCAGATAAATTTCACAGAACCTGACAGCGCCAAGAGGTTCGATTCCCCTCAAGACAGCTGCTTGTCTCCTTCTCTTCGCTATTTATGCGTAATTTGCCAATTTGCACAAATTTTGGGTATTGAAAAAATAAGCACAGACGACGGGAGAAAGCGAAGAAATGTACAAGAGTTGCACACTGAAAAATGTTTGTGGCATAATCAGGGCATGCCAGCATAATAAGAAATTCTTCTGGGAAATCATATTTGTGTTGGGTAGCAAAGGTTTCCAAATATTTTCTTGGAAAACTGGTTTTCCAGTAAGGAATGATGTTTTAATGTAAATTATACAATTCATAAGCTAGTACGTTCTTTCTGTGCACGTGTCACAGTCCTTTGAGTCGGTTTTCGGGTCCGGTTCACGGTTTATTTTCTGAATTTTCATGGTTTATGGGCGGGTGAGATATCCTTGAACTTGCCACAGTCGGCGGCAGGATATCAAGTTCCCATATTTCGTCTGGTCCCCGGTGCCCTATTCTTATTTATATAAAATTGTGCGGCAAGTCGTTGACTTGCCCAAATCCAAACCTTTTGCCCTTGCTTATCAATTGTTTGCAAAAAAAAATGGGAAAGGGGGAAAGGATTTTTCAGGTCGCACCATTTTGTTTTACATGCCACGCGAAAAATTTCAGGGTCAAACGTTTATATAAAATACCTGCACAAACGCACGTACATACATACATCCATGGACAAGTGCCTTTTGTTCTTGCCCAATTTGTCGTAAAATATGGCAAAATGAAATTTTAAACCACTTCAAGATATTCCATTATTTGTCAGCACACCTTTGTTCTTTGCTTTTCAAGCGAAGAGTTACGCAAAAATGTCGCTGAAATTTAAATTCAAGGAGTAGGAATGGACGTCATTAAACCAGAAGGTTGAAGAATGTTGTATAAAGTGGCAAATAAATAAACGAAAACTTTAAGTAAATCCTAGTGTATTTATTTTATTTTTGTCAATGTATGCTTCTTGTATAATTTCAATGCTCATTGCTAAATCCGATAGGACTTTAAATGGCTCCCATGTTGTTTTTGCACTTAAAAAAATAGAAAAAAAAATATGTATTGCTACCAATTGCTACTGGGCAAGTTAGTTGGCGATTTGGAAGCGCCGCCAGATGCGCTGCAATCGAGAATCGGAGGGGGACTGACCACCATCTTGGGATTGGCTTCGATCGTTGTGATAGGGTTCGATAAAGTTGACCGCTGGTTCCGCGTTGCGTTGCTGATGATTCGCCGACTGCTTTTTGTTCAGCTTCCTCTTTTGATGTCTCTTCTTTTTCTGCGGATGCTTGTGGACCCGTCGATGGGTCTTCTTCACCAAGTTCTTTTTTCTGTTTAACCGTGCGCTCTTTAGATTGAACTTCTGCGACCATTGCAACGGTTTTTGTGGCTTCTTGTGGGACACCACCTCCTGCGGCTCCTCCTCGGCATCCGGGAGATCCAGACGATCCTCGAGCGCCCTGCCAGTCATTGTGGTCACTAGAGTATCCTGGGCCTCATCCTCATCCTCATCCTCATCCTGCGGCTCCTCGAGATGCATACTCTCCAGCAGGGATCGACCCGTACTGTTGGACGTGGGTGTGGTTGTGGTCGTTGTGTAGGTGGTTGTCGTGGGCGAGCCAGTGGGCGTGGTCGTGGTTGTTGTGCTCGATGGCTGCGTGATAACGATCACATTGTCACTAGGCGGCTGCTGGAAGAGTCCCCGCATCAGCATGAACTTCTTCATCAAATCCCGACCAGATCCCACGTCCTGGGGCGAAGGACTGCCGGAGGCACTTCGTCCCTGGAGTTTTGGCAAGCGATAAGCTGATTTGCAGAAATATGAATAAATCCGTAACTAACATTAACATCATTCGTTAAGCGGCAGCTATCAAATTGGATTCTTACCGCTTCGTCGCGATTCGCAGATGGCCAAAATCGCCAGAAGGACGACGAGAAGTGCGAGTGAGTTCCGGAGGGTCTGCATGGTGACGGGGTTCCTGGAGCAATGCTGGGATTTGGATTGAAGATCTTCGTTCTTATAGCACCTAGCAGTAGGTGCAATTAAAAATTTCACCCTCCTCAGAACGAAGGCAGTGACACATCTTGCGTGATGCCCCGATGACATGCAATTATTGGGCGGTATAGAACGGGAAGTCGATTTCGTTTCTTGATGGGGAAAGTCTTTGAGATACTACTGAATACGCTCAAACAGAACTGAGGTCTCTCCGACCTTACTGGACAGTAAATCAAATCTAATAAACTCGACAGTAAACATGCGTTCGCATAAATCTGCACTGGCCAAAGGGGAAAAACTCGAAGGCAAAGATATTCCAGGCTGTATAAATAAATAAACAAACTCATGTCTGCCCACCACAAAAATACAGATTCGTTCAAAACAACAAGGAAACTCCCGGCAAACCTATGCCAATATGTTTTGCCAATAATTTTGAGAAAAGTGTTTTGGCTTGATGTGTACATTTTCGATGACATATGCTTAGAATATTGTAATGAATGAACTTAATTAGGAATTAGTTGCAAAACATGCTTTATTTAAATTTAATTTATTTCCTATTGAGATTGCTGTGTTCCCTAAACTTTGCTGTAAAATATAAAATTGTGTTGATATGGCTTTGTGGACCACTATTTTTTCGAGCTCGATTGTACAGAATTTATTTGCTTGCACATACATATTTATATTACACGACCAGTATCTGTGGCATAATGTGCCTTTCTCGGAGGATAGTGTCGAGTGCGTGAGCCGCACCAGCAGGCAAATAACTTTGGCATAATTCACTTAAATCTTTTTGTTTTAATCTTGAAAAGTGTTTCCCACAAAACTCTCGCCAGCACGCACGCAGAGCGTTCTGACAGGCGAAAGATACGGAGTACAGAAAGCGAGATACAAAACACAAGATACAATATACAATATACAATCTACAGTATACACTATACCATATAAAAAGATACTTGTCTACGTGAGTCGGTGCTATTTCCTCGGCCCTCAGCTTTAACACCCGTCTGGCGAAATGTTTTTCCGTAATCATCCGGAGTGTTGTGTCAATAGCTCGACGTTCCATCTAACTTTGTATCTACTATTATCGTTATTATTTCTACTGTAACACTTGTGGTCAAGTGGAAGTACAAGTTTAAAATGTATAAAATGTATAAAATGTTTATACAGCTTCAAATACAGGAGGTTCCGAAGCTCATATTCGTTCCAGACATTCTGATTGCACATTTTATTCCTTAAATGTGCGGAAAAAGCCTTGGCAGTCCCTTGCCGTAAAGATATAATTTAAAAGATTCATTTATGTGCACGGAAAAACAGCTTGCAGTAACCATTTATATTGGGAATGTGTAAAATATGTGTCCTGTGGAATAATTGCAGAAGCTATTTTTATACATTATTCGTCAGTGCTGATGGGAAAAATTAAAAATCTACGATTCAATCATAATTTGCAATCCGTTTTCATTTGTTTTTTTCGCCTTCTTTTGGCTTAAATTTAATTTATTTTGCCTGGCCAATCAATAATTTAAATTGGTGCTCGTGTTTTTGAGCGTTTTATATTCTAAGGGAATTCCATCTTTGGTTATTATTTTGCTTGCATTTCTGATTAAATATATATTCAAGGGTCTGAGGCCTGAGGTCTGAGGCCGGCCCTGAAAAGTGGAAGTGGATGCCAGACGATGTTCGGCATAAAATTCAATTATAGAATTTTCTATTAACATGAAAGCTCCTTATATTTATTTAATTTGTTATTGTGTCTCAGTCAGGTTTCAGGCTGTGCGAAATGTGGGAGGGAAGTCTGCATCTATCTGTTGTTATTATTGAGTTTCTTGACAGTTGAGAGCCCAGAATGTTGCCATCAATTAGACACACATACAACATTTTGGATGGGATGGGAGCGGAAAACGTCTACTTTCGTCTATTTGCCATTTTGCCGTTTGGGATTTTGTTCATTTCCTCCGCAAATATTTGTCAGATAATTTGGCATAACCCTCTGTTCGTTCCCATGGTTGCCATAAAGGTCCATATTCCTAACTGATTGAATTGTCTTTGCAGCAAATTAAAATCGATCTATTTCGCGCACCTTTTTCATTGGGTTTTCGCTTTGGCAAAACTTTCTCCTTTCGAGCTCATGTAAAATGCTTATGGGTAATAAGTGAAGCTCTGCCTCTGCTTGAAAATTGAAAAGTTATTCCTCTGGCCAATGGAAAAACTTATCAACTTAATGTTATTGGGCCAACGCGGCGATGGGAGTTTCGCGAAAAGAGGTCTGCATTTTTGCGTTACGTCTTATACACACAGATGGGCTTACATAATGAGTTGTGGCCGAACAAACTATCATAAAATTCTGGATAAAGACAAATTGGTATAAAACTAAACGTTATCGCTTTTAATGTAAAACAAGCAGTTAATATATTCATTATTGACTTATTTTTCAAGTAAGCCTTGCATTTTAAGCCCTGCTGTAATAAAAACAAGATTTACGTTCCCTTACATTTCATTTATTTTCGCTGTTTAAAAAAAAAAATGGTTTATGTCTATTGGTCATTACGGTCATGTTGATCTGGTATCTTTGTGCGGCCATTACTTCCTAAGGTACTGCACCCGGCGAATATTCTGGGCCAGTGTCTGCAGTGGTCGCCTCCTGACCAACGGACGAGGTCTCAACCGCTGTCCAAGGAGTCCAAAGCCCGATGGATCGCCGACCGAGTGACCAGTGACTTGACTTGTGACCTCCGGTCCACCCTCATTGGTGTTGTCGTCCAGTACTTCCAGTTCGGGGCCCAAGGCCAAGGCGGCTATATCGTCGTCCTCCAGCTGATCATCCTGCTCCCTGATGGCCGGCGGTGGAGGGGGAGCAAAGGAAGTGGGACCACCGACAAACTGCCGTAGCATGCGGAGATTCATAGGGACGTACCTCACCTCGTTGCCAACGGTGATTGGCACCAAGGGGACGCCCGGCAGACTATAGCCCCCATTGAGTCCACCCAAACCACTCAAATCTCCGCCGTAGAAGGCCGCCTCGTTCCAGCCGAAGATCTCCGGATAGGACATCGATGCGCCGTCGTTCTGCCGTTTCCGGTAGTATTGCATGGGATATCCGGCCGGGTAAGCAATTGGCGTCCGGATAAACTCCGAGGTTCGAGTGCCCGTTGTGGTTGTGGTGGCAGGAGTGGTCACAATACTGTTGTTGTTAGTGTTGTTGACAGCGCCGGATAAGCCGGAGATCACCACCACGGTGGTGCCGCCGCGCCCAAAGAACCTGCCCTCATTGTTTCGGCCCCGACTACGCTGGGCAATCTGGGCGGGAGTCAGTCCACTGGTCAGCAGCAGAACCTGCTGCAGATCGTCCTCTTCCTCCTCCTCCTGTCGGCCGGCACTCGTATCCTCCAGGTTCACAGAGAGCGCACGCGGCTCGGGAATCTCCTGGGACTTCTCCTGCGACTCTGGGAAATTGAAGGTCCTAATTAGATCGTTCCAGGGCAGCGGAATGACGTAGCTACTAGACGCCTGACGCGGCGCCGACCTGGCCAGGCTAATGCCCGCAAAAAGGACCACCAAGAGAAGCGGCCAGGAATAAGTCTTGGGCGGAGGCTGCATTTTGCTTTGGCTTGCGGTGAAAACTGTGAATGGTGAGCAGCAGTTTTTTGGCTTTTATAGCTCCAGTTCATTGGGCGGTCCTAATGAGAGACCATTTATTCGCGAGCTTATCACTGATTAAATCCATTAATCTCACTTCGTTTCGACTTGTTCTCTTGTTCTCGACTCGCATACCATACCGTATCTTTTCTCGGCCCTCTGGGGTTTTTGTTAGTTTTGGCAAAGAGCTGATGTTAATTACACGTACCCCGGATAAGGCAAATTAATGGGGAACGCGGAGTGTTTCTGTAACGCGCAGATTATTCAATAAGTTTTGGGTAAATGAAATATTTAGTTAGTTGAAAGGCGAATATGCCATACTTAGTTGGGAAAAACTGAATTTGATTTGCTAATAGATTTATTAGAATTTAATTGCTTTGCCTAAGTGAAGAAATAAATAAAATATGAATGCATTTATCTGTCTGTTTGGATATCAATTCAATGGCTGGTGCTTTATTGGATAGGTTTAATAAATGCATTAAATGCTCCTCGTTTTCTCTGCTTTGATGGTTAGCAATATGCATTTTAGAGTACATTTCTACATAGGTTCTTTATGTTCTTTATGTCCACTTTCATTTTGCTTAATGCAACACAAATAAATATTCTGCTGCACTTATTTTCGGGCATTTTCATGCTTGCAGTAACTTGACACCTCGCCCCGTCTCTTTCGCGCAGCAGCTGGCCGTCTCTTTCTTAAAGTTGTTTGTCTGTCTCTGTCCAACAACTGTGTGTTTGTGTTTGGCCCAATGTGTCAAAGTCAACTTGGTAAAAAGTTAGCTTTTTATTATTTTGTTGGCACTTTTTTAACGCCGCTTTTTGGCTGCTTCCTCTTATATTTTTATTTTTCCTTCCTCCTTGTTTTCTGTTCTTGCCTCCTTTAATTCTTCTCCTTTTTGCTCTACGTCCTGGTCAGATGGTCTAGTTATTCTAAGGGCAGAGCGAAATATTATACTCTTGGTGTTACAAAAAATATAAAACAAACGTATATATAGAGTGCACACTTGAAACAGTGAACTATTGGTTATAGAACATTCGTTTCAACGAATCATTCAAAATTTTACCACCTAGTCTGGTGTTCGCTTTGAGAAGAAATCACTGTATATAGCAGGAAATAGGAAATGTGGGTTGGAAAGCTTGGACTTTGGTGGGTTAAAAATGTAAGGCCATAAGGCGATTTTAGCGAATTTACTTTTGCCTGGTGGCTTTTCCGGCAATAAAAATTTAAGTCGATTTTATGTAGCAGGTTTTTGGGGAAGATTTTTAAGCGGGCTTAAGAGGGAAGATTTTTGGCCTAGAAGAACTCTTTGCAAAAGTTGCAGTTGCCCCCTTTCAAATTTTTTATTTGCCAAAATTACACACAAAGTTTCATTTCTCTGGCGATTTTGTTGTGTAAGGTCTGCGAGTCACACGAAAGAGATAGCGAAAGTCAGCTGGAAAGAGACTGCCATAAAAAGGAGCAAAGGAGACGGGGAGATGGGGAGACCAAACTGCTTAGAGTTAATGGCATCGTCAAAAAATTGGAAAGGTTTATTTAAATTTCAACTTGTTTCGAAAACGTTTAAAAAGTTTTGCGCTACTAACTGACTGCAGATAACACAAAAGTCGACCTCCCCCCCTTATTTTTCCCCCTGTTTCCAACCCCATCATCCACTTATTTTCCGACTTCTTCATCGGCAAAGAAAGCTCCACCCCTTTTTTCTGTCCCGAGGCCAAGTTAAAACAACTGACAAAAAGTTGTTGCCTCCGAATGGCAACGAATCAAAGGGGAAATTGGGTAATGGAAAAGCTTGTGAAGGGGGTTGGAGAAAATGAGTGCGGGGAAAACCAAAAGGAAGGCCGTGACAAAATTAGCACAAAATATTTTATTTCTTAGCCAGACAAGTTGGCTCTGTAATGGAAAGATTTCGCCAAGATGGTTAAGAAGACGGGTGAGAGGGGAGGGGGGTTAGTCCAGAGGATTAGGACCACTTTTCGAGTGCTTATATCAAATGTATTGACGTGGCGTTAGTCATTATAAGATTACGCACAGCGTGGTAGTTTCCTAATTAGAATATTTAATATATGAACTTAAAAACTGTACATAAAACTAAATGGGATATTTCGATAGCATCACAGCTCTGCTGGCGGTTTCTCTCTGCCTTTAATTTTCAATCCCGATTTAAGGTTTGCCCTTGGTTTATTCTACTTTTCCGCCCATTGCTTCATTTAATTTTTTTTTTCGGACCCCCAATGAATCTGTCAGTTTTTCTAATACCCCAATGCCATTGTGCAAAGTTTCGAGTGGCAGCCACTAATATTGACAGCGCACAAATGTAGAACAAGGGGGTGGCGCCCCGCTGAGGGGAGGTGCTGCAGATGGGTGGTACGGTGGCACTGGTGGTACTAGGCGGTGGTGATGTGGAAACGTGCCTGAGCACGTCTTCTACTTAACTTTGTTAAACACAAATCCTTTGGGCAAAGAGTTGCTCCGTCCTTCTCTTTTGGGCCACGCACACGCATTAGGGGCCGGTGGCTCGGTGGGCGGTGGTTGGTGCTCACTGGGCGTGGCCGGTGGATAGACCAGCAGACATAATCGCATAAAGATAAAACAGTTTAACGGTTGCATTGTAATGGTTTTTTCGGCCTCGAGAAGATTACAAAGCCATTCAATTGACCTCCTGCTGATTTCCATGGGCGGCAAAGGGGGTTGAGTGGTTGTTACCAAAAAAACTCAGTCTACACAAACAAAGATGGCCAACGGCGCTCGTCGCAGAATAATCTGTCAATTATTTAAATCGCCTGGCGAAAATCTTTGCCAGGTTTTCAGATCAGCAGGGAAAGCCCTCGGGGTGTCACCCGAAATGGATATTTATGCTACTTTGTTCATAATGAAAGGGCACTGCAGGAAACGCTCATGATTGTGGAAATTATTAAATGCAAAATCGCCATGTCACCTCTAAGCTAGCTAAAACATTTTTGGCACGTGTACTTATCGGCAAACGAAACCAAGTACGCACATTTTAGACGTTCCAGAAATATACTGTGTCTGCTGGTAATGAAAATTAAATAAGTACGTTTCATCCAGACTGCGACCTGTTTTCAGGCTTTTTGGTGTATAGAAAACCCTGGTTCAGGGTTGTAGGGCGCTCTGCCAGGGTCAAAGTTCGTCCTAGTGCCGGAATCGTAATCGAAACTCAAAGCGGCGAAACACGAAATGAGAAATGTGAAATGGGCGCAAATTAAAATAATAAATCCACCAAATTAAACACGGAACTCGTTAAGGCCGGTGAGTCCGCGGGATGTCGGGCAGGACCTTTTGTATCCTGCTGATGGCGGCTTCTTTTGACGTCGTCATTAGCAGCATTTACACGTCGCTCAGGGATAATAAGTAACCGGGCCAAGTGCGAAAATAAAGAAAGCGTAAAAGCAGACGCAGAAGCAGACGCAGACGACGGCAAAGACTGACACAAATTAATCTGAAATTAGTTACAACTCACTCCGACGAAGTACTGCGGATGGGGGTCATCAACTCCCTGCGACTCTGGCTGCTCCTTTTGGCTATTGTCGAGCACCGAAAAATAACAACCAATGACTGGGCAAATGAGAAATGTCCGTTGGGGAAGAATTTGCAAAAGGAGTGCAACCAGACGTATTCTATGGGTGGCACAGTTGTCAACGTATTATCACAATAATACAACAAACTGAACTGCAAGATTTGCCATCTTGAATTCTTTCACCAATTAAATTGAATCTCTGCTTTAACATTCTCCCCAAGCACTTGACAACTCCTTGATTGACTCAAAAGGGCGCGCCACATCCGCCTGATCAATGTTAATTGACCGAAAATTGTTTTTGCCGTTGACCGCGACGTTGTGGGGCTTAAATGCCTGCTGCAGTCACCGTTTATGACTTGGCCATTGTCCTCGGTCACCGCAAAAGCCTTCCTTTCCCTCAAATGCAGTCCCGCCCCGCCCCGCGCCGCCCTTCCCATCTTAAAAATGCCGCCTGGCATTCTGCGACGGTTGGTGCTGCTGTTGATTTTGCTGCTGCTACGGCTACTGCTACTGCAGCAGCAGCAGCAGCAGTAACTGCAGTTGCAGCTACAGCTGCGGTTCGCTCGCTCAACTGCCACAGTCAGCGATAAAGCCACAAAACAGCAACAGCCATAAGGACACAGTGGGCGGGACGAGGCTGGGCGTGGCTGGTGGTTGAGGGTGGCGGGGCGGTTTCGGCGAAGACAGGGGCGTGCAAGAACAATGAGGTGATAAACTTGCAGGCTCAACGCATGACAGCGATACCCACCAGCAAAAGCAACAACAACGGCGGCGACAACGTCACATTTTGATGGCTCCTTGGAGAGATGGCAACCCTCTGCTGGAAGGCGGCTGCACTGGGAAAAATTTTGATGAATAGTAGAACGATTGGGAAATATGTTTGTGTATGCCTCATCACGAATCAAAACGCTGATTCTAATGCAGAGCTGAATATGTTACTTAGCAAACAAAGCAATTATGGTTGTCAGCAGCTGTTGTCTCTGAATATTTTTTATAGCATTTAATTTTTGCACAGGCTGCAACGGTTTTTCTCCAAGTGTAAGCGCGCAAGCCGGCAAGTGCAGCCATCCTTTCTCCGCTCGTTGTGTGCATGCAAACAACAAAGGAAAATCAGCAACAGCAGTTGGTTGGGGGCGATGTCATAGTCCGCTCCCTAACCGCCCCATCCCTCCTCCCCCCGGAACCGCCTTTCCCTCTTGCCACCTTAGTCAGTCCTTAAACCTCCACCACTCGCCCCCTCGCATACCATCGTTTTGTGCACTGGATTTTTTCACTGCTGCTCTTTAACGTGTTTCAAAAGAAAGTTGGTTGACTTTTGAATGACTTTCTTGCCGCGCTTGGCTCGCAGCACTCTCGTCCCCCACACCTGCCACGCCCCCTCCTGCACTGGCACGCCCGCTGCCGCCCAAAGCTCTCCGCCCCCTGCCCTCCCCGTGTTGTTGTTTGTTTTATGTGTTAAGTGCGCTGGGCCCAAGCGCGCAAATTTCTTGGTGTAACTGATGCTGACGTTGACATCGCAGCCCCAAGCGACCCCTTCATTTTTACCCTCCGAAAAACCCCAGAATTATATGTATCTATATATATAAATATATATATCTGAATGCAAGGGGGTTGGTGCGCACAGTCGAGTCGAAAATCTAGTTACAATTAAAGTGACAAGCTGGCAACGCCGAAAACAAAGTCGGTCCCCAAAATTCAAACAAATTGCGGTCGCTTTGATCGTGCTCATGCGAGAGTGATTAAAAAAATAAGAAACGGTGGGGGACTTTAGAAGACTTCTAACTTGTGAAATTAACTATTACACGAATGCAATCCCTGATAGAAGGCAGTTTATATTATGGGTTTTTGAACATACATATACCAACTGGCATACTGTTAAACGGAAAATCGGATCGGAACAAATATTTTTGTGTTCTGCTATAAATAAAAAACTATTCACTCACTTCAATGTGCTATTGATATGCCCGAATACATTTTTTGCCTCTTTTCCCATTTTTTATAAGGGGTTATATCTGTATTCTTTGCAAATGGGCGAAATTGAAACTTTTACTGGAAATTGTTGGAAAATTAATGCCACGCCCTCCGCAATTTGACATTCGATATTTGGATAAACAGTTTATACTGATAATTTCTTGGTGAAAGAATATAAGAGTATTTTTTAAGAAAAAGGGAGCTCCAGTTGTTAAAATAATCTTCACTTTATCCCGCACCCGCTTGTCTTGATTCAGATAGAATCATCTGTTTTGATTCCAGTGAATTAAAGTTGTTCTCGGACTAAAGCTGCCCGTCCCTGCCCCTCCCTCCCCCCTCATCACGCTTTCATCGTGAACTGCACTTGTTTTAATTACTGCCCCGTGTTGATTTCCCAGGACCAAAAAGACCAACTCAAAGTGAATTTTCCATTTGGGGCTTTCGCTTGTATGTTGCTTTCGTTTGTTGTTGCTGTTGTTGTTGTTGCTTTATTCGGACAGTTTGTGTTCAGAGGTTGTAGGTCGTAGATTGTGGGTCGTCGTGGGTAGGTTTAACCCATTTCTTAACCCATTCAGTTATCGCCGTCGTGAAGGCGACGATATTTTATTGAAGGCGTTTGATATTTCTGTTAGGACGACGACGGCGTTGCTGTTGTTGCTGCTGACGGCGGTGTTGCTGTTGTCGCTGATTGTTGTTGCCGTTGTTGTTGTTGAGGCGTCGCCTGTTGTTGTTGTTGCCGGGGCGACGACGTCTTTGCTGCTGGCGATTAATGTTGTTGTTGTTGATGCGGTTACGACGACGACGCACGCTGTTGTTGCCGCTGCCGTTGCGGCGACGCTGCTGCAACTTCTGTTGCTGCTGACGTCGACGGCGTTGCTGCTGCAGCCTCTGTTGCTGCTGCTTCTGCTGCTGCGGACGACGGCGACGTCGGCGATTGTTCTGCTGACCCCTGGGATGGTTTGGCTGCACGGACTGGTCCTGCTCCTGCTCCTGATCCTGACTGTCGGTTGCGTCCTGCTGCTGTTGCTCCTGTTGCAACTCCTGCGACTGTTGTTCGCCATCGGCATGGTTTTTCTCGGTGCTGACCTCAATGGGATCCTCCTTCAGGGGCTTGACCTCGCCCACGCGCACATTCTTGACCTGATCACAGGGCACATCGCTGTAGATCACCACGTTGCCATAGTTGCAAACAATCTGCTCCTGATCCGCCTGCCGACCCTCGATGGAGCCAATGGAGCCCCTTTTGTCCTCGATCTCGTAGATGTTGCCAGACTTGGTGATGAAACCGGTGACCTGCAGCGGCTTGCTGGCATTGCTTTTGGGAGCTTCCGGGAGCTGCACTTTCTTTGGCGGAGCATTCACTATCATGGGCTTCGTGGGCTTGACCTCCACTTTGGGTGGAGCACTGGTGGAGCTCTTCAGCGGCGCCACCGTTTGACCTTTGGCATCACGAAAACAAAAAAAAATGGGGAGACACATTCATATACCATCAAGTTACAAGCAAACCAGAGCAAAAAAATTTACCGCTCACCAGCGCGAGGTCGCTGGAAAGGGCCGTGGCCCAAATCAGGACCAGGATCATCCCGAATCCCTTGCCGCACATCATTATCTTAGCTCTTGTTCGCTTCTCGATCGACTGAATCGCTTTCCAAGCTGCGATCCCGGGTTATATTAACTCTCTGGCTAACGGCATTTCGACCAAAATCATATCTCGGCTTCTTTCGCTTGGGATTTTTGCATAATTAAGTCTGCGAGTTCAAAGCGTGTCAGGCGGAGAATGGGTAGGAGCGACCCATTTTGCCAGGGCAAACACTGCCCAAAAAATCACCAAATAATGCACAAATTTTTCAGAAAAGAAAACGAACTCTATTCTATAAATTTTAATGGGGCTACGTTAATCACTGAATTATGCTTGTGCATGTGTCATTAAATATTCATTGGAGCTTTGATTCGCTGACTATGTATTCAGTAAAGACAAAGTTAAGCTATAATACTATAGTTTCTTTCAGTGATCTATTGGTAATTCCTACACTCTCCGACACATTCCCCTTTCCATCGAGCAGAGTTCAATGGCTCAAACTAATTAGCATTCATATTTCTTCTACGATTTTCGCCGCTGTCCAAAAATTCTCGTCTCTTTGCGCTAGGTTTTCTCATATGTTGATTATGCAAATTGCTTTCTTGGTCGGCAGCTCGCATTTTCAAATTGACCTCAAGCCAAAACTGGCCAACAGCAAAAAAGGGTTCAACAATGCAGAAAAGCAAAAAATAAAAACTACTGAAACGTGTTTATTGGAATTTCTATGCTAGTCGAATTGAATATAAACATAATTTGTTTGGATGGAAAGTTGTGTTTTGTGTTTATATGATTTCCTCCGTACGAACTGCCCTTGTAAAAATCGCTGTAAGAGCGTTAGACTTGTGGGTCTCAAAAACGAGTCTGGTTTTATTTTGATACTGCTTGAGTTTGGCGGATGTGTTTTTGAAAAATTACCTAATCTTAATATACTTGTTTGCCAAGGTAAAAAGCTAAGCGTGGGCATAAGAAATAAATTGGCTTTATCAGGAAAACGAATAAGCGTAAAAAGCATAAACATTGATGCTAACGAACATAGACTTTCTCCTTCCGCAAAATATGAATAAAAAACTTTTCCCGTTTTGAACGATTTATTTTGACGTATGCAGTGTTAATTTACAAGCAAATAAAGCTGAAATCGATTACAAATCAAATTTGTTTGTACTTTCTACTATTTCTGCTTGTTTTGGTGCTTTTTTTGCTGCATCGATACGATAAAAAGGGAAAATCTTAACAAATTTGATTAGATTTATTCGATTTTATTTAGAAAGCTGCAGGTTTAACTTGCTCATCCCATGTTCGAAGCCATATTCAAAAATCTACCTCAAAAATAAATACTTAAATATCAGCGCATATTTTTCCATGTTTTATACAACATATGGGTTTATTAGGCTACTACAAAACATAAGATATTGAAACTAGATAATACTTCAGAAGTTTCGGCCAATATCACCTTTGATAACGAAAATTATATTATAGAAGTTTTGATGGTAGACAAGTAAGTAAATACTTGTGCTTATTTTAAAAGATCCATTTTATTGGCATACTTTTTGATAAACACTAAAAACAAAGAAAAAAAATGCTAAAAAAAATATTTACTGGCACCACATTAGTTCTTCTGTTTTTGGTTGTAGTTTTTCAGGGCTTCAGCCAGTTCGGATAACGCCGATTTCTGGGCCTTCTCCTGCTTGCGCTCCTCTTGCTTCTTCAACTGCTTGCACAGCTTCTTTAACTGCTTGCGCTCTTTCTTCGCCGACTTCTTCTCGCCACTGTCGTCCTCTTCGGACGAGGAAGATCCACCTCGCTTCTTCCGGCGGCTCAGCTCGGCACATTGTTCCAGCAGCTTGGCAGCCTCATCATCATCGGGTTTCGGGGTGGTGGTCGTGGTAGTGGTTGTAGTGGTGCTGGGGGTGGTGCTTGGGGTGGTGCTTGGGGTGGTGCTTGGGGTGGTGCTTGAAGTGGTGCTTGGGGTGGTGCTGGGGGTGGTACTTGTGGTGGTAGTACTGGCAGTTGTGGACTCTGATTTTGGCTTTTCCGTTGTCGTTGTCGTTGTCGTGGTCGTCGTAGTCGATGTCGTAGTGGTTGTAGACGACTCCTCCGGCTTCGGAGTCGTGGTGGTGCTGGTTGAGGTGGTGGTGCTCGGAGTAGTGCTCTCCTGTGGCCTGGCCAGAATCGAGGAGCAGCTGGCTACCAGTAGGAGGCCGAAAAACAGTGTGGAAGCGCGCATTCTCGTCAGATTTGGTTTCCCTCGACTAGACAACTAAATGGAGATCATCGCTTGGCGATTGTTTATATACACGGCACTTAGCACCTTAGCGCGTTTCAAACCCAACACTACTGCCCCACCCTCTACCTCGCCCCCTCCCCTTGCATTAGATGGGCGTAGACGATCCGACTGGTTTTTGGGCTAGCCGATTGAAAAACGTCTATAAATTGTCATTATACATTGAAATTTTTTCAAACAGTTCTGTAGTTTTCGGGGGTTTTTTGGTAATACCCAACTGCTATCGGGTCCACAGACATTTTCAAAATTTCTTCAGCGGCTTAAACTCTCAAATTAGTTTTATTATATTTAAATACGGTTCATTTTTAATTAATGTAGTAATATATATTTAGTTGTATAATACTATATAATTGTTTTAATATTTTATCTAGTTCGTTTATCGTTTCGTGAGCATTGGGTTCGACATAACCAATTTTATAAAGAGTATACAACTAATATATCTATGCATATGTTTATGTACCGAGAAACTGTCCAAAAGTAAAGTCGATATATCAAACTTTTTCGTGTAGTTTGTGTTCGTCATTAGCGCTTTCTGAGAATTGGCTGGTTTTATAAACAAATTATTCCCGCCTTATCAAGCTTTTATTATACATTTGTACCAAATGGGCTTCACATACTTTCTACAACAACGCAATACCCTTACTCACGCTTATCGTAATAATGCTTTGGATATTTTGACTTTGGTTATTAAACAGGTTTTGGTGTGGCCTAGGGCGTTTAATATTATTTCATGGTATTGATAACTTGGGTAGAAATGTGTATAGATTAATGATTTTTTGGTAGATGATTATTTTAAAATTTTTTTTTAGAGTACACTTCGATGCGATCTTGTTTTCTTGGGTTAAGCATCGAGTTTCCTTTGTTTATACGTTTGCACATGTGAGTATACCATTTTCCCCAATGCGGCTGTGGCTCATAATGCCGCTAATTGTTTATCAATTATACTTGTTAATTGTTTAATGCGACTGAAAAGTGACGCCCGGAGTTGCGGCATGAAGGGGGGAGGTGAGTGGAGTGTAGACGGGTCAGAGGTCGGGGGGCTATCATACAAATTGCAACATTTATCCGCGCACCTGATGCCCCAACGTAGCCGATTACTTGCTCATTTTTTGCTCGCCATTTTATTTTTGTCTGTTTGCAATTTGTACAAGTAATTGAATAAAAAACGCACTGCGAAAAACAAGTAATTAATAAAGCAACCGGCAAAGGAGCGAAAGAAGGCGTTGATGGGTGGTGGTGGAGGGTATTGGTTTGGACCTAAGTGGCCTTGGGCGGCCTTCGATGGGTGGGGTCAGCAACCACAGCATAATCAGTGCTGCCAGCTTTTCTCAAGGGGCGCGGGGTGCGCGCTTGTAAAATAGCGAAAAAAGCCAAGTTTTTCGCACTTTGAATTCAAAAATGAGCAGGAACATGACGGGAAAAGCGCTGAATTGACAGCAGTGCGCGTAATCCATATGCAGCAATTTAAATGCAACAGAGAGAATATGTTAATTGCGTGTGAAACCGATGCGCGGAGTCTCGTCGCCACCTGCTATACATTCCTTTATTTATTACTTATTATAATTATAATTTATTTTACGCTCCTTGTCTTTTTTTGTGATTTTTGATCGACTCCATTATCTTATTCGGCTGTTTGTTTTTCATTAGCTGAATTGATATTTATTCGGCTTGCTTAACAAACAAACTACTGCAAATATAATTGAGGCCTTTTGTTAAAGTGCTACGCCTGATATATGCTTATTTAAATTTAAAAAGAGGTTTTAACAGCAGGCTCAATGCACATTGATCCCCCACTGGGATTTAAGCCTATAATTTTCCCTGCTGCTGCCCCTTATTAGGGAACTTGATAGTTTGGATATTTGATCCTCTCGGATAGAAATTCCAGAAACTCGAAAGTTCCATAACCATTCAAGCACTAGACAATAACCCAGCTTAACTTAGGCTGAAGAGTCAGTCATTCCGGAAACTTGGAGTAGCTGCCATCATCAACTTGTTGAGGCAGCCATTCCTGATTCCTCAGCCCCGTGTCTCAGAAACCGTGTCTTACCGCTGGCTGCCTTACTGCCTGGCTGCCTGGGCGAACTATTTGCCGATGGACACCCCCTTTGCTGGCCAGAAATTATCATCATAAGCGCCTACGTAATGAGGAAGTTGACCCAAACGAAGCCAAGTTGGCAAAGTCTCCAAGTCAAGTGCATTTGCAACTCAAAGGTGCAACCTTCGACTCGATCCTACCTACCTTTTGGCTCTATGCTAATTTCAGCCTTTTCTCTCGTCTTTTTCTCCTGTGGCCACATAATAGTGCAGGCAGCCAAATATCACGCATACGCACATTGCGCATACGCCCTGTGCAACTGCTCCTGTGCGCTGCAAATCGCTGAATGCGACGAGTCCCAAAAAACCGAGACCCAGTTGGTGGGTCATGTCCCAAAATGGGTTCTAAATATATTTAGCACACCTCGACGAAGGGAAAACCGAGTGAAAAATCCGAACGAACGCAGGACAAGCGCAGGCGCTGGCAGAGGCAGCGACGTCGGCAGAGTAGGACTTAACAGCAGAGTTTACAGAGTGGGAACAGTTTTTGCCACGCGGTCCGCAAAGAAAATTAAGGGGGTGGTGGTGCATCCTTGTGTTTATTTTTATTTCGCCAATGCGTGTGGCATGTTCAACGGCCCTTGGCGTTGCCACAAAAAACGAGAATTATTCTGGAAAATAGGGAAGCACTGCAAGGTGCAAGTTTTTTTTTTATTTCAACATACAAGTACCCCCCGCAAAATGCCAAATGCATTTCAATTGCTTGCAGTTCTCGTTGCACTTCATTAAACTCACTGTCGAAATTCGACAGGCAACGAAAGGGTGGTGGTGGTGGTTTTCTTTGGGTGGATATTACCGGGTGTGCAGTGCGACCACGTGACCTTCACACAACTTCATGAACGCAGGGATTTGGGTTAGAGTCATCACGTAGTTTCAACTAAGCCCCACATAAAGTACCAGAAATTCACTTCACATACCTCAAATTTTTTCGGATTTCAGTGAAATAATTTCCATTATATGGAAATTCTATGAATACGCACAACAATAAAGATTTTTTTTTCGTCAATTTTCGCATTTTTGCATGAGGCAACATCATCAAAATTTTGAAAATGTTTAGGATTTCAAACTGTGAACGCCAATCGATTGCGAATTAAAATACGAGCCTATGGGGAGGTATTATTTTTGACGAAAAATCTGAAAAATGGCTTTTGTCAAAAATTCGATAATAAGCAAGGGTTCTTTTGTCAAACCTTAACTAAAAGAGGTCACAAATCAAAAAGAATAACCGTTTTGTAAAGCTTTTTATCAATACTAACCAAATCACTTTTTGGCCGACTTTGCATAGTTTTTGGCCAAATTTTCGCATATTTTGTAAGTAACATCATCAAAAATTGAAAAAAATGTGAAAAAAAAAATTATTTTTTGAAAACACAGTTTGATAGGAAATTTTATTACGAATTCAACGAGGTATAACATTCCATATTTGGACAATTAATTCGAATGCTGTGATCAAAATACTGATAATAATTTACGCAAAAAAACAGAAAATCTATTTTCGCCAAACTTTCAATATTTGCGATTGGTATTTGCTATATAACTTGGCTAAAAATGGTCAGAAAGTTATAAGAAATACATTTTTGTATTCCTAATTACCAATACTAACCAACCAAATCACTTTTTGACCGACTCTGTTAAAATAATTTTTAGCCAAATTTTCCAATTTTTTTAAAGGGTAACATCATCAAAAATTGCAAAAAATGTGAGAAAAATATAATTTTTTTTGAAAACACAGTTTTGTAGGAAATTTTATTACAAATTCAACGAGGTATGACATTCCATATTAGGACCACTATTTCGAATGCTGTGATCAAAATACTGATAATTATTTACGCAAAAAAACAGAAAAACGGTTTTCGGCAAAATTTCATTATTTACGATTGGTATTTTCTGTACTACTTGGCTAAAAATGGTCAGAAAGCTAAAAGAATTACAGTTCTTTACTCCTAATTACCAATACTAACCAGCCAAATCAGTTTTTAACCGACTCTGTTAAAATAATTTTTAGCCAAATTTTCGCATTTTTTCATCAAAAATTGCAAAAAATGTGAGAAAAATATAATTTTTTTTGAAAACACAGTTTTGTAGGAAATTTTATTACAAATTCAACGAGGTATGACATTCCATATTAGGACCACTATTTCGAATGCTGTGATCAAAATACTGATAATTATTTTCGTCAAAAATTTCAGTATTTACGATTGGTATTTTCTGGTCAAAATGGTCAAAAAGTTAAAAGAATTAGTTTTTTGTACTCCTAATTACCAATACTAACCAAGAAAATCACTATATGACCGACTCTGTTAAAATAATTTTTTTCCAAATTTTCGTATTTTTTGTAATCATTATTAAAACTTACAAAAAATGGCCAAAAATAATTTTTTGATCACCAATGGATTTGTCATTCAATTGCGAGCTTAAAGAGGTATAACATTCCCTATTTGGACCAATATTAAGGAAGATATGGTACAAATTCTGAAATAATACCTTATTTTTTGAGCATTCCCAACCCAAATCAGATAACCAGATAAGGTTATATAATATACCAAAGTTCTTCCCCCAATTTCTACCATCAACGGTAAATGACAGGAGGAAAATACGGCTCACGTGTTCGGGGCCAGAAGAATTTTCGAAGCCAAAAACGCCGACTGCATTTTCCGCCCTTTTCCCCTTTCATTTTGGTGCATACTTTGAGGCATTTGACAAAAACTCCGATGAGCTGGGACGACCAGTTCCATGGATGCCGTTGCCTTCTTGATGAGCCGCAATCCGGGCCACTTAAGTGGCATGGAAAAAGCGATGGAAAGGCGGAGAGAGTGAAAGGTTCAGAATTGGAAAACCGGAGCAAGGTAGGCTTAGTTTGAAAAGTAATCGAATGCTATAATTTCCATTAAACTGATTTCCCACGAGCAGCTGCAAGTCAAGCCAGCAAATGTTGCAATGTTGATGACCGCCTTTGGTTTTTCCGGGAAAGGGTGGCAGTGGGGGAATGTGGGGGCTTGGAGCCGACCATTAATGGCCACATGCATAAAAACCTGCAGCCAACGAAAACCCAAAGAGGACACAGCTCAAAGGGAAAACCGGAGAGGTGGCTCCGGTGGCTTGGTAAATTCATGAAAATCGAACAGGACGGAAAATCCATCCACTGCTTCTCTCCCAGGACCTTTGGCCAAAAGTCATGAGTCTCAAGCTCCGAAATGCAAAGTAAATTAAATTTAACTACCAAACAATACCAATTCTATGCTGCTGGCAAATTTCAAGTAGTGAAAACCAGTCGGCATAAATAATAAAAAAATAACTTATTTAGACAACAATAATACCGACATTTAATTGAATCCGCTAGCAAAATAAGTTTGTATTTTCTGATTTAGACATGCCTCTACTAAGTAGAATGTTAGCACCGTTATCTTAAAAATCTACGTTCTGCATCGACTTTGTGACTTTGTTGTTAAACACACAATTTATTGCTGTTCGTTTCAAAGAGCTGCTGAAAATAAAAGCCCCATAAATAAAATACCGAAATTGCTTGTCAAATGGCCTAAAAAATACCCGACATAAAACATGCATTCAATCAATCATCAAGATGGCAAATGGTTAAAATCCGCTTAGGTTCTCAGTTTTTTTGTCGCCACCGCCGGCGATCGCCACGCCCCTCCGCCCACCGCTCCCCCATTCGAGACATAAACAAAATAACCCAAAACTGCCCCACTCAAGTGTCTTGTGTTTATAACCGGCGGACAAAGGGGCCAGGTCTGAGGAGAGAGTCGGAATCTGCTCGGCCAGTCTTATCACCGCTGGTCAGTCGTCGCCCGTGGTGGACTCCAAAGGGACTCTAACAAGTCCAAGGACTCTTCATCCGGGCTCCGAGCTCTCCTCTCTCTTCTGATCCCGATTCGGTTGCTGGTCCTGTTCCCGCCGCTCACCTAAGCCGCTTTGTGCATGCATGGTAAGAGGCAAATCGGGCTAAGCCACAGCTGCTGCTTTAAATTCTTTGGCCGTCTGGCTGGCACACTGAGAGAAAGTCCCACCCGCAAACCGCACCTTATGGTAAAATGCATTCAGATAAATGGGAATGCTCGTTTAGAAATTTAGAAATCTTGAAAACGATCTCTCAGTGTGTGACTTGCACTGGGGGAACGAAATGGAAAGGGGAAAAACGAAACCATGGCTGGGAAAATACAACGACGACTGTCACCTGCGACTTATGCAAATCACCAAACGACCAACGACCAAACAGCTGAAAATAATTTTCCACATTTCCGTTACAAATAAAAACCAATTCACTTTGCTAATATGGCCACACAGGCAAAGACTCATCCGGAATAGAAATGCCGCTCGCTTTTCCGAGCGTGGAAAAGCGGTGGGCAAAACTAACTGCGTTCCGCATACGCAGGCCATGCAAAAGTTTATGCACGCAACGTAATAATTTTGTTGCACAGTGTATGCCCTTTAATGAGTTGGGTTGCTTGCCTTTGTATTTAAACTAAAAAAGTATTCATCAAGTACTTATTTTGTCGAAATAAATGCAACAATTTGCATTATTATTTTGATGTTGATCTGCATGGCAATAAAAACACATGAAGTAGATAACGTAATTGAAGTTCAGTGAATAAACAAACAAACGAAATGGTCCACCATGCTGGCACTCATGGAACTCATATTAACACTAGCGAAGTATAAATCAGATATTATTATATATCATATAGTTATTTGGAAAGAGTATTTCTCCAAACGAGTTAGGCCCCACGGTCTTGGGATATTTCCATAAGCTGCCGCTTACCAACCCGCTAGATGTTTCTTTTTCGCATTTGTTGGATGTCAGTTAGTCAGTTTGTCAGTCAGTCGAGTAGTCAAGTGGCAGGAGCAGGAGCAGGAGTGGGAGCAGTGCCATTTGCAAGTCCTTAAATGCCTTTGCAGCTCGTCATTGTCGTTGGCATTGTGGCTGCACTTGCTGCCCCCTCCCCCCTTCGGGTTCGCCTTTGCCACCGCCTGTGCCGCCGGCCTTAAGCCAACCCCCTTTGGCCATGTTCCGTGTCGCTGGCATTGTCAATGCTTTCGACTTCCTTCCGCTGTGGCCAACAAATTCGAGCCGCGCATGCAGGCCGCGCAAACATAATCATCATTATTGCTGCAATCAGCATATTTGGCAGGCTTAAAGGCAGCCGCTGTCCTGCGGGAAAAACACGGAAGCATTGTGCATTTTCCCCGCACATACGAACACATATATATTGTGGCCCCGGTTTCCCGCAGTGTACCCCCTTTTGCTCTGCGTTTAGTTGTGTGGTTATGCTTAATATGCGTCATTAAAATGGTTGTTGTTTTTAGCGCACCACAGTGGGTAAACTGCCACAAAAATATGGTAACAAAAAAGAGCTATTTGTATGCTCTGAGGGTTCTTGCGGGTTCTGAGGTATTAAGATATTCCTGCAGTTCAGCCTCCTCTATAATGTAGCATCCCAACGTTAGTTGGCCACGCGAATATAGATTTTTTTTCATGTGACACGTCTACCGAAAATTGTTTTCAGTGTAACTGCCTGGGGCGAATGCAAGTGCGTGGGCTGGCCTTAGGCCCATCACCTGAACTCACCTAAAAAACTCAGCCAGCCAACACAGGTGCAATATGCAAATAACGAATATATTGCCCAGTGCATGCGATAAGAATCCATTGCGCAAAAATTAATTAGTCAATTTGCATGAAATTTATGTACAAAGCGCGAACAAACGAAACCAAAACGAGCCAACAGGCGGCTTTTCAAGGAGTTTGGGTGTGGATTTGGGGCTAAACATATATCTGACTCGAATCGGTTGAAGCCTTGAAAAGGCCACACAGTGCAACCACAATTTGTGAAGAGTTTCTTCAATTTAAGACCACGTGCGAAAAAGTAGCTTTTCCAATATTGTTATGTTAATCGTAATCGTAATCGAAAGTATTTTTTTAATCACATCACAGTCACCTGTGTATGAATAGTTTTTAAAGTGTTCTTTTTCACTTTTCACATAAAGTAGCTTTTCCCAAATTCAACTTGCTAGTCTCGGCTCATGTTTTTCTTAAAAAACCAACTCTGATTAAACAGAAATTGTATTTGAGGGTATTTTTTTTTTGGTCATATCACAGTCGCCTATGTCTGAATAGTTTTTGAAGTGCTCTATTTCTGTTTTTAACCTAAAGCAGTCTCGGTCTCGTCTCATGTCTATCGTCATCGTAAGTAATCGAAAGAAATTTGCTTAGTCACATCACAGTCGCCAGTGCCGGAATAATTCTCTTACTTTTCACATAACTTTCTACAATGAGACTATACCGAGCATTTGATTCCGTAAGTGAATGGATGTGTGTGAGTGTTATACATGAATTAATTGCATTTCGGCAGGATTTCCCAGCGAGGGCCCTTGGCCGCCAGGACGTGCACATGTCGGGTCACTGGGACGTGCACTGCGACGGATGCGGCAACAGCAGACTGGTCCACTATCGCTACAAGTGCCTGCGCTGTCTGGACTACGACCTCTGCTCCACCTGCAAGGAGAATGGGGTCTCCAACGGGCAGCACGATCGCGCCCATCCACTGCAGTGCCTAATGGATCGTGCCGCCCTTGAGCTGCACTTCGCCGGGGAGGCCATTCCGACCATGTGCGCCGACAGCTTCACGTGCCCCGTGTGCGGCAAAATGGGGCTGTCCCTCGAGGACCTGAAGGAGCACTGCAAGGCAAAACATCGCCTGACGCGCACAGTCGTTATTTGCCCGGTTTGCGCGGCGGTGCCATCGTCGAATCCGATTCGCATCGCTCACATTGCCAGTCACTTGATCTTCATGCATTCGTCCAGCGCTCAGCGGGATCCGGAGCCCGCTTCCAGCTCAGTAGCGCAGGCTGGGGGCTTCCGTTGGCCCCAGGACTCTGCCGTGGGCTCGGGCACTGGAGATGGCACTGGCATTGGCACAGTGACCCAACAGACTTTTCCCACCTCGCAAACTCCGCAGGTGCGCTTCCTGCTGCCCAGAAACACGGCCCCCTTGGCCGATTCCGAGGATCTCAGCGATAATGAGAGCTTGGAGCTATGAGTCCTTCGAATCAGAACCACAAAGGAGCACTCCACTACAAAATGTTTACAAAAGACTAAACAACAACAAGGCAAACGAAAACAAGCATTTGCATCGTTACGAAATTCGCATACGAAATTATAGAGTTCGTTTTTTCATTTTCATAATGAATGACGAATATTGAGAATAACTACACATTCCGTTTACACACACACACACACAATCATGTATTGTCGTGCTTCTGCTTAAATATATTACTTCGTTCGATTCAAGATTCAATTCCTAGTAGCTGCCTAGTTGCAGCCCCCAATTAATTAGGAAGGCTCTCTGAGACTCGAATAGCCCCCATTTCCCTCCCAGACGCCAATGGTGAGGTATTACTCCTTGGGCTCCTCGGGTCGGGAGCTCAAAGTGCTTTTGTTGCTTTTGCTTTGGCTGTTGCTGTAATCCGCTTAGAGGTGGAAACCTTTTGTCATTATAAAAGGATTTCAGGCCTGACAGAATTTCCATTTGTTGCGATTCGCCGCCGTACAGCCTGCAAGCTCAGTTAACTTTTGCCTTCCCTCACAGAAATTAAGATTCAAAAACCGATATTTTGCCTCTCCAATTATAAAGGTAAGCACAGACAAAGCGTTTCCAGATAAATTGCCAATCGAACTAGATAAAATGAGCCAAGTGTAAATAGTGGAAAGGCGCAGATAGGCCACGTCTCCAGGTCCCATCTGCACTGTGACAAATTTCCGTCTGCATGTTGATTCTGCATATAAAATGAAAAGCACATCTTTGCTTTTGTCGAATGACGTTTTCTCAGTGTACTGTGGAGTGCACGGCAGCGTCCAGCCGAAAACAAAACAGAGTAACCAGAACACCAGCTTTTGGCTCCTTCCTCCTTTGATCCTGGCGTCCTGCGCTGCATGCGTGGCTGATGGTTGACAATAGATAGACATGGACATCGACACAGCCGGCATGCCGTGCGTCCTGCGTCCGACGTCCTGTCTCCTGTATCCCAGCCATTTCCCCCGGATATTCCACACCCCCTGCGGAGTGGTCGTTATGGCTAATGAGTATTTTGAGGCAGAATCGAGGGAATCGTGTTCACTGCAAGCTATCGGCCGGTGGGAAAGGGTTAAGGCCCCCAGTCGTAAGTGGAAACGGAACTCTCAAGCGACCCGCCGCGTGCGTGAATCACGAGTGGGGGGCTAGAAGTTAGTTAAGCACTGGTTAACCGGAGCTTATCAATTGTATTATCACATGCTATTACTACATATCACATCCATCACTACCTGATACTAATTAAGATCCCTTCACAGAAGTATGTATTTTTATGGTTCTATTAGCGTGTTTTTAGCTGCTCTTTGGCTGTGCTCTCAGGGCTTTCGCCTATGGCTTGCCTCACGCTGCCATCTCAAGTGGCAGGCTTAGCGCGCCTAAACCCCTTTAAAGCTAGCCGTACCTCCTTTGTGGGGCAATTCGGGCGACGCCACTGCTGCCTTTCCACACAGCACGCATACAAATGACAATAAAAGCGAACGACTTTGGTTTTTGGATTTTGCGACTTGCCTGAGCCTCTCTCACTGCGTTTTTCTGTGTGTGCTGGGCAGGGGCTTTGGGGCCTCCTAATCAACCCCTTCCACAGCAATCCCCTATCGACTCTGCCCCTTGAAGAGCTGCCACAGTTTTGCGACTGAAAGTTGAACCGCAATCGACATCGCTGGCCGCCACACGCTTGCACAATTTTTAATCATTGCTTCGGCATTCAGAGCTGGTCCTTCAAGCCCTCTTTCCTCCCTTCCCCCCTTTTTTGTCCCGTCCATGGCTAACCCCTTTATCGCCGCCTCTCTACGATCCAGAGGCATTGTTGTGAGAAGGACGAGAGCACATAAACATGTATGGCAGCAGGCGGAGAACATGCACTGAACAAAACTTCTAACTGGCTGTCTTGAAAGCTGCAAGTATATATACAAAACTTACTTCATAAATCCCTATTTAAAATCAATTTCGAAACCATTGCGACAAACAGCATATACATAGTAAGGCTTTATCTTTTAAGTTATAGTTAAATTGGTTTCGGTGTAACAAGGAGCAGGAACAGGGTTTGGGCCCTGGATCCTGAAACGTGGGTTCCCAAGGAACGGGAATGGGCACTGCGACCCCGGATAGCCCAGATACTGGGCTTATTGTCCGGGCCTAGGCTTTGGGTCCTTTATCTTGTTTCTAACTCATTGGATCGCAAAAACGGTCTCGTGTTCACCTTAATTGGGGTAAACATAAGTTCTGATTGCCCCGGCAGGGTTGCAGCACCAACACAAAAAAAAGGAGTTACCAGCGACATTTTTCTTTCTCTTCCACCATTCTTGGGCTATCCTCGAAAGGAATTTGCCCGTTGTCTGGCCAGGAAAGTCGAGTCAAGTCAAAAGCCAAAGTCAAAGACGAACGTCGAACATATCCAATTAGAAGGCCGCAAAGGGCGGTCGGGCAATAGAGAGAGGGTGGCAACCCTACCGTCCATTGTTGAAAGCAGATCACAGCGCCCAGATAGAAATTGTTGAACGTGTAATTTTTATTTATTGCATACAATTCTGTTAAAACAAATGATAACAATATTGGGACGGGTGTTTTCACATGGAGCGTACACTCGAGCTCACAATAATAGGAAATGTTTATGTTTTTCCAGAATGAATTTTAACGTTTATGTATTCTATTAAATGTCATTATCAATATATATTTATTTAATACAATTGCAATTTAATTGTGAGCAAATGAAGCAATCAAAGCCTTAAATGATATTTTTTTTAGCAAATTATATAAGTAAATATATCGAATAAGGTTTTTAGAGCGGTTAATCCGTTTATTATTATACAGCCGTTCCTACTATAAACCGACTTTTTGTTTGCCTATTGAAACGCAAGCAATAAATGCTATTGTTTTGCACACAGCTGTGAGTATTTAAAATAAATGTTCAACTTTGGCCGCACACAAAAAGGTTGCCGCCATGCAAAAAATGTTGGGCAACTTTTGAATTGAAAAAGCGTTTAGACATTGTTCGCCTTTCTGTGTGTGGGCAACTAAATGATGGGGAAACTATAAAAATTTCCATAACAATAATAAAAGCAACGAAAAAGGCTCCGCGGCGTTTCAGGACCCGAAAAGACATTTATTCATTTCAGTTTTGAAAATTAGCATAAAAGTAAAGGCTCACATAAGGGATGATGTCTGTGTTCGGGATGAAGTTGGGTGCGAAAGCGTTCTAAACTTTTGGCTTCTCCGCTGGGTGGCATCCTTCTGCGAGGGGGATGCAGGGTACAGGATACAGGATACAGGGTACAGGATACAGAATACGGGAGAGCGATGAGCTACAATCACGGCATGCGAGCGTTTGATAAGCATGAAAAACGTGATAATTTTAATAAAACCAAATGAGCCGCAAAATCATACAACCAAATATAAAAATGAACAGGCAAGAACAACAATAAAGAGCCGGGAAAATCGGGCTCAACATCGCAGATTTTGGCAAGGTGGGTAATGAAGCGCCCAAATGTATGTCACAGTTTCTGTTTGCTAATGCGGAAACTTTGTCATTGCGAACAATCTGCTTGGAAAGAAGTTCGTTGCAGGCGGGGAGATTGTATGATGTAATTTTTATTGCAGAACTAAGATACAAAAAAAATAGAAGATGGCTTTAAAATATAAAATACCAAGGAGACAAATCCTGCTTTCAATTAAATTAGTTTTAAAAAAAAGTTGGAATAGATTCTCAAAGCCAGAAAATACAAAATAAGTTTGTCTCGACTGGTTTGTAATTCAATGATGAAAAATTTGGAGCAGCAACGAGTTGGATAAATTATAAATTGTACCTCTTTGATGGCCACTTCAAACGGATTTAATCCTACTATTGCTAATCTTGTTAGCCAACCAAATTGACCCGAAAGTATGCCATGAAATCTGTTATTTGCCAAATGAGGGAATTTGAGTCCTAAACTATTGCTTACAAACAAACATGCCATGCTTGCCCGCAAAAAGCGGACCAAAAGGCCCAAGCTAAAAACCCCTTGTGTATCTGTCATACCTTTGAGAAATGTTGCTTTTTTGGCAGCTTGAGGGCTTAGAAGCAATAACTAAACAAAGGCGAAATGACCAACACATTTTGCGCCCCAATAAAACTGTCAACATTATAAAGCGCCACTTAAGAAATGAACAAAAGACGGGCCCAAAAGGTGGGCGCGTCAGTGGGGAAAAAACAATAATCATAAAATTAAAGCCAAGCCAAAAAGGCAGGCGAAAATTAAATAAATAACAAACAAAAAAAAATGGTAAAGCCAAAGCAGAAATAAAAACAGAAAAGCTACAAAAAGTTATCAGCTGAAGGGGTTGGCTTACATGTTTAGCATGAGGCACACACACGCCAGCACACTGGAAAAAAAAAACGCACCGACCAACAAACAGAAGCGTTGACATCGTTGCTGAAAACTGCCACTAAATGACAGCAAATGAGGGTCAGCACACACATGCGCCACACCTCCGAGCCAACTAAATATTGTAATAAAACGCAGAAAAAACACAGACAGGATGGTGCATTGAATACCAAGTGATGGAGGTTAGGGATTCCCTGTACTTCGTTGATTTCATTTCGATTTATTTACCAAAAATTACTTTAAATACTAACAAAAGAGGGTTCCATTCTATTAGAATGGTTACAAATGATTAAATATTTCGTGTGCTAAATCGTCCTTTCTTTATTTTGAATACCCTGTATTCATAGCGTCTATAATGAGGAGAGAAAACACACAAAAAGTGAAAAAACTTGTTTCACCCCATTCACTTCCATTGTTTTTTGCTATATTTTCTTTTTTAATGAATTGACCGTAAAATGAACTTGTTGATGAGCCTTATGAGCTGACCAAAGTGCCGCGCCCCCTTCCACGACGCCTTCTTGGCGTGGTCATTTGCAATAAAAAAGGATTATGAGCTGAAGGACAGTCCCGAAAAACAAACAAACACACACGCTAGTACCCATAACAGCGTGTAGGAGAAATACAAGCACGGAGCATATAAATATTTATAAGTGTGTGCGTTGTGGGGGGGGGGGGGTCAAGTGTCAGTGCCATTTAGCAACTCGGCACACACACTCGCTGTGGACAAAAAAAAAGGTGCGTCGCTCCCATTAGCCTCGTCCTTTGGCCTTGAACCCAAAAGAACAGAACCCGAAGACCGAAAACCCTGAGAGGCGGCAGTCACACAGAGACATAAATATGGCCAACAAATCAACGAACAACAAGGACGAAATACCAAACGGTAATCGAATGTAAATATATTGTAAAGGTCTTTTGTTATTCAAATTATACATATGTGGGGAGTATATTTGATCACTTATGTATGAATGATATATAAACATAACTAAGTATTTTTTAAATCTATCGCCTTGGGATCTTTAAAAGTTTCCTTTCGATTGAGCAACGCAAAGCAACTCAACAAAAACTTTGATTGTAAAGAATACAGTTTATTAAGGGCATTTGGCCCCGGAAAAAGTGCCCCTTTCGCCAAGTTTTGGCAATTTAAGCAATTCAAGCAATTCAAGCCCCTGACTAACTGACTGTGCGTGCTTAAACATTTTGCGGGGCCTTTTGTCGAACTTACCGACTGCAATCCCGACTCGTACATTACCGCAACGTTGTAAACTGCTGTTGAGTATTTTTCTATTATTGAGGAACGCGGCTCGCTTGATCAGCAGGATTTTGTGTTTAATTTCATGAAAGTGCCTGCCAACGTCAGCGCCATTTTCCTCGTTTTTCCTGCCGGATGTTTAGTGCAAACTTTAGTTTTTCCACACTTTCCACTCCCTTTCCACCTGCCCCCATAGACCTTTGTCGTTCGGGCTTCAACTTCAACTTTTTGCCGGCTTCTGTCGTGTTTCCTTCTGTTTTCCCCTTATATTTTCCTTTTGCCTGCGCCTGTGAAAATTTGTTACGCCTAATGGCCAGACAAAGGGTATGGGTGCCACTATTTAAATACAATGAGCTGTATGCTTTTTCACCAATTTTCGTTGGCTGCCAAACTTGAGTAAGAGTGGCTCAAAAATGCAAATCAATTTAAAATTAAGTGAATGGCTGCAGATTATGGTAAAAGAATTGCTCATTTATATTTAAAATACTGATTCAAGCTAAAAAATGACGCCAGTGCTTTAATGTTACTAATTTCAGTTTAGGCATTTGGGAGAAGCCTAAAAACCTGAAAAGGGCATCACACTTTTAATTGGAGTCTATAAAGGCATTCCACATTCCTGCGTTTCCCCCGACTCGATGTTCAATCTAGCCAAGTAGTGTTTTGCCCCCCATTTTCCATTCCACAAAATTTTCACTTTACTGGATTTCGCTTTTCCTTCTTCGTCTTTTATGCCCATATCCCCTGGCTCCTATCGTTTTTCGGGGCAAGAGATTCGTTTCGTGAGTCACGCAAAGGGGGGCCAAAAAATTCAAAAATGAGTGGCAAAAATGCATACAGTGCCTGTCATTATTTTTGTGCAGTTTGCAATTGCAAGGGAGTTTGCAAGCTACGTAAAAGGTTAAAGGGCGTGATTGAAATTTCCGTTTGCTTAGCCGGGTGAATGGGGCGTATGAGTACTGTTACTCTTCGCATTTCAACAGGGTCGCAGTGTATAAATACAGGGAATCCAGAAAGGAAATGGAACGGGAATGCTTACCAAATCTTTAATGTCATCAACTTCTTGGCGAATCAAAGTTTTTGGCTTTTGGGGTTTTGTAATTATAAACACGAAGCTGTCACCATCAATGTCCAGCATTCATTTGTTTGCCATTGGCTAGCTGATGACACCCAGCTGTCTCAGCACCCTCCCCTGATCCCCTGCTCACGACCCTCCTCGCGACCCCTGACCCTTCGGGTTGATTAATGAATGTGGCGACAGTCAGCGATGACATCGATTCCTGACACTCTTCGCCGAATTCACCAGCGCTTTTTACGTAATGCGAGGGTAGCCGGAAGCGGAAAAGCGAGACCAGACGGCATTAAAAGTCGGCAAACACAATGACATCTGCCGCAACGCCTTTGGCTGCACTGTAAAAAATGGCCACCTAATTGGAAATTAATGAGCACTTGGATAAAATAATCCAAATGTACTTAATTCATTTTTCAAATGATTACCTGTTTGCAAAATGTGCAAGAAGCGCAGCAGTTCGTATAAGAACATTCAAGAAAAGGTTGCAATTTCGGCCAGTGTGGACATGCTCTTGTGCAACTTAATGCCCGGCCACTTGACTCCGCTCCTGCACCTCTTGGGCCCAGGCCGCCTCTGTCTGGACGTGGACATTCATTTCGTCTGGCAATTATTTGCAACACTTGCAGCAAAACAAAGACCAGGACGGAATAGGATGGAGTGCAGCAAGTGGATGCGGATGTGGAAGTGGATGTGGGAAGTGGAAAGTGGAGTGGGAGTGCACTGGATCCGAGTGGAGCAGCGACCACATTGCGCAACAAATCTTTTTGTGGCCGGGCACGTGACGAGGGCCGGATCACGTGGCGTATGCGTAATGCTATTTTGGGCCAAGGGAGCACGAAGATACGAAGATACTGGCTCCCAAAAACCGATCTGAATGATAAATTGTTTCAAGTTTGCACCCCTGATTGCCATTCAATTTCAAATTTTTAGTTTTCTTTTTTCTTTCTCTTGAT
The DNA here is from genome assembly GCF_016746365.2 of Drosophila yakuba. Taxonomy (NCBI): domain Eukaryota; kingdom Metazoa; phylum Arthropoda; class Insecta; order Diptera; family Drosophilidae; genus Drosophila; species Drosophila yakuba. The sequence continues at coordinate 5,680,039 of NC_052526.2, read as the reverse complement.
TTTTTTTTTTAAACGAAAATTTGCGACACATTTTCGGTGGACCACAAACTTTGGCCAACTTCGTTGTGGTCCACAAACGAGAGAAATGCCCCGAGCCAAAGAAAATTAATTTCGGGTTAAATCATTAGAAAGAAGTTTTGCTTTTTGGCCGGCAGGCATCAGAAAATTAGTGCTTTTGCTTTGGCTTTAGACACGTACACGATATCTGTAAACTATGGAACTTGGCAGTCATTTTCATTACTTGCATAATTTGCTTATGACAACAATAATTAGTTTGGGTCTGTTTTTTAAGATGCGCACAAAGCTGTTGCTAAAAAAATGTATTATAACCTGTGTGTTTCAAACATTTTCAACCGATTTTGTATATATGTACATGAAACCCATTTAATTCACAACAATTTCATTTGTATAATTTTCCTCATTCGCTGTCTTCACAGATCGCTCTCAGATTTCATTCGTTTACTTGCTAAGGAGTTTCATTAAATTCCCGCTTGACTTTTATCTCATGGCTAATTATTCTTCTTGTTCGTACTCTTGCGCTGCAAATGAACTTCGCCTAGAAAGAGAGTGGTAGAGGGGGCTAAATGAGTAGAAAGAGAAGAGCCGGAGAAATACGGCGAGTCTTGGCATCTCCTCTCATCTCATCCTCTCTCGTCTCCTCTCATCTGTCTCATTTCGCTTTGTTTTAAGTCTATTTTGTTTGGTTCCCTCATAAAACTCAACTTGAAGAATCCTGACAAGATGGGGGCCTCTGAAGAGGGGTGTGAGCAAAAGGTGGAGGGGGGGGGGGGGGGGGGGGGGGTTTCAGGACCACCAAAACACGGTGGGTGAGCGTTGTTCTTTGAGTGTCTACTTCGATATTTACGACATGACTGAGATTTTAACTTGCGGAAAAGTTCGCCTCAAAAACTTCGTTGCCTTCAATTGTATTTGCTAGTGGTTGTTGTTGCTGGTGTATTCTTGTTGTAGTTCTTCTTAAAGCTATTGTTGTAACTGTTGTTGCGGCTCGCTGCTGCATTTGTTGCTGTTGAAAGTTGTTGTTGAAAGTGTTGGTGTATCTGTTAGTGTTCTTCCTCTTTTTGGTTTTGTTTTGCCACAAGGATTTTGTTGCTGCTATGGGCTATGGTGATATAGTTGTTGTTGTTGTTGTTGTGACTAGCAAGTAAATGATAGCTCCTGCTGCAATGAAGCTGCCAAGCCGCAACTTGTCGCTTGTTTTCTCCCTTAGCCGTCGGTTTTAATTGTCACATATGCTTAGTGCTTACGCACATTCATATGTCTACATATATGCATACATAAGGCGTTTATATGTGTATGTGTGTATATAAAGCATGTGCCAACGCATATATCATTCCCTGGCCACGCCTACACACATGTAATGCTACCCGCCCACTTGTTTACCGCTCGCTGGCATTTCGTTCGCCCACCAGTTTTCCCTCTCACCGCCTGATTTTCATCCAGAAATAAGCAGTGGGCGTGGCGTGCGCCCTGCATGCCCCCACCAAGAATCTCAGTGTCTCAGCATGTGTATTTGCACTTGGCAACTTAACGCTGAGGTTTCGTTTTAATAAGTTTAACAAGTTTCTTGGCATAATTTGCGGTGCGTCCCCCGCGACCCACCTCCTGCACTTTGCCCGGCCAGCGCTCTTGCCTCGTTGCCTCCTTGCCACCTCCTACTCCATCCATCCACATCTATTTGCCACCCTGAACTGCATTTTCCTGGCCCGCTAGCCGCGGGCTGCGAACTGTCGGAGGATTCTGCAACAGGTCCCAGCTCGAAAACCCAGTCTCGAGTTTCGCACGTAGCCAAACACGCCTGAAATGCAACGCCAGACTGGCAAGAAAAAAAAACAACAAGAACAAGAAAAACAAAAATGAGAAAAAGGGCGATATCACTGTGGGTCGAAATTAATGCTGCAAGGTCTCAATAATAATGAGCTTTGTGACTATATAATCACGAAATCTTTGCTTTTAGCGAGAAACTGAAAATGGTTAATGGGCGATGGGCAATGGCAGAAAAGTGATATGACCAGAAATGTTGCACGGTTGCACGATTTCATCAAGGGCTAAAGTATCCCCCCAGGAACTTGGCTTTAAACTCGCCTCTGGCCACACTGTGTCGGTGTTTTATAATTTGAAAGACGCAACCACCACCACCCACCCACCCCATCGTTTGCTGCTTTCCCCGTGTCCTGCTCGTTGCTCCTCGTATCCCCGTCTAACGAAGGGAAATTCCATGCGGCGAGCATACTTTTGTTCTTATCAGACTGTCGGGGCTGCTTTGAAGTCGCCTCCGCCGCCATAATTCAATTAAAATGGCAGTCGAGGTCCAAGGCAGCCACATCCTGTTTCAAACGACTCCTGCCCCACTCCTAATGTCCCTACCACCTACTCGCTTCAGCTCGCTTCTGGCGAGGACATTGTTGTCGGCGATTGGCTTTAAGTCTTTAAAGGAATTGCAGACTGTTGTGGGTGGGGTGGGGTGTGGGTGTTTGGTGTTTTTGGGGGAAAAGTCCAGGCGCACATAGGCTGCGGCTGCTCGGCATTTGCATGCAAACAATGACATGCATAAACAAGTAGCAGAAACAAGGACCAACGATGATGGGACGCCGACATCCTCATAACGGAGGAGCCACGCTCGGACACGCCGAACGGTACATGGAATATGGGAAATGGGAAAAAGAGGGCCACTGTGATAGGCAAGAAGAAAGCCGGTCGGAAAATGGGGGAAAAGCGTCTGCATCGCATTTTGTCCATTGTCCTTGACCAGACGGCCGGTGTGGGGATGTGTCCAATTGCTGGCATCGCGCCTAACGCAATTTCTCAGGGCTGACTCACTGAAAATCACAGTGACTAGCAAGGATAATAAACATGTTTAATAATAATGCACTCGAAATAAAACCCTTTTTTTTTGGGGGGCTTATATACAGAATCACACGCATGTATATCATTCCCAGAATAGAATCCTTTTGTATATTGTGCCCGGCACAGTTTCCATCAGTGGGCATCACTGTTGGGCATATCAGAGTTATAGAATCGCAACGGGCCTATCGGATTCCACCCATCTCCTTTCCTTTCAAAGTCCTGGCTGCGAGATTAGATGAATGATGGTATCGCAGAAGGACACCTTTGATTCCGGTGATTGGGGGATAATGATAATGACGGCGTGACATGGATGGAATTTGATTTCCAATTTTGTGCTGCTCTTGATTTCAGCCGGCAAAATATCAGCTCCAGCGAATATATTACAACGTTGCCAACGGGGCCGATGGGAAAACCAACTCTATTATTTTACACAATTAGGTAAAACCGCGTATCACATTCTCGTAAATCTACCTCGCCGTTACCCAGTCATCATTACATCTGACATCAACGTTTCGCAATTCCAGTCATTGCACTTGGGCTAAAACCCTAAACTTTCAATTCCCGCGCGAAACTTGAAGAACTTCAATATAAAATCCCTGGACTTCCATGAAATTCAATCAGCACGTCGGGCGGATGGTTCAATGAGTTCCTTCTGCCTCCCCAAAAATTTCTGAGCCAAGCGCAACGCGCCAAAGTCGAGAGCTTAGCGAGAATTTAAATATGCGAGCTGCATACTTTTAGGGGCAGGCAAACAGTGCGTGCGAAAAAGCACCGGCCATGGACGACGGGGGCGTTGGGGTTGGGGTTGGGGTTGGGGGCGTGCCAGGTGGGGAGCATTCAGCAGGCATTCAGCGCAATGTATTAGAAGGCCACGTGGCCGCTGTGATTGTTGTTGCTGCGATTTCCAAATCAATTGGCAAACAGAACAACAAAAGCGCAAACACAAACAGGGAATTTAGTGTGTGCTTGTGTGAGTGTGTCTGGCTGAGTGAATACGGTGTGTTTGTGTGCGTAGGCACTGCGAAAAACTATACAAATTATAAAATATATTTGCGAATTGGGAAAATTACGAACGAATAATAAAGAAATTTACCAAGATTATGTACATTTAGCTGGGAGAACTTTGAAGTATTTCCGGACTTCAAATACAAGGCCTGAGAAAACGATTTTCGGAAAAAAATGCAATATTTACGATTGGTATTTTCTGCATAACTTCTCTAAAAATGGTCAGAAAGTTAAAACAATTACGGTTCTTTACTCTTAATTACCAATAATAACCTTTTCAACAACTGTGCCAAATTTTCGCATTTTTTGTAAGGGGTAACATGATCAAAAATTGCAAAAAATGTGAAAAAATTACAATTTTTTTTGAAAACACAGTTTGATATGAAATTTTATTACGAATTCAACGAGGTATAGCATTCCATATTTGGACCACTTATTCGAATGCTGTGATCAAAATACTGATAATTATTTACGCAAAAAAACAGAAAATCAATTTTTGCCAAAATTTCAATATTTACGATTGGTATTTTCGGTATAGCTTGGCTAAAAATGGTCAGAAAGTTATAAGAAATACATTTTTGTATTCCTAATTACCAATACTAACCAACCAAATCACTTTTTGACCGACTCTGTTCAAATAATTATTGGTCCAATTTTCGCATTATTTGTAAGGGGTAACATCATTAAAAATTGCAAAAAATGTGAAAAAAAATTAATTTTTTTTTGAAAACACAATTTGATTGGAAATTTAATTAACTCAACGAGGTATGACATTCCATATTCGGACCAATATTTAAAATTTTCTGATAAAAATACTGATATTTATAGTTGCAAAAAACACAGAAAACAAATTTTTCACGACTTTTCAATGAAATTCTTTATTTTCTAAGGTTTTTTATTTATAACTTTAGTTAGAAAAGTTACATAACTAAAAGAATGGCCGCTTTGTGAAGCGAATTACCAATGATAACGATCGTTATTACTTTGCTGCCTCAGAGAAATTAATGTTGCTGCAATCCAAGCCCTTTTTTTTCTCAGTGCCGCGTGAGTTGTGCTTTGGCGGCATTTACTCGGTGCAGTAACATAAATTACCACAGACGGCGACCGCAGTGGATTCCCCTCCGCTGACCCATACGACATAATAAACGGGACAGGTCGCGACCGCTGAAGAGGGCGTCCGTGGGCGGCTGTGAGCAGGGGCGTGGCTTGTGGTGAGGAAGGGAAAGGGGGGCTGGACGGTGGCGGTGGGAAGGGAGGACCGCAGACGAGCCACTGCAACGTTTTGCGGCTTGCAAATTATTTACTTAATTGCCAACGAAATGTGTCTAATGAGCCAAATGGCGAAATGCAATGAATGCCAATGCGAGGTCCTGGAAATGGCACAAAGGATTACCGATGCGAATGAACATGGCCATAAAAGTCGGCGGAGAGTTGCATTAAAATCGCGATTCGATGGAGGAAAAGTGGACCTGGATTTTAAGAATTTGCAATGCGATGCTGCGTTATTCATTATATTCGATATGAGACCCCAAACATATTGGCATCTAGGCAATTAAGTGAATCATTTCACGTTTATTTTTAATAAAAGGGCATTTAACGTTCGTTACTCGGCTCAGCTCCGGTTTTATTCTTTGCTTAGCTGCAAAATAATTTCCGGTAGACAATGAACAATCGAGAATCGAATTTTTGGGAACGTCACCGTCCAAGGACGAAATAAAGGAGGGACCTAGGGGGGCAGGGGCATCGGAGCAGGACGACGTTCGAAATGGTCATGTTTGCATATGTCGCTATGTCGCTTGTGTTCCGTTCCTGCCGCCCGGGGTTCGGAAAAAACAGGAGGTTATCGACGGGGGGAGGCGGCATGCCGAGGGCGTGGCCATATCGAACATTAGCTAAAACTCAAGTGAGCCGCAACGAATTGAAACGAATCGAAATTCTGGCCGGGAACGATGCAAGGAATGTGGGGCACACCAAAAGAAGCCCCCTTCTCGCCCTCCCCCTTGAAAGCCCATCGTGTGCGCTTGTACACTGAAAAAATGCCGTGTCTATGTTTTCAGATTCTACATGCAATACTTATGCCAATATTAAATTACGTATACTTTTTGTTGTAGCCTTCAGGGTTAAAAAAGAATATTGCGCAAACGACAAAAGTCGAATTCTGATTTTCTGATGCAAACGCAATATTTCTCGCAGTGGATTGGTGGGGCGCAGCATTTTGCGGCGTGTTTGTGCAGTGACAGCAACAGCGACAAAGTTGATTTATCAGTTTGCTGGCCATTAATCATCGCAGCGACAAGTTGGACAGCCAGCGGACCAGCTGGGGTCAAAGGCGCCCCTGCACCCCCTGGACCCCTTCGACCCCTGGAACCCCCACCCATGACGGTGCTCGGGTCTGACGGTCAACAATGTCGCTAACGCTTCAGCGCTTTGCCATTTTCTCACTCACTCGTCTTGTTTTCTTTTTGTTTTCCCAATTTTTATCTCTTTTTTGTTTTAGGAGATAATAAAACAAGCGCTGGGAGATAGATCGATTGGGGGATTTTCGGACGTGGTGGGGGCACTTCCTAATAACCCAGGAGAACACTGGCTTAGCAGGTGACACACCAGCGGTGCCGCCCCCTTTGCCACCTTACCACTTTGCCACTTCCGCCTCTCCGCCCTTTGGTTGGGCTTTTGCATTAGAGCATTTTCTTGGCTGCATTTCAATTCACAGCACATAAATCGACAAATCGCCGCTGGCTGCGAAACTTTGCGGCAGCCATGGGGGCCTCCTTCGCCCCGTAAAATATTCTAGCCCCTCTCATTCCAAAAAAAATCTATTAACCCACTGAGAGTCTGGAGGTCGAATATCTCTACATAACGTAGAATATACTTTTAACTCTGCCAGCAGTAAAAGTAATCATAAATAATTTGTATTGATTTACATTTAATTAATGCCAATTCATAATTTTTCGACTCAGTTAGCGTATGATAAAATTTGATACTTTTCCATCTATTTGCCCAATTATAAAATAAGCGTGTATTACTCGGGCGGGTTAAGAATGCTCAATGTCGTTTCCTAGTTCTTGGCCATTTATCTGGGCTGCACAGGTGACACGCAGTGGAAAATGTGCAAAATTGCTGGACATATATATTGATCTGCTACTGCTGCTGCTGCTGCTGCCCCTTCCCCCTTCTGCCCCTTCACCCCGTTAACCCCTGTCGCCCCAACCCGAGGCGATAGATGTTAAACGGCCAAATTCATGGCAACACATGCGAGCCAAAGGCAAAAGAGAATTCGCTGCCATGGGAGTCAGTCGATTCCTTGGCATGGCTTTCGCCGGTATCCTGCTGCTTTCGACCCCTCTCGTCTCATCTCCATCTCCGTCTCCGTCTCCATGTCCATATCCATTTCCGTCCTCCCCATCCGCCGCCTCCCCTGGCAGTCATGCCCATCCCAAGCCATTTCTCCCCGCCGGCAGCAATTAAAGCGCCGCCAGTTAAAGCCGACAAAGCGAATGCAAACAAGGAAATCAGCCAACGATCTTGGCTAAAACGGATTCGGGATGCTCTATTATTAACGTCGCAACACAGTTAGCAAACAATATAGGAGTTGGAATGATCGTCAGATCTAATTAGCATGAAAAGTTCTTGTTCATGCGTAGATATACAATTCGTTTACCCTTATATGCATATAGTACTCGTATGTAGAATATTTTAACTATTTCCCATTGTGTTTTATACCATTTATACCTTCAACAAATTAAGTTGTTAATTTTGATTCATGTAAGGTAAGGTAAGCACAATAGAAAACCGAAGCCAGTTTAAGGTTAGTGACCACTACTTCTAGGGAAGGCCCTCTCTATAGAACATATGCTAAACCAGCTCATAAACCATTTGTTATTCGCTGCCTGAAAAAATGTGGACTCCGAGTAAGTTATTTGCCGCCCAGCGAGGGTCTCTGGTTTTAGTCTGTTAGTCTGGTGTTTGTGCTGTGTGCCAGGCATAAATAGCACATGGCTATATAGCTATAGCCATGGCCATATATGTTAGAGTGGAGAGTGCAGAGTGGAGTGCCATGGCTATCCCACATGGCTATCTCCCCGCTCGCTGTGTGGATATTGCGTATGTTTACACAGGGCCGCAACCACCGAAAAGGCAGGGCGAGTGGTGCAAATGCGAGTGGTGCGATTGGCAGTGGGTTAGTGGAGTCACTGTCACAGTTACACAGTCACACAGTCACAGCCATGACTGCAGTCACAGTCACAGCCAAAACTAACACCACCATACATGGACACCAGCCGCGTGGAGATGTATCGTTTGTGTGCTTAGTGTAATTTTAACTAATTGCTTAATCAATAAATACATAGTTCAATTACTTTTATGACAGTCCACAAAGAGGATGAGTACATCCATCCTGGGGATTCACCAACTGGATTCACCCGGTATGACTTATATTTCAAACTGTTTATGTTGCACGAAATGCATTTTTTGGAGTATTAGAGATTTTTCCGCTTCTGCTCAGCGAATTTGGTACCAGTTTCGGTTGAAAAGCTTTATATTTATATTACGGGGAAAATATAAACATTTTCGCGAACACTGACTTTAATGAACAGTTCACAAAACTGTCAAAATTTTAAGCTGAGCCTGCCTAATTTTCGCCCCAAGCGTGTTGCCTTTAATTTGGTCATCGTTTCTAGTTTTTTTCTCTTTTCGCGAGGGGTGAACAAGGGGTATGGACCGTGTTTTTTGGGGTGTGAGGAAGTTTTGGTCAAGCTAAGCGGCTTAAAATTTCGAGCACACCAGTTGGCGACGTCAAATGGCTGCCATCAACGGGGATTTTCGGGCCCGCGGACTTACCAATTCAATGAACCCCCTTCTGACACGGGCTCGCGACGAACCTGAATTTCCCGACCCTCGGAAAATTCCCTAACGCCCGTAACACAAGCCTTAGCCAAATGCGATCACACAAAAACCCAATTAAAAAGTTTGCATTTTTATGCCTTAGCCCTGCGGAAAAAAAGAGCGAAGATGTTGCCCCAAAAGGGAAAAGCGAGGAAAATGTTGGGAAAGCGTCGAGGAAAACGCGTGCGGAAAACTGTTTGTCAAATAATTTTTCACAGGCCAATCGAGAGCTTACGCTGGGGATGTGGTATGCTGATAAGGCGGTACAATGATAGAGAGGCAGGAAAAGTGCCGTAAAAGCGGAAAATGGGCCGCCCATTCGGTGGATGGGGCGGGACGGTGCGGCCAGTCGAAGAAAATATAAATACGAAAAATAAATGGAATTGTGACATTTACGCGTTTTGCGAGCTTAGAGTGAGTTAATACTTTGGCACGTAGCGTGGAAAGGCGCGAAAACTGTGGGGAAAATGGTCGGTTGATGGAGAGGGGAAGAGGGGTGGTGTGGTGTGGGAAAGCATCTGTCACCAATACAGCCGGAAAAGCGGGAAACATCTCCAACTTACTTTTCCCAATTTTAATTATTTTTATTCTCATTTTTCTTTCCTTTTTTTTGCTTATTTTATTTCGTATCTTGTTGTATTTTCATTATTTTCTTGCAGTGTTGTTTTTGCCTCGCGCTGCTTGTGTATTTTATTTTTACATTTTTAATTAAAACGCAATTTGCACTTACTTAGAAAATCATTTCGGCTTTTTTGTGTCTGTCTTTCATTGTTTATTTATCTTAACTTGGCTCACTTTGTCGCCGATAGCTTTCGTTTCCTTATTCATTATTTCGCTACGGACTACATTTCTCCTCCCCATTTCACTGAAAGTATCAGAAATCCCCTCGAAGCACAAAAAAAATGTGGGAAAATACGAAATAAATAAATAAAAATAAAGATAAGTTTGTTTAATTATACATAACACCAACGACAACATTGCCACTAGGAAAATTGTTATACGTCCTTAGATGGCTTTTCCATTCTATTCCATTTGGTCATTATTTCCTTGCACTTTCGCACTGGTGGGCGTGGTTTAAAGTTAAAAAAAACTGGCAAATGCAATCGATTGTAGTGGGAGCTGTTTATTACACTGCCGTGGCCATCAAATAATCACAAAAGCCAACAAATTTAATAGCACAGCTCTCCAGTGCCGAAAATGTTGGCCTTTTGATTGTTCGTTTGCCAAAAGTGGCAAAATGTTTGCATAGTGCGAATTCGGCACTGAATGCCAGTGCATAATTAATATCGAGAGTTCGCGCTGTAATCGGGAATGGCGGGCGAAAATACGGAGCTGCGGACGGACCTATCATAATTCTAATATTTGGTTTTTGGTCGGGTCGGTTGGTCCATTGCAATTGGTGGCGCCCCTTTGTTTTGCTGTGTACATAATAAAATATGGTTTATCTCATTGATCTTAGCATGCCCACACGCGGAAAAAATACTTCTAGTTTTAAAATAGGCGTTATAAAATGGTGTTCATTTTGTGAAATTACTTGAATTGGAATTATGTAGTTTATCATTTCTAAGTATGCAAATTATATCAACAAATTTGAAGATCATATCAATAGTTCTATGGTGTACTCACTCTGAAAGTTCGAGAATTCTCTTGACGTGTACTTTTAAACAATGGAAAGTACCAGAGGTAGAGTCCGAGGGAAAGGGTGCCGCTCTTGCTGTTGAAAATGCCCAGGATATCTGGAAAATAGGAAAGGGAGAGGGCTAAGTACGGAAAGCATGATAACAATGGCGCGCACTGTACATAAGAGCACAATAGCTGGATAAACAGGCAGTGGCAAAGCAGAGGGAAATGCAGATCAAAACGCAGAGCATAATTTCAAATGTAAGTCAAAAATGTAAGTTACTGAAGTTAGGAGGAACATTTGAATGCGGTGGTTCCGAAAAATCCAAAAATATTGAATTTTCACATCTATCTATGTCATGCCCTAAAAGCCATTTACTTTGTGTCTATTAAATGCAATTTTCTTTAAAATAATCAGGTGATGTTGCGCCTAAGTCATCACTTCCAACTTAATTTATATCTGTTCTGTGCTCAACTTGCCACCCTCGTAGGGTCGCTTAATCTACTATAACTTATTTTTATCAGCGCCCTGCTTACGGCCGCATTCAAAAATAAATCCCTCTCATAAAGTGCTGATGATTTTCGGGAGGGGAGAGGGAATCATTCGCGAGGCGTTCAAGTCGGCACACAATTTAATTAAAATATGTCAGTGAGTTCCAGCCGCACCCACCACCCCCAAAAACAAGACAAGGCAAGACAAAACAACAATTGTCGCTGGGATAAAATGGCAAATTGAAACATTTTGCAGCCGTGACAGAAACGGGTGACAATTTTGCGACTGGACAGGACGAAGGCCTCCTTTTGGTGTTGCCATAAAACTTTGCAGCCACTTGCTCCACATTTCTCAGGACGCGCCCCTCACCCTTTACCACTCCTGCACCCCTCACCTGCACAAGAGGAACCCCCTTTGTTTTTGCGTTTTTAATTTTGCTTTGTGACAATCTCTCTGTTACTTCTCAGGATCCTGCTCCTCATCCTGCCCCACATCCTGCCATCCTCCCATCCTGCTGCTCATCCATGCTACTTCTTTATTTTTTCGCAATTGTCAACTGCCTGTCAGAAACGCCCCCGTCATCCCCGCCCCATCTGGACTACACCCTTGTGTTGTCTTCATTTGTGCAATTCTTTCTTTTTACTTCGCGTCGCCATTTGATAAGTTTGACAGCGGCTACTTCTCAGCCTCCCCTCGCTGCCGATGTAGATGCAGTGCCACAAAAATCTGAGCTAAAGCTTGTTATTTTGTTATACCTAAATAGAACCGATCCATGCATTACCTAAATAGACAAAATAACAGTCTGAAGCAGTTGAGTTGAAATTTCCAGGTACATTTACAGCGCTGCTTAAAACAATTTTTTCCAGTGCACTCTTCACTTTGTACCCCCCTCTTCGGCACTCTTTCTACTGTGTATTGTTGTGCAAATAAGCAGCGCTCAGGCGTCAAACTGAAAATAAATGAGCCAAAAGTGGTGAGCGGCTAAGGGCCAAAGAAAGTGACAGAGAAAGGGGCCAAAAGGGTGGTGAAAGCGGGGTGAAAGTGTGGTGAAGGAGGGGTAAGAGGGGCCGGGCAGCCAGGGGATTGTGGATGATATTCTTGTTGCTGAAGTGAAAACAAATTAACTATCTCACGCTGGGTTTTTGTTACCAGCCGGAGAATAAGAGCGCTGGCGAGGGAAACAGGGAGTGGGGGAAAGAACTTGCCAGGATGCGGAGACAAAGACGCAATCGCTAGGCGCAGGCAAACACTCGCCGAAATGGCTCCAAGGATTGTCCAAGCTGACAGCTCTGTTTATTCAGCATTACGCTCGAAAAAAATATTCTTGGGGGCAGAGCTACAGTACACGGCACTATTAAAATATGTGGATTCTATTTGCGGGACATAAGGATGCCTGTCAATGTCTCACAGGATAACTGCAGGCACTTTAGGTAATCCACATAGTGTTTACTTGTCCGGTTTGATCTCTTCTGTTAAAGACCGATAAAAGTCCAAAATTAAACTATATAATAAAGCTAATTAATGCATTTTAGCTAAATAGTTTCTTTCTTCATAACTACAGACTTTGCCCTGTAAACTTTATTACGCAAAAGATGTGCATTCCTAAAAAGCTCAGTGTATACTTAGCATCCTGGACACGGCGTTCTTTGCTCGCTCTATCACTTCCATTTCGTTTGTCTTTGCCACTTTGCCTCATTGCTTTGAGCTGTCCGATACTCTATCACCTCAGGAGTCGCTCAGAAACTAAGCATCAAATGTGACACACCAAAGTCGTTAGCTGGTTTTTTGTTTAATTCAATTTACATATTCCTCTAAACGGGTTTTTAGTTGAAGCCAACTAGACAGACATCAATTAGAATGTCACCAGTATCCTCAATGTTTTCATTTATTTTCGTTTGAAGAGCATTTGCCATGTCCATTACGACTTTCTGTTCTCCATTGCTCTCCTTTTGTTGTTTGCTGTCCAATTTCGCTGTTCGCGATTTGGTTTCATTTTGTGCTTTTTTTGGACTGCACCTGTTGATGAGCTGCAAATGAGATTTGGCAAACACTGAGGATGATGAAGCAAGTCCCAAGAACAAGATGATGAGCAAGTCACCAGCTGAAGTGGCGTTTTATGTGCACAATTTTATGCTAATGCCTTGGCATGGAATTAGCAAACAAATCCACGCACAACTTTAAGCCAGTTGACATACACACACAGACACACTCGTTTGGTGGTGGAAAGGGGGGGATGTAGAGTTTTCCAGGAGACACAAAATGGAAAATATGAATGGTGCACTGAGGAAAATTGGACAACAGTGAATAATATGATTGCATACTAGCAGGCAATTTGTGATCTATACTTAATGGATGAAATCAAATCCATTAAAGGCATCTGAGTGAAAGCTTTAAAGTCAGCACGTAACTCTGGTTTAACTAAAGCGGCTATTCAGAAACATTCCCAACTAATTTCTCACCATGTACTACACACACTTTCAACAGAGGAGTACCGACTATGCAAAGGGGATTCTGGGCACGAGGATTCCGACGTGAAGGGGGCTGCAAACTGGGTGGTGGTTAGTAGTAGATGGGAGATGGTGTCACCCATCCAAAAGACGAAGTCGAGTCGCTAAGCCAGTTGGCACCAGTAACAATAACTTAACAGCCAGCAAACAGGGAAAATCTGCTGACGAGCCACTCCCACAGCAGCCCCCCTGATCCCCCTGATCCCCCTTGAGCCCCGCTGACCCCCTTTGACCGCCCACGAATGTAACATTTCAATTGAAAGGATTTACATTCTGTTGTTATGCTTTTCAACATTTTTGTTTTACAGCTAAGGTCGGCCAAAGACAAGTCATAATTGTGTGGTCTGCAGTTTCTGTTTCTGGATTTGAGATCGGGATCGGGATTTAGGGGGATGTCGTTGGCCACCAAGACAACCCCTAAGTGGAGGGTTTGTCATCGAGTTGTCTTCGGCTTCGCTGTGTGGCTGCGGATATTTAAAAGTAATTGGGCAGTTGAGTGATGTCTTAAGGGCGAACAAGTTGAAGCATCTGGAAATGTGAGCAGCGCTGAAACTTAATAGAATGAATAGAGGACTGAGCATGATGTTTCTTTTGTTTTCTGTTTTTCGGAATTTCATAAATAAAACAGACTGCAAGTGCAACTTGCAACAGTCCGACGCCAATCGCACTTAATTTGCGAGTGATTCCGCGATGATTTAGGGGGATCGCTTTCCGACAGCTTCCACGCTCCGTTGGCCATTAATTTGGATGAGCTCGGGTTCAGTTCAGTATGCCCGGGCCCGGATCCGGAATCATCGGAAGTCGACTCGAAAATTTAGCCCCGGGTCGGTCGCTCGACTGATTCACTCATTTATGCAGTTGCTTGTCTAATGGCATTTTAATTGTCTCATGCGAGTTTGCCCGTTTGCCAGTGCCATCATTGGCGTGCGCCACCTAGCGGTGGTGGCAGCCCGCTCCAGTGCCCGCAAAAGTTCCGCCCACAAGTTCGCAACCAGAAGTTTTTATTTCGAAAATAAACTCATTTTAAATACTTTTGCCAACAATTTGCCATAATTTGGCTCATTTCCTACAACACACGACGCTGCCAGCTTTGTCACCAGTGGTGGGGCTTCAGTGGGTTAAAGCGGGGGTTGAAAATGTTTGTGTGGGGAGGGGAGGGGAATGGTTTGGGGGCCAAAGCGGTGACTACTGCAAACTTTTGCGTGTGCTGTGCCAGGGGCGTGGCAGCACCTCCCCCGCCTCCTTTTATTGCTTGCACATTTTGGCATTGTGTGTTAAGTTCTTAAGCGCTCCCAAAAACTTGAGCCCGTGCAGGCAACCCTAAGGCGGCAACCCCACAAGTGCCACGCCCCCCGACTCCCACCCTCCGTCGTATAGAAAATAGTTGAAATGCGACAGTTGCACGTGGCACCGAATCGACTCTGAAGAGACCCTTTGGAACTGCAAAAGATTGTTAGCTACTCCACAAATATTAACATTTGAAGATATCAGCTTGGAGACCATCAAAGAAGCTAATGCTGATTTTAAAACCTTGAATATTATATCTAATTTGTATATTAGTATCTGGAGTCTACAAGATGGCTTTCAAAATGGTTTGACTTCGGCACTGGCACCGTTTTTTTTTTTGAGGTACATTTTCCAGGTGAACTTGCGCCAGCATATGTACGTAAACTTGTTGCGGCGTATTCCAGGGTATCGGGCACAAAAAGTGCCGCCTATGCAGTTATAACAAGTTGGGTGGTGGGTGGTGGTTGGTTTTCGGGTGCAGTTGGCTGCTACTTTATTACAGGGCAAAAACCGAGTCCGGCGGAAGGAGATGGAAGAGACATCTCATTCTTGTCTAAGGCTCCGTCCTTTTTTGGCCTGTTTGCATAATTTCCAAAGAGAAGCAACAATTGGGGGTGTAGGGGGTTAAACAGGAGCAGGAGCTGGTTAAGCACTGAGAAAAATTTGGCATAACTAAGTCAGAATTGCGTGACTTATTGCCCAGCCGGGACCTTGTAGCTTAGCATAACCACAATTCTTTCGAATAAATATTCCTATAAAAATAAAAGTGCTTGCCCGCTAAAACTAAACGTGAAAATATTGTTTTCACTGCAGTTGACTGTGTGGCTTATATATATGTATTGAACCATCTATCCGGCAGACACAAGGGTTCACTTCGGAAGAAGTTGGGAGCACAAGTTGAAAGGAAAAGGGGACAAAAAGGAGCAAGAAACAAAACGCAGGAAAAAGGGAAGGAGTGCCACACAATGGACTCCCTTATGTCTTCAAAAATTACATTTTAAGTTCTGAAATTACAATACAAAATTGAAATATCTTATTTCAGCGCTGCAGTTGGAGGCAATTTTTCATGCGTATTAAGGGGGAAGGGCCAGGACGAAGACCAAGACCAAGACCAAGTATGAAGGACGCAGGACGCAGGACGGAAAGCTAACGAGCCGCATGGCAGACAAAACTTTGCTGAATTTATCAACGAGTGTGTGTTTCTGTATCTTTTGCATTTATGAAAATGTAATAATAACAAAAGACGCAATGCAGACGCGGCAGAAGAAAACTGGAAGCAAACACAGGACGTTCAGGACGAAAACGAAGGGCGGCGGCAACCAGGATGTGCGGCATATGTGTGCGTGGCAACTCTAGACAAACATATGGCTCTCCGAATGCACAATGTATCTGCATCCGCAAGTGCTACTGTATCTCTGTCTGCGTCTGCATCTCGCAAACTTCTGCTAACGAAATTTGCAACTTAAAAAATTTGTCAAAACAAATTATCATAAAATGCTCATCAGTTAACGGAAAGAAGAAAGTATCGTGTGAAAAGAACACAAAAAAGAGCAATGCATTGTGTACTTAAGATAAAAACTTCCTTTAAAAAAATATTAATTACTTGATTTATTCAAGTCAAATATGGGCCTACCGAAGTAAACTATACAGGGGAGTTCGTCCTGCAATTTAACAAAGTTCATTTCATCTGAGCATTAAATTGTTTTTAAATCCACATTTGCTTACTTCCTTTCATCCAGTCTTGTGAATGCTGTCAAGTTCAGCTTTGCTTAGAAATTCTATTTAGGGCATTAGCTGGGAATGTTATTAAATCGAACTTGCCCCGAAAGCGAAAGCACTTACACGCAGCACATAAGTGAATTCAAATAAGAACGCCGTGTGTGGCGTTCCGTTCGCCCCTGATCGCTGCCCCTTTCGTTTTGCCCCACATGAGTGTGTGTTCCCACTTGAAAGCAAATAAAACTCCAATTAGCAGCACAAATCAGAGTCAGACAGTTTCGTTCGAAGGACAAGTGGCATCAAGAACGAGCATCGGGAGGAAATGGAAGCCGTAACCAGAAACCAGAGACCAAACCGAACCAAGCCAAGCCAAACCAAAAATAAAATATAAAAAAAGTTACAAAAAGTTAAAGCCGCGTGTCCAGAAAAGTTGTGGGCATTAAATTGATAGAAAACGAGGGGTAAACAACAAACGAGGGGGGAGCAAAAACAAAATAATTGGAACGGGTACTTTCGGGGGGCTTGAGAGTTTGCTGCGATATTTTGCCTTTGATAGAAAAACAATTTTTCTACTCCATTTCACGCGTTCAAGGCAGAACCATAAAAGCTGGCCAGAAAGAGAGAGAGGGGCACTCAGTCAGAAAGAGAGGGGGCTAGATGTGGGAATCGTCAGCGTAAAGATGCCGCCAGACCGATAAACGCTAGAAATGAAATAACAATAAAAACCAATTTTTATATCGAACACCGAACTAAAGTTTAGTCCTCTCTCTCTCTCTTGCTATCGCTCACCCCCACTCACATACTCGCCTCTTCTCTTTCTCTCAGGGGAAAGTTGTGCGTGTGTGTGTGTGTGAGTGCTGACCCAATTTACTATGACCTCGTTCTTGCTACCGTTCGCTGGTTTCTTGCAGTGTAATTTTCGATTTGCAAACATATCAGACAGACAATAGACGGCACGCATATTTAGCAATCTATACTTAATATATTTTAGTTTCAGATTCAAATATATGAAAAAACGTCCAACTATGTGTTGAATGAAGTGTTTCGAAAATAATGATTATTTCATATTTTAAAAACTATACCCACCCATGTACAAAATGTAAATCCCATCGACTTGCGTGTCATTAGCAACTCAATTATTCATAAAGGGAAGAGGAACGCCCGAAACACATATAAGTATCTATAAGTTCATTAGTAGGAACCTGCTGGCTCAAATTTATTCCACACACTCGCACACGTTGTTCTTAGGACGGGTTTTTTTTTAGCCCCTTCTACCCGAAAACTCGCTAAAAACTTTTGTCAATAAAAGAAATCATCAACAAAACTAAAAAAAAGAGTTACGAGTTAAGACGGGTTTTTGTCGATGCCTCCATTTGTTTGCCTGTTTGCTGACCACATGAAGAGGCTGCTGTTTTTTTTTTGTTGTCTTTTCGGGAGGGGGCTTAAGCACAAGTGCCCGAAAAGAGGGTGGCAGATGTCTAAAAAAAGGGGTAAGAGCGGGAAACGTGGCGCCTGAGTCCAATTGACCTACAGCGCGTTCATTTGAAGTTTAAAAACTGACCATGAAGTCGCAGATGCTTAGCGGAAACCAAAACCGAAACTATGCGCATTCATATGAATCCCCAGACTTGTGCTGAGGTCGTTGATGGGATTTACCCAGAAAAATAAAGAGTCATTCAGAATATTTAATAAGTCGTCTGCAATAAAGTTTTAATTGTTGAATGTTTGAGTAGGATTTCTTCAAACGCGACATTAGCAATTTGTTTACATATATTCTAAATAAGACACAAATTTGATTCGAAATCAAAATATTTAACTATAATGTAAAACACTATATAGTTTATAATATAAGTATATCAATAAATCCATGTCTTTTGGGATTATTAAAAACACGTTCTAGCATTTGTTTATAAAAATATTTGTAACTCTATATGCCAGTTCAAGAGATGGTCTTGCTTAAAGTATCTGTTATCTATTATCTAGACGAAATTTTACCGCTTTGCTTTCTCTGTTCGGTTGCAGAGCCTTAAGGTATTCAAATATATGCCTGGATAATCAGTAAGCCTTTCTCCGCGTGCCAAAAATCCCCCGCGAAAGAGAAAACCTCTAATGATGCGGGAACCCTTTTCAAAATTATAGCCCATTTGAACTTGTGATCGAAATAGGAAAAAACCGACATCGAGAGATGATCAGTGTTTGTTTATTGTTCCCCCTCAAAAACGAGTTAAACGTGAATTTTGTTTTTTTTTTTTCGGGGGTTTGTCGCATCGAACAATAGGCAATATAGACGGTTTGGGTATCAAGGCGGGCGTTAATTATTGATTAGTTTAAAGCCCGATTAACAAACCGGCAACGGGCTTAGAACGAAACGAAACGTCCGACGTCCAACAACTTCCAACGCGCTCTCCCAAACGCGTATAAAAACAAGAAAAAATCTTAAAGGTACACGGAAAAAAAGTTGTTAATTCTTGCTTGTTTGTTAAGACCGTTATAGAAGTGAAGAGTGTGAAAAATATACATACATTGTTTTGAAGTTAATATTAAATGTTTAAATGAACGGCTGTCAAGTATAGCATGGATGAGGCAGTACTTTTTACCGAATAAGGTATCTATTTTTTTCCAGTGCATTAAGAGAAGAGCTACGGACAAGAACTAGTGGAACAGCAAACTGAAC
This sequence comes from Drosophila yakuba, assembly GCF_016746365.2. Lineage (NCBI taxonomy): Eukaryota > Metazoa > Arthropoda > Insecta > Diptera > Drosophilidae > Drosophila > Drosophila yakuba. The sequence goes on along the minus strand of NC_052526.2, from coordinate 5,660,985 downwards.
AACGACACCGCAAAAAACACGGCGGAGAGACAATAAAAGTCGCCCAGCTGCCAAAAAGGCGCTCATTGCGTGCGGTGTTTTCGCAACGGCAACGGAAAATTAGCCACCCGGTTGCGGTGCGAGCGAGACAGCGAGTGTACGGTAACGGAATACGGATTTTCAGAGTGCGGGAAAGTACGAAAAATACGGGAAAACACCAGGACCGGAGAACCGGAGGCAGGAGCACAAAGAACGCAGAACGGAGAACGAAGTAGGGATACGGAGCCAGGATGCGACACGCATTTGTTGGATTAATTGTGTGCTGGCTGGCAGTTTGTCAACCGCAAGGTAAATATTTTTGGAATACGCCATGGCGGCGGGAATCGGGCATACACAGGATAATGACAGGATATATACCCCACGCACACACGGATACAAGCACACATACTCGGTGCCTTTGTTATTACAGCAATAATTGCAAAATTATCGCTGGATTTTGCGCCTACGTGCGTTGCATTGTCAACAGAAACAGAAAAACAGAGCAATGTGTGTTCGTTCAATGTGTTGTTCAAAAGCAGAAAGGGATAGTAATATGAGGGACAAAAGAGATGGATGTATGAAGTAGAAGGGTGGAGGGGGACTAAAGGCTTATTCATGTTATAACTGCCTTTTAAGTCGTATTATTGGGAATCAGCGGATTGCACACACTACATATCCACATCAGCGCATGATAGTAGATTTTCGCGACTTAAATCCTTAAGGTTGCATATAAATCGATATTCTAAATGGGAAGCAATGACTAGCTTGATAAGTATTTCAAAATGTACCATTCACTATTTAAAACATTTGGCGAAAGAGCCAGAGAAGCCAGAAGAGTTCCCCACTTGTTTCTGCCAATGCCTGTTGCTGGATACTTTTGACATAAACAATATCGTTGAGATAAACACTGAAAACCAGTTAGAGATCATCCCCACTTTCATCTCTTTTTGGCAACTAGCCATCTCATTCGTTTCTGTGCAATCTAACAAATATAAAAGCGAACAATACTCGAAAAGTGGAATAAAATAAAATGTGTGGAACAAGTTTTGCGAGAAGATTATAAATGCATGGCATTCGGGGACTGGTGTTTACTTTTGACTGCTGTCAGGGCAACTTGTGTAACTTTCTACTGATGTTTGTTACCACTTTTTTACGTTCGCTTTAGTTGCAAGCTATTTTCGCCCTTCTGAAATGTCAGACAATCGCATGATACCCAAAACCGATTACCATCTGGGGGGACAACACCGCGTATGAACAACAATTATTACTTTTACGCACTGGTATACAAAGAAATTCTATTGGGCAAGCCTGAGTCATTATCCTACGTCTCCATCCATTATTAAGGAAAATTAGTTTCTCTTTAAACAAATATCTTTAAACTCTACTCACTAACTTGCTTTTAGCTGAGGCGCAGTTCGGCGGCTTTGGATTCCAGCCACAGTTCGCCTACCAGCAGCCGCAGTTCCAACAGGTATACCGCCAACCGCAGTTCCAACCGCAGGCTTATCGCCAACCACAGGCTTACCAACAACAACCTCTGGTTTATTACCAACAGCCCCAGCAGCCACAACAGCTCCGCCAGCGGCAGGGATCCGTTTCCAAGGCGAACACGAATGCCTACGAGCGTCAGGTAGACTTTGGCAACAATCTTGAGTACACCCAGGGTCTGTCCAATTCCCGGGCGGTTACCAAGCAGAATGGCCAGCGGGTGGTGACCAACAGCCAGGCCCAGACGAGGGATGTCGACCTGGGCGGTCTGCAGCTGGGCAACACCCTGACCAGGACCAGGACGAACGCCAATGGCCAGGTGTCGCAGGGCGTTGCCGATCAGTTGCGTATCGGAAACGTGGGACTCGGAGCCTCGCTGTCGCCTCAGAATCTGCAGAATGGTTTCGGACTGCAGCGCGGTGCCGATGGAGACCTTCGCCTGGGCTTGGGTTTCCTCAACCTGGACCTGGACCGCAACGTGGCCAACTCGAACACCCTAGCGGAGGCACAAGTTAATGCCAAGGGCAAGGGGGCCAGGGCTGGATCGAACAGCAACTCCCAGTCAAACACCCAGCACTTCGGCGGCGTCACCGTCACCGACACGCGCGCCAACTCGAATGCTTTCGGTAAGACGCGTAGAGGACAGACCTCGGCCACCACTGGCGGCTTCGGCGGCAATGCGGCCACCAATGGCCAGAGTTTCGGTGGTCCCTTCCAGCGGGTGGTGCGCCAGAACAGGCGGCCCAAGCGGAAGGCCCAGTTCGTGCCCTTCGGGTATCCTGGAGGTGGTTTCGGCCCTGGTCCCATTGGCTTCGGTCTCTTGGAAAGGCCGAGGAGGCAGTTTGGCAGGCCGGGCTTCGGTGGTCCAGGATTTGGAGGAGGTAAGTTTCCTAATCCGATCATACTAAAACTGTGTTATTAAAAACCTACATATTCCCAGAATACGGGGGCGGACCTGAGTTTGGAGGACCTGGTTTCGGAGGACCTGAATTTGGAGGACCCGGAGGACCTGGAGGACCCGGAGGATTCGAGCAGGAGTTCTACGAGCCCGAACGGCAGCACCACAAAAACAAGGGCAACAAGAACCAGGCGCATGGCAATGCGAATGCCCATGGTGGACCCGGATTCAACCAGCAGGCCTCGACCAATAACCACGCCAGCAACGGAAACACGGGAAGCAGTTCCATCAGCTCCAATTTGGCCCAGGACGGCAGCAGTGGCCAGGTGAGCTCGGCCAACACAAACACCCATCAGGGCCAAACGGCGAACGGTGGCTACCAGAGTGACCAGAACTCGCAAAGCCAGGCGCTCAACTTCCGGCCGGGTCAGCAGCAGGCCTCCAGTGCGAATGCGAACACCCAGCACACCCAGCAGGGCAACCGCGACACCTATTCCTCAAACAGTGGATCTACCTCCACGAACAACAACAAGTTTGGTTCCGAGACGAACACGGCCAACACGAACTCGCAGGTGGTCAAGGATGGCAATAGCCAGGATGCAACCAGCGATTCGAACAGCCAGAGCATCTTCCAAGGCAACAATGGCCAGGGAGACGCCTCCGCCCAGACGAATGCGCAGACGAGCAGCCAGCAGGGTCCCGGAGGATATATCAGCAACTCGGCCTCCAGCAGCGCCACTGCCACCGCCCAGAATGGACAATCGGCCAATGCGAATGCGAACGCGAATGCGGGCGGAGGACCAGGTGGTGCGGGAGCAGGAGCCAATGCTGGCGGATTTGGAGGTGGTGCTGGCGCCAATTCCGGTGCCAATAGCGGTGGCGGCGGTGCTGGAGCGAATGCTGGTGCCAATGGTGGTTTCGGAGGCTTCGGCGGCGGCGGTGCCAATGCGAACAGCAATGCCTTCGGTGGCTTCGGAGGATTCGGATTCTACGGACGTTAGTTTTAGACATTATTTCTCTAAAGATTCACCCAACTTTTTTTTGTCACCCCACGAAAAGCACACAAATAAATATGCATTTCGTTAATTTAAACTCCACAAGTACGCACTGTATATCAGGGAACGACTATCTAATCTAGCACGTGCACTTTCACGTTTTATATGTCTACTTCTTTTATCTGCGTTTAGCACATTGATGTAGAAGGTATAAGGTCTGGCACATATCGGTTGTCCAACTGACGAACACCTCTTATATTTGCCCATGTCTATTCAAATCTCCAGTTCGCCAACGTGCCCAGCAAAAGATTCGCTTGCAGCGCTGGCAGCCACGCCCCTCGAACGGAACTTCCTCCAGGAGCACCTCGACCAACGAAAACTTTGAGTATGTGTACTTCAATCGCTCGTCGTCGCGCCTCGAAGATCTGCAGCCTGAAAATGCCGATGGCTCTGGCCGGGATTTAGAAGTGGCTAGGACACCGTTGAATACTTCGGTTGATGAGTTCGGACCGTACGATAGTAGCCAGCGTCAGGGACGCACCTTCAGCGTGATCTACGACTGGATCAGCGGACTGTTCAACTCTTGCGTGTCACCCTGCACCTTGGAGGCTTTCCAAAAGCAGACTTGCTGCGAAACATACGTGGTGGACCCCTCGTATCCACCACCCCCACCTCCTCCTCCCCCACCACCACCTCCACAGACATGCTGTGGTCCGGTGAGACCACCCTACCCCCCGCCAGGCCGACCCCTTCCCGCACCACCACCGCCGCCACCCGTGCCCTACCCCTACCCACCGATCTATCCCAACAAGAAGACGCCCGTGGTGGTGGTGGCCACGCCAATCAATTGCTGTACAGTGTGCACCTATACGTACTACGGACCTCCGCCCTGTGGGCGGTTTTACAACAACAACACCAGCAGCAGCAGCGACGGCAAGAAGGTCACCATCTACGTGCCACCACCCTACTATGGTCGCTAAAACAAGCAGACCAAACCATAGTTCATAGTTCGCTCATTGCACGAAACTTTTATTTTTAAGCATTTTTTTCGACAATAAAACATGTTTTCTATCCTAATATACAATTCGTGATCATTTAACTGTAATATTGAAATGAATTTCCGCTAAACGGACAAATTTTAAAAGCCCCAAAAGTATGCTCGAGTAATCAAAAGAACATATTCCGTTTTGTACTTTTGTGAAGATTTCAAGGAATGAGATTAATTGCATATACAGCAGTGGAAAATTCTGCGAAATTGCCATTTTAAATATCGAAGAAATCAAGATTTCACGTTAAACTTCTTTAAGTGAAAGCAGAGAAGGGCCTAACCAAAGTTTAAAGCGGAAGGCCTTTGAATGTGGCAATATTTTTACCGTATGTCTGGCCCATAGGGTCCTTTGTTTTGTTTGCTTTTCGCCTGGCTAATTCGGAAAGCGCTTGCATAATCTCCGTGGGATGGGGCTTTGTTGCTTGGGGGAATCCTGTCAAAAATGCGGCAAATAAGACACACAAGGGCAAACGGGGGCGGAGTGTGGCGGAGTGTGTACATAGGTAAATGCACTACCAAAGAAATAAAGTTTTGATACCCTGCTACAACTAAAAAGTTCTAAATTCCCAGCAGTTGTTTCCTATGAAACTGAACTGTGCATTGACTATGGTTCTTATTACCATTCACATTTTGGGAGCCAAACATTATTTATTTAAAAGACAATTTGCTTCTAGGCATATTTTCTATTTTCCTATTCCGGGCAGGTTTATTTTTGAGCATCTGTGATTCACTTTTTTGGCATATGTTTAAGGACATCCTCTATTCGTGGTTCCACATTAGAATGGCAGGTTAACGTGCCCCATCTTTGTGGCGCTTTTGTTGTGCGGCTGCCTTTCTTCAGGCCTCTTGTGCCGTTGACTTTTGCGCCTAAGCAAAATTTGTGCCATGTGTTTTGTGGCTGCTTTGTTTGTTGGCTCAAAATTGCTGGCAGGCTGCCACACGAGGACTCTTTGGGACTGCGATTTGGAATGGGATCGGGACACCGAAACTGAAACTAAGACTGAATCCGAGGACGAGGACGGCGACGAGGCCGAGAACGAGAACGAAACGAGACACAGACAGGACTTGTCACGTCAGCGGCACAAAGCCCGAGCACAAAGGCCTGATAACTGCAGTCGCCTGATAAGCAGCGCCCCAAACAAGGACCTGCCAGCCACTTGGCGACACTCGAAAAAGGAATAATTAAATGATTATAAAGCCACTGCTAAAACTTTGATTGATTGGCCCCTTTAGTGATTGTGTTTTGTCGAAATAAATGTTCATTTACAATCAAGTGAGATTTCCTTTTCATGGTTTTTTTTGCCAAGGCAGCACAGCGAACTAACTCGTTATTTTGCTATTTTGGCACCCAGCTTTTCCCAGTGTGTCCCTTTGTGCCTAAGGCCCACTGGAGACCCTTCAGCACCCGGAAGCACAAGTCGCTCCTTTTGTCATTTCGCTCATAACGTTAATTTATATTCAGTTCAGTCTAAAAAAAAAAGTAGAATAGCCAGTGGTGGTGTTAGTACACCTAGTACAGTGAAGCCCGTGTGACAGCCATCGAGAGTAGGAATGCGGAAGTTGAATAGGTTGCGGGTTTAAATTAAAAGATCCTAGTTGTAGAAATGCTGGCGACGGCGCACAGCGGGAGCGGCGGCCACAAAGCGGCGGCCCGAGTTTCCGGCGGAGTGGCCAGCGGAGGCAGCGCCCTCGTTGGCGGAGTACAGAAGCAGGGGGATCTCCTCCACGCTGGTCTGCTGCTGCTGGGCAGAGTTGCGCACGCCGGAGCGGAGCAGCTCGTCGGCGGAGAGGCGGCGCAGGGCAGCTGGAGCGGAAGCGGGAGCGGCGACTGGTTCGGCTCCATCTAACAGCTGATCCTCATCGTTCTCTGGCTGCTCCAGCACCACATCCTCGGGCTGGGCTACGGCAATGCTGTTGCCCACGGGGGCCTCGCCCTCATTGTCGGCAGACGAAATGGAGCTGCTCTGGAGCAGAGCCTCGATGTTCTCCAGGTTGGAGAGACCGTTGATCTGCAGCTGGTCGTGCAGCTCGGCGGGAATGGCGATGGCCTGGACATCCTTGTGACCGGAGATTCCGTTGGGAGTGGGAATGAACTGGACGTTCTCGGGAATCTGATCGGTGGGGTAGACGGGCACCAGCTCGGCCTCGTTCTCGTTGCTTGACTTCAGCAGGATCAGGGAGATGGGCACGATCTTCTTGAACTTCAGCAGGACCAGCTTCTTGATGGCCACGGCTCCCGGGAAGACGCGTCCCTGGGGACCACTGTGGGGCTTCGCAATGAGGGCCCGCTGCTCAAAATGCTGCCTGCGATGATGTCCACTCACATGGCGGGCTAAGGGGATACAAAGACAGGGGGTTAGGAAACAGGTTAAGCACACATGGTTGGCCTTCACACGGACGACTGGGATTGCACGCTCTAGTTCAATTTCAGAGTTTAGCCTTAAATCATATTAAAGATCAAAGAAACTCAAAAAAAAAAAAGACAATGTAAAGCAACACGAGTATGTTATTATTAAACAAAGAACTATAAAAAATTTGTTGTTCCCAAAAAACGATGAAAGCTATTTATCAATTCATAATCAACACTTAATAATGATTCCAAAGAGAATGTACGACAATGATGAGTTTCGGAAAAGCGAACATCGTTCATCAAAGATTCTTTTTTGTCTCCTAAATCACCAACTCACCTTCGCACGCGGCAAAGATTGCCAGGCCGATGGCCAAAAGGGCTACCAACTTAATTGCCATAATGATGGGATATGGGATATTCTTGTGGACTGGGAATGGATGTGGACTTGGACTTGGGCTTCGACTTGTGTCTGTCGCTGGACGAGGGCCTCTATTAAATGGTCCATCAAGTGCCTGGCAAAGACATTTTATACGGGGAAGGAACGTTCACCTGGCCGACGAAAAGCAGGCAAAACAGCGGAGACACATAAAAATCACACGAAAAACAAAAGAAATTAGGTGGCCAGGCAGCAGAACAAAGTAAAAAGTAGCGAAATTGGAGAGGATTTGGACGATTGGCAAATTATTAAACTATGCAAATGTCCGTCTACTGATTTATGCACAAAAACCAGAAACAGAAAACCGAAAAGCACGAAACACAGAACGCAGAAGCGAAAACCCTAGCATCCCAGAGATGGTAGAACGTTGACTTTTGAGTGGCTACATTTCCATTTCCAGTTGCAGTTGACTCTTACCGAAATCGAGAAATTTGCATTTTGGGTCGCCTCGAGAAATACGGAAAAATACAAAACCGTCTGGCGAATTCTTGAGCCAATTTTGGGGTCAAAAGTGAGATTTTCAATAAGTCAAACCGCTTCCATTTGTCACTGTCCGAAGTAGGCGAGGTCTCACTGTTCTTCCCCGCAGATGTCAGAGTTCGAGGCTTATTTGGGCCACATTCATTTCATTTGTAGCACATACAAAGCTAGTTTTCTGGCCAGCATGTGTTCTCCATTCGGATCGAACAACGGCATTTAAATCAATCAAGTGGATCGAGACCATAGTGCGAAATTTATTCTTTTCTCCGCCATTCTTCACATTAAAAGATGGCTCAACGTAGTGTCAGAGATCAAGCGGCTACTCTATCGAACTATAGGCGGTAAGCTGGGCGAAATAATGGCAAGACGGATTAAGATTTTATGCGATTTATGGGTGTCTGCTCTCTATTTTCCGTAATTCTATTGTTGGCTAATTTAAATCAATAATCTTCCTTTTGTTTAGCGCCAATGCAAATCAAAGCCTTAAAATAGCTTTTAAAGTGCGCCTAAAAATTGGCTTTAAAATTGTTTACGTAAATGGACTGTACTGAAAAAACGATTTTCGTCAAAAATTTCAATATTTACGATTGGTATTTTCTGTACTACTTGGCGAAAAATGGTCAGAAAGCTAAAAGAATTACAGTTCTTTACTCCTAATTACCAATACTAACCAGCCAAATCAGTTTTTAACCGACTCTGTTAAAATAATTTTTAGCCAAATTTTCGCATTTTTTGTAAGGGGTAACATCATCAAAAATTGCAAAAAATGTGAAAAAAATATAATTTTTATTTGAAAACACAGTTTTGTAGGAAATTTTATTACGAATTCAACGAGGTATGACATTCCATATTTGGACCACTATTTCAAATGCTGTGATCAAAATACTGATAATTATTTACGCAAAAAAACCGAAAAACGGTTTTCGGCAATATTTCAATATTTACGATTGGTATTTTCTGTATAACTTGGCTAAAAACGGTCAGAAAGCTAAAAGAATTACAGTTCTTTACTCCTAATTTCCAATACTAACCAGCCAAATAATTTTTTGTAAGGGGTAAGGTAACATCAAATTGCAAAAATTGTAAAAAATTAAATTTTTTTTTAAAAACACAGTTCGATTGGAAATTACGAACTCAACGAGGTATGACATTCCATATTTGGACCATTATTTCGAATGCTGTGATGAAAATAATGATATTTATAGTCGCAAAAAACAGGAAAACGATTTTCGGCCAATATTCAAATATCATCATCAAAAACTACAAAAAATTTATCTGCAAATGTTACCCACACTTACATCATGTTTTTGAAGAACAAGAATTTCAAAAGAGCGGGTATATCGAGTTATTCCCGATACTAAATATTAATTGAATGCCCCCAACAACAGCTGGAATCGGAGACCAATCGATTTCCTCAGCCCTACCTTCATTCCGAATTCGGGCCAACTGACCACGGGTGGTATGATTAATTTATGTGCTGTTTTTTTTCGAGCTCCATGTTTTTTGCCAGCCTCTCCGATGGTTTATCTAATTTATGTTATTGCCGCGGCAATTATTTAAATTTTCCACAGCTACCGTTGGCAGTTCTTTCTAATGACGAGGGCGGCCTGTGGAAAAGGAAAACATATTTGCCGCCCATTATGGGCGACATAAACAAATGTTTTAATAACCAAATTATGCGAAATGGAACGCAATGTATTCATAAGCTTGAAGGGCTGGGCGAGCAAAAGAGATCCCAGCCAGGTTATTTGATGCTAATGGAAATGCATAAAAAGATCGTAAATACTCATTAGCAAAGTGTGGTTTCTAGGTGTATGGCGAAGAAAGTTACCCCCACGGTGGCGAGGTCAAATCATCTCACCCAATCATTTGCGGGGTCAACAAATTTGGAAAGTTACTATGGTTAGGGAAAGTTCTATTTTTGGACTGAGGCTAAGAAAGACTCCCAAAATTAGCACACTGATCCACATTCGGTGAAAAGAAATCGCTGAGCGGAAATTACTAGTGAATTCTGGGAATTTATTTGAATGCGATCAATTAATATCTTCCAATAATCATTACTAATCTATACACATGAACAAAATGGAAGCATACAGGAAATCCGATTTATCAATTAAGCTAATCAAGCTTCTGCACAAGGAAATGTTTTTATGTATTCTAATTAATATGGAGAAATCCTACCTTTCCTGCGTAAGCAATTATTAACTTATTATTAAGCTATGCAGGTCTGAAAAAATATAACTATATTTTCTTTTAAAACAGTTTTTTAAAATTGCTGATAACCTTTTCGTTCGTCATATTTTGAAGAGTGTGTTATTTATTAACAAGTAAGTCAAACCAAGCTTCATCTAGGCGCGGTCGTTTAAACCATAATAGTTTTGGCCCTAGACTCGAATAAGTTTTCAGAAAATATTTCGAACCGTTTCGCATCGCAACCTGCGACCCGCGACCCGATCTCTTTTGGCCAACGGTCAACAAACCGCAAACTGATTTACAGCCGCCAGTGGCGATGCCAAAAAAAGAGAGAGAGCTTTGCCATTCCGAATGGCTCCCTCGCTCTCTCTCTCTCTCCGGATCGGTTGCTCTTTTTGGCAGAACATGGGCTTTTGGCCAAAATCGTTTGTAGACGGCACATAAAAAGCTCGGGTCGCGTTGCTCCCCCAACAGTTCGGAAAACGAAACCTCTGTCTGTGGACCCCCAGAAATCGGGAGCTTGATTTAAGAACCAGAGCGATACAAGTCAAGAATCCCAGTGCGTGCGTGAAAGTAGAAACCCGAAGAAAATCACCAAAAAAAAAACCATGACCAAGTTCGTGGTGGTGGGCATGTGCCTGCTGATGGCCTTTGGCCAGATGGCTTCCGTTTCCGCCGTGACCGAGGCTCCGGAGGTGGAGCAGTCAACGGAGTCGCCCATCGCCGACATGGCGCTGATTGGTAGGACCACGGATCCAAAGTCTCCCCCTAACCCCTAGAATTTCCATTAATCTCTGCCTGTGTTTCTCTTCTTTTTTTTTCATGTGCCGTGTGTTTTGTTTTTATATGTGCATTTTTTGTTTCTGTGATTTGTGTGCGGGTGACGCAGCTGATGCGCCAATGGCTCCCAAAACGCCCACGGAGAAGCCGCCCGTTGTCCAGGTAGCCCCAATGGTGGTGGAGGCTCAGGAGAAGTCCGCTCCGGTGGCCCCACAACCCCACACGGTGGCCGACTTTATCATCCACCCGCTGATCGCCTTCAAGCCACGCCAGGCCTCCCTAGAGGAAATTCAGGGCAAACAGGCACCAGCCACACCCGGCTCCAGTGCCCCGGCGTCCCCGGGAACCTGGCTATTCGGCATGAATCCCGCTCAGCAGCTTGGCTCCTCCTTCTCGACACTGGCTGGTTCTGTTTCCGGTTGGTTCAACGATCGCCTGGCGGCTGCCGGACAGCAGCTGCCCGGTTTGGTGGAAACCCCGGTGAGGGAGTCCACCACGAGCACTAGCACAACGACCTCCACGACCACCCAGCGGCCAGACATCGTGGTGCGAGTGCAGCAGCGTCCCCAGAGGAATGGCAACCGCAATGGAAACCGAAATGGCAATGGAAACCTTAACGGCAATGGCAATGGAAACCTCAACGGCGGAAACTTGAACAACAACAGGCGTCGCCAGCGTCCTAACCGCTTCAACAACCGACTGGACTCCTTCGAGGATGACTATTATGAGGACGATTACTTCCAGGGCAACCGATTCGATGAGGAGTTCGACGACGATGAGGACGAGCAAAGCCTGGAGCAATTTGAGGATGACGACTCCTTGGAGCTGCGTCCTCAGCAGAAGCCCAAGCGCAAACAGACCCAGGTGCAGGCCCAAAATCAGCGCAGGAAGTTCCAGCAGGAAGAGCAGGTGGTCAGCCAGAAGCGCCGCCAATCGGTGACCCAAAACAAGAAGCCCAAGGTGCAGAAGAAGCCAGTTCAGCCGGTGGTTGAGGAGTCGCAGGATGAGGAGGAGTTGGAGGATGACGAGAACGATGATGAGGAGGATGAAGAGCAGGTGCAGGAGGACGACAGCCAGGAGCAGGACTTCCAGCCCGAGCCGATCTTCGGTTCCAGCTCCTCGTCGACTAGGCGCAGCCAGAACCAGCCCAACTTCATCCAGCGCGGTCAGCAGAGCATCATCAGTCAGATTAGGCAGTTCACCCGGGGTCAAACGCCCGGAGAACTGGCCAACACCTTGCGCAGAGGTCCATCCACATCATCCTCGGGCTCCTCGAAGACCCGTCGGCCCCAGCAGACGACGCTACTGGTAAACCGCAATGGCCAGACCGTTTACGTGGCCCCCGAGCTGCTGGGACTAAACTCTCCCTATCCCTACGCCTATGTCCAGGGTCAGACGAAGAAACAGAGGGTTCCCGTCAACGGTGCATTCCCACAGCCGCCACTAACGGTGCCGGTGAGGCGTCAAGGTCGTCCCACCCAGTACATCACGATTCCCTGGAGCCAGCTGGGCCTCTCACCGCCCGACCAGCAATCGATCGTCTCCCTGGCCGAGGGCATCCAAGCGCAGCCCCTCATTCTGAATATTCCGCAGAGCGCCATTAGCCCGGTGAGGGGTGGTGCCAGCTCGAGCGGCCAGAAGAAGAAGCGTCCCCAGCTGACCGCATCGGCGGTTCCCCTCTTGGCCGACGCCTCCCTTATGGACATCTTCCAGCCTCCCCAGATCCCGCCCTCCAGAAACGGATCACCCTCTTCCGGATCCTCCATTAAGCCCATCTCCGCCCAGCCCGTCCTTATTGCCGCTAAGCCCGTAAAGGCGGGTGCAGTGGGAACCACCGGACTGCTGCCCACTCGCATTCGTCCAGGAACGATTGTGGAGAAGGCACCGGCTGTGGAGGCGTTGGAGAAGCCCATGGAGGTAACCGAAATCCAGCAGGAACAGGAGATGATGGCCACGGAGCCAGCTGCTGCTACCCCGCAAATGGCAGCCAGCGGATCCGAGCAGCAGGAGTTCATCTTGGTTGGCGATGATGATGAGCCGGGCGTCTCCCGACATGTCCAGCCAGCTTTCGGTGATGCCCGCTATGTGTCCTACGGCGATTTTCATCCTTACCTCGATCTGCTAACCCAAAATAGGCGATTCGCGCTTAGGAAGAGCGGCAGGGCTTTAGAGATACTCGAACAGCCGGTGGCCCCCAAAGGAGAATCGCAGAAGGAGGAGCTCCCCAAGGAGAAGGAGCAGAAGGAGGAGCTTCCCAAGAAAGAAGTCCAGGTAGAGGAGATTAAGACGGAGGAGCCCCAGAAGGAGGAAAACAACAAGCAGAAGCCCCAGAATGAGGAGAACAACAAGGAGAAGCCCCAAACAGAGGAGCCCCAGAAGGAGGAGCCCCAAAAAGAAGAACCACAGAAGATGGAACCCCTGAAGGAGGAGCCCCAGAAGGAAGAGACCCAGAAGAAGGAGATCCAGAAGGAGGAACCCAAAGTGGAAAATCCACAGCTGGCAGCATAATTTTGTAAACGAACAAACCTCCAAAAATCGAACCCAAACGAGCTCGAATTGAAATAATGAAGATAACAAAAAAAATATGACAAACAAAACCAAAACCAAACGATTTTCAATCCCCGTGAAAACCACAAAGAAATAAATTTTTTTTTACATTTTTTTTGCGTGTGTTAATGCCTGACCAAAAAGTTAAAGTTTCGCCGGCTCAAAAGAGAGAAAACTATTAGCAAACCTAAACATACTTTTTTATCGTTTCGGCCAGTTGAAAGTTCAAATCTGTAAGAGCATTGACCTTCGAAAGACCAGAAACCTGATCTAGAGCCCCGAAAGCGATGGCTTCTTATTGAGACCCGTGCGGTTGACCGATTTAAATATGTATCTAACATTTTTGAACGCCTCTTTTTTGCCTTACCTTAATTAATATTCCCGCAGCGATAAAAGAAATTCGTTGCTGGGCTCAAGCATAAATCACTGACAGATTAATTCCTAAAATGCAAATTAGTCGGCCGATTAACGGTATTTGGCGTAGATACAGTTGCCTGAACGTAATAATCAATCGAAAACAACACTGCGTATGGTTTTTATAGCAATCAGCTTTTCAAAGTATTTAAGGAAGTCTTGGAAGTTCACTTAGGAATATATATTTTAAAGAATATCTAAAGCTTTAAGCTTAATGCTAGGATGCAAGTAAAAATTGTACATATCAGTCAAAACTGAAAAGATTGTCATCGTGAAGCTCAAGTAGGGATACTGATAAGCTTGAGAAGGCTTAGACGCAACTAGAGGTTTTTTAGGAGCTTTAAGCCCGATATCACCATGCAAAAAAGAAGGAAAAAGAATTAATGGCATAACAAACGATAGAGCTTGGTGATAATTGAAAAGTTTAATCAGACACTAGACAGGTTGAAAACGTAATTTGTTGTGAACTAATTAATAGTTTGCACAACAGTAAAACCGGCCTAGTTAAAACTTTATAATCGGGTTTCTAATTGAATGTTTAATTTAAAACGTATGGTCGAAGAAATGATGTGAGCATATATAAGCATAAAATAATGACATTTATAAACATGAGTCTCTCGCCAGCACACTCGACTTTTGGTTAAGGTAAACAAAATATACACGCAAATTATTTTCCAGCTTGAAGACCCCGGGCAACGTTTAGCGAGTCAAGCGAAGCTGAAGCCAACGATCCATCCCAGGTAGATGAGATGAGAAGCTGCCAACACTTTTGGCTGGATCTTGGGACCCTTAGCCATAGGGCGGAAATTTGCATAATCATCCCGAGAAAAGAGCGGACACTATTAGGCCAACATGCGAGCACTTCAGCTGGCCAGTTGACAACATTATTCCAGTATTTCCAGCATTATTCAGGCGATCGTTAATTGTTTCCAGCGACAATAGGCCGGGGTTAACGCTCAGGCAAGTGGCCGAGAAGCTGGCTAAAGAAACTGGACGCCAAGCTGAAAAGACCGAAGAAAGAGTTTGGAATTTGTATATTCTTCCATTCAGACTTGTGTGTGCATATATATGGTCATAAATTCCCCCAGGCAAAGGTCAGCACCTGCCGAATCGTATTTTGGCCATATAATTAAAGCCTGAGAAGAACCAAAGAACGGGCATTGAACTTTCAACTCGATTGGGCCCAGCCCATAATTCGGGCTTAGGCCAATTTATTAGCCAGCTGCTGGAGTTAGCCAAAAACTGAAAACTAAAACTGGACAGCAGCTTTCTTTGTGCCGTTGTCTTCTTTGAATATGAATTTTTGAGGCCTGACCCCGTTGAACTTCTCCTGCGGCACATTCTTATGGAAATGAAGTTCGCGTTTCTTTTATTTTTGAAATTTTTCGCAGTTTCCGCCGCCTGTTGCCAAGCGGATTTCACTGTGACTTCTTGAATGTCTTGAATAAAATAAGCTTGAATTTAAAATGACCCAAGTGCTTGTGGATTTCTTTTTTGGGGGGAAAATCGATTTTAAATTAGCGTATTTTTGAAATGTATTTTGACCGTTTAGGAAATTTCTTAAAAACATACATGCTAATTTTTTGATGACCCAATTTCGCCTAACAGTTCATCAGAGTTAAAAGAACAAAATTAAACTATACGTTCCCACAAATATAGAAAACAAGTTCCAGATCAAGATTAAAAAACAGGTATTTAAACTTTGTACTTTTAAAACTTTCAAAAGTTGAAAGTCTTTACTTAATAACTTTGCAAGCATTACAAAATACGCTGAAATTTGGTAATTCTTTTGCACCATTCTTTTGCACCATGTATATTTATGGAATTAGATAATATAGGAATATATTAAAGGCACCTAAATTGATGGAGTGAATTGACTATTTTATTTGCTCAAAAATATTATTGGATCTTTTTACATTTTTGCTGATGAATTTAAGCTGGATAAAAGATAGCAAGAAATGAAATGAATAGAAATTAATGAATAACAATTGGGAAAATATATTCCAGTTTTATCCCAGCTATTAAAAATAAAAAAGGCTAAAACAGGTATTGCATTTTAACACATATTTTTTCCAAGCATAGAATTATTTGATTAAATTAGTCAGTATTGCCATGACTGCAATATCACTTTCATAACTGAAATCTGAAAACTCTATTCTAAAAATGAGTCAAGGAGAGAACGCAACCACGGAAAAATTGGTGTTCTATGAGTTCGCCTGGCCACTTTTGGTCGCCGTTTTCGAGGAGAACCTGTACAGGATAGTCCTGGAGCTCTTGGCCCACATCCTGCTGATTGTGATAGCCGTGGTGGTTGTCACAAAGACCTCGGGAATGGATGACAACCGCAGCGGCCAACACGCTCTGTACGCCGTTTTGGGACTGTTTCTGTGCGTGGGTGAATCTCTGCTGGTGTGCCACTCCTGGTGGTTGGGAGACGTCCTCTCCGTGAAGCGGCTCAGCCTGCTACACATGGTGCTGGGAATGGTGGGACTTTGGCTGGGATCGGTGGGGATTTTCTTGAAGAGCATCCTCAAGAGCAAGACACACGAGCCGCACTTTAATTCCAAACATGGATTGTGTGGCCTTTTGGGCCTTCTCCTTATCGGTGGCACCCTGGCCAGTGGGTTCGTCCTGGTGTGCTTCACTCACCTTGCTCTGCACGTCCCCCACCGACTGATGGGCCTGTGTGGTTTCGTGCTCCTCTCGTGCAGCCAGTGGTTCTCCCTCAATTTGGGATTCGCCCGCCGGGAGTGGAGTAGCCGAAATATTATGTGGCTCAAGATCGGAACCCTGGGTGCCACCATTTCAGTAGTTGGCTACGAGTTCGTCTGCCTCTGTCGGGACATTGTCCATTTGCTGCCCAAAAACTGGTTCAAAGCAATTGCACTGAAGTGATCAGCCTGATAATTATATTATATCGTAATTTAACCAGAGTTATATAACCAACACTTGAATTGTAGAAGCTAATTGCGAAATGGCCGTATCTTGATGTAAATGAAATGTTTATGTTGGAATAAATGTGTATGCCTTGATATGAAATGTTAATTAGCATAAGAATGAATCAGCTGATCGCGGATAATGTAATGAAATGTAATGTAATGTTAAATAACATAATTATGTCACTTGCTCAAAGAATGTAAAACTGAATGGAAGTGCACGAAGCACAAAACAAAAGTATTAATAAATATATTCTAACTGAAATAAAGCAATCCACTTTATTATCAACATGGTAGCAGAGCAAGGTTAGAAAAAAAAAAAAAAATTAATCCAAGGTTAGAAAAAATTAATCCAAGGTTAGAAAAAATTAATCCAAGGTTAGAAAAAATTAATCCAAGGTTCGAGAAAAGAAAATAATCCAAAGTGTATAACTAAATCCAAGTTATAAAAATAAATGCTGTTCGAGTGAAGCGACAAAAAAAAAAAAAAGAAAAAAAAAGAAAAACGTGTATAAGAAATAAAAAGAGAAAAACAATATTAAAAGTGCGAAATATTAAAAAATACGAATACGTAAACAAGACTATTGACTAATGCTGAACAATTAAACGGAAAAAGATTGAAAACATAAACTAAAAGGATTGATGGAAGCAGATTAAAAATTTAAAAGTTCACGTGCAAGCCTTTTTATTACATGGAAGTAGAAAAGTGTGACCCTATATGAAAATGTGCATGAAATGAATGACATAGAAAGAGACATAAAAGAAGTGTGCAAACAGATTAAAAGTGAAACGGAAAAAATGAGTGCTAACGCAAAAATCGAAGACATTGTTATGCCCATATTCGATGGAGCTAATTTTGGAAGCTGGAAATTCAGATTAATGACAATATTGGAATACAAAGAGTGCAAAGAACCAGCAGTGCGAACAAGAACAACGGAAGATAATGAAACAACATGGATGAAAACAGAATTAAAAGCGAAAACAATTTTAATCAGTACAATATCAGACAAACAGTTAGAATATATTAGTGAGTGCCAAACGACATTAGAAATTATGAACAAGTTAAATGAAATGTATTCGACAAAATCAACAGCCCTGCAAATACTGTGCAGAGGAAAAATCGACGAAATTAAACTAAAAGACTATGAAACAGTGGAAGAATTTTTTATAGAATTCGAGAAAGCAGTAAATAAATTAAAAAACGCTGGAGGCACCATAGACGAAAACGAAAAAATGAGGTATCTTTTAAAAGCACTACCAACAAGCTACAGTTATATTGGAGACTTCTTAGATGTAATTCCGGAAGCACAACGAACGGTAGAGTACGTAAAATCAAAAATAAAAGAAAAAAGTTTAAACAGAGGTCCAGTGGACAAACAAAATAACGTAAGCACATTTAACACCAAAACTAAAAAAGAATGCTATGTGTGTGGCAAAACAGGTCATATTCAGAGGGACTGCTGGCATGCTGAGCAAAATGCGAGAGGCGAAAATAAACAACAACAACAATTCAACAGGCGATATCAGAATACGAATCAAAGAGGCGGCCGAGGCAGAGGTCAACATCATGGAAATGGTCGAGGACGTGGAAATTACTCAGGAGACAGGAATCAAGGAAGACAACAAGAAAACAGCGACAGCGTACAGTCATGGACAACAAGAATGATAAGAAACGAAAAATTAATAAATTGTAATAACAGCGAAAGTAACAACGAAACTACAGTAAATTGGTTATTAGATAGTGGATGCACTGATCACATTATAAACGATTGTAAACTTTTTAAGAACTGTATTAATTTGAAAAATCCTATTAATGTTAAAGTAGCCGATGGCAAACAATTGCAAGCGACCAAGATTGGAAATGTAGAAACATATTTTAGAACATACAACAATGAAAATTTGATCGATATTAAAAATGTATACTTTGTAAAAGGCATAAAACAAAATTTGCTAAGCATATCAAAGATAACTGAAAATAAATGTACAGTCGTAGCCAGAAATAATGATACAAAAATCTATAACGAAAAGAGAGAATTGCTGACAGTTGCGAGTAAAATTGATAGTTTATATAATGTAAAAAGCTTCATGCCAAAAACTAAAAGAAATGAAATATATACAAATGTAACTAAATTAACTGAAAAAGAAAAATGGCACAGGGCATTAGGCCACGTAAATTTTCAATATTTGAATAGAATTATTAAGAATAAAATGTTAGATGGTCTGCCAGATAAAATCGAGAATACCGAAATGAAATGTGCGAATTGTATACAAAGTAAAATGTCAAACGAACCATTCGAGAACAATAGAAAGAAAACTAAAGAGACATTAGAGTTAATACATACAGACTTAAACGGACCACACAGCACAACAGGTTATTGTGGGGAAAAATATTTTTTGACATTCGTTGACGATTTTAGTAAATGCGCGAGAATATATTGTATTAAAAATAAATCCGAAACTGCGAGCTGCTTAAAAGAATATGTTAATTATGTTGAAAATCAGTTCAGTAAAAAAGTAAAACAAATCCAATGCGATAACGGTAAAGAATATTTGAATAGAGAAATATTAAACTTTGTAAAGTATAAGGGAATTCAGTTAACTACATGTCCACCGTATGTACACGAATTAAACGGCGTAGCAGAAAGATATAACAGATCGGCAATGGATATTGGAAGGTGCTTAATGAGAGAAGCAAACATACATAGGCGATATTGGCCAGAAGTGATGAACACAGTAGCTTATTTAAAAAATCGAACAATCGCAAATACAGCAGTAAATAAAAGCCCATATGAAATATTTTTTGGTATAAAACCAAATGTAGAAAATTTAAAAATATACGGAAGTAGAGTTTTTGTTAGAGTTCCAGAAGTACGCAGAAAGAGTAAATGGGATAACAAATCAGAATTAGGAGTATTAGTTGGTTATAATACAAACGGATATAGAGTTTTACTAAACAATAGAGTAATAAACGCAAGACATGTTCAAGTTGTGGAAGAGAAAACAAAATTAATTTGCCTAGAGAAAAACAAGCAGAATGATAATGAAAGTGAAATAGATGAAAATGAAGAAGATGATGAAGATAACGCTAAGACAGACGAACTAAATGACACGGAAGAAGTTAATTCAAAAACTAGCGATGAAAGCGAGGGTGAGGAAAACAAAGAACATTTAACAGTGCAGAGAACATCAAATAGAAATAAAAGACCAGTAAATCTATACGGTAACCCAGTAACACATTTTATTTATATCAATTATGTAAATGCCATTGTACCAAACACGTACGAAGAGGCGATGAATAGTAATGAAAAGAAAGAATGGCTCAAAGCAATGAATACAGAAATGCAATGCTTAAATAAAAATAATACATGGCAAATTGTAGAAAAACCGATAAACAAAAAGATTATAGATGTAAAATGGGTGTACAAAAAGAAAAGTGATGGGACATACAAAGCTAGACTAGTAGTAAGAGGTTTCCAACAAAGAGAACGACTAGAAAATGTATATTCACCAGTAGGAAAAATGCAAACATTAAAAATATTACTATCATATTGTTGTAAAAATGGTCTGTTTGTAAATCAGATGGATGTCGAAACAGCCTTTTTGAATGGCTATGTAAAATCAGAAGTTTATGTAAATGAACCAAAAGGTTACGAAACAGGAGAAAACAAAGTTTATAAATTAATAAAGGCATTATATGGATTAAGAGAAAGCCCAAGAGCATGGTACGAATGTTTGCATAAATATCTCGACAAATTAAATTTTATAAGAAGCAATTACGATTATTGTTTATATGTAAAAAGAAAGGATAAAGATGAAATATATATTTTAGTATTTGTAGACGACATATTGATATGCAGTAAGAACAAAACGAAAATAACTGAAATTAAAGACTGTTTAATGAACAAATTTACAATGAAAGATTTAGGAAAAATCGGAAGTTATATTGGAATAGAAATTAATTATAGTACTGAAAGTAAGAAAATGACGTTAAATCAAAAACGATATATTGAATCACTGGCAATTAAGTATAATCTGGAAAATGCTAAGCTATACGAAACTCCAATGGAAACAAACTTAAAATTAGATCAAGCAACTGAATGTGATGAGAAAATTAAATACAGAAATTTGATAGGTGAATTATTATATATAAGCGCAGGTACAAGACCAGATATATCATATTCCGTAAATTACTTAAGCAGATATCAAAGTTGTTACAATTCAACACACTATAAATACGCGCTAAGAGTATTAAAATATTTATATAAGACAAGAGATCTGAATTTAACTTTTGAAGAGAATAAGAATAATGAATTATTAGATTGTATGGTAGACTCCGATTATGCAGGAGATAATGTTGATAGAAAATCCACGACGGGATTTATAATTAGAATGTATGGAAATATAGTATATTGGAAAACACACAAACAACACGCAGTAACAAAATGTTCAACGTTTGCAGAGTACATTGCCATGTCAGAAGCAGTCACAGAAATATTATTTGTCAAAAACATGTTATGTGAAATATTTAATATTGATAACGAAAAAGCGATAAAGATTTACGAAGATAATTCAGGCGCAGTAGCCATTGCTAAATTTGGTAACTTTACAAAAAATTCGAAGCACATTGAAGTGCAGTATCATTATGTTAACGAAAATTATGAAAAAGGTATTATAGACATTGTGAAGATAGAATCAAGACTTAATATAGCAGACATGTTAACCAAAGCGTTAGACAAACAGAAATTTATACGAAATAGAGATGCTGTAAAGTTAAAGTAATGAAAGAAAATCAAGACAACAAATTTAAGAGGCGTGTTGGAATAAATGTGTATGCCTTGATATGAAATGTTAATTAGCATAAGAATGAATCAGCTGATCGCGGATAATGTAATGAAATGTAATGTAATGTTAAATAACATAATTATGTCACTTGCTCAAAGAATGTAAAACTGAATGGAAGTGCACGAAGCACAAAACAAAAGTATTAATAAATATATTCTAACTGAAATAAAGCAATCCACTTTATTATCAACAGTTTATTAATAAGTTTTTCACATATATAAACCCTATTTGGCAGAACCAATAACATTTTAAAAGGCCAGGCAGAATATTGTGTTTCCGTAAGAAACATTAGCATACTTTCCGACTTTCAACCTTGCGTTAAAAAGCACCTTGTAAAATGGTTATATTGCAATGTGTCTAAAAGTTTGAACGTTCTTTAATTACGAAATCAAAAATTCCGTGTCCATATTAAAAGATTCATTGTAAGACCAAAGAAAACATTAAAATTACAGAGGGCTCGCATGTGAAATATTGGCCAACCTTCAGTCTTTCACCTGCAGAATTGGCCACTTTCCCGCACAAGAAGCCTCTTATGGCTGGCATATTAATCACGGGACAAAGCCATAATTCTATCCAAACGAGGCTCTATCAATCAGCCCTGCTGCTATACACATATACACACACACCCCCCTATACCAACATACAGTCCCCCTCCCATCGAGATCCATATTGTACATTGGGTATATGACCGGTGGCCGGGGATGGGATACGACCACTTCGCATGCGTCGCTGACTCCGAGAGCAGGTCCATCATGAGTTCGGATCGGCCCTTGACTTCTCGGGTTTCGTGGTCTTGGTTTCTTGGGCTGGCGATCATGGGATTGTGCGTGTCTCTGATTGTTTTGTCATTAGCATGACCGGCGCGCTTTTTTGGGCCTTTGGTGATCTTCGACTTTTTGATTCGGCGGCGGCTGCTGATTTATTCAGCGCTCTTTCTTTTGTCCCACCGGCGGGTCACTGACTTTCGTTTCTAATTCTATTTTTCACCATTTTCTACATTTCTTCCACAAATTTCGCCACTTGAAATTATGCCGACATCGACCGCAATTATGCCCAATATTCTTCTGGCCTGAGTGGGCTCTCTCTTCTCGGTTTCTGTGGGTTCTAGATTATGGATTCTGGATTTTTCGCCAGAACTTTTTCGCATAAAAACCTAATGCCGCCGCCGCAGATCGTACAGTTCTGTTTGGGTCTTGCTTACAATTAGGATCCGGTCGGCAGTAAATCTCTAATTTCTGTGCACTTTACGTCGAGAAATCTCTAAAACAAGATGTCCAAGCTGGGAGCTATCTTGGTGGTGGGCTTGTGCCTGTTTGTGGCCGTGGCCTTGGCCGAGCCACGCCTTCAGCAAGTTCATGGGCGGAATCAGGTGCAGGGTCAAAAGGCTCAGCAGCACCCCTACCTTTTCCTGTCCATTCCCAAGGGTCGCGCCAATGCCGGCGCCGTCGTCCAGGGCTTCGAAATTGTCGAGGAGGAGGAGGACGATCTGCAGGATGACGACCAGCACGATGACGAGTTGGAGGATGACGACGAGCTTGAGCATCAGCTGGGCCTGAAGTTTGCCCGCAGCGGTCTGGCATTTAGGCAGAGCCACGATGACGATGAACAGGACGATGATCAGGATCAGGAGCAGGATCAGGTCCACGATGAGCTGCCCAAGAAGCAGATGTTGGTTAACCGCGACCAGGCTGGCGCCATTATGGTGCCCGATGGCATTATCGAGATCGAGGGTCAGAGTGTCCTGGACGAGAAGACCGGCAAGGCGGCTCTCCTGGTGCCCCGTGCCGCCCTAGACGCCATTCCCGATGGCGCGGTGGTGGCTCTAATGGAGCGATCCGCCTCCTCCTCCGATGAAATCGAGGAAGAGCGCGCCAACCGCGTGGTGGTACGACGCCGCAAGAACAACGGACGCAGGAACATCCGCCGCCGTGGCATCAGCAACAACAATGTCCGACGCCGCCGCCGCCCCGCCCAAAGGCGTCGCCGTGCGGGCGGCAATCGCAGGCGCAACGTGCGCGTCATCCGCCCCCAGGGCGGCAACCGGAGGCGTGGCAACCAGAGGCGCCGCGGCCAGGTCGTCCTCCAGGGTTAAGACACGAAACAGCGGTCGTCCTAACCCCGTTTCTATATAGTATTATAGTTAAGATCCACTACCGATCAGGACAAGAATTTTGAAACACTTGATAACGATGCGACAAATAAAATGTGATATGAAAATTATAAACATTTTTTTGGTTTTTTTATGGGTGGTGCACGATGTGAAATAAACCTATATGGAAAGATTATTTTTTTGCATCTTTAAGTTGCTAAATATTTGAAAGTTTTGCCGTATACTATGATTTGATTTTTAATCCCTATGCAAAAGGTAAATATTCACTATATTATTAATTTATCATATATTGTTGCTATTCCCTAGCGATATACGATTAAGATTGGTTTGTTCCAAAATGAAATGAATATTCATTCTTGCCGCCCAATTGGTAGAAAAAGTGGTATTTATCATTGGGTTTATTCGTACGAGCTAATTCTTTAACTATAAGTTACTTAATGCCAATGCGATAGTATAATTTGATGTTGATATGATTAGAATATGATATTACACTGGTAGGCACAATTATTTTGACAAAACGTTCTTTCGTGTTCCTCAGTACTCTTTTATCAGCAGCGTTCAAAGAGTGCGCAAAAGTTCATAAATAGCATATTAATAATAGCATATAAAAAAGTAGCAAGAATTTTAGTTCAAGCTCAAGATCAAAGAGTACTGAGAAACACGAAAGAACATTTTGTCAAAATAATTGTGCCTACCAGTGTATAATTAGGATTATTGAAATAAAAATTAATATTATGAACTACTTATTGGTTTTAAAATATAAATAAAAAAGGAGGACCCACAGGTCTTTGCACAGTTATTTAGCATTATTAGTTATAAACAATTTTAGCATTCGTTCGACCAACAAAATAGGTACTTTCCCAAAGAAACCATTCGGAAATTAAAAGTGAAGATATAATTGAATTATTTGTCGTATACTGGATCCTTTTAGTCAATAGAGTCTAGTCCAAATATATATAAAAATCAAATGAAAGTTTTAGGAAATAAATACACAATTAGATTTATATAAATACTGGTTACATATATGGAAGAAATTTTATATCGCATTTTTGTATTGTCTTTGGAATGCAAACATACACAAAATAGATAAGCAGATATTTATTTCGAATTGTGAAGCAACGATTTTGTAACGGAACTAACCAACAAATCGCAAATCCCATATAAATGAATAATTCCGAGTTTAAATAAAATTGCGATTTTTTCGAAACAAATTTTGAGACTTTAGTTAAGTACTCTATTCCCTAGTGTGAAAATGCCGAGCACCGACTGAGCTGAAACACACCAAGAACTGACATCACAGAACATCTGTGTAAGCCAGATTCCAGGGGTCAATCTCGACTTGACGTCAATCAATCATCGGCTGCTCGGCGATGTATAGAAGAATGGTTTTGGCGAAAGAGATGGGAAATTAGCATAAAATTCGTACGCCTCTGACCCGCGACCCGGTTCACTTTGACCCCGGGCGAACTTTTGCTAATAGAGCTGGCCAAGAAGTGGGCACTGGAAGGAAATGGGGATGCGGGGCGGATGGCAGCAATCGATCAGCTGTATGGGCTCCAAGTGGGTATAAAATCCCGGGTCGGTCCATCAGTTGTCAGTCAGTTGTGAGTGAAAACTCAAAGACAACAAGTGAGTTAGGAACCCTCGATCCCCAGTCAAGGAAACCCTAATCCGTAACCCGTAATCCCGATAAGGAGAAACCCATCTGCAGAATGCATTGCATGCTTCAACTGAGTCTGGCTGTGGCCCTTTGCGCCCTCTTAGCCCCATCCGCCACCTTGGGTGAGTCCTCAAAAATCTCGTTATTCATTGGTCACAAAACAAGCTGTCAGCACATACAGTTGACCATTATAACTGTTTCATCACCATTATATATAAAACAAGTTTAATACCATTTTCAAATATTTCATCTCAGCCGAACGCCGCAATGTGTACCGCCTGGGTGGACGCTCCTCGGACGCTCAGGGGGAGGCCCGTTTCACCTCGTCGATTGCCAACAAGCTGACCTCGCTAAAAGGCACCACCACGACGACCACGGCCGCCCCCACTACCACCACCGTGCCCACCACCATTACGGAGACGACCTCGCCGACCGCACCAACAACAACCACTGGCACCTCGACGAGCACTAGCACGCCCACTTCCGCCTCCACCTCCTCCAGCCGTGCCTTCCCCGTCATTCAAGAAGATGTTGACGAGGATGAGGAGATGCCCAGGGCCTACGAAGATGAAGAGGACGACGCTGACGACAGCGTAGAGGACGAGGACGAAGGCGATGATGACGATGAGGAGAACTACTATGTGGCCGCACCGTCCACCGCAGGCAACAGCAATGCCGTGCAACAGTCCTCAGAGTCCAGTTCGTTGGTCCGCCCCTCGGAGCTACAGTGGCGTCAGTTCCAGCAGGAACAGCGCAACCGTCGCCGCATCCAGCGCCTCCAGCGGGAGCACAACCAGCGGATCAGGGCCCTCCTTCGCCGCCAGAGAGCCGCCGAGAAGAGAAGCCAGCAGCGATTGCGCCGCCAGCGCCAACAGAGCCGTAGGCGCGTCTCCCAGCGCCAGCGCCGCAACAAGAACCGCTCCAAGGCCCAGCGCCAGCGTCAAAGGAAGAACAACATGAACCGTCGCCGCCGCCAGCAGCAGCAGCGCCAGCGCAGACATCGCCAGCAGCAGCGCCGCCGGCTCATCCGCCTCCTGAACCGTCGTCGTCGTGGCGGTCGTCGCAACTAAGGAGTTGATCCCGATCCCGATCCTTGCACGGATCAGATCAGATCCCCAAACGATCCCAGAACCCCCGAAATAAAACGAACTTGTATGCAACAAAATCCATTTTTTTTTTCATTATTACGAACAAATATGGCAAAAGGGTCGTTAGATTACCGTGGTCAATCGTTGCAGCATTGAGATATCCAGCAGTAAGAACAGTAACTGAAGCGAACTGTTGATCTGAGCAACTATACCTATAAAACTGTCTTGATACTTGGAAAGACTTTATGAAAACCTTGGATCACCACTCTTCAAAGAATGTCGAAATGGTTCTGATCAAATGAGATAACTAAAATTATAAGTATTTAAGGAAAGTACATGACATTTGTATAGGGCCAGGTCCTTAATCTAAATGGATACATTTCCGTTTATGATACCAAAGATGTTACATTGAAGTACCATTTATATAAGAACTAAGCTTAGCCTTGTAATATCCGCGACTCTTTTGTTGCGAAACGTGCGAATGTCTTTCTTCGCGGAATTCTCGGGGGGTCACTGCCTATGCGGTTCATTGACACCTCACCTCCACTTTCGCCCTTTGGTGGAAGAGCCGCAGTCTAAAGACTGAGTATCTAAAATCAGAACCGAATATGAATATGCAAATGGTGTCGATTCGCGAGCTATATGCAAATGATTAGCGGCGATCGATCGAATGGCTGAGGTTACGGGTCAGATCGCGATTATTTATGGCATTATGCAAAACGTTTACAACGCCAATAGGCTGGCTTTTTCTTGGCCCTTTCTTCGTAGGCCTGAAAACAAACTAGCGCTGTCTCCTTTGCTCGGCCAACACATCTCTTTTTTGGAGTTTTGCATACGTTCCTCTCTTTAGCAGGTCCATTTGTTGTAACCTCTAGGAAACCAGGGCTATCTAGGGGCCATGGTTACATATAAATATGCCGGGGCTCGACCCAAGAAGTCAGTCAGCAACAGCTCAACCATCCAAGAGATACTCTTGTATTTCCAGCCAAGCTAAAGGATAAATAACTCGAGATGCATTTGATGAAGGGATTTTTACTCGTGGTGTGCCTGGTTGCCTTTGCCAGCGGTGGGTGAACTTACAAATATAGGGGACTTTCAAAACTGATCAACAATGTACAAAATTACCCTCTAACCCACAGCCAAGCCCCAAAACTTCCAGATCTTCGGTCGCCAGCGAGATGAGCCCGCTGCCCAAGGACGCCTGAGCACCTCTCAGCTGACCAGTCTGCTGAACAGCCTTAAGGGCACCAGCTCCTCTACTACAGCAGCTCCCACTACCACCACGCTGCCATCCACCTCCACGATTACGACCTCGCCAACTGGACCCACCACCTCGACCGGCACCTCGACTTCTACCACCACCCCCACCACCAGCTCGCCCTCCTCCACCGCTCGCCAGTTGGAGCCGCTCGATGATCAGGAGGACGACGAGGAGGAGCAGCAATTGGGCAACCAGCAGCACTTCCAGCTGGAGGATCAGTACGACGACGAGGAGGAGCACAACCAGGTGGCCCGCTCGCAGGCCAACCGCCGTCGCCAGGTGAACGCCCGCCGTCAGCGCCAGCGTCTTCAGCAGAAGTACCGCCGCCGCCAGCAGCAGCAGCGCCGCCGTCGCCAGCAGCAACAGCAGAAGCGCCGCCAGCAGCAGAAGCGTCGCCAGCAGCAGCGCCGCAGGAGGCAGCAGAACCAGAAGCGCCGCCAGCGCCGCAACCGCCGCACCAACATGCGTCTGGCCAGCCGTTTCCGCCAGAGCACCCCCAACCGGAACCGCGTCATCCGCATCGGCGCCTAAGGCAGGGATTGCCCGGAAATCGATTTCAAACGACACTAAATAAATTGCAATGATATAATACATTTTTTTTGCCTTCTTTGGGAAACGGCGGGGGTCGAGTGAGACAAGTCATTCGTCATTTATGCATACTACTAAACTATACTAAACATCGATCCTGAAATGCATCTGGTATATAGAAAGTATAACTAATATTCTCAAAATAGCAACATATGAAATCGATCATCAACTCCTTTTTATATTCTGGATGCGTAGCTCTAATCTCTTTCACCAAATCATAAAATCCACAATGAACTCGAATAAAATGAATGGATACAATACGATTATCGACATTTAAATGATATGGACAGCGGGTCATCAATCTAAGCACACACCTTGAATGAAGATTTTGTTTGAGAATTTATAAGGATAATATGAGGTCACCACTCCGAACAAGCACCTTAAAAGTGATGATAATATTTATTTTTAATATTATAGTATCATAGCTTTCAATACCTTATTCAATGTGCTATCTTATTAGACATTTGTCAAAGTCATTGTGTGATAATTCAAAAATCTGAGACGGCCCCAAAAATTAGTATATGAACAAGCTACATGGGTTCATCGGCGCAAAAATAATGATACACTTTAAGACTTACATTACTGTGAGCATTGCACCAAACATTCAAATACATAATTAATATACAACTTTATTGTTCCTTAGTTACAAAAACCCTTAAATAAATATTCCATAGATAGTTACACAAATATACCTTCTCGGAAAGACACGTCTTATGGATCTTCAGCTCGAAAAGTCGAGTAGTGGGGAAGCCTTCTAAAACAAAAATTCGGTGGCCTATAAACTTTTGTATTATGCATTAATAGAACGTCATTGGTTTGTTAAGCAAAATAATTAACTTATTGCAGAAATTTTGAAATCTGTGTTTATCAATCAGATTTCAAGTGAAATACTATAGCGAACTTTGGCTAATATATGTCGCATGGGTCAAACTAGTTCAACGATCGGCAAGCGGTCACCAAAATTTATGCAAAAACTTTGGCGAGTGTGCAAATTTGCGAAAAAAGAAATGATAATGAGAATTATGGTTGCCGATTCTGGGTTGGATTGTTGTTGTTAGATCCGCAACTGGAGCGTGGGGTATATAACCCCGGCTGGCCGCTGGCAATATCACAGTCCATCGACGACCTTCCCCCAGGCACAGGCACAGTCCCATTCAATCCAGTCCTCAGGCCTAGATCAGTTCCACAGGAAATCCCAAGGAAATCCCCAAGATGAAGTTCTTCTACGGAGCTCTGCTGGTGCTGGGCACAGCAATTATTGCCCAGGCGGCTGGTGAGTTTAGTTTTCAGTCTATTTTTCGGAAAATGTCTACTTCAAGCGTACTACGGATGACATGAGTGACCAATAACCTACATAAGCTACAATAATGATTTCACCAATTCACCAGTTGCCCGTTCCAACGATGAGTCCGCCCAGGAAACCGACCAGCAGTCCAAGTACCGCCTGTTCAAGCAGCCAGTGCAGGTCGAGGCACGCAACTTGCAGCAGCTGTTGGCCCTGAAGCAGCCATCCTGCCCACCGCCGGCACCTGCCACCACCACTACCATTACACCCACCACCTCCACGATCACGACTTCTCCCACTGGACCCACATCCACCACCGGAACCTCCACATCAACCACCACACCCACTACTGCTTCGTCTGATACTTCATCTAGCTCCCGTCGTTCATTCAACAATCTGGGGGGTGAGAACGAGGACGACGACGACGAGTTCGAGCAGGAGGAGGAGGAGGGAAAGTACCTGAATGACCAGGACGACGAGCAGGAGGATGACGATAACGAAGAGGATGGCTTCCAGCTTGTGGCTCCCAAAGTCTCGGCTTCCTCATCCTCTGCCATGCGCCGTCGCGCCAGCAACTCCAACGGATCCTCCGGCAACAAGAACCAACTGTCCAACAGCGAGCTGATCCGCGAAATCGAACTGCGCCGCCAGAAGGACCTCAACGACCAGCTGCGCAAGCAGCTGTCCAACGCCCGCCGCCGTTCCAACCAGAACCGTCGTCGTGCCATTAACAACCGCCGTCGTAGCCGTCGCCGCCAGCAGCAGAAGCGTCGCAACCAGTCCCGCCGCAGCCAGCAGAAGCGTCGCTCCCAGAACCGCCGCCACCGCAACGCCCGCCGCCGTCAGCGCCGCAACAACCGCCTAAGCCGCCTGCGCCAGCGCCGTCGCGCCAACCGCCGCCGCAACTGAGCGATCCACCGGTTAGCCCTTAGCTATGACCTCTGAACCACGCCATCTACGATTTCAATAAAGCGAATATATATACAAAAGAAATTCCAATGTCTAATCACTATTCTTGGATTGTGCTAGAAATTTGCCAAGCAACATCCCATAAGCTTCCTTAAATCAATCAATTGCAACTTACATAAAGATTCCATGGGATTTCTCCAAAACGTTATACGATAGCAACATAATAATCCAAGGAATCATTGGATAGTAACAGTACAAGAATGTAATATCAATGTTATTTACTTTAAATGTAGCTATTTATACTCAATATATTATAATCATCGAAGACATTTATTCAAGACACCTGAAAAACGAAAATAACGTGAATTGAATGATTCGTTTTTGTTTGAACTTTACGAATGGAATATTAAAGATCGTTAGGCACACGTTTATGGGACTTTGTGGCTCACTTTCGCAGGCTTTGGGCCACCTTCGACCCAGCGGCTTCAATTAGAAATGGATTTCAATAGATTTTCACTTTTTTTCAGCCCACTCTAGCAAAAGCCCAAGGCGCTGCAGAAACCTGAAGACCAAAACCCCAATTCCAATACCAATTCGAAAAACCAAAAACCGAAAACCCAAAGGCGTTTCGCTTGGCCGAAAACCCATGGGATGACCGGCAGAATGATGACGACGGAGAATTTGGAGAATATACATTTAGCTGGCAGCGATTTGACGATTTGAGCCACCACCACGGATCAATTGAATTTCAATTGTGTACACAGATTTACCGTTCGGCACTTACGATTTGCGATTTGCATTCCACAGCGTATTTTGCGGGACTATAAAAAGCCTCATTGCTGGACGATATAGTATCAAAGCCTGATTGTCCAGCCATCGGCAAGCAACAGAAATCGCAGCGATTTTGGTCTACCCGAAAAGTTCTCTCCTTAACCAGAGTAGTTTCCCGAAGACGCAAAAAAGTTTATACATTATACATTAAACCGAAATGAAGTTGTACGCCATCGTGATCCTTTTCGCCTGCTGTCTTTTGGCGGCACAGGCGGCACCCGAGAAGAAGATGGCCCAGAAGTCGCGTCAAGCGGACCAGGACGTCAAGGTGGGCCAGGCCGCTTCTAGCGCTGGTGGATCGACCACTGCCAAGGATCCCTCCAGCGGCAGGCTGTTCCTCAAAAAGTTCCTGACCTTCAAGAACCTGTTCAGCAGCAACAACCAGCCGGTGATACCGATCATTATCACAGGTGCCGGAACCGGGACGTCCACTGGCACAAGCTCACCCACATCGCCCACGGTGACGGTGACCTCAACGGGCACGATTCCCTCGGCCACTGGCACCATCACCACATCGCCCACGACACCCACATCGCCCACAACAACCGCCGCACGGCGAACGGTTATCAAGGGTGCCCGCTATGGCAGCAACGATGACGAACAGGAGATGAATAACGAGCAGGATCAGGACCAGGATCAGGATCAGGAACCAGAACAGGACCAGGAGCTGGCCCAGCCCGCCCAGGCCTACCCCGCCGAATTGATGGACGAGCAGGCTCTGCAGGCCGCCCTGGCCGCTGGCGCCCAAGAATACGAGGTGGTTACTACCGGCCACGAGGTGCAGGGAACTGGAGGAGCTACCGGCGAAGGCGGCAAGGCCACCCAAAGCAATAACCACATCAGCCTGCGACGCAAGGGCGCCCGCCGCGGCCAGGTAATCAGCGTTCGCATTCCACCCCGGTATCGTCGCTATTTCAAGAACGGCCAGAAGGTGATGCTCAACACCGGTAGTCGTCCCGCCTCCAAGCGCCGCGTGGTCCGCAAGCGAGTGCCTGCCAAGAAGATCAACAAGAACAACAACCGGAGGCGCAAGGGCAACAAGAAGAACCGTCGCAATCGCAACAAGAACCGCCGCAATCGCATCACCGCCGTCTAAGGATCATTCAAGTTCAGGGGATCCTGCGATCCGACCACTTCCAGCAAAATAATTTTTTTTTTCTAATTTATTGTAGCCTAACTTGCTACTGCCGCACTTCCTGCGACAGGATAAACCATAAATAAAGCCATTCAAGAGTACTTCAACTGCTACTTATTTTATTTTTGTGTGGCTGATTAAAAACTATGCAAAGGCATACTCTTTAAGTTAATCAACAAAATTATAGAAAAAAATAAAAATAGTTTAACTTTTAAAAATTGGAAAACTCTGAGCATTAAATTTCTATTGGAAAAGAAAGAAAACTTGTGAAAAAGTTAGTAAAGTGGGTAACAAACTGAGTTCATATGAATTATAAAAAATAAGAACTTTAGCATCACATTAGGCCTATTCAAATCATATTAATATTTGTCTAAATTAAACATTCAAGTACGTGAATGTTCCATACCATTTTCAAAAAAAAACATCCCTTTAAAGATCTGAAGTCCCAACGATCAAGTTCCAAAGATCAATGATCGTAGATCTCCAGAAGCAAATAAATACAAAAACAGTGGTTGGTACAATCTCCTTTATGGGCATAGAATCAGAAAAAAATCTCTGTGAAAAGTACGCACTTGACCCACATTTTTGGGCCGAGATCAGCAAAGAGATCAGATCGTGACGAATGATGGGGCAATTTTCGGGTATTTAAGCGGCTGGGTAGCCCGGGGCTGAGTACAAACATGGCTGGACAGCGATTTCTGATCGTACTGATCGTTGTCTCGATCTTGTTACCATCGATTCCGGTGATTTCTGCCAAAACCTGTGGATCGAGACTCCAGTTGCGGGCCCAAAATGATCCCGTAGATCTCAGTCGGCTGAGCGAGAAGCAGCTAAAGCAGCTCGTTGAGCAGTTGGCGAAATTGCAATCACAGAAGGGCCAGGGTAGTGAAGATCTGGTGGATGAAGAGGAGGAAGAAGAGGACCCGAATCAAGATCAGGAGCTGGAGGAGCCCGAAGATGATCACCGCGGCAGTAGCCGCCCATGGAACAGAGTGCAGCGGATAATCCGGCGACAGCTGGTGAAAATACCCAAGCGATATCTAAAGAAGCTCCTCAGGCAGTTTGGATTGGCCCGGAGTGCTGGACATGGCGGGGTCCGGAGTGCAGACTTGGGTCCCCAGCTGGAGGAGTACTACCTAATACCACTGGAGTGAAATGATTTGAGGGAAAATACACACACATTTCGGAAATACAACACTTTTTCTTGCACTCTTTTGGGCGCTGGGATAAAAAACAATTGCTGAGTTCTGGTCGCGGAATTTGCATATATGAAATACTGTTGGCCATCAAAAAACCTTACTTACAATAAAAGTGAAACAAAAATATTAATTGAAAATTGTTTGTTTTGCACTACTTTTAGCAATTGGTGTCATAATACCAATGAATCCCATTTCGTTCCCATCATTAAGTAGGCGTAATTTTCAAGCGAGCCCATAAATTTGGTTCCACAAACCATATAGATTTTTAGGCGCTTTTATGATCTTTGGACTTCTCAATTTTTTTTTCTTCGAATCTACCTATGGTTCCACCGAAAAGCTCTCTGAAATCGATCGTGTGATGAAGCTTTCAACCGCTTATGTTTCATTTGCTCAAAGCTAATCAGCTTTGGAACAGCTGTTGGCCGGCGATAACTTTTAGTGATTATATATATAGTTGTCGCACGACGTTTGAGGGCAAACAAGTGAAAACTGCTGTTTACTAAGTCATTTTCGGAGCCATGTCAGTGGGAGTTCTAGCTGGAAAAGTGGCCCTGGTAACAGGTGTGTATTCCTATTTTCCCTTGATCTATAGACTTTATATGCGATTGTGATCTCCGTTTTTAGGAGCCGGTTCGGGTATTGGTCGTGCCACCTGCCGCCTTTTGGCCAGAGATGGTGCCAAAGTGATCGTTGCCGACCGCAATCTGAAGGCAGCCCAGGAAACCGTTCAGGAATTGGGCTCTGAGCGATCTGCCGCCCTGGAGGTGGACGTTTCCTCTGCCCAGAGTGTCCAATCCTCGGTGGCCGAGGCTCTAAAGAAGTTCCAGCAGGCACCCACCATTGTTGTCAATTCTGCTGGAATAACCCGAGATGGTTATCTGCTCAAGATGCCCGAACGGGACTACGATGACGTGTACGGGGTAAACCTAAAGGGCACCTTCCTGGTCACCCAGGCCTATGCCAAGGCCATGATCGAACAGAAGCTGGAGAACGGCAGCATTGTGAACCTCTCAAGCATCGTGGCCAAGATGAACAACGTGGGCCAGGCCAACTATGCAGCCACCAAGGCGGGAGTGATCTCCTTCACGGAGGTGGCCTCCAAGGAGTTCGGCAAGTTTGGCATTCGGGTCAACTGCATCCTGCCGGGCTACATAGACACGCCCATGGTGGCGGTGGTGCCCGATTCCGTGAAGCAGCAGGTGGTGCAGCGCTGCCCCTTGGGCCGATTGGGTCAGCCGGAGGAGATCGCCGAGGTGATTGCCTTCTTGGCCTCACCGCAGTCGTCCTACGTCAATGGAGCCGCCATCGAGGTCACCGGGGGCCTCAAATAATCGGGGAATATGTGCAATCCAATGAAAGATGGATTCTATTCATATATCTATTGCAAGAGTGGGACCAGATTATTGCATTTACATGTCCAGTCATTCGTTAAAGTTTTTTTTTTCTAAATATATAAATCAACTTAAACATATGTTCGCTTACACCTGTATTATATATAGAAAGGACAGAAGACTATCACATATTATTACAATCCTACAAAACGTATGCCTTTAAATTCATAAACATTTTCTTCAATCAGAACTTTGACCTCACAGCTGTTGCTGTTGTCTTATATTTCAAACTACGCCATCTATGGGTGATCTTTATATCGCACAGCTCTTCAGTTTATCGATACTATCGTTTGAAAATGTATCTTGGCTATAAAGTCTGTGGCATACCTTTGGGAGAATAATAGTTGCACCTTTTCATATTCGATAAGAATGCCTAGTAAGTTTTGCAGTCGTACGCCTTCGATCAGTTGTTTTGATCAAAAATCTATGCTCTGATAAGTGAAACCATCGCAACGTCTCCATACCATTGCGATTGACCACAAAAGGACCGTCGAAGTGGGAAATGGAATGTGCGACAGGCCTTGTTGTGGTTTGTTGGCAGGGCTGTGGGTGGCTATTCGTTATTTGGACCCACCGAAATGTACAATATTAATATATTTCACAATTCCCCAGCTGCTAATTAACTCAGTCGCTTACACACACAGTCGCACTGGGAGATATATGCACGTCAGGCGACTCACACATATGTTTGAGTGGTGGTTGGGTTGTTTGGGGTCCCGGGTTTCCCGCCTCTGTGGTCGTGCGTGCAATTTAAATAATGAAGACATTTTATTAATTCAAGAAATTCAACTCTCCCCCACTGGCCACGCACACAGGGACACAAAAACATTCACCCACTCACACACACACGCACACACATTCACACACACAAGGAAAACACACATAGAACAGCAATTACAGTGGCCACCCAACATTAAGCAACCTCCCACCAACGACAGCACCGCATAAAGGCTCACACAAAACTTGCCAGACATTTTGGGGTTAGGGCTGACGCGCGGGAAACCGTCCAAAATGCTGCCCACCAACCACTCACCACCCACCATCCACAAAACCACCAGCTGGTAGCTGGTGCGTTTCCCATTTCCTTTGGTTTTTAGTGCATAGTGAAAAACAAAACATTTGCTAATCATATGAAGCGACCCTGAGCTGCCGCTCTCTTTGCTTCTCGTGCACTGTCACAAATAAAGGAATCATTTTCACAACCAAGCTAACTTATCTTCATCCAACAGACAAAATAAACATTGTAGTTCAAGAAAAATCTCTCATTTCCAGCAATGGTAGCAACCCTTTCAAAGCACATTCAAGAAAACACAAGCTGTTTGAACTGCAAAATTATTTATTTGCGGGATGCCATTTGATTGAAAGTAGGTCAATGATTTTTCCGAGTGCTTTCCAGCCACCTGTCTTTGTCGCTCCTTCGACCACTCTCTTTGTAGCAATTAACAACGCAGTGCGACACAAGCGGCGACGACAAGCCAACACTTGAGCCATAAACCAGCCCAACACGACCCCCGTAACGACCCCGAACAACCGAACCGCAAACCCCCGAACCCCTGAGCCCAAAAAAACCCACGGCTTCGGAGCGACCAGCGCTTTGGCACTTGCCATATCTCATGTTAATGAAATCGTAACTCTTCGGGCGCCTCGTGTCCGTTTTTTGTGCCATCTCCAGTCCCGTCCGCCGTACCCCTTGAAAAACGGAATCCAAAAAGGAGCCGAGGGAACCTGAAACCCGAAAGGATGTTGGATTGCAGAGTGATTAACGCGCCGAAAAAACTCCGCACGACTTTACGGACGATGCGAGTTGCAGTTTCTGAAGCAACTTTGCCGATTGTCAACGAGTTGGGTTTTTTTGGGAAACGGAAAGGAATTTTTCCAAATAAATTAAAATTCTGTAAGCATACATATGTGGGAAAAAAGCATATTGAATATTTGTATAACCAGGCTTCTATTGTGAATATTTGAAAATTCCTTTAGCAGAGTAGGATTCGAATAAAATGAACATTAAATTTGAAAAAAGAAACTGCAAGAGCGCTGGTGCATTTCCAGAAAGGGTTCTGAATAGGATTCCAACTAATGTCAGTTTCTGTGGCTTTACTTTTACCAGTCTCTTGACATTTGCCAACTCACGTTAGTTTCAGTTTTCGAGAGTTTCCCCTTCGCTTTTCCAATGAAAAAAAAGAAAACGCTAATTAACACAGCCAACCGCAATTGCAACTTCCTTCTGGCTAAGTGCACGTATGTTCGAGCCACCCACCACCCTCTACCCATCACCAAACCCACCGCCCCAAAACACCCACACCCAACGCCCCCAGCGAGCCACGTGTGACAGCGAGGGTCGTTCGGTGACAAAGGGCAACTAATTTAGTTTAATGGGCGTCGTGCGCGACTTTGTTGCCCATAGCCGCAGAATTTCTTGCGGCCAACACTTGCCTCAAGGGGCGGCGAAAAAGGGTCCTGCAAATAGCGGCCAGAAGGGAAGGGCGGGGGACGGAGGAGGTGGGGCTTAGAGGAAGGGGTCAGAAGCCAGTAGCGGGTGGACTGGTGGGGGTGGGAGTGGTTCACCGGTTGGGCCACCCTTACGCACTCTCATTAAGCATTTTTAGTCGAGCTTAGCGAGCCGTTTGTTTGCATTGTCAACTTCACAACTCCGGTCAGTCACACTGAGCGAAAATACTGTGGCCACAGGACGCAAACGAAATGATGCATAAGAAAGCGTTTGTTTGCTACTTACTCAGATTCGTTTTCAGTTAAATTATTTTGCCTGAAATTTAGAAAGTAAAATGATATCAATAACATAAAAATTTAATAATTTAACATGAAATTTAGAGAGTAAAAGAAATCAATAAAATAAAAACAGAATGATTACATAAAGTTTATTAAATAGATATTTTTGTTTTCCAAAGTTGAGTAAAAGACGTTTACTTTTATGTAAAAGTTTTTATTTTCACCACTTGCTTATTCTCGAAAGACAAACCATTCTTAAATGCGAAAATATACCCACCATTTTCTGCAGTGCAGAAACTCCGAGAACGGCGAGGCGACTTGCCATAAATTAACACACATGACTGGCAGTGGTGGTGCAAGTGGTGCCAGCGGTGCCAGTGGTGGAACATTTTCATTTCACTTTTGTTTGTTTGATTTTTGGCTTTTTGCAGCTAGCTGACAGTTGGTCCTTCCGACCTGGGCAAATTAAAAATGTTTTTTGCCCCCCTCCCCCAACCGTATATTTGTCTTTCGTCTTTGATGTCCAACTCTCAATTCGCTTTCCTCGGCTTTCTTTTTATCAATACATTTTTATTCAGTTTTTTTGTTTTGCTTTCGTGTTTAACTTTGTGTGTGTGTGTTTCATGCTGCTTATTTGCTTTTATCATATGCATTTTGTATGTAAACAAAAAACATTTGTTCGTTTCGCGTTTAATTGGCGACACTAATAAAATACCCACAGCTAATAAATATAGCAAAAAGAAATAGTAATGTTTACTTTTCCGTGGATCCTTAGACGAAATACGCTGGCTTATCAAAATATAATGCTTAGGCCTATGAAAAAAAATGCATGGATGTATATCTAGGGCTAGGTCTATACTCGTACTTTAAATATGCGTGTCTATCATTAGTTAGGCTACAACTAGGATAATTAGACCGTTATACACTTAGAAGTACACTTAGCACAATTGAACTGACGAATTGAATACGTTTACGCTCTCATTTTGTTTTGTTTCCTACATTTGCATGGGCATGGGCGATTTGAGATGTATGGGCGTGTCATAAGTTAAGGCGACTGTCAAGATCTAGCTTCTATATTTATTTAACCGTAAAACGCACTATTGAATTCCAAGTCATAGCTTAGAGTTCCGGCGCGAAAAGATAATGCTACATAATTCAGAAGAAGTTGATGGGGGCGGCACCGATCCAAAGGCCGATCCACCCCCTACTTAAATACTATCAGGTACTTTGGCATTTCGTTTCTTACTCGCTATCCATTCAACTGAATGTCTTCATGCTTGTATATATTTCATTAACATTTAGCATATACTATATCTGTATCTGTGTATACATAAAATTGAATTCTTTCGTTTACTTTTCTATATTTTTTTGCGGATTATATAGGGGCAGCTGTTTCTGACGAAGGAATATTCTTGGGATTTGAAAATCTTAGGTGGAGGTGCGCGGTAAAATATAGTTCTGAAATTTGTTGTTCAAATATTTTAAAAATAAAAGTAAATAATGTTTTGAGTATAAGAGACACATAAAAAAGTACAATGGGTTAAGGGAAATAATATTTAAATGGAAAATAATATTTGCAACAGTGCTTGAAATCTGAGAACATGTTCAAAACCGCTCTCGCATATTTCCGCCTCCAAGAAAACCATTTTTTTTTTTTAACTGGAGGCTAAATTCCCCATCAGTTAACTATTTCATTAAGGCGTTTTCTCAACAAGCAGTAAAACTTTCTAATCTTCCTAAGATTTGTTTTTTCTTTTCGTTTTGTAAATGCTTAACACTCATTCTTTGAAGCTTAGTCTCTCTCTAGTTCAAACTGTGGATTAGCCTACTGTAAGATCCTTAAGCTAAGAACACAAAAACGACAAAAAAAACATAAAGTACCCTAGACCTAAGGACTATAGAAATGAAAAATCAGCTTACGATTTTGTCTATATAATCGGATGTATGTGAGCTAAGTGTCTAAACCTAAGCAATTCGAATTTTTGGTAGCTGAAAAAACGCACCACCAACAGTGATGGCCCCCTAAAGCAGCCGCCGGGGCCTCGGTTCCTTGTGAGATCAGTCTTAGCGTGGCTCAGTGGGTCATCGATATTGTTGGCAGTGGTGGTGGTGGTGGTGGACAGTGCTGGTCCACCCTAAACGGCAGTGGGTGGCGGCAGCAGCGATGAGTTCGAGGACCTGAGATAGGGATTGCCGTAGATGGCGCTGTAACGGGGATCTACGCTCAGGGCCATCGAACTGGGCACCACCACGTGGGTGGTGGCGGTGGTGGCTGCGGTGGTGCTCTGGTTGCTGCAGCTGCCATTTGGCGATGAGCTAACCACCGAGGCGGTGGTCGACTGCAGACTGGGCAGCCCGTTGTCTTGGCGGATTTCACGGGATCCAATAATACTGCCGGTCAAGCTGCCGCCGCTGCTGTTGGTCAGGAAGGTCATTGGCAGGGTGGTGGTCTGTGGGTGATGCTGGTGGTGGCTCTGTTGCTGCTGCTGCTGCAGTTGCAATTGATTCTGGTGGTTGTTCTGCAGAATGGTCGAGCTGCCATTGGACTTCGTCGAACAGGTGGTCAGGTATTGCGGGGGCGGACTGTAGTGCGTGCTGTAGTCGCCGTAGGGCACATAGCCGCCCGAAATGTCCACCTTCAGATCGCTGTAGTTAGAGGTGCGGTCGCCTGGCTCCAGTTTGCAGCTAACGCCGCCGTTCTTTGTGATCTGGTGCTCGCTTATCACGTCCGCTGGCGGCAGCTTGGTGCGCTTCTTGCACTTGATGTAGACCACCACCAGAATGGTCAGCACCAGCAAGAAGGCCACCACCGAAATGCCGCCCACGATTGTCATCAGCAGGGAAACGCTCTCTGCGAAAAACATAAGAAAAGTGCGGAAAATTTGCTTTGAGTATGACGGAATAAGAGTGTTTTACATTACTATGATCATTTTGTTAGTAATTTTTAAAAATCAGAAAACTTTTATAACGTATACAACTTAAGTTAGAGATACTCACTCTTGGCTTGCAGCTGAATCTCGGCCACGTCGTTGCCGTAATCGTTTACCACCGTGCAGTTGTACTTTCCGTAGTGATAGGCCTGGCTGTCCCTAATGATAAGAGTGCTCTTTACGCCCCCCGGCACGGCATCCACCAGGATCGAATAGTCGTGTCCCGATTCCGAGCTGATCTCCTGGCCGTTGAATGTCCACGAGACGTGACGGGCACGAGGAACACTGCTGGCGAAGCACTCGATCCGGGCCGTATCCCCCACCAGACCGTACTGTGTCCTCTGGGATCCGATCGCCGGCGAGCCCTTCAAATAGACATAGGCATCTGCCGAAATCTCGGCGTATCCGGGTACATTGGCCTTGCAGTAATACCTTCCAGCCGTCTCATTGCTGACACTGAACGTGAGATTCGTGCTGGTGCCCACCACCCGGTCGCTGGGATGCTGGATCCAGACGATCTCCGGCTGGGGATTGCTGTCCACCTCGCAAGTTAGGGACACCACGCTGCCCACGTCCGCCTCCATCGACTGTGGTCGCTGCCGGAAACTGGGAGCATCTGCAATTAAAATGATTGAATAATATATTAAAATTGGCTGGGTCAAATGCATACATGCATATATCTTCAATATTTATTATATATGTTTGGAGTTTTGCAAGAAAAACGATTAAATGGTCATTTTCAATTGATTTTGCATTTTGCCAAGAGTGTGATGCCCAAAGCTATACTGTTGACTTATGGAAATTCACAAATGTCAACAATTTACGTTGGCTGTATAAATATACGTTGTGTTTTACTTTTAATTTTCGGATATTAATAACGATTTAACAGAAAAATGCCAGTCGCATTCATTTGTATACTACAGATTGCATTTTAAAAAGTTAATGATTTTACACTCCTTATATAGATGTTTTGATATTAAATAAATATATAAATAAAACTTCAAATAACTTCAACAACTTACAGCTTATGTCGAGGGTTTCGCTGTCCTCACTCTTGCCCACGGAATTCTGTACTTCGCACTTGACAATTGCATCGTGGAACTTGCGAGTCACATTGCGTATCACCTGAAACGACGGGAAAACGGGGAGAGAGAGAGGGTCGATCCATGAGTTCCAGTTGCGATTAATTGTGGGAACGTTAGGCCTTTCCGGTGGCGATCTAACTGGTTTCAATAATTGCCAACATTATACAACAGCAGGGGCAGCATTTTAATCGCAATAGTTGCTCTAATTATGCGCTAGCCTGCCAAATGGAATGTGGACCTGTTTTCCCCAGTAAAAATCTCGGGGGAACAACTCAACAAAGGAGAGGCGCTGGAAAAGCGCAGAGGAGGAGAAAATGAGGAGGAGGAGCGCCACTTACCATCTCTGTCTTCTGGCCGCCGATGATCGGTTCGTCGTTGATGAACCAGCGGTAACGGACATCGCTGGGATTCGCATCTGCCCGGCACTCCAGACGAACCTGCGAGTGCTCCACAATCCGGGAACCGGTGCCCATATGGACACTGCCTGCTGCACCACCAACCGAACCCCCTGCACCGGCGGGAAGCGAGCCCATCACATAAACCTTCACCTTGGGAGCATATTTCACCTGGAAATGGGAAAAGAAAAGTATTAAGATTCCTTCTTACAACAAATATTAAATAGATTGTGAACTCCTCAAATCGTAATATATATATTTTATTGGTAAAACTACTCTCCATTCAATAGCCCTCTTGTACTACCAATTTATGTGCAATGTCCTTGGCGACCAAGGAATTACCATGCGTGCGCTTCAAGCTGGCCCTCAATCAGCCCAATCAGCTGGGCATCCCTGCACTCCTTGGCCAGACATCTTGGTCAGGGATTTGTCAGTGCGCCATGGACATGTGACTCCCTCGATTTCACCCCACCTTGCCGAAAACCAGGCCATTGACAAGTGGGCTGAGGTCAGGTCTTTGTTGGCTCCTCACTTTCATACCCCCCGCTCCAACGGAATGGGGGGTTCGAGCGTGGGAAAGCCATGATGGGCGCCTTTATGTCCGGGCATGAATTAGCCCGTCAGTGTCGAGCCATGTCCGGCACAAAAGCCCATTCAAAAAATACTATCCCCCGGCTTGCAGCTGTCCTCGGGAAAGAAGGGGACTTCCGCAGCGCATCGCATCACGTAAAATAGATAGCAGGCTCTTTCCCTTCTGCCCCGTCCATAGTCCATACTATAGATAAGGTAACCTCAGTCTGCGTCAGCAGGATGCACTAGAAAAAATATGTTTGCAGCTTAGCGACGATCAATATAAGAGGTATCAATCTATTCACTGTTCCTGTTAGAAAGAAAACGGCCCTTTTCATTTCTCTACGTAATCTATGGATTCCAAATCGAATCAAATCCCCCCGAGCAGCATCATAAAGAAAGTCCCATTTCTAATAGCTTGTAAACTTCCATTTTAGCCCAACGTTTGTTCCAGTGTAAGTGCTCATGCAAAACCTGCAGTGACCTGTCAACAGAATGACCATCGGGGGTCAGCTCCTGGTTTTTTGGCCAGGGGACTACTCACCTCGACACGTATTTTCGCCGAGCGATAGGTGCGGTCCGCCGTGTTCTGCGCCTGGCAGCTGAAGTTCGTGTTGTGGTGCTCCTTTTTGGGGGTCAGTCGCAGGACGGACTTGGCCGTAAAGCGTCGCTGATCAGGCAGCGGTATCACCGTGTACTCAATGTTATCCGTAAGGACATTTCCCAGGCCATCAATCCAGGTAATCTGCGGGGAATAAGAAAAGAGGGGAGGGGGGACACGGATTGTCGTACATTGTCATTTTCTCACAGGAGTTGTCATATATGCGGTCCAAAAATAATAGCAGCATAGGGCCATCTAATCAAAGGCATCAGTTTAACT
Source organism: Drosophila yakuba (assembly GCF_016746365.2). Taxonomy (NCBI): domain Eukaryota; kingdom Metazoa; phylum Arthropoda; class Insecta; order Diptera; family Drosophilidae; genus Drosophila; species Drosophila yakuba. Next base: position 5,617,516 of record NC_052526.2, on the reverse strand, counting down.
TTTTCCACTGCATATTTTTAGGCACCGCCATTGGCAAAAATGGGGGGAAAAAAAACTAAAGACACTTACCTCAGCAGCCGGCTTTCCGCCAACTGAAACGCATTCGATTTCCACCTTGCGATCCTCGGTGGCATACATGACGTCGCCCTGGGTGATTTTGGGCGCCTCGGGCGGGACGAGCACCGTCAATCCGGCGAATGTGGACCTAATGGCTGGCTGGCCCTCGGGGCCGGGACTCACTTGGCACTGGTAGCGAGCATCGTCGTCCAGCATCACTGGGTAAATGTCCAGGGAGTAGTCGCCCTCCTCGTCACTGCCCACCATCGCGTACCGCTCGAAACCACTCAGATCCCGGGACGTGCCCAGTCCAAAGTCGTCCTTGGTCCACTGGAGTGTGCCCTGTTTGTTGATCACCCGGCAGGGCAGCGTGACCCTGGCCCCAACCACAGCCGTCTGATCCTGCGGCTCCATGGCGAACCGCTGGTTCTGGTAGCTCGTGTACGGCGAGCTCCTGACCATGCTCACAATGGTGGCCAGCAGGAGCAGCTGCATCGTGTGCAACATGGTGCTGAAAGATGTCAAAAAAGCACCACTTGAATCATTATAACGGGTTGCTGAATTGGAACCATTTCTATCGGCCTTTAATTGTTAATTTGGCTGCACACTGCACACATCATCGATGTTTTCTTTCGGCGCCAGTCCTCTTTAATCCATACACATGGAGAGATAACATACTTCCTACAACGCTTGGCAACACGGAACACCTCCAATGACAAAAGTCCTTCAATTAGCTGCGATTTTTGTGCAACAATGGCCGGGGGAAACCGGATTGGATTTTGGTGGAAGCCTTGAGCAGGCGCCAATATAAATATAATGGAGCGCCGAACAAAATTGTCTTTCTTCTTGTTCACACATGTATCTATTTGTTTATTTGCTGTGCTTTTTATGCGCTTTGTTTTGCTTTGTTGCGTTTTTTGGTTTGTTTTTTATCGCGTTTCGCGTTTTGTTGAACAAATTTTCGAGGGGGAGGGGGCCACAATTGCCTCAGGGTCTTATTACTTATTATTGTTCGTTTATTGTTCGCTGTTGGCGCGCGTGTTTTTTTTTGTGATTTTTTATTTGGGTTTTTTTTATTCATGTACCCGTAGTACCCATATTTATATTCATTCGCATTTTATTCGGTTTTATTCATGTTTTCCAAGTGCAGACAGCCGTACGTGAGCCCCAAAAACGAATTACATTCAAATTAGTCAACGCAGGAGGTGGGTGGTGCAGGGTGGTGCAGGGTAGCGCACGGTCGACCATCACAGAAAAGGCTTAAGCCGCGGGGCAATACCACAGTTTACGACAAAGGGCCACATAAACGAGGCAAATGTGCAAAAATCTTGCAAAAATATATACCGCAAAGTACCGGGCAAATAAGTCGAGCACAAGAATTAAAATAAATGCGAACAATAAAATTGGAGCCACACAATCACATAAATAGGTAAGTAAACTTCGTTGAGCTGTGTTTATTAGTTGCACGATTACACAGAAAAAAGGTTTCTATAAACCTTCATAATAGGAATCTTATTTTCCCTGGGAATTTAAATTTGAAATGGCAATTGATTTTATTCTTTATTCTTCGACTTGTAGAAATCAGTTAGGCCAAATTCCTGCTGCTAGCCACTTAATTCCAGTAAACAAGTTTCAATCTCCACTTTCAGCTCGAGTTGCGTTTAAGGAGATATGCCTAATAAATTGCAGCTACAATATATGAAGCACAGTCTCTCACTTTAAGTACTTAACTCTCCCTTTCCGCTTTTCCACCTCCGTTTCCCACTTTTCCAGCTCGACGTACAGGTGCCGGCTACGGCTACCTTGGCATTTTCTCACGCATTTTTCCCAGTTGTTGGACAACTATTTTACTATTTTACTATTTCTGTATATTGTCTCGGTGCTTGGGGTCTGAAACTTCTGGGTCTTCCACTCTTTTGGACTGCTTCCGTCTGTCTAATTTCGTTTTCTTGTAGTTCGTCGCTATTATTTGTTTTCATTGCATTTATACGGAAATTGGAGCCTCGAATTAAACGAAATTATAACAGAAAATGAAATAATAGAAGAGGAGAAATCCATATAAAATAACCCAAAAAAGATGCAAACGGACGCAAAAGATTAGCGGGCTTCCGTTGGAAAAATAACAAAAAAAAAAAAAGGGAGACAAAACGGAAGGGTTAGAAATCCGAAAGGCGGGGCCTAAAAATAACTCAAAATTAGAGTTGTATCCGAAAAGCAAAAACCAGAAATCCAAAATCCACTGAACGCTGTGGGAGAAACTCCATTTGATGGAAATCTCCAGATCATCACCAACTTCCAGCTGAAGATGATAATATACTGCGTTTGCCAAGCCAATTAAAACCGATTTTAGACACGCTCACGGGAAGTTTTATTTTCTGTTGGGCTCTGTGCCTTTTATGGGCGATAAAGATTCGGTTTCATCTGCTTTCAGATTTCGTCTGTTATTTTTGGGAAAGTGTTGATGGTCTGCATATTGAACCGAAGAAATTGGTTTTTATTGCCTAGGAGGAATTTACGGCAAATCCTGATCTCAGTCCAGAATTCGATGCAGGATTGCAACTTGACTTTGATGATAATAATTATATGAATATTTTAGCATATTCTTAATTGTTAAACTTTGCTCCGGATCTGGTTTCTTGTTAAGACATTAAATCTAACTGGTTTAGATCATTACATTACATTTTACCATTTTTAAGCCAATTCAAAGTTTCCTGACCTTTTGGGGGCCACCACAGATTTTCCTTTAAAGCTCTTTCGCTATTTGGCTTTTTTAATTTGCTTTCTTCATGTTGCTGTCACTGTCACAATATCCAGGGCATGTCATACAAGAAAACTGCCCCCAATCTCGACCCGCAAACGTGTGGGTGGTGCAGGGGATGGGTGATGCAGTAGGTAGTGGTTGGCCAACAATACAAATCACTCCACTCATTGGCCAAGTCCGAGACTTAACAGTAGCAGCTGCCACCTGGTTGGAAAGTGCTTGGGCATCGGACATCGGACATCGGGCATCTCTCTTTCGCCACGGAACTAAAGCTCAAGTGGAGAGCCCTGGTGTCCCCCTTCCTGGTTTTGTACACCCCCTTTCGCCACCCACCTGCCGAAAAACATTCGCAAGAGGAAGAAGCAAGGCGAGTGTTCAATATACATTTTTTAAAGTTATTTGTACCAGGTGGGCCTTTCGTTATTGATTTATGAGAGCCACTTCGACGTGCTTAGAAGGAGCAGGGGTATAGAAAAATGGGTGGGGTGGGGGCAGGTATCGCAAAGGGGGATAGATAAACCGTAAATGACAAAAGTCTCGAAGGAAGCCGCACATCCGCTGCAGCTTGCATCTAATAACCGAAGCGAACTGGCGATAATAATGCGATCGTTAAAACGGGTTTACGTTTTCTAAACTGGCTAAGAGGGGCGAACAAAAATAATAATTAGCGCCGCCAGGAATGTGGAAGTGGTTCACGGAAAATGTGTAAAATATAGGGTTTTTTAATTAAAATTTTATTTCTTTTTTTTTGTATTAAAACACAGGCAACATTGGGACAGTGTGTTATTACCTGTGCCACAACATACCAAAATCCCGTATTAAATATATTCATAATTTATTAATACTTTGGCTTGGCGTCAGACTTATTACATTACAGTATGCTTTCGCTTATTGATATATATAACTCTTTATTTTGCCCAACCAGTAACCCTCTTTTTCTCGCTCTGGGCTGACAACTCGATCTCGGGCGTCGTCTTAGCACCTGTTCCCCCGATTCCAGTTGCAACTTGCAACTATAAATATCACAACAGATGCTTGGGCTGTGCCATTAAAGGATGCTGTTGGATGTTGGATAAGTGCAGCTGCATCTTGTGGTCAGCAGAGGCCAGGGGCGTATGAAAAAGGGGAGAAAGGGGGACTGGAAAGGGGGCCGGAGACCGGGGACCCGAAAGGCAGCTGCAGAAAGGAAGCCCGATGGCCGGGGAAGTTGCTGCCAACTGGCAAAACTGGCAACTTCCAACATCCAACGACCAACTGCCGACTGACTGACAAAACAGGCAACCATCTACCCATATAGTCGGCAGTATCGGTATCGATTGGATTGTATTGGATTGGATTGGTTCAGATCGGAGGGTCGGGGAGTCGAGATTTATGTGTGATAAGCGTCGCCTGAAAATAATTACTGTATATCTGCGTTGCCGGAGCTGCGAAAATTGAAAACTGGAGCGGAAAGCGTTCGCAGCGGAAATGTTTTTCTTGCTATCGGAGTTTTCTGTTTGCCAGTGGTTGGCAGCTTGGGGTTAAGAGCGAAAGACACCGTTTGAGTGAGGGCTAGAAGAGGGTTAAGTCCACCCTTTTTTTTTTACTTACCGACCGACCGAATAAGACGATTTCGATACCCATAGTAAAATTAAACATTACAAATATTTTTTAGAATAATAATATATATGGAATTTACACGAAAACCCCAACAAACCAGGCTTACATTTTTTAAAAGAAAGCCAAAGAAAGCTGCCTAAAATGCAACGTAATGCGTTGCAAAGTAAGTGAATCTGTGGCACACATCCTTTGGTTTTCTGTTGGCCTGAGTAAGCCGTCCCAGCTGCCTCGAAGTTTCCCAAAACAAACCGAAAACTCAACTTTAACTGTCAGTTAAAGTGTCGACTGTACTTGAGGATGCCTCCATCTGTCTCTGTCGCACCTACAATGTCCTTCTCTATCGCACACACATGCCAGTGCCCTTAGGGACCGGTTAACCCCTCACCAAAAAAAAAAAAATGAAAGGGAAAAGGAAAATGAAGAAAAAAAGCTCGGCCAAAAGGAAGGCTACTTAAAGGACTTTTGCTGACAAAATGGAAAAGGCAACAAGCGGAAGGGTAAACGGGACAGGAATCGGGGTATCGGGGAATCGGGGAATCGAGGATAACCGGAAAAGGCATAGAGGATATTGGTCGAGGTCCAGGGTTCGGCAGAGATTAGGACAATTAAAAAAGGGAATGCTTAACAATTAAAATCAATTTGTGCGTATGTCTGTGCGGGCCTCCGCCTCCTTTCACTCCCGCCCCCTTCTGTTGACAATTTGTTTGCTCGAACAAATCAACTAAAAGGCAACTGCTAAGTGGCAAACGGAGAAAGCCAGGGAGAAGTCAAAGTCAAAAGATGATGACTGCTCCGGATTCCGAGTATCCTCTCTTGCTTTCCTGCTGCCATCTCTGATTACTGGACAAATGTGTGTCCTGGGGCCAAACGGGGCCATCCGAATCTGGGAGTTGTGGGCCCATTCCAGTTCCAATAAAAAGGCAACTGGCAGAAAAATAAACTTAAATCGCCTATTAATGGGCCACACACCAGAAGTTTTTGGCCCAAGTCAGCACAACTTAACGGAACAGTAAAGGCAAACTGAAAAGGTCATCGTTCATCCTTAAAAAAGTGATAATTATCTAAAGAGAAAATGAAACGTTGGGACAAAGTTTAAAGTCTTTAAAGCCAATGATAATCAGGGCCGTTCACAGATGGTTTAGGTATGTGTTAAGCACTTTAAGATACATTTTCAGCACTGCATTAGTAAAATAATAAACTAGTAAAAGACATATCGGGGTCGAAATTTGTTAAATCATTCTTACAGCGGATAAAGTAGCTACATATGTTAAATCTATGATCAAAGTGGCTTGCCTAAACAATGCCTTGAGCATTAAACTCCCTTAGATCAATGAGCCCGAAGCGAAACCTAAAGCCATCTCAGATTTCATAACACTAATCGAATCAAGCCGAGACTCCGTCTTGCCTTAATATAATAACCAACTGCAGCTCACCCAGAAGAACGAGTTAAGTTATTCATCAATTCTTCAGGCTCCGCGGGGTTAAGACCTGGCAAAGGGGGTGAAAAACTTGTTAGCCGTGTATAATTAAAGCATCTCGGCTCGATCGGACTCTCATTAGCATAATTCTAACATATTTCCTGACATGGCCAGGCATCAAATTATGAATCGAACTAGCAGCAGCCGAAACTCCAAATAAAATCATAAGATAGAGATGTATGTGTATGCTATGGTACTAGTATATATGTACATGTAGGTATATAAAGGAGATGGGCTTGGGGAATGGAGCAGAGCGAATGAAAGTTGCTTGGCCACATCGAAGCAGAATTTCAATCAGTAAATTGAACACCTGAACTTAACTGATTTCGTGGTTGTTGTTTTTTATGCTCTTTTGTGTGTGCGGTTGGTTATATTATTTCGATTTTTTCTTTTTCGGCTGACTGAAAAGGGGAGAAGCTGCGAAGAAGCAAAACAAGTTGAAGTCGAGCAGCAGGAAATTAAGCCAGGCCAAGAAAAGACACTGCAACAATGACAAGCCAGCTGCTTCGACTTGGGTTTAGTCGGGGTTTTGGTTTTGGTTTGGGCTTGGAGTTTTTGGTTGGGGTTTAGGTTTTGGTTTGGTTTTTGTTTGGTTTTGGTTTTGGGTTCCCCAGCGGACCGCAGCCGCTTCTCCACTTTACGTTTAGCATTTTTTTCAAATTCAGTTTATGGTTTTGTATTACAAGCGATCGACGCTGCCAGCTCAGCCAGCCAGCCAGCTCAGCCAGCCAGTCAGTAGAAATTTGTATAACTTTAAGCCTTATTAACATATTTTATGCTCCATTCGAGTTCCATTCCAGGTCCAAGTTCGCCCACACACCGATATTTTTTTATTTCATTTCCATCCATTTCGTTTTATTTCTACCCGTTTTCGTGTGGGCCGACACTTTGACATAGATCGATCCAATCCGAACCCCAAATAAAAAATAAAATAAACGAAAATCCACCAGAGAGTGAAAAACGATTTCGAAAGCTGCACTTGACCAGACAGTATTTGAATAGGCGTCAGATTGTAAGCATTTATGTGTTCACTGGTAGATTCTTCAGCAACTATTGGCTAACTGTTGGTTTTTGATAAAGCCAAATGATGCTAACATTTCTGTTCACCATCTATAGATTCACTCTAGTAAGTGTCCTTTAAGGTTTTAAATGTAATTATATATTGTATACCAACCTCGAGTTACTAGAGGCTACTTTCCAGTCCCAAGTGACAATTGCAACTAGCGTCACGCACTTGCAAGTGCAACATCTAACTAAACACCATGGCACGTTTCTTTGAACCAATTCCACAGCACGCCCAGTTCCCATAGGCAATGTTTTCGTTTCAAATTATCATCCTCAACGACAATTGCCTGACCAAGAAAGTACGAAACAAAATCGTAAAACCCTCACCTGACAGCTGTCACTGTTTCGGGTACGGGTACCTGTCTCCCAAAAAACCTAACCAAACCCGAACAGAGCCCGAAAAATAAACAATCTTCTTCGCTGGCTACCTCATCTCGGGCTTATTCTTTTGTGCGGCCGTCACTATCCCCCATTTCCTTCTCCCCATGCAGCTAATTGAGTTATATCCCCACCACATGACACTGCAGTCGCTGTTGCGCGTTGCAGGCCCCGAAAGAATATACAAAAAAAACCCATTTTAAATCGTCCCAAAAAAGCGAACACAGAGACTCCACACAAATTCGAATCAATTCAATAAACAAGAGCGGGACCTTTCCCATACAGGTTTTTTTATCCCCTCGACCCCCACTGAAAACGCAAACGTGTTAGAAAAGAGCAGTAATAATGAACACGAACGGAAAGCAAAGGTGCAGAGATACAGACATATACAGATATAGATGCAGGTACGATCCGGAGATACTGGGACGTTTGCAGATACGAGTATATATTGCGCCGATTCGACGACCCACTCGTCGCTGTCAGTTTTTCTTTCGCTGGCTTTTCCATTTGATTGCCTTGTGGTCGACCGTTACACGAGTGGGTGTGTGGGCGGTATATCTATATATCTAACTCTATATATAAAATCACATATACTATTTCAGTTAAGAAGTACAAGTGGTGGTGCAACAACAACTACAACAACAGTTACAACGATAACAACGAAAACTTCAACTGGCGACACCTTCGGTCGCTTGCGTCTAACTAAATCCGATTATAACTAATTATTATGGACCCCGAACCCGAACCCAAACTCAAACTCAACCTCAAACCCAAACCCAAACCCAAGCCCGAAATGAAGGGGGTACATGTGTGTGTGCAGATAACAGGGGAGGTTACAACGGGCCAGGGTTGCCACACTACCTAATTTGCGGGCTTGGCGTGGGCCATTCTTTTTGTATCTGTATCTCTGCTCATTGTATTTCTTGGCTTTATTTTATTATTCTCCTCTTTTGAGGTTGCGACTTGAGTTCGGTTTTGTTATGGCCATTGTGTAATGTCAGTCATGTGTCCATATCAAAGTTGTTTAAACGTGTATATATGGGTCTATAAAAAGGGACTCGTCACAGTTCCAATAGGATGATGGATAAATAGTTGTTGGCCACGATTTATGTTTCATCATTTTTCTATCTTATATTTCAATGTTTAATACATCAACAGTGATGTAGTTGGTTAATTGATAATAATAATAATTGACTAATTTCAATCACTTTGGCATTTACAAATGTAATATGTTTTTTTTATACGCTTATATTCCCTTACTTTTCCGACTTACCTTCAACACCTTTTTAACGGGAGAACTGAAGTCTTGAGTGTCACTTTCCCACTTTTCTTGTTTTCCTCCTTTCTATTCCTTGCCTTTGGGCCTTGAGATCTGCAAAAAACAGGAGAAAAAAAAAGGGGGAAACATAAATAAGATTATTAATTCAATTCTTGTTTTTGTTTCTGTTTCTGTGCGGCTTCATTTGTTTGCCTCTGTACGTATTAATTGTTGCGGCTAATGTTTCTGTTGGCCCTAATGTTGTTCGTCTTCATCTTGGCCATAAACACGCACAGGCCGTGTTTGGCTGCGACGTTCTTCCGCATTCATAGCCCTTTTATAGGACACAAAATGTTTATTAGACATTATGTACCCGTAGTCCCCTTCACTGCGTACTGACTACTTTCATTCTGGCCGAAAACTTGCAGGGAATCACGCATATTTCGCATAAAAAGTCAACAATCGACATTTTGATGCTATGTTGTGTGTGCTTCTTTTTTGTGTTTTTTATACCCGTTACTCGTAGAGTAAAAGGGTATACTAGATTCGTTGAAAAGTATGTAACAGGCAGAAGGAAGCGTTTCCGACCATATAAAGTATATATATTCTTGATCAGGATCAATAGCGGAGTCGATTTAACCATGTCCGTCTGTCCGTCCGTCTGTCCGTCTGTCCGTCTGTCCGTCTGTCCGTCCGTCCGTCTGTCCGTCTGTCCGTCTGTCTGTCCGTATGAACGCCGAGATCTCAGTAACTACAAAAGCTAGAAAGTTGAGATTAGGCATACAGACTCCAGGGACATAGACGCAGCGCAAGTTTGTCGATTCATGTTGCCACGCCCACTCTAACGCCCACAAACCGCCCAAAACTGCCACGCCCACACTTTTGAAAAAGGTTTTGAAATTTTTTCATTTTTGTATTAGTCTTGTAATTTTCTATCGATTTACCAAAAAACTTTTTGCCACGCCCCCTCTAACGCCATCAAACCGCCCAAAGCTGATACGCCCACACTTTTGAAAAATGTTTTGATATTTTTTCATTTTTATATTGGTCTTGTAAATTTCTATCGATATGCCAAAAAACTTTTTGCCACGCCCACTCTAACGCCTACAAACCGCCAAAAACTGTCCTTCGCACTTACACTAGCTGAGTAACGGGTATCAGATAGTCGGTGAACTCGACTATAGCGTTCTCTCTTGTTTTTTTTTTGTTTTTCGTCTTTGGGTCTGAATTTTTCCCCATAGGCGACAGTACTTTTCTACTTAATTTTCTATTATGATCTTTGGTAATTGCTGCAATGAAAATATATTGCTGGAATGATGGAATAGTGGCAGAAGGCCGCTGCCCGTAGCTCTATATATTAATGAATTTTGTAACGAAACACTGAAGAACTTAAATGTAAACAGTATTAAATCAATAATCGAATAAGCCATTTTATTTGATAATTTAGTTACATATTATGTTGCTTATGACTCTAAATTCCAAGAATGCAACCACATTAAATCGACGATGTTATTCCCAATATTTTCTAGTGGCATGCAAAGACTCGAAACAAATTGAAAAATTGATGCCTGCATTAGGGGGTTCTTGCAACCCTTTCTTTCCTACATTGTATATGCCACAGCCCCGTAAATATAACCACAGATAACGGGGTACTGCCTACCCTAGAAGCCCCCTTCTTGTTGCCCCTTCCATGCTCTTTTTACCCCCTTTTTAGTTTGATAAAGCGACTGGGACATGATTCATGGAGGGTTCCGTTGGCTATGCTCTCGATTATATCCTTGCATGCCTCAGGTTTTCGGGGGGGTGTTGTGTGTGGGGGGTAGATACCCCCTTTTCAGGGGAGGAGGTACACAAACACAGACGGAACATGCAATACAATACAAATAAATACACAGAAATGAAAAAGTACAAAACGTGTGTGGCACGAAAGCCGAATCAGGCGATTGTCTCTGTGTTTTTATATTTTTTGTATTTTTTGGCAGGGGGAGAAGGGGGCTTTGTGGGGTGATATCCTGGCTTTGAACGCACTTCGGGACTCAGGACTTTCAGACAGGACAGCTGGAACGGAGCTGAATGTGGCAACAAGCGTTAAGTGGTTGCCTGTTTGTCGCTCGTGTACTTGGAAATGCTTTACAAATTCAGCAGCGCGGATAAAAAATGGAAATAAATAAAGGGAATATCGAGAAATCCAGCCGGTAGGGGGTTTTGTGGAGGGGTGTGGCAGGAAAAATAAAAGCACCCCGTCAGCTGTTCGCCGTAGACCAAAGTCAGCTGCTAATCCTCGGCGGGGGTGTTCTCTTGTGTCCTGCCAGATGACGATGACTCATAGTGCGGCGGGGTGACTGCGATTCCTTATTTTCGGTGGTTGTCCAAAAAAAAATAAGTAAAATCGAAACTTTAACTAGAGCAACCGAGGGGGTGGTTGCATAATGACTCATAGTCCTGAACCGTATGAATTATTTATTGGACGCCCGGGTATAGTATCCGTTTTCCCCTTCCTATTTATATTGGCAGTAGATTTAAAATTGAAATACAGTTTCGGTATATAAAACTAAGCCAGCTAATTCTTAATTTGTGAGGCAAAGTTCCGTCAGCTCTTTTCCACGGACACTATTAAAACTTTTTCAAAGTCTTTCCCATGTTCTGAGCAACTTTTTTGCTTTCCTCCTGCATTAAATAGTTAATTTCAACCACTCTTTTCCTCTGCCTATTTTAATTGTAATTTGAAGCGACTTGGCATATTCCTGATGGGATTTTCCCAAGATCTTTGCAAAAGTCCGCTGCCATTCCTTGACCATCATCCCGCTATCATCGCTCCGGAATTTTAATCTTGTAGACCGCAAGTATTTCACATGTAGAAGCAGTAGAAGTAGAGCCCCCACCTTTGAGCCTTGTCCAAAGTTTTCGGGCTTATCTAAATGCCATTTTATTCCGGCTGCTTCTTGCCCTGTTCTTGTTTATCTTGCAGATACATCTGAGAATCAGCGAGGACGGGAACATTCTGCGGTCAGAAGTTGTCAGTTGATAAAAATGCCCGAACAGAGCCAACGATAGCCCGAAATCCACTTGGCTAAATGTAAATATTAAATTTGCGCATAAAAATAATACGGCAGAAAGGAAAGCAGATAGAGATAGCCCGGGCAGCAAACTAAAGTGAATTCACAAAGGAAAAAGGAGAGCCATAAAAAAGCTGACTGCGGCAGGACTATGAAGTGCCAGTGGATGCTAAGGTCCTAGACTCGAATTCTCAATTGACGCGCCACGTCCTCGAAGGCAAAAAGATACATACATACATATACACGTATATATCTATATATATATTCTGATAGATATACGGATTGAAGAAGGGGAGTAGAGCAAACGGGAAGACCGTGCAGGAGACTCCATAATAATTTTATGCGCTTCCAAAAAACTTCCGTTCAGTCATTGCGTTGTGTTTCCGCCCAAAAGCCGGAGACGAAGACATCGCACATGGTTACTTCTTTCCCGTTCGAGATGACAGCGTGAATGGAGCTAGAAATTATGAAAACTGGTATATCACTTAACGGATGTTTATACACATTTTAAAATTAGTTAGCAAAACTTTATACAAAAACTTTTTATAGATTTCCCTAACGTATTCGATGCTTCGACAAGTTACGAAAGTTTAAGCAATGGTGTTTCTTCGATAAATGATTTTAATGAATAACCTATCATATTACAAATTAATCGTATATGAACAAAAGATGCTTAAGAACTTGCGATTATAGCAATTCATTTCAACAAACTCATCACTAGCATCTCTAAATATTTTTCACGTTGCTGCCCAAATTGCCATAGAAATTTCGTAGGTTCTTGTATTTTTTTTTGCTACTGCCTTGCTCTTTCTTTATGGTTCCCGGTAGCCGGGTGCCTTGCTTGATTTTTCCCCTTCCGCGGGTTGACTTTTGGGTGGTTTTTGGGTGGATTTTTAGCTGAGTGCGGGCTGAATGAATGAGCCGGCGAGCGAATGAATGAATGAATGAATGTTCAACTGTCACTTCCGTCAGTCGGGCCAAGCGGAGTCAGGCCAAGAAAAGGAAACCAGCACCACCCACCCACATGTCGCTAGAGTGAGATGGTGGTGTGGTGGGCCAATGGGTGGGTAAGTGGGTGAATGGAGACGACAACGCGTCAACATTGTTGGGGAAATGCGGGGGCCAAACGAGTAATGACATATTCAAACGCAGCGCGAACTTGACGACGCCCCAAAGGAGTGAAGATGTTCTACCCAGAGAAGGCGCTTAGCGGAGAAAATCTGAGGGAAAAGCGGTGGGAAATTCGGGGTGGAAAACGGGGAGGAAATGTGCACAAGTAGCGTTGCCAGACATTCTGACAAAGCTGGCGACAAGGACGTACACTTGTAATAACACGAAAAGGATATTGTAAAACATTTTCATAAGTTCTCTCAATTTCTGAGCGCTTTTTTCTTCCAGCTCGCGTCGCATTCAATTGCTGATGAAAATGGTCCTTAGAGGAAGGTGTCAACCTGGGAATTTCACGAGGACTCAGAAGAACTACGGATTAGGTCAATTAGTGTGAAGTATCATTGTAAATACGCAATTTAAGAGTTTTCAATAAATGTCTTTTGATATTAAAGAAAATAACAACAAGCTTAACATTACACATGTTTAGTTATCAGATTGAATATATTGTATTTTTAACATATGTACAAATTTAATAATGAAATCCACTATCCCAAGGTAAAAATGTGCCTTTTATATTATGTTCAATATTAATGTGCCAACACTTATCCCAAAGAAAACATAATTAGGCTTGATATAAATTGGAACTTCCCATCTGAGACATATTTATTCATCAAACTACCGACAGCTTCCGACTTACCTTCACCCTTCAATATTCCTATTTTCCAATTCTCCTCTCGTTTTTGAGCCATATGGCCATACACTTTCGGACTTCGTTTTCTTATTCCGACTGTTGTCCGACAATAAGGAAATTTTATGCCCATTTGAGTTCAGTCTTTGGAAGTTTCCCCCTCCTGTAAATCACCCTCTTTCATTTTTAGACTAATTTGATGTTTGTCCCCATTTGAGATACGAATTTCTTGGGTCTTTTCGCTTCTTTTTCCTTTTGGGCCGCTTGCCAACACACATGGCGGCCCGTTTTCCATTTTAACACCGACTCGAGGGGGAGATTTTTCCTGCAATTCTTCCCATCCCCTTTTAGCCTTTTCAAGGCGATGGCACACTTCAGTTTCCCTGCCTTTCCATTCCGGGTCCAACTTTTCCCATCAATGACTATTAATTGGCATTCTCGATGGGCGCAGAGTGGTGGGGTGAGCGGGGTGTGTCCCCACACCCACCCCCTACACGCTTCACTTGCATTAAGGCGGCGCCATTAAAGCTCATCAAAAATGCAGGCCAAAGTGGCGCACTTTAAAAATGCCGCCTCTCATAGATTTTCATTTTCCATTTCCATTTTGCCCCCCTCCCCGGAAAGTGGAGTGCCATGTTTTGAGGTCAGAACCCCCCTGTAGCCCCCTCCTAATGATGATGGCTTGACAAATATTTATTGCTTAAGCATTTGAGTGCAAATATTTTAATTAGTCTGGCGACAAGACAACAGATCTGGAGATGGAAAGTATAGATGGAACTGGATCTGGGATTCTGAGTTTGGGATTCTGGGCCCCATTTCTCAACGCTGATGAGGCTTAATGAACTGCAAAGCGTCCCTCAATTGTCTTCAATTAACCAAATTAACCAAGGGATAAATTGCTTGCCTTTCGAATGCCCTCGTCTGCATTTCTTCTTAGAGATGTGATGAGAAATTAGCTGGCAGATGCAAATACCAGGCAATAAGTATTTTCTTATTGTGCCCAAATGATAATGATATAAAATACCAATTATTTCTTAAACGGAGCACTGTCTTGAAAGAGAAAAAAAGGGCACAATGGATAAGCGCAGCAGTCAAATCGGTGGAACCGATACGGCAGAAACTGTCAAAAAGCCTGACAGCACCGCTCTCAAGGTAATCCAGAGGTGGGGCAAAAGGGGGTGACGAACATAATTTGTGGCATGCAAAGAACTAACAAAGCGACAGGCAGGCGAAAAAAAAATGCAAAATCGCAGGGCGAAATTGAAAAGGAAAAATAAGTTTCGACATGCTGACGAGGACGCGTCAAAACGATCCAACAAATGCGGCCTCGCCAATCGATAACACAGCAACAAAAAAGTGCAGGAGAAATACAGGCAACAACAACTTGCGACATGAGCATGTTGCACTTCCTGCCACGCCTCCTGAACGACTCTTTTGCCATCCTTGTCCCACACTCCCCATTTTCCTCCTGTCGATTGTTTCAGACGTTTTTAGCAATTTGCAATGCCAGCAAATTGGGCCAAATTATAAAATCCAAAAGCTGCACACACGTTCTTAAATACACTTTTAAAACATTATTTTGTTTTCAAAGAAAAAACTTTATAACATCATTAAAAATGTCGAAATGTGAAAATAAGTCATTGAATATCTAAAAAATAAAATTTTCTGGTAAATTGTTTATACTTTCTAAGATTAGTTTTCCTAATCGAGTTTAAGCAAATCTCCCAGCCAATCAATATTTTCCTGTGCTTATCATGCGACATATATGAGAGCAGCAGCAGCAGAGTAAGTAAAAGGTTAGCTTGCCAAAGATGATTGAAACTTTGGTTGCTTTTTTAATGACAAGGGACAGGTGCGTGAGTCTGAAGATACGCTTCTGTATGTATTTGCAGATGTGTAAGTATCTGTGTGCGCTGTATCGACGTATTGGTAAAGCTTCTGGGCCTTCAGCTTCTTTAACTCGCATTTGTGTCTATAACACCAAAGCCGCTAGCAACATTTTCTTCGTTTACAGCTGGAGGGAGATACACAGAAAAAAACGTATAAAAAAATAATAAATCCCGATCGGATTTACTAATTGATTTAGGATTTTTGAGTGTGCAAATAAGGCAGCCGAATTACTGGCTTTTAATTTAATTAATGAAAAAATGTATTAGATGTATTTGCGAATTTATCTACTTAAATCCAAATGTATTAATCCTTAAATAAATAAATATGCCCATTTAAGAATTACAGTAGAGCGCACATTTAATATAAATTGGCTTTTATGTAGATTAAAACTTGAAGTTGAATGTTATATTCAATTTAGTTTATCGTATGCCGTAAATTGTTCAAAATAATTTTAGCATTGTTTAGCATAATCAAGAACATTTTTTTGTTTGTGTACAAACTTATATACGAAAAAAAAAGTATTCTATAGATTTTATATTCATTTTTCAACTTAAGTGCTTACGAAAGGCCTAATCGTTGACTTGCTTTTTACATTTTGTTTTTCAAAGTTATTGTTTGATATCATAAATCATGCAAAACCAAAGAAAGAAAAGATCGAATCAGTTAAGCAGGGCACTTTTTTCTACAGATGCTTAGGGATGGAATGGTCAGAAGAAGCTAATTAGGTGTCCAAGGTCTGGAGCTGAAGATCTATTACTGAAGAGGGGAAAGTAAATATCCAATTGGAAAAGTCTTTGCATCTTTGCATAACTATTTTTCAAAATATGTTATATTGATAAACCATTAACATGTAAACTTGATTATGTATGCATACTAACATATTGTTTTTTTTAATAACTCTAAGAACTAAATCAATTAACTGAGATAAGGTTTTTCATGATAATCATCATTTTTAGATTCGTATGATTTATCCTTACTCGAAAGATGGTATTTTATTTAGTAAATAGACACATATTTTTATTGTGAGCAACTAGTTCTTGCCATTGGGCGATTCATCAAGCAGAAAGGAAAGAATAAATATTTTTCAACGAAGTGTCTTTACAATCAAAAATCTTGCCTTAATTTTCAATTGAAAACCCTATTTTGTCAGAAAAAACTAAACACTCAAGCAAACTCGAAATCAAAATGGCAAAGTGGCCAATAGCGATACTTTTAGGGGGCCAAGAGAGGCGGGGACTTGGCTAACAGTATATTATAAACACATACAAACGAAAAGGTCAAAGGTAGGGAGCAGCTGTCGCAGTTGGCGCATGAAAAAAGCCAAAACACAGGAGTTTTCTTTAGATTTTACTGTTGAACTTTTTTACTCACACTGTTTGTCTCCTTAGTCCTATTATATGCTTATGTTTTTAACTGACTCTGCCACTGGCACTAATCCATAATCGTTAGGTGATAATATTCAGCTTGTTTGGTTTTTTAGGGCTTTGTTTTTTTTTATGATAGCCTTGTTTATTCCATTTTAAGCACACACTTTTCCACTGGTAATCCACACCAAAATGAAATTTTTTGGCTTACGTTTTGCACCAAAAAAAAATATGTTTAATTATTATTCGGTTTAATAAGCATTTATTGAGAGTTTTCTCGGGCGAATATGCGAGTTCTCGTCTTCGGGGTCTCGAGACGTATCTTTGAGATACCAGCTTTCGAAAGTACGGAGTTTCCGCCGCTGCGAAGCGAACGGTACGAGCGAACGGAACGAAGTGCGAACTCGATCCAGAAATCCGACTTCTTCGGCCGGCGCGGCCTGTCCTCAAACAAAACAAAGCGACGCAACATGTTCGACTAGGTTGCATGTGGTGTTTCACCCTCTAACAGCATGCAACAGGGCTAACAGCGCGGCTCGATGCAACCTCTGTTTAACTTGATTATTCATTTTGATTAATTTTGGAGTGTCCATGGTTTTTTTTAAATTCCTAGAAATTTGTATTTCATTTTATAATATATTTCTATACAATAAGTTTTTTCCACCAACTTATGCAATGTATAAACTATATTATAAATATTAGTAATAATTTATTCGAATCAATCTTGTCTTCGCTGTACATTTTTTTCCGTGCAAGCCAATTTGTGGATAAAGCCGGCCGATGTGCCACGGTTTTTGGCCATCTGTCTTTTGGCCTTAATTGCACCCTGATTTGCTGTTAGCAGCGCCACCTTCCGCCAAAAGTGTGGACCACCAACTGTTGCCGGAGAAGATAAAAAAAGAAATCACATAAAGTATAAGCCCTTTAAACGCTGCAGATTAAGATAAAGTAGGAGAATTGGCCGTCAAGAGGTCAATGCTGTCGGGACAGCAGCTGTTCACTATCTCTCCTCCTTCCTCGCACCCACAATTCTTCTCATTTTGGTAGAAATCTGCAGTCTTTCTTCGGATTGTGGACTGCCAGAAGGGCTGTGAAGAGCGACATATGGTCCTCTGCAGGCAATTTGAGTAAAAAGTCTAAATCTTTGGCTTGACAAAACGAAGGAAGTCCCATGGGAACCACACTGAGAAGTGTTTGATATGTTTTTTAAAAAGAGCTTCTTTTATTTCGCTTGGTTTTCTGGGGAATATTTAATTCAGTTTGATTAAGAATATTTAAAATGTCACACTTATAAAAACAAGCTCAGCTGAAAATGTAAACTCTGTGGGAGCCATTTTACTAGGTGCGACTTGTTAATCAATCGACTGCATGATGAGTTGATTTTAACTTTTCCCATAATTGAATCGATACACAAGCTGTGCGTTCCACGAGATGCTGGGATACAAAAGATACAAAGATGCCAGATACCAAATAAAGATGGACTGCTGGATGGGAAGATTTCGGCACTGGAGACATGCAAAGACCAAAATAAACAAGTTTCGGGGAAATTTATGGCACGATTGCTGCGAACGCAATTTAAACTACGCGTGTGAGGGAGGCACCGCCGGAAAATCGGAAAATTCGAGGGAGTGATGAAGTGTCGGCTCTCTTCCAATTTTCCGCTCTCTCTTCGCGCCTCTTTCCTCGCATTTCTTGCATTTTCGAGGGGGGATTTTCCAAGCACCGCTGATTTTCTTCGGTTTCCCAAGTAATTGTCGTGTAATTTATGGCCGCCGTATGGGAATATCAATGCATTGCGCTCTAAATTTACACAAAGACGACAGATAACGTGAACGTTGGATAGTTAGGGCATTTCCTCTACTTGTCGTCTACATGTGCGTAGGCCAAAATTGTTTATAAACACCCCTCAACACCAACTCCAACCATAACAAAAAGCCTTTTGCGATAAGAAAGATCATAGCTAGATCCCATAAATTCCTTCAGCAAGATAGGATTTGTTGGAATTTCTGTTGCAGCATTTTGAAACACTACATTACCAATAAAATTGAAATGCATGCACAAGCTTTGTCCTTAAATATTTCAGATAGCTCCTTATCACTCACATGCAGTCTTTTTAACCCTAAACAAATTTGTTTCAGCTAGTTTGTGGTTTTCATTTGAATATACATATATAAGATAATGGAGTCTCGCATAGATGTATTCTAAGCAACAATAACTAACGTCTTTAAAGTATTTTTTGAATTCAAGACTTATTTCCATAGAATTGTATCAAATCAAAATTGTATACCTTCTGCTCTGTTTATCCCGGTTCTTAGTTGACAGTTTTGGCTGCTCATTAGGGTGGAGAAAGATGGTGGCAGGGGGAAACAACTCTCCATGGCAACTGCAGATGCAGACATTCAGTGCCGTCCCCATTTGGATTTTCCATCATTGTTGCCAGGCAGCTAAATATAAGCACTCAGACGTGTAAGTTAAAAGTCCCCTACCTCCGATCCGAAGTCCACATCCCGTATTGCCGTATTCCTGTTTTCCGTAACCCCACCTCATCCCCATTTCCATATTCCGTACAGCTGTACTTTGGCACGCTTTTCCGCTCCCGCTTCTCCGGGATTCTGGGATTCAAGGGCAGAAAGACACCGCCAATCTCCTGGAGCGTCGTCCTTCCCCCGGGATTTTGCAGACTCCTCGAACTATTTTTGAACGTCCGGCCTTTTCCTCTTTTTGCACTGCGCCGTGTTCCCCTGGAAATTCCCGTGTGTTTGCCTTTTTTCGAAACCGATACCCTGGAAAGCCGGGGAATTATCGGCCAACCTAATAGCTTGGAGTCCTGAACAAGTTTTCCTGATGTTCTCAAATGTGAGATGTAAATGTGAGTGCATTATACTGATTTTAAATCTATTTATTGCAATTTACACCAGGTTTTGGTGCAAATCTAAATTAAAAAAGTTAGTCAGCACCCCTGGGCGACTAAAGTGATTTGATAAATTTCACGAGGACTTCCAGCGATTGAGTTTCTTTGCATATAATCCCCACAAGCCCCTCTCAGTACAGAGGCCAATGCCAGCGTCTCTTTTTATGTGTGTTTACTGTGAAATTTATTTTTAATTTCAACGACGCGACCTGCACCCTCCTCTTCCTAGCTTTATTTTCCCTTTTTTCGCCTGGCTGAAAAAAGATGCCATGGAAAGGGAAAACATTTAAACAGGATGCAGCATTTCCAGGCGTGCGGCAGGGGACACGGGAAAAAAGGGGAAAATGTCCCACCCAAGTCATGCTGAAATTGCTTAAAAATTGCCAGACAGTGCAAATATGTTCCAGCCAAAAAAAAGGGGGGCACTAACGGGGATGCTGACTCAAAGTCCCTCGGCTACCCCGCCCCTGAAGTTGACAGCAGCGGCAGCAACAAATAGTTTAGTTTAGCCCTCAAAAAAAAAAAAAAACAGAAGGAAAACAGCAGGGAGAAATAAAGTGCAATAAAAATATAACAAAATGCAAAGCGAAAGGGATCAAGACCTTCTCCATTGCCCGCCATCCCCCTGGAAACCCCCGCCCATGGCTGTTAGTCTGGGGCGCATTAAAATGCAGAATGAGGAGCATTTCATTTGCCGCCGTCGCCTGGCGAAATTCAAAATCAGCAAATTACGTGCTGGGCAGAATGTAACTAACACTTTGCCAGTCAAACCTCCATGCCCTCCGCCCCCAGCTCAATTTTCCCGACCCACCGACCGGGCCATTTCCCACTTTTCCCATTTCACAACCCCTTCGCGCGCCTAAGACGACATGTAATTATCGTTCAAAGGGATAGTTGCGTTCGCAGGGGGTGACAAAAAAAATAAGTGTCGCCGAATGGGAGCCAAGAGTAAATAAGCCAAAGGTTAAGCAGTCACAGTGACTGGCAGTTGCAGTTTTAAGATTTGAATGCAAAATTATATATTAGTGAATAGCTAAAAGGTGAGAGGGCATGAGCAAACCAACCATCCCGGCTTTGACGGCATTATTTATCACTTCATAACTCTCAGTTATCAAGCTGGCGTAGATATTTTAAATTAATTTATTACAATTCGAAGTCACCGTTTTTCGTTTCAGTTGTGGGCCTGTAACTTAAGTCGTATTTCTTACAAACCAGACGAACTCCCACTCCCACCCTGCGCATCAGTTAATTGGGAAATGGTCCTAATAAGGCCGGGTGTAAAGCGACTTCTTCGATTCCTGGGGGTCATTGGCAACAGCTGTTGTTGGAGTTGGAAATGGTGGACACCAGCTCCATCCCATTTTTCCGACCCACGTTTGCCCCCCTCTCACGACGAAGTCTTAGAGTTTCTTTAGCGAAAATTGTGGGGGAAAAAACCAGCGGTGGGAAATTTCGGTCCCGTACATTGGCCTCACGTACGAGTGGGTTTTTATTTTGCGCAAGTTCATTTAAATTTTCCCCGTCCATCAGTCCGAGCCTCTAAACCAACTCGTTGCCGATTACTTTCGCTGTCTAAATTATTTGTGCAAAAAAGGAGGCGAACGAATACCGAAGACCAAATACCCTAAAGAGACGTTTTCAGCTTCAACAAACAATAAGGAAATACAAAAAATAATGTGACGGACTACATTCTTTTCATATCAAAATATAAACTACAATTCTAGCTTTGTGTTACAAATTTACTGCAACTTCTGTGGAAAGGGTAGCAAAAAAAATTTGTCAGTGGGGGAAAATTCGATTTCGGGTGTTGGGAGCGACAGGCGGCTCAAGGTGAATGGCGCAACGGTAATTAGTTAAAAAGCAACTGCCTGTGAATGCGACTGCGGCTCGATGAGTCGTAAGTGCACGACGAGAAATTCCCATAAGAAACAGTTTCTAGTACTTCAAATATGTGCCTTCAAAACGTTGACTTTTATCTAAACTAATCGAGAATCCTCGCTGCATTAACTTCTTTGAATTTTACATCTAAGATTGCGTACATTTTCTTTCTCAGTGTAGCTGGAAGGCTCGACTGTCTTTGGAGGATTCCGATTGATGGGGGAATGGACAAGGTGGGTGCACCGGTTTATAGCACGTTTGGGATTCAACTCGGGGGGCGGGGCGTGGCACAGGCAGGGGCGTATCCGTGGCGAGAGGGGGGTGCACTTGACCGGCTGCCGTTCGCTTGACAAAAGTGAAATGTAAGTAATTAAAATTGCCAACGTTTTAGCCTCGCTTCATTTGTAACTCGAAACTTGAAATATATTTGCCACCCGTGCACGTCTTCCCGGGATTTACTGTATGTCTACGCCGTCGAAATTTGGATTTCCCATTCGCTTTCGAAATTGAAATTAACAAAAAAACTGATGCACAAAATTGAACATTTCGTAGATATTTAAGTTAAACCATAACTTTTTTCTCAATATAATTGGTTCAACCCCTACGAATTCATACTTTGCTATCCTTCAGGCTTTCTCCCCCCTTTTTTATTATGATTTCATATTGTTGAGCTTGTATTAATATTATTATTATGATATATATATTTTTTTGCTATTTATTTGTTTTGTTTTCTGTTTTTCATTATTATTATTTTCGGCGGCAGAAGAGGCTGCAAAATCGCTGAAAAGGCACGTAGCCCATTGATGAAATGAAAAGCGGGGAATGAAGACGCCTCTGAAGGGCAGGGGGCGCAGAAGGAAGGTAGGTGGGGGAGGGGAGGCGAGGGGTTTGAGACAGGGATGAGCCACTTCACCACGTCGCCGCCTGGCACTTGGCTTTCAGTTCAGAATTATATTTGGACTCCGTTTTCATCTTTTCCACTTCGATTTTCCATTTCTGTATGAAAATTGCTGATAATCAGCGGAGCCCCTTCATTTCCCATCCTCGTTACCCAAAGTGCGAGGCGATCACTCGAAGGGGTCTTCTGATTGTGATAAGCGTCGGAAAAATAAATGAGGAGTGGGATTCCAGAATTGGGAATAGAAAGTGACAATCGGCGCTGGCAAGTGGAAAGATAATGGTGGAATCAAATTCGATGTGGACCAGAATAAAAAACACACCGAATTACCAAATCTTTAAATGCAACTACATTTAATATTAAAACAAGTGAACATTTGTATATTCTAGCCAAGGGTGAAACAAAGCAACTAAAAGCAATTGAATCCTTTGCCGAGTTGTTCATTTTCACAGTGAATTAGTCGCTAAAACAACAAAATTTTGTTTTCGAATGCGACGAAAGATTGATCGAATTAGTAGATAAGTCAATCAGGCATTCATTACATAAATGCGCTAAGCAATTTTCAACATTTCCCCACAGCTTGAGTTTCGAAGATGCATCTGCACCTTATACCCTTTGGCTTCTGCTCTTGGATATTTAAACATATATGCATTTATATACATTCATACATATATGTTGAAGATATATGTGTTCAGCCATTGTGACACTCGCTGCGTAAAAATCATGTTAAATAAATGAAATTGTCATACTCGATGGGTTTGATGGGGCAGCTGAAAGCGAAAAATGAAGACGAAGATGTAGACTCAGACACCCAGATGATGATGATGATGATGACGGGATGGGGACCTGGGATGGGGTCTTGGGATGGGGTCTTGAGATAGGATGGTTTGGGTTGCAGATGGATTCGAGATGGGTTGCCAATGGAGTTGATGCTGCAGGCTGCAAGCTGCAGCCATGACAATGACGTTGACGTTGACGTTGTCGCCCTGATGACATTCAATGAGTTAACTCCAGGCTCTCCACCTCCAGTCCCTAAGATTCCGGGTCCAGGGTCCCCCTTACATTCTGAGAAAAGCCCCCCAAAGTCCCCCATCTTGGTCCCAATCACAAAGTCTTTTTTTGAGCTGTAATTATTACCCGACATTATCAGCATCTTCTCTCTTGCAGACCTATTGATAAAAATAAAGTAATCT
Source organism: Drosophila yakuba (assembly GCF_016746365.2). Lineage (NCBI taxonomy): Eukaryota > Metazoa > Arthropoda > Insecta > Diptera > Drosophilidae > Drosophila > Drosophila yakuba. The sequence continues at coordinate 5,593,932 of NC_052526.2, read as the reverse complement.
TGCGGTCTTCGAAATTGTCAGCAGCTTAAGTAGTTTTTGAAGTTTTTAATACACACCAATCGAGTTCGATTACTGTTTGTTTTCATATTTTCGATTTATTATATTTATGCCACATAAGTAAAAAATATAATTTCAACTTTTTAAGTATGTTTCATATAAATCGAACAAGTCAATTACATTTAATTTTTGATACAAAAAAAATTGTCAGAGCATTGCAAAGTTCGGTCATTAAGCCAGCTGTTTTTTCCTCGTTTTTGCCCCAATCCATTGAATGGGTTTTATGCACGAAATTTATTGTTATTATTAGGAGAGCAATCGCCCCGATTGATAGGGGAATTTTCGGGGGACACTCGCGCTTATTTCCATCAAAAGCATAAGCATATACATTTAAGTTTTTATGGTCCGGGGCTGAGTAAAAATTTATGTGAAAATTCATAATTGGATTATGGCACTCGGAGCTCTTGGTTAGCGGTCGTCGCCTTTGAGGAGGTCCCCATTTCTCTCCCGGCAAGTGACAATGAACTTGAAAATGGAAAATGTGGAAAAGCGCTCGAGGGGCAGCATGACTGTGTCTTGTGGTTTTCGGATTTTCATCGCCTGTTTTCCCCCACTCGCTTTTTTCCAGTGTTCAACTAGGTTTTTCTACGATTAAAAGGGGTTGATTGGCCATGTGACGACTGTATTAAAAAGTCCACACCGTTAGATGACTTTTGTTTGGCTGCTTATCATATATTTTTATAAGTTTTGCTTTGGAATTCTTTCTGCAAGTGGAGCGAAAGAGTTTTCAATAGCTTAAAAAAAATTATTTAATTCAGTTGGACTTTTAGCACAGCGTTGCCAATTTTTCAACCTGTTCGCTGACCTGTCAGAACACGGTTTATAAATCGAAACCCATCATCGATTACACCCCACTCTTCGGGTTTACAAATGAAATATGCATGTATTTAAATGCGTTACAATAAATTTTTGATTTATTTGCGACGCCATTGACTGAATTTTAAATGACAGCGATTTATTTCAGATTTATACATAACAAAAAAAGGCGATGAGAAAAAAATTAAACCATCTGCCTGGAGATTTTTTAGGGGAACGGCTATGCAGGGGTTTTTGTATTTGTAAATTTTTTGGTATAGATGGCAGAGTTTTTATAACACGATATCTCATATATGTATATGGCCCTTATCTTTGTCCATCAGCTTGATGAAAAATCGGTCAACATTATTCACTTGCTTTAAAAAATGTATTTTTGTTAGATTTAATTCGTGACAACTAATATAGTTGGCATATAGTTGTTCTTAGCCATTTTGTGACGACTAATGCCGCTTGAAAAATCCATAAAAAAAAATGTGTTTCGATTAAGTGTTTTTTTGGGTGGTAAAGTTACCTTTGCTACCGACTTAATTAGGCATCGCCAACGAAAAACACCTAAGCGCAGCTTTTACTTTTGGCCTGGGAAACTCCGTGTACTTTGCGCAAGTTTCAATGAAAACAACAAATTAACTGAGACGAAAAGCTGGTGGAGTGGGAGGGGGAGCGGGAGAAGGGGCTTTTCCCCTCGGAAAACACAAATTATCAAAGCAAAAGGCGCTTGAAAAAGACTTGAAGAATAACTGGGGCCTGGTAATTATGCCGTCTTACTTCTGTGGTTTGTTTTTCTCACCTTTTTCGAATTCAATTTAACATAATGAAGTTTAGAGACTGAAACTGGTGGGACCTATAAAGGTAGTTATAGCTAAAAGCTATAAATGATTTTGCTTTTTATTATTATTTTTTTATTTATAACTTAAAATAATTTATATATATTTCTAACATAAATTATTTTCATGTACAAATCAAATTCGAAATGTTTCGAAATTCGAAAAGACAACGACCCCCACAAATGGCCACTCCCCCTCCTTCCGCCCCCACACAAAGAGAAATCCTAAGTGCTTTGTCTAAATATACGATTGCCAGCCGAAGCCGTGCTTGTCTGCTGCATAAATCCCGGAAAATCTCAGACTTTATAGGTTATTTCATTCGTCCGACTCACTCCCTAAACTAAAAATAACTGCAAATTGTGTAGAATTTACGGAGCACGGGAAATGGAAGAAAAAGGGAAACCGAGAGAATTTCCAACTTGCCTGTTGAGTAATTCTACGAAAGATCGTCTCCGTCTGGGAATTGTTTTTCCCTGTTTGAAGAGCCCTAAAGACATCTAATGAGCATCATTAGGTTGTCTGTATCTCTGTATCTTGTATCTCGGGATGTGTGTGTATATCTGTCGAACAGGATTTGTTTATAATGAAGTCGAAGAGACAGAGACATGACTAAAAAGGACGGCTAGAGTGCGCAAAAGAAAGGGCACCAAGGATCACATCTTCAAATCTTGAAGGTAATTTCAGCTTCAGCCTGCTTGAAACCTTGTGATTTTAATGTAAACTTTAAGATATTTGAATAATCAATAATGATCGATGGTTGAGTGATAAAACCTTCGGGTTTTTTGAGTGGGTGTCCGCATTTGCTTGCTCTGCCTCTTTCTTGCTATCTACCTTTCCTGTCTTGTTTTGGTCACCTTTGACCTCTGCCGCCCTGAATTCCTCTTTATATTTTTTGTGCTCTGGGCATCGCATCTTCCGGCCTTGCTTGACATTTTTACGATCGCCCTTTTCTTGTTCTGGAATCTTTATTGTTTCTGGTTCTGTTTTTGGTCTCCCGCTCTCACACAATCCTTGATATTTTCATTAGTAATTAAATAAAATTTACAATAATTTTTGGTGCACCTACCGCCCTTCTTTCCATTCGACTTTTCACTGGAATTTGGCTTTCCTCGCACGCTTAACCCTCGTGTCTCCGGGGGGCTATTAAATGTCATCTTGTTGCCTCTTCCACTGCTCATGGTTGTTACAACACACCAAGCGACAGAGATAGCTAGTGGGCAGCGAGAAAGAGAGCGGACGATAGCATTTGAAATCTCATTTCTCGTTCACCTTCCGCAGCAGTTAAAAATAATGACAATTGAAATCTGGGAACTATCAGAAACCAAAGAGGAAGCCAAGATCTGCTTAGGCATAATTTAGACGAAATATTATTCCAAAATGCATTGAACGACCGGCGAGAAGTTTGAGTTTTGAACTTCAAATGGGGAAATTTCGGTGCATGTGGCATTCACATGACAGAAGTCCTAGGAATCCATTGAAATGAGAATTTGTACAAGGGTGGATTTCATTACATAAATAATAATAATAATAATAATTTTACAAGAGTCAATAGATTTCCCTTATTATGTTGTTTATTACCAAATGCCCTCTATTATAATTTCATTTCGAGCTCATCCATCAAAACCTCTGTGTTTCTGTTTCTGTTGGCCGCATTTTTTTATTCCCGATTTCTCCATTTCTCCGGCTCTGTTCACAGTCAATTGGCAACCTTGTCCCGCTTGGGAATGGGTTCTCGAGTGGATCAGGTTGCGAGTAGTAAAAGTTATAACATTTCTGCATAATTTGTAGGCCAGAGAACTGGGGATTCTGTTGTTCTTCCAACGGCAACCTTGGCCAAGCCGAGCCAAAACCAAGTCAGTGGCGTGTGGGAAAAGTAACTAAAGTATCTGCTTATCTGACGGAATATCTGGCGCTCTGGAATCTGTGGCCTGGCTAATTGCAGTTGCAGATTTTGCCCGTCGCCGGGGTGTCAATTAAATTCACTCGCAGTCCGAAGGTGCAATATCGCAACAGCAGCAGCATTGCAGCAGCAACAGCAGCATCAACAGCAAGACATCTGCAGCACAGCTGCTCCTAAGAGTTCGTCAGAGGTCAGACTGCGAAAAAGATGTTACAAAAACAAAAAGGAAGAAAAATATGAGGGAGCAGTGCGACAAGTGCAACGATGGCATCCCGTCAATGCACTTTATACCATTTAGTTTTCCATTACAACATTTTCCTGGGCTCTCATTTTTGCCAGCATTTTCTGCTCCGCTTTTGCAATGGGAAAAAATGCAGACCAGCGACAATTTGTAATGCGATTAATGCGGCTGATTAAGTTTTGGCTTTCAAAGAATAGTAACAGCTAGCACAGTGGTCCTGGTTAGGCGGAAAAGTACAAAGTACAAATGAACGGGCCGGACCGCCAAGTAAACCTTGAATAATTATTTATTAACATTAAACAAAACCAATATATTCCTCACATTTCTCTAACTGTTTTCAACTGTTTGTTGCTTCATACATACTCAGCAAGAATAATTCCAACGAAATTGTATATAGTGCGACTCCAATTAGAGTAGGCCTGTGTACCCTCTGAGAAGCTCCTGTTTAAAATAGAATTTCCCCCGAGAACGATTCGATGCTGTAGCTGTGGCTGATAAAATCACTCGATTTCTTACGATTCTCCGCAGATATATTCGAAACACTGGAACCCGAGACAGCTGCGGCTCACACAAATCAGGGAATGAAAATAAAAACGAGACCGAGAAACAGAAACAGAGTAAAAAGGAAAAATGCCAGAACAAAAAAGATGTACATGGGGAAGCACAGCCAGGAGAGTTGAAAAAATCGAGTGCAAACGCACGAACTGCATTCGTAGCTGGATTTTCTTGTGGCCCCCGCACCCTAGAAGTTGATATTGCTGCTGGTTAGATGATGTTTCTGGTGTGGTGCAATGTGCTGCATTTCCGGTAGCTGCTCAGGATCGACAGGCCTTCTTCTTCTCTCGGTGCGTGTCTTTTACTGGTGCGTGTGTCTCACTTCTGCCCGAATACCCCGGCTCCCCGGATACCAGGTTCCCCGATACCCCCGATGCCCTGACTCACCGCCGACTCACCGACTCCTCTCCGATTCACAAACCTTCTATCCCATTCAGTGCGGTACAGAGAAGTCGTGCCTGTTGGGCCCTGCAATTGATTTCTTTGAATTTTTTCGCTCGTTTGTTTTGCAGTTGGTCCTTACTTTTCTGGTGATATCTGTTTTCTACACAGCGAGAAAAACTGCATTCAGTTGTCGAACTAGTCAGTGCTTGATATTGGACAGCTATTTGTGATCGCTATTATTTATTCAAATTATATCAAACTAGTTCCTTACTAAAAAATGACTTAATTTAAGCAAAGTACATTAAAATTCGTGCTACACTACTTTTTCTTGTGATGTTTTCCTCGCCGTGTTTGTTGCTGTTCTCTTGGCTAGTATTTTGTGAAGTCATTTTGTACCTGTGCCCAGGTAATGGGCAATGGCACCCCCCTGTGCTGATGGACGGAAAATACTCCTAGCCTTATTTTCTGACCCTGGGACCTTGGCGACACGGCTTCCTGTGAGCCGGAATGCCTCTGTGATGATCCTGTGAAAAGTGCACACACCCAACGGCAATTAACAAACAGAAGTGAGGCTGCCGTTTCGGGATTAGAAAACCAGACGTGTGCAGTCCGGGGATATTTGGGATATTCGGGATCTGAGAGATCTGCGAGTTCTGCGGGTCTTTAGCGTGTCATTGTCAGTTTCCCACACGAATGGACAGGCTTCGGACGTCGGGAATCATAATTTGCCTTAATCTATAATTTGTGAAGGAGACGAAGAGGGCAGGATCTCGATGGGATTGGTTTGCGTGTACGACCTTCTGCCAGCAATTAATGTGTCCACTTCTCGGAGGATTTTTTCCATCTCCGCCAGCCCCTGGTTACCTGTTCATAATTCTCACCTCAACTCTTTGCGCCTCATTATGAAAACAAGTCGGGAAGCCAGGCCACAAATCAAAGAGATCCAGATCCAAGCCGGCCCAGAAAAAACAAGAGCGAAGCCGAGGATCAGAGAAGGGAAACAAGGCACACATATTTACAATAATATAATAACCTTTGATTTTTCCTTAAATTCTGGTCATCCTCATTTGTAGAATTCTCTTCGATAAGGGGAAATAATTATTTCGCCATCAATAATTTTCAATTGAAACTTTTTATATTTCGCCAGTAATTAACCAACCATTTCTGTCCTGCAGTTTTTTTTTGCGGATTATTGTATTTTGGATGGTTAAATATAAATTGCCAGATACAAAACGGTCTGCGAATTCTATAAATTAATTTTGTGTCGAGTTTTTTTGGCTTTGGACTTTCTGCTTCATGAATTTTACTGTTTTATTTAATCAAACACTTCGATAGAATAATAATGCCCCAAAGTGCAATCATTTTGCCAAACATATAATATTCATATACTGCTATTGCAGCTCCTTTTTGGTGCTTAATTCATTTTATTTCTGCTTAATCATTCGAAAACCTGAAAACGAAAACAGATATCAGAACATTTTTATGCAAATGCCCCCTGTAATGTGACAATGAGGTCATCGAATGTGCCACAAAAACATTGCCGTTTTGCGGATGGATTATGATTTACAGGAATGCGTTGCAAATTTTCAGTTTATGGCTACATTTACCGCAAAATTGGCGTTGCAATTGGTCAATAATTTTGCCATTAAAGGGCTTCTAATTTTAAACTTTTTCAGCGCAGGCGGGGGATCACGTTGCAATTGCAGTTTTAGGGCGGACAGAACAATGCTACAATTTTTATTCATATTTTGGAGCTTAGAAAGTTGAATTAAAGTAATTCCAATCATCGATTTTGATCTAGAACTTCTTCTTGTTTTGGTGTGATCTTCACTTCTGCTACACCAGAAGCATTATAATAACTTAATTTCAATATGTCCTGAGTCTTTAAAAATGTAAAAAACATGTTCTCTGCGGCGGATTTGCTCACATTCTGTGTGCAGGCTAATTTCTGCCACGTGCCTGGGCAACTAAGAACTCAGCCCAATAAACGAATGACTAACTGATTGACTGACTGACTGACGTACTGAATTTCCCCGAGGAAAGTGTTTTGTAGTTGCCGGTTGCATAATTTCGTGCCCATCAAACGTTGCCCAAATAGCAAAAAAGGACACTTTTCGGTTGAGTGACTCACGGGGACAAACGGCCTCTGTATATCGAAGGGGGTCGCGTGCCCAGGCGCAGGTGCACTGATTACCGCCTGAGTCACTTACCCTCGAAAGCAGATCCAGATCCCTTCCGAGGCATTTGTCAACGTCACAACTCTGCTCCTTGACTTCGGGGGTGGACTTTCTGTCCTTTGTGTTTGCCTTGCCCTTGTTGCTGTTGCTATTGCTATTGCTATTGCTATTGCTATTGCTGTTGCTTTTGCTTTTGCCTTTTTCTGCATCATTCACTTCCGGTCCGTGGCTGCAACGTGACTTATTTGGTCCGCAGTCGGGGAGGGAAACCCTTTGCGATAGACGTACCCTGTGTCGCCAGAGGTATTATAATTTAATTTTAATTTTCAGGCACCGAAAGTGAACCGGAAGTCGCCAAAAATAGCCATTGAAACTAGAAGAAACCTTGAAAATTATGTAATTTTTTTTCCTGCTCCATTTCGGTGGTTTCTATGTCTAAATAGAATAAATACAATTTGTAAATATTTCTTCGTTTTCAATTTGTTTTTTAATACATGCTTGGAATAGGGCATTTCAAATGTTGTGAATTCTCTCTAATTTTTTTTAGCTTTGCGTCCTGACAAACTGTCAAATGTCCAATTGCTAATTGGCCACGCCTACAACCGCCCACAAGCTTATGGCAACATAACCACCACCAGGAGCACCAGCTCAACCAGCACCACCGTCAGCAGCTTCAGCACCACTGGCAGCACCGCCGGGAAAAGTCTGCAAGTCAGTCAAGGCTCTTGAAAGTTCGAGCTGCATGTCACACGGGTTTGTTGCCCCAATCCGGGCTGCACTGTACTACACGGTAACGTTGAGCAGATCGAGGAAAGAGCCGCCTTTTGTCAGATATACATATAGTATAAATGTATATATCATAAATTTCCCAGCAACACGAATCATAATTATTTTTGCATTTAAATTATTTAAGTACTTGAGCTTAGGGCTCTGAATTATTACGGGCAGGATAATTCCCTTGCGTCACGATCCTGCAGCTTAGTGTCGCAGGATGTGGGATGCCTGCAGGATGCCAGGATGTGGCGGATGGCAAAATGCAAAGTACGCTTGATTTACAGTCATTAAAAGGGGTCTCCTCCGTCATCGCCATCACCATCGCCATCGCCATCGTCATCTTGGCTTCCTTGGCAAATTGCGCTAGACAGGATCGGGTTTTGTGGTAGGCACTCTCACATTTGCCTGGCGGTGGCATTTTAATTGGCAGCCCAGCACGAGAAAAACATGGCCAGGAATTCGCCAAAGACGGAAGCGCATATTCTCCTTCATACCGTTGCATGTCCTCGGGTGCATGTATGTATGTGTGAGTGTGTGAGTTTGTGCTTGCATTTCCACCCACGAATCCATTTTTCTTTTTTTTTTTCGTCCTTTCAGTCGTAGTATTTAGCTGCAGCGCGAATGAATGAAATGCCGAGTTCATTCATAAACTAAATCACAGGCGAGCGCGGCGAGTAAGGCGCGTTCTCTCAATGAAATGGATTAGTCAGCAGGTGGAAAAGCGGGAAAAGTGGGCTGGAAAATGGTTGGGGCTGGTAAGCGGTACGAGGGGAAACACTGCAAGCTGGGAAACAAAAGCCAAGACCAAAGCAGGAAGTCGTAGCCAGAAGGACAATGGGGAGCTCAACCAAGACCAAGACGTGGTCTCATTAGCGATGCCCCAGACTGACTGTTAGCTGAGTGGCGCCCACACCCGATTACAGAATTACGGGTATATATATATATATACATATATACATACATATATTAAGAGTATAAAGCAGGGACCTTTTCTCCTAGATTGCCCAATGTAATATGACGCGAATTCTATTTCATATATAAATGGATACTTAAGCACAAAACAAATTAGAATCATCTAAGCGTTTACAAGTAGTAATATATGTACACATACTTTTAAAATGATACTGCGCATTCCTATAAAACCTATTGAAGAGGGCACTAGAAATACCGATTTTCAGGTTTGCATTTACATTGCGTTTACATTTTGGTAGAGTATATACTCAATCAATTGTTTCACCCATACTTTTTCCGCATTTCACATTTATATAAACTCTTTTTGTTCAGTCTGCTTCATCTGCAACAGGGAAAAAACGAGTTGCTTCTATTTGCCAGAGCGAAATGTTGGTACACTCTATTGACAGTTCACTGCACGACACTTGACTGTTTGAGTTGGCATTCAAAACAACCTACACAGATACGCACGCACACCCACAGGCGCAGAGTGCAAACACAGATACACACCGACACATTGATGCGAACTGAGCCCAACAACTGCAGCAACACTTTTTAAACAAATACAAACAACAACTGACAGCCACCGCACTTTCTTCTTTGTCACAAAAAGTAAAAAATATAAAATAGAAACAGGGGTTAAGGGGGTCCAAAGAGGGCTAGCTAACACGACGCTTTGAACAATGCAAGTTAATTTAAGTGCAATTAAACAGGCAGACCCACCGATGCAGATGCAGCCAACGAGATGAGGTCACGGAAGGAAAAGGGAGAAGTCGTGCAAAATGTTGCGGAAAGTGGAAGCTTGCTAGAAATATAGTTCTTCATTGGGAAATTGGGTTCCAACAACGTTATTGAATATTAACTCCATGCTAAATAATATCTTTATTTATCAATTTGGCAACCAGAAAATCGTGTCTTACCTATTTATGTTTTTATTTTTCGTGGTGAAAAATTGCAAAACCGAATTCCGCATAAACTTGACCGTCTGCGAGCCTCAAACCCGAGTTGGAATATTCTGATTCAGTTGCTGCTACTTGGTTGTAATTATTTATGGCACCTTCAGCAAAACTCTCATCCATTTGTTTGTTAACACTTTCGAAGAAACCCCAGAAAGTTTCAGCAAACCAGCTCAAATGCTTAAGGATGAAAACTGGCAAAATAAGGCGAATTTGGTTGTCTGACAGGTGCATGCGTCATCGCTGTTGTGTGCAAAGGCCAAAGTTGTAAATAATTTCGGGTTTGTCTCGGCTTGGTTCGCCAAAGTTGCCCAAAAACAACCTGAGCCCGAAATATCAAACGGTGGAAAATCGAAAGAAAAAAAAAAACAAACACAAAAAAAAAATAAAATGAAAATGAAAAACTGGGTAATTGGGAGTGGCAACACGCCCCCGTCGGCCAGCTGCCATGGCAATTACACGCCTCTGACAGGAGAGGTGCACACAAATTAGCCAAAAAGCCACCAAGACAGCCAAAACAAAGCCAAAAGCGAGCGAATAAAATACGGGAGAACGCAGAAAATACGATGGCTGAAAGCGTCGAAACCAAAAACCCAAAATAAGACCCGAAAGTCGGCCAAAAAGATCCCCAAATGTGGAAAATTGAGGTTGGGCCTCCTAAGCCGTGGCTTAAATTCTGCGCAAATATATTTGATCAATAATTTTAAAATAGCTGAAGAGAAAAATTTTTAATATAAACTATACAAATTTTGGTTAGTGTTGCCTGCAAACATCATTGAACTATTTTAATAATAGTTAATCAAAAAGTTACATTATTACCAGCAATTTTTAAATTAAAAGTGCGTCCAAGATTGAATATCATATCCATTGTAGCATTCCAAAAGTATTTCATTAAAGTTAGCCACTGTGCATGCTGTTTTAGTTGCAGTTGGTTGCAGTTAGCCGCAGCGGTTGCTGGCTTTTGTTTTTTAGCCAAATAAACCAGTTTCAGCGCCAAACTTTCAATTTCGAAACGCCACCGAAAAAAAGGTTAAATGTGAGCGGGACTTTGGTGGGTTTTTCAGGGGGTTCGGCTTGGGTTTTAGTTTCAGTTTCTGGGTAAAGTCTTCGGCGGGCCTGACATGCCGCTGATAAGAATGGTTTCTGGGTTGGGTTTCTTTTTTTCCGAGCTGTCTTCTGTCTCCCGATAAGATTTGCCTTTTCGGGTTGAGCATAACAAATGATGTTGGAGTGTTTTTTATTTGGTTTTTATCTGCGGATATTTGCACAGAGTTTGAAGGAAGAAAATAAGCCATAAGCCCCCCTGTATCTGCATCACATTATTTTGTCACAATTTTAAAACAACAAATAATAACCGACTCTAAAAATGTACAAATGTGTTCGATTACAATTAGAAATTTCAAAACGTTGATAAATAAAAATTTAACAACTATTTTTAATCACTCTCTGACTAAGTCAAAATTAAGTAGAGATTTTATTGGGCAATACGTTTTAATTGAGGTCATGTTTATGATGTTTTTCGCAATTTGTCAAGTGTGTCACCCGCGGACCTGCCACTATTATTGTCAGCTTAATTCCGGCACTCGCACACATCATAAATTCTCACCGCTGCAGTTATTCAAATCTCGTTTAAGCCGCGGAAAAATTAAAAAACGAAAAAACGAAAAATTGAAAAACTGAAAACTGAAAAACCAAAAATAAATCCCCAAACGACCTTGCGGCCAAGACAATGCAAAATGCAAGAAGCCCCGCTGGTCTATAAAAGTGAACAAATAAACCTAGATTCCCACACAAGTCGCCCTGATACTTTAAATGGTCCCGTAAAATATATCTTAGCGTCATCTTAGCGTGCAAAATGAAATATGTCTTTAATATCTCGGCTTTAAAACGACAACAAAAAAAGAAACGAAAAAAAATAAGAGCGTGAAAAATGTGTCATCACCTCACAAAATCTGATCATTATGATGAAACCGAAACATTTGCATTCTGGATCTGATTCAGCATTCGAGCATTCGTCGAGTGATTTACGATCCATTTGCCAAATTCGAACACTGACTAATTCCAGATGCTCGGGTCTCGTTGGGCTCTTTGATCTTAACTCCAGGGCCCAAGGAAATATAACAAATTGCTTGTGTTGATTAATAAATTGTTTTAACATTTTTTCATTTGCCGAACGGGGTACCCTTCTTATCGCCAGAAATAGAAACCATAAATCTCATCTTTTTTGTCCCATTATTATTTGCATTCAAATTAAAAAATACCTAAGTTATAGGTCATTGATAGGTCATTGGAATTCGGGCGGCATATAATTAAATGAGTTTTTAAGGTGACAAATAGCTTCTTTTTTTTATATCCTTTTACATCTTTTTTACAGCATTGTATCCAAATGTTGCCAACTAACAAATATATTACAATTACAATTAAAGACAACAACTGCAGATATGAACATCTTTACCAACAAAACCTTGTTATGTCCGTTTTTGATTTTTAAGATTTTAGACTGTGTAATAAAACGGGTGAAATAGGAGGAATCAAATAAGTCATTCATCAATAAATTACAAATATTTCTTAGCATTCCTATTAAAATCCAAATACAGGCGGCTAAGAAAAACCATGTTATTTAATCATCGTTACGAATTCCCATTTTTGGACGCCCACAAGTCCCATTCGATAACAATTAGATAATTGATTTTCCTTAACACGTTCGTTGTCCGGCCTCCACAAATTATTTATTACAATTTTCAATTTGCCTTTGACCAAAAACTTAAACTCTTCTAGCCAAAATCAAAAAGAGGCTGCAATAAAACTCGGTTGGTTAGCTGGCAAAGCTAAAGTCCAAATTTAATGCGCAAAAGTATACAAATTCAAGATGAAGTTTGACTTGATTCGAGTTGAAAACAGCGACACAATAAAATGCGTTTATAATTTTAAGATTAGTATTTGGCACTGTCAACAATAAGATGCCGATAAGAAGTGACATTACAGTCAGTTGTAGCATTTAAAATAAATATAAAATTTACGATTTTTTATTACAGCCAAAGCATAGATAGTTGTTAATTGACTGCGAGTCAAGTGGGGACTTGTTATTCCAGTTTTCTTAACATCGCTTATAAAGAATATGCAGTAAAACTCAGTGTGTCTGCAATATAAACTCCTTGAAAGTTCTTGCAAATTAAGTTGATGTCAAAAGTTAAAGCCTCCGACTGTCTGGCCATAAACTTTAAACTTGTTTTCAAAGTAAAACAAACTCAATTGCAATTTCTGGCAGTGTGAGCCAACACGAAAACTTGTTTTGATGTCGCCCGTTTTTGCTGTTATTGTTATTAGCATTTTTCTCTGTCATTTGATGTTTTCTGTGGCCGGAGCCGAAATATAAAACAACACAAATGAAAATAAAAACAAAATGCAAAGTTATGGCCCACAGTTGCGGGGCAGGTTTATATTGTATATCTGTTTTCCTCTTTTGTTTTTGCTTTTTGTCTGAAGACGAAACGCCCACGCGACCAACATTTTTTCGCCCGAACACAAGACTTGCGTTGCGTATACGTCGCGTGGTCTCGCGCTTTTGAAAACCCGTTGCTAGCGAGGTAAATAAATAAAAAAAAAAAATATGTCTGTATCACGGAGGCAGGGAGAAATAAAATCAAAGTGTTACACGACAATCCGTGCAGGTGTCATTGAGACTTGCGAATGATTTGGCGCCAGCCAGTTGATGGCGCCAACATATAGCGAGAGAATCCAAGTCCCCAAGTCGACCATATCTCCGAAATCCAAAGCCAAAAACCAAAACTTCCCAAATACATTTCAATTTGTGCGGCTATTGCGATAAGTCCAAGTTTATCCTGTGGCAAACTGTCGCAAAGTTTCGCACAAATCTTGTGGCATGGCAAACAGTCTAGTGACTTCAGTCTTTGCAGCCAGTTTGTTATATCTGTTTGTCAAAACGAAAATAAAAAGAAGCCTTTTAGGAACTCACTGAAAATATTCTCATTGCCGCAGCTGCAGAACAAATATACACACATTGTAAGTCAACAAAATGTAGCATTTCGGCACGGTAAAATAGCAGCAATACGAGTTGACTTTCTTGTAATCGTAGGGTTTGGAAGTCATGCATACCAAATGTTTCACAACACAGAACGAACATTGGGAACTAGGGAAGCACCTTTGCGTTTCAAATCTGGCATGATGTTTTTGTTTTAAAGCCATTTCGATGGCTTACATTTTGCTTATATTCAGTTTGCTTGATTCCCGGCTTTCTGTCACCTTACGATCTCATTGAAAATATACTTCTAATGGCCCATAAAGTCCACAACAGCTAGAAGCAACCGCAGCAGCTATAATTCTAGACTTCTGGGAAGCATGGGAAGATAACCGCGAATTTAAAAAGCGGCGAGAATGGACCGAATTCATTTAGTTTAGTTTCAAGCAGCAACTTCCGTTTTCAGATTGACTCTGATACCAACAAGACCAAGCTGAGCTTATCATCTTTTACCATAATTATACTACGTCTTTTGCGCCTTTTTTTCGAGAACTTTGGGTGACCAGCGAAAAAGCTAACGGCCATCGCAGAAGCGCAAATTAAAATTTAAATAAATAGCAACCAGCTGGCAAATATAATTCTCTTTGTCCACTTCTTTTCTCTCCTGTTTTGTATTGTGTGTTTTTTATATTATTTATTTATATTTTAGTTGCCGCCAGATGCAGAAGCTACCGAAGAATACCGAGAAATCCATGAAATCCGAGAAATCCAACAGATCTGAGAGCTCTGTCGGTCAGCAAACTTTGGGCTCTGCCTTTTGGCTCTTCTAATTAAGATGAATTAAGCAAAATCATTTCGATTAGAAAAACGGAGGAGCAGCAGCAAAAACAGCGCACAGAGATGGTGAAAACCGAAAGAAACTAACTGTTCTTTGGGGCGTTTGATGATGAGCCGATGGATGACGGCAGCAAAACAAAAAGGGGCAGGGACAACAGCAAAAAAATAAAATAAAACAAAATAAATAACGTTGACAGATGCTGAGAGATGCTAAATGACGATGAGGGGCCGTGTAATTGCTGTTAACTCCGGGCATAATAACTTTATTAGGAAGTTCGTCTTGAAGTTGCAGCAGCCGCCTCAATTGAGGGCAAATTTAAGTGCCCCCCACAAAGAGGAAAACGAAAAGCTAACCCATGGTAACTCGAATTTGATTGAAGATTCCGTTGTGAAATTTGGTGTGAAGACCATTTACGTGGTCTTGTCGAATCGCGGCCTTATGAGAATACTATTACTCAATTTCTTGTATTATTGTTTGAAATATAAAGCATTAGAAACTTATATACTTAAAAAACAATATATGTATGTATGTATGTATATGTTTTGCAATATATGCTAATAGATATTTCTTGTTGCTTTCGGTTTCACCAACTTGGCAGGCTGGCTTTTGGGTCATGTTTAAATGCCCTTTCCGGCTTGTCGAAGCTTATTGTTGTGTTGTGTATTTTTGTGTATTTTAATTAATTAAGATTTATAAGTGTCGGCCGAGCGCAATTCAGCGGAAATTCAAATGCAGAGACCGACTGCTTGTTGTTGGTTGTCTTCGGCCTCTTTGCGCTTTCTTCTTGTGCGAAAAATACCCAGTCCAAGCCCAAGACTCCCCACTTTTCGCCACGACTGGCCATGTATTTAATTTAATTGAATTTGCGCCGCCATCAACGAGACGACGGAACTTAACGAGCGAAACGTGGCTAAAACACTGCCCAACGGACGACCCCGTCTACGGTTACGGAGTTACAGAGTTACGGGGTTACGAGGTTCCGGGGAAAAAGTGGAAACAGTGGTGGGGGGAAAAGTGCGGGGGTAATATGATAAAATGATTACACATCCGACTCGAGTTTGCACCGAGACATTGCTCATACGACACGTTGTTGCCGCCGCGCCCCGAGGGCAGGAAATCGTGTTTAGTCTTGAGCAGCAAGACCCCCCACTTAGCCCCTTTGTCCGACTTTCCCCGGAATACAGTATACTGTACACTGTATATAGAAGCCATTGCGAGATGTTGTGTCCAATGCAATTATGAAAATTTACGAGTTTTTTGTTTCAACAGACAAAGTGCGTTGTTTTCCTCCTCTCACCAGCTTTATTTCGGCGAAAATAATTTACGATCTGCAAAAGTTTTCTCTCGACTTAATACAGAAAAACATCACTGAATTAAGCTGGGAACGAATCGCAAGGCGAGTTTTAGATTCGCATTTCGCAAAGCAAGACACGAAATGGGTGAAAATTTAAGATTTTTCATGGGTACGGAAAGTTGATTTGCATTATTACCAAGTATTTTTCGAATTTATTAAAAGCTATAAGCTATATTTAGTATTATTTTAAGCTTGATTAGGTAAATATACTCTTGAATTTAAATACATTTTCTCGAGCTCTATTTAAGAAAATGGCCAGCAAGCTGCTGAAATAATAAATATAGTCACAGGCACCATCAATTGTCGGGAAACCGAAGATAGCCCCCGATTTGGCCATCGTTCAGGATATTTTCTGGCTTGCATGCCACAGACAATTTTCTCCTTCTTCTTCGCTTTGCAGTTAATAATTAATTATATAATTGCAGGCGGACGAAATGAAAGCGGAAAGGGAGGAAACAAAGACGAGCGCCGAACGTTAAATTCTCACGCTTGTCTTTCACTGGGGTTATTTTGAAATATTTATTATAATTATGGGTCAGGTGGTTGTCTATTCATAGGATCTGCGAAAATAATCGATATGCATGCGTGTGCCCGTCTGTAGTATTATTTTTGTGAATCCCCGTCTGTGGCTGACGAATTGCGTGGGCCCCAAAAGTTGACACTTGGGCAGGTGTAAGGACAAAAAAGCTTAAATAAAGGGCTTTTCATTGACAGAAAATGAGGGTAAAATATACTAAAGATATACGAATCCCGAATACCTTTGAAAATGTGTATATTTTTAAAACACATTGAGCTTAAAGTCGCTTTTTCAGATGTACCATTAAATAAAATACCGAGATTAAATATCTTTCTCTGGACGATTCTGAGTATCATTCGTCACTAAATCCTTCCATCACACATGAAAACAAGTGGGTTGGTATACGAAAAAAATGGGGATGAGCATTTCGATGGGGATTTTGGAGGCATTGACATTAACGAAAATGCTGGGCATCATTTCGACTTCAATTATGCGCAATCATTTTTCAAGTTGGCACGCGACAGAAATTAATAACTGAGCGGTGCAACAGAGACAGACTGCGTGGGCGCGAAAGAGAGGGCACAAGTGCCATTTGCTAAATTGAAAGCAGAAGCTGATGGGGCTTTATAGACGGGGATCGGGATCTCTGGGCGGAATGTATTGGATGCAGATGGGTGATGATGGTGATGATGATGACGATGATGCCCAGTCAGACACAAAGTGGCAAATCAATTTCGTTGCACTTTGATTGTATGCAAATCTTCGCTGGGGGAGTCAGTCGAGTGCGAGTGCAAAAAAGATGGAAAGAGATGCGTTCTGCATGTTGCATGCAAATTAAGTGCAACACTTGTTGCCCCAGCACTCAGCCACCGCTCAGCTTTCAGTGTTTACACGGCGAAAAACAAACTTATGCGGTTCTCATTCAATTTTTTACATAACACATATTCTACACTTCTTTTGCGTTGGCGAATTGTGGGCTTTCAGATTTTTGCTGAGGCAAATCAATACAATGTTTTACATCGAATTCAAACTAGAGCGAATAAAGAATGTGTTTTCTTCTGTTAAATGACGAATGGACAGAAAATTCGGTAATTATTTCCGCAGTGCAGCATCACCATCAGCACTTTCCCATTGTGGGACAGGAAATGCAACCGAAGATTTGGCTGCAGCTCCTGCTTTTTGCTTTCTGTTCTTTGATGGCCCCTCAATTTGAGCAACAGGATGCGGTGCGATTACGAAGCCGAGTAGGTGAAAACATTGAAAAACTGCAAAGTTCGGCCGGAAAATGTCTGATTTTCTGTGAGTTAGCTGCGGCCAGATTTGTAGCCCTATTTAGTGGGGCAATCGGTTGCACTTAAAGTAAGTTCACAAACGACAATATTCAAAAGAGAATACAAATAAAAACTTTTATTTTTTTGCTCAAGCCCGCAAAAAATCGTATCTCAAATATATATATATTCCAATTCCAATTGCCACAAGATGTGTCCCTATTGCTCATCTCAATTTGCAGCCAGCTGAACCCCAAAAGCCAATTACACTTTAGTCATAAATATCGATTGAATGACTGTATGGGTATACCGTAAACTATAGTAAATTATTTATGCCAAAAAACGGGGGGAAAAGAAATGAAAAGAAATTGGAATCAATTAAATCATAATATTTGCAGCGCAATAGCGACATGATCAATGGGTCGAAATCTTGTTGTGTCATTAATTGAGCAGGTGGAAAGGGGCATGGCACAGGGGAGTTCATCCAAACAACGGGAGGCATTTGCAAAAAGCCACATGAAAACCGCATGAAATCACATAAATTAAAATAACTCTATTAACCTGAACAAATTTATTATTTTGACCAACAGCTTTTTCCTTTTTGGGAGGTGGGTGTATATGCAGAGTGGACTCAAGAGGTGTGTGGGTTGGGTTCACTTGTATTCGGATTTGCTGTGACAATGAAACGCGTGACTTGGACAAAGAGAAACCAAAGGGGGCCATAATGGGAAATTTTGGGTGGGGCGATACATGGGGCATCCTGCCCCATTTTCAGTTGCCGCTTTTGTTATAGTTCTCCTCGTTTCATATCCCTGATTTTCGTTTTTTTCTTTGTACATTGCGGAGCAGCAAAATTTATTATCCTTACCGCCTGCTGTGGCACCTACCACCCCAAAATGCACCCGTATAGAGGCAACCTCTGCCCCCTGAACCGTGCTCCACCACTCCCCCTTTAATTGTGCGCCATTTAAGCACCTGCTGTGCAGCCCCTTTTTGGAGGAGCCAGACCCTCCACCCACAGCCACCCAACCGATTTTCCAGCACAGAAAACCTCACATGTCCATACATCATTGGGCCGCAAAATGTTTATGACCCTTATGGCATGGCATGCCATGGTTATAACTCCCTTACGCCCATGTAACCCCCTCGAAAAAGCGCCCCCAACGAGCATTTAATAGTTTTGGCGCGGCATTTTCTCGTAATGCTTTATTTATTTTTAATCATAGAACAAATACGAGTCACCCCTTCGCCCCTTCCCCACCAAAAATATATATGGGTGCATATACAGCTGGCAAAAATATGGCCCATCATTTGTTCAACGATATGTGCAAACAATTGGCGCATTAAAGCCAAAAGCGGAAAATAAATTCCCATTTAATTGAATGGAACAAACAACTGGCAATGGTTAATAAATAGAATAATGACTTGGGGATCTTGAACTATATAAGCTCCCAAAATAAATAAACTTTAATTGAGTTGGGCGAAAAAGACGACTTCAGACTCGCAGTTTCCTAGGGAAAATGGCAAGCAATTGAAATGGAAGAGACTAGGAATCAAGAGTAAAATGTATGCCACTATTTGGATTGGCTTTTTAAGTGGTTTGTTTGTCAATAATAAATTAACTTTATTATTTAGTTGCCTTAAAATAAAATACTTGTACGCATTGAATTGGCATTAAGAAAATAACTCAAGTGAACGGCTTCTATCTCTTAAAGCGAATTTCTCATCCCCTCGCATTCCAAATAATTGTACAACTTCATGAATTAAGCTGCTTTTAAACTTTATTACAATAATTTATTGGCTTGCGTTTGACTCAATTGGGATCAAATTGATGTTCGAGTCTGAACGGATTTCGTAAGGTATTAGGCCAACTTTTTTGGGCCTCCGAGGACTCAGCCGTCACTTCTTGAATCATCGTCGCATTTTTCGATTGAGGAGTCTCGTTTTGCTTTCTACTTTCCGGTTAAAAAAACTCAGTTGTGGCTTAAAGCCGTAGGCGCTTCGTCGATTTGAAGGCCATGTAATAATTATTACTGTTGTCATTCTTGTTCTTTGGTTTGTAGCATTTAAATGGTAATTTGATAGGAGTGACCACTGTATCTTGGGGTTCGGAGTGAAGCCAATTAATCTATCATTTTTAATAATTTCATTTTTTTTCTGAAGAGTAGGAATTTTACTAAGAAAGCCTGTAGCACGAATATGTCATATCTAGACTCTTTAATGGCTGTGTAAATGGAAGTTGGTTAACCGGCAAATCAGCAGGTTTTTTTTTTAATAGATGTTTTTAGTGAAAGATATTCAAAGCCACTGAATGTTCTAAAAATCAATCTTCTACAATTATACCCCTGAGTAACACTGTATATAATGTATAATTGGGTTCGCAGAATGGGCAATAATTTACCCTAATTAAAGATAAGTTCCGATTATTCATCTCACATCTTTGGCGAAATATTCGTTTTATTAAGATCTCGACTGTGAAATCGTTTACGGACTTTGCTAAGGTCAATGCAGCAGCACATGTCGATTTGGCTGATATACTAATGATATAAATCATAGATCCCAATCAATGCGTGATTTGTAATCCGAACGATAAAGGGCTTCCAAAGCAGCTTAAATGGGCAACCTTTCGAGGGTTTTAAAAGCCACAATAGAGGGTTGGCATGGCACCTCGGGCAACTAGCAACAGACAAAAGGCAAAATGCAAAAGGAAAACGAGCCGAAGTGAAACCGAAGCCCATTTTCCGGAAAAGTGGAAAAACACACCATGCCATCCAGCCCATATTCAGCTCCTCTTCCGTCGCCATAGTCACAGGTTAAAGCCGCGAAATGCACAGCTGCCCGGTTTTCTCGCCTATTTTTTATGATTTCCACACTTCCAATTGCCATTTTCATTTTCTGGCTGCTCCGTTTTTGTTTGTATTTTTTTTGTGATTTTTTTTCTGTTGCTTTCTAATTAAGCAATCAGTTTTTTCTGCTGTCGCAATTTCCCGCTTATGTGGAGCATATTAACCCATTATGCCATCAACAGGTGATTTTAAAATAACATAAACCTCTGACAACACGAAAAAAAGTAAATAATGAATGGTCATGTATGTGTAATAAGCCTTGAGAATATACGTTGCTAATCTTCTATTTTTTGTATGTGATTTGGTAATTTTACAGCTGTTACAGTGGGTTAATGAGGCACTTTATCGTTTGAGGCTGCTAAAATTCTGTCGCAAGCATTCCCATTCATGATTTTTGGCATATTTGATCGGCACTTCTTGGCGGACTTAATTTCTGTTCAGCCGCTATGTCGCTGAACTTTGATGGGGGAGCCAAAAGTGGAGGTCTTTCAAACGAAGTCTAACATCCAGCGCACAGTCACACACTCAAGTTTTAATCACAACTTCCTATATGAATTCATATTTTTGTCTCTGGTCCGACGTTGGCTATTATTTTTAGTTTATGTCTTGGCTGGCCGTGTGTTTTTTTTTCCTCTACACTTTTCTGTCTGATTTGCTAGCGTGGGAAAAAGCTATAGGCGTTTTCGACTCATGGGTGGGGCAAAAACATGAGGAGTATTGTTTTTTCTTCTGTTTTTTATTGTCAATTAATGTTTTTATCAATATTTTTGTCAAGTGCATCCGTGAGTATGTTGCCCGTAAGGGGAATTGGGAAATTTTGGGGATTATGTTCGGTTTTGCGATCCGTGAGCTTTGAGCGTGGCGTTCTAAATTTCAGCGGTATTGCCCCCATAAAGGGGCAGCAATTGGCACGCATAATTCATGTAAATCGGGAAATCGCGCTTTGACAATGGCCGGCGGGCCAGCCACGCCCCCTGTGACCGACCACACACTGGCCGGCCCGATTAACCCCCAAACGGGCAGCACCTAATGCGCATAAATTTGAGCATCTTTATGCGCTTGACTGCTGTCCGCTGATTGCTGCCGGCGAACAAAACTAAACACTTTTAAGCCTATAAATTTTGGCATCACAAAAGACCCGAGCAAATCAAAACAGGCGCGAAAGAGAGGCAAGAACTCATTTGAATATTGATATGATTTCGATTTGGTCTCGGGGCCTCTGCATTAATTAAGAGCCCCGAAATTAGCGCTCGTGTTGAGCGCGTGCGCAAAGCAAGTTATCTGCATGTGATATGCATATATACTCGTACACATACTTGTATATATCTGGCCGATCCCATCCGATGTATATGACCCTGTCTGCCGCCTGACAACTCCCCATTAATCCTCCATCGATTTGTGATCTATTTGCATGGAACTTTATCCATCGATGATCACGAAAAAATAAAGCCTTTGGCCGAAATTCACGAATCGAGATTTATGGCTCGATTTGGCAAGATCAGAACGGAGAAAGGTCGGAAAAGTTGGCGAAAGGAATAAGCTTGATTCTTAACAAGTTTAACATCTTTGATCAAACAGAAAATCAACTAGAATAGAATGGATAACCTTTAATTCATCTCGAAATTGGTTTCCAACTTTAAAAAATTAGCATTCGTTTTGAATTTTTTTTTTTTTTGGATTTCGGTAGCAGTCTATATTTATTCCGTTGGCATATTTAGTATAAAATCTTTTCCACATTTAAGTTTTTTATTTACGATTCATGCATTTTCTGGGATATCGAATTTTTTTGGTAGCCAAACGCTTGTGACCTAATCCCAGTTTGAGCCCCAGCTAGCTTTTAAATCGGCTGGAATGGGTTGAGAGTGCGGGTTACAGAGTGCGGTTATGATTTGATCGGATTTTGTTCATGTCGCCTGTCGGCTTTAGACATCAAATGGGTGGTGTGAAAACAGAGATAAAGATATTCGAGTTGTTTGCCAATAAATTCTATTTTCGTTCAGACAGCGCAGTCAAAACATCTATTCGTTTATGTAGATTTTGTTTTGGTTATTTCTATTTGACTTTTTATTGATGGCGGGGCTGGCTAATGTTCATTAAACACTTCCGCCTCCGATGATGTCTGAATAAACTCCCCGAAAAAAAATTCAACAAAAGCTTTGCATGCCAACATCATTTGTTTCCCCAAGAGAAGCATGGAAACAAAGAACACGATGTTCAGGAAATAGTGAAATCTAGTGTAAGAAATAGGAAAATGGAATGCCCTTACCAAAGATGTATAAGGTTTAATAAGGTATATGAATTTATTTAGGTCTTATCTCCTTGGTGTCATAAATATTACATTTTGGTATTTGGTAGTATCTAAAATGTACGAGGAATTATCTTAATAAATATCAACAAAGATATTTCAGATATCATACCAAAACTAATGTCTCTGTTCGGCAGGGTAGTAAATAAAATGAAAGCGCAAATGTGCGAGAAACAAAAGCGTGGAGTTAGAGAAGTCCACTGAAAAAAATAAAAATCGACGATGAGAGGGGCTGGCAATTGGGCATAAATTTCAGGCACAATTACGCCGCAATCAACTTAATTACTTTGAATAATTAAAGACACAGATGATGGAAATTAAAGTCTCGTGCAAGAGAGGCGCCATCCCAAAAAAATACGAATGCGATCCGTTTCTCGATTCCTTTTTTATTATTATGATTTGGAATTGGAAACGGTAGAAATGTAAACAGTTGGGCTGTGGGCGTGGCCAAGGAGCAACTATATAGTCAAACAAAGACGGGGTCTCAAAAAGAGATCAATGAATGGAAGTGAATGAATTAATCAGGGGACGGGGATAAACTCTCAATGGAAGCAGACAAAATAGAAAAACATACCAAATAAAGCAGCAGCAGCAAGAGTTGGGGCAGTGCTCCCTTTTGTAGCCTGCCAATTTGCCTCATTGTAGTTGCTAAATTTAAATGAATATGAATGCAAATGAAAAGCGGCAGCTCGATTTCCATTCAAAGGCCTAAATACAATGGAGAAGAAGCCCATTTAACTAATAATTACCATGTTTTGTTCCATTTTTCTAAATGAGCGGAGCTGGGATCTGCTGCCGTTGGGATAGGGTCGCGAGATTATGTAAGTGGGGTTTTTTTTTTCTCTTTTTCTTTGGCCCCGGCATGAATGACAAAGAAAGAGTCACGGGGTCAACAGCCGCCCAAGAAATCGCTTGAGATTCGAATCCGAAATGTGTGGAAATTTGAAAACAGCTGACAATGAAGTCACAATTACAATTGGCCAACTTGCAATTGGCCAAACTCTCGCTTCACATTGCCTGAATACCAAACTACAGTCAAAAACCTTTTGCCAGCAATATTGATCTTGAAAACTGCGAATATTAATTACATAGAAATACCACAAATTTCAAATCTCGTATGCACATTAGTTTAGTTTATTGGGTGAGTTTGTTTGAGGAGCCACGTAATCACCACTCGGGAATTGATAGCCTAGTTGGCAAAATGTCAGCCTACGAAGATCCCACCAATGGTCGGACAATTTCCAGGAATGATCAATGGCACTTACCATTAGTCCCGGTGATAATCACCTACAATCTCGGCGTAATTTCTATCGGACGCTCTCCGGGGAAATGGAAAATGGAAAAATCCGAGACGACGGCAGCGCAGACAGGGCAAAAAAAAAAAAAAAAAAAAAAAAAGCAGAAACAATCTCGGCAACAACAGTTACTCAACTTGGCTAACTGCCGACTGTCAGTTGGCCAAAAGCACTCGGCCAGTCAGTCAATCAATCAGCGTTCAGCTGATTTTTCTCACAATACTTTGTAGACCGCTAGGCTTTGTCAGAGACACCTGTGCTGTGGCTTTTCCCATTTTCCGCTTTTCCGAGAGAGATCTTTGCAGCGAGGAGTGGTCTCGAACGGTGGCCAAATATGAACACTGCAAACGCGGGCTGGGTTGTTTATAAATCTGTACAGCAACTTTCCAGTTAAGCAGGTACAATTGCAGAAAAAATACACATACCTATTGACAGGATAAATCACGGTATTATATTCATTTCCATTCTATGAAATCTATGTAAATATATAAATTGCATTTTATGTTGATATATTATTATAATAATTTTTTTGTAGCAAAAGGTTTAAGTATATGTAATTTTTGCCAAGTGGGTCACTCTCCTAGTCCAGGTTCGAGCCTGCGACTCAGTAGATGGAGCCACACCTAAGTGAGATCCGAGTTGGGATCTATCTATACTGTACGCCATGGGAACGGCCTGCGCTCCATATATGACCACGTAATAGTTCTATTAGTTGCCTGTTGGCGCGTCTTTGGTTGCAGCTAATCTCCAGCGCTACCAAGTTCGGTAGCTCCATCGCCTGGCCCCCGCCAAAGATCCCCGCCAGTTCCATGAAAACTGGATGGACGAGAACCGGATGGCGCTATAAAAACGGTAATGAAAGGTTGACGTCCATGCAGTTTTGAACTACAAGTTACCCAACTACTTTATTATAATCATTTTGAAAATGTTCGTGTAGCACTTATAACTTATCAATTCAATTCAATATTTCAGCTAGTTGAATTGTAAGAAAAAGTTAATTTGAAAATTTTTGTATTTGGACACTGTTTTTGAAGCCTATATCCCCTGAATTACAGAGTATTATTAAAAGAATTACACCAACAGCAAGTTTATCGTATCATATATTTTTGGCCTGAATAGTTTATTGCTGGCGCCTCGACGACGTTGCCCAATTTGGTTTGGACGAATAACCGGTTGGACTTTGGATTTCTGCGCCGTTTTTGAACTGACTGCGTTTATGGGCCACAAAGGCCGATTTCTAATTAAAAACGGAAATATTTCAAATCATGGCGAGTAGAGTATATTGGATTATTGGTTGACAGGTAGACAAAACACAAAGGCCATAATTTGAGCTGCTTTGACAACCACACTCCAAATTATTGTTAGAATAGCGAAATATATATTTCACAAAACTGCGAGCTTAAATGCGCTGGTGTGCTACTTTCAAATTGTTATGTTTCGTAACATTTATGATAGTATTAAGGGTCTTTTATACAAATGCAGTTTAATAAAAACGAAACATTTAATACATTTGTGTGTAACTACAGTTTAATGTCAAAATGATTGATACACCATTATACTGATTAATGAAGCAATTAAATTCACAAAACCGATCACCAAACAAATGGGTTACCCATAAAACTCATCCTATTGAACCCATCTGGAGTAAATCAACCCCAAAATTCCAGGCCACAACCCATATTGGTTTATCTATTCGCCTTTTGTCCCCATATCCCATATCCAATCATTCATCCATCAGTTTTCATTGCCTCTACGCATTTACGATTTTACAATTTTTCGAACATTTACGAATTTCAAACTTTATGGCACCTGCCTGGAATCGACTCCACCTCGTAACATCTTTTGTTTGGGGGCAAGTCCCTTAACCCATTCCCCCCCTGAAAATGGAGTTGTCGCTGCGTTTTATGGACACTTTATCGCACTTTCCTATAAAACTGTCAAATTTTCTACAAATGAAATGCATTTGACAAACGGTCCGCTCATTGTTTAGGTTGCTTTCAATCCTATCCAGAAAAGCCAGAAAATTGGGGCTGCTATATAATTATGACTTAGCCCACGCATTTTCCAAGTCGACTTGCACTGATCAGCTTGTGAAGTTTTGAGCTTGAAAGCTTGGGAAATAACGGAGTTGGAATTGAAATAAAGTAAAGTTATTGTGAGTTGTTATTATAATAAGCCCATGTTTTAAATGCCCATTCCATTACGACTTTCAATTTGCATAAAAAATATAAAATGAAGCTATATTTAATGGCGGCTAATGGGAATTGGAGTGCAGTCGTGCAATTGATCCATCATTTTTAGAAGATGGCAATTTATGGTCACTATTTATAGCAATGTGGCTATCGATTACGTGCAAGGGCGATGCCAAAGCTTGACAATCCCGGCCCACAGTTCATGTCAGCCATCAACTCGTCACTTCACAGATGTACAGACAGTAGTTTACATGCAAGATGACATTGTTAAGAACAAAACACATTATTATTTGCAAGCGATATTAAAATAGTAGCTCACTCAACTCTCTTTAAATGTATATTTAATAATATATCTTTAAATTAATATATTTTCATAATTAAATTAATGTGTTTGCATGCAATTTCATCAGTACCACATCCACATCCACATCCACATCCACATCCACATCCACATCCACATCCACATCCACATCCACTTCCACTTCCACTTCTACTTTCACCTGACCACCATGACACTCGTTCTCATCTGCACATAGATACTCACACAGACACACACACATAAAGACACACACTGCAATAAATACTATACAATTCTACAAAAGCCTTTGTGCAGTTTTAGGGCTACGCGCCGCAAAAACCGCAAGAAATCAATTCCAAGAAATTGTTTGTCTTCCGCTGCCGCTTCCAGATCATATAGATACAAACTAAGATACAGTATACAGTATACCATCGACAAAAGCTACCTCGCTCAAAAATGGCAAACAAAATAAATTTGTAACACCAAAGGAAGTCAATGCTTACGAATCAAAATTCACTTTAAGTTTCAGCCTTTCGTGTGGTGCTGCTTGAAGTTACTCAAGTACCAGTTTTCACAGTACCAAAAGATATGAATGAAGAGACGGATACAAATGCTCCGTATGCTCCGGGTGATACAGAAAATAAATCGGTTGCATTTAGCACGCTTCATTTGATAGCTTCCAATAGGGTGTCCGTTTGGATACTCTTGAATTTCCGAGACGTCCGAGTGGCTTTATTATTGATGGACGATGCGCACGACATGAGGTGCGGATGGCTCATCTTTTTGCCATTTCTTTTTTCCAACATTTCCCCATTTTCGTCTTTAATTGTTCTCTCTTTTGATAGTTTATCATAACAAAATAGCGGCAAAAGGAAGTGAAAATCGGACATACATCTACACATGTGAGTGTAAAGAAAAGCGAAGCCAAATCAAATGTTTATTGGGTGTGAAAATTGAAGGCGGTGACATTAACCCTATTTCGCCGACACCTCTCAACTTTTCTAATGACAATATTTTTTTTTCGCTTAAAGTTTCGACGAATAAAAAATCAGCTTGTAAAAGGTACATCAAGTGTGGGTCATGTATATTGTTATGAATACTAAATAAATTCGTCACAATATTCAAATAACTTAAATTATGCTCTCAAATGTAGTAGAGTTTGCAGAAATATTCGCCCCTATGACTAGCATTTTTGATTAAAATAGCAGAGCACAAACACACTCCCATACGTCCTTCCCTGCAAAAGGAGGACCTCTCATGGCCTCCTTCCTTCCTGGTCAGCGCAAACTAATTAAAAACAAGCGTTCGCTCCACTTGAGCATCATGTTAAAATACCTGTATACAGGTGAAATGGAAGGGAGACGGAAGATGGCAGTAGCAGATAGCACACACGTAGTATATGGTATGTACTACTATACTACTACTACTACAATATATATACAGGCCACCTTCAGAAAGAGGTGGCCATGGTAGGTAGGTAGGCCACGGAGTCGGGTCGGGTAACAAATGAGTCTGGGGCTCCAGTCAGCTTTTTATAATTACCTCAGACGAAAGACGCTGCAGGGGAAAAATGGCCAAAAGAGGGGCAAAGGGGAGCGGGAAAACATTATAGAAATTGGAAACGAAACCGCATTGCTCATACGTCACATTGACACCATGAAAATTGGTCGGAAAATGATCAAGATGGAACAAAGGAAATAGGGTCTGTTGTCTAATTAATATTGTATATTCAATTTAAACTAAGACGAACCCTACTTTGCATTTAAGCTGATTGGCGCGCTCTTGTGTGAGCTATTATAGAACAGGGCAATTTAAATTAGTTTTCTTATAGTAAAGGCTTGACGCATCCATGGTTTCAAGTAGTTTTCTTCTTTGGTTTTAATACTATATTTATATATAAAATTTTTTATGTAAATGTGATAAATGTTCGCATTTAGGCTATTCGCCTGCAAATATATTCGTTGCCTCATCTGAAGGATGCGGAAGGAAAAGACTAGTGGCTCGGTTCATCTGGTAGTCAAGAGGCCTGTTGTAACCATTACTTCATCTTCTGCTCGGCTGTCCGACTGCGGCTAATTCAGACTGCCGTCACTCACAACAGAAGTCAGTTGGGGTCATTCGTCACCCACTCGACCAGCCAGCGTTCCCTACTATGCGGTGCAATTTTTGTCTGACTCGGCTAAATACTCGTACTTCATTTATTTTATGAATAAAACCGAAACAACGGGGCCAACACGAGTACGCCAAGACAAAAGGGCGGTGATGCAAGAGCCTCGGGGCCTGCCTGCACCACCCACTCACCCACTTGAGGAGGACACACAGTCACCCCAAAATACACCTACCCACCCATACAAGCACTCGACACACAGGCTGAAGTGTTGGGCAGGACGACGACTTCCTGTTTATCTGTCAAGACTGCATCACTGTCTCGGCTCCGGATGGAGTTGCCTGAATCCCGATTCCAGATGCCAGACTATCCAGAGAGAGTATGAGATTCACTGGGAAAAATAAATACTACAAGCTCTGAAGAATGTGCTGCAAAGAAAGTCTCATTGACAGCATCAAAATCTATTTGGGTTTGCAAAACCAAAGCTTAAAGTCAGCATTACTTTCCAGCTATTTGCATCTCATATCCGCTTGCACATTATCGATGCTGAACTGGGTTTTCTGCCGTGTATTCGGATATTTTTGCAAGTGGCGTCCGTGCATGCTGAAGCATCCACTTTGGTGCCATTCACATGGCGAGGCAAAGACGCCCTGAAGGGGTTATCCTCCGACATCGCCTCGCCTGCTGCGGTTAAGCGTTTTATATTCCCTGCCCAGAATCCCCAGGAAGACGAGAACATGGATGGTGGACGTGGATGCGGATGAGGAAGAGTACGAGGATGAGAATGAGAACGAGGCAGGTCCACAACCTGAGCTGCGGCTAGGGCTTCTTGCGGCTTAGAAATTCCTTCGTTTATATATTTTTAATAAATTTTAATACTGAAATTGTAGACGTCAGCCACCCCTTCTACTTCAGCTTTATGGGGTTTCTTTCGCTGGGTTTGCCGCAGAATTATAATTTTTATGCCATACACTTAAAGATAAGATTACAAATAATTCATAATTGGGTTCATGCAAAACAGCACGGCGAGGAAAGGCAACACCATCACCACTAGCATCACCATCACCACCCAGCTAACAACAATGGACTTGGAGCTTGGGCAAAAAAAGGGGGTTGGCTTATTGTTAGTTGGCTCAGCATGGCTGAAAGGCTGTGGAGTCAACTCAATTATTAACCCGAGAAGCGTCTTGCAGGATTTGAAATATGACTGAGGGCTGTCGAGGGTTACGCAATCACGAACAGAAGGCGCAGGGGACCTTCTCCTTCTTTAGACTCATAAAACACTCGATTATAAGTCATGCTTGTTCCGAACTTAGAGTAACAGATTATGGTAGTTATGGTATCGTCATAATTAACCAGAATGGAATTGAGATCGAGCTAAGAATAAATTGTCGAAATAATCTTTTAATCTGTTATTCTATTTAACGATTGATATAGGTGTTACCACGGCTGCATCTCATTCCTGTCAATCTATCCAGCCTTTGCGGCCTTCCTATTTCGAATCAGGGATATTAACACCTTTAATGAGTGCACCTGTGAAAGTATGAACGGAAGTGTGGGTGCAATGAGGCGCTTTAAAGTCAAAATTAATAAGCACACCCATTGCAAAGCGGCAGCTGCGCCAGGAAGTATGCAAGCCAAAGTGCTGAATGCTTTTTGTTGCTGCCGCTGCTGCTGCTGTCGCTGTTCTTTTGCATAAATATGAATAAATTAAAATCAGAATCAACATTTTGATATGCGCATGAAACCCATTTTACCGCCGCCCCTCTGAAAGCTGCCATGAACCCGGAGAACTGGCCATGTCCGGCTTTTGCGGCTCTCCGGACGTACGAGCAAAAAAAAATAAAAAGAAAAAAAAAATTCAAAGGGATGGGGCGATACAGAAATTAAGGCGAAGGTGGGTGTGCGAGTGGGGGCCATTTTGTGGCCAGCAATTAAAAATGGCGCGCTGTTGCACATTTAATTATTGGGAATCGGCTTTCGGGTAATCATTGTTAATGGCAACTACGCTGCATTTAATCTTAACGTTGTTGCTGGTCGCCACTGATGTTATTATTGCTGTTGTTGTTGTTATTGTTTGTGCAGCCAATCGCCTTTAAGTTGAATACATATTTGCACACATATCTGACCGATATATTGGCACGTATGTATGTATGTATGTATACATATGGAATATACACATACATATGTACATATAAAGATTTTTCATAATTTCGTCGTTTCGCTGCCATGTCGCTGCTCAAGCAGAAATTTCCAATTAAATGCAATAGCATTAAATAATATGTGCCATAGCCATAGCCATCCATAGCCTCATCCTCGCCGCACAGGGGCTATTTTATTTTTAATCAATTCGATATTCATACACACACGTCGGGTAAAAATATTTAAATTAAAAAAAATATGAGAACAGAAATAAAGCGGAAAGTAGCGAAAATAAAACAGGGAAAAGTGGAAACAAGTCAATAAAGATGCATAAATAAATATAAAAAGGGCAACACAGTGGAATCTATGTAGGTATGAACATAGGTCGTATAAGACATGTCGACTACCTTTTGTACACCAAATGTAAGCTAATATAATTGGTAATTCATAAATAGAATAAGAGCTATATATACTAATTGTTGTTGAGTAATAAAAATCCATCAAACCTTTGACCACTGTGCTCTCAGGGTAAATGTTATTTATCCAACACTTACACCACTCTCGGTAACTCGTTGCCATCGTAATTGTCAAAAATTTGCAAATTTACTTGTAAAAGCCATTTAAAATATTTATACTTGAAAACGGCATCAAAAACGGAAGAGACTGGAGGGAAAACCGTTTACGCGGTGTATGAGCAATCTGGCAAGATATCGAGTAATATGTGCATACAACTACGAAAGGAGAGCTGTCATGCAATTGATGCAATTTCGGCCTTAACAGAAATAATTATTCATACGCGTATTCAATTGCGTTTGAGTATCATCGGAAATACGGAAACTGACGTGGGAAAATAAATATGAGATGAAAAGCTCCCGGTTACGAACACATCAGTATCATAACTTGATTAAGAAAATTAAAATAAAGCGAAGGAAATTGTTAACCTTTAACTATAAATATATACGGAACTTGAAGTTAAAGGTGAAAGAGACATCTTAACTTTAAGTTCGAATTATTTGTGCACCCTATTTTGCAGTTTTCTTTGAGTAGGGATTAAAGTTTTGGTCTCGTAATTTAAAACCAAATCATAAAGATACGCCAAAAACACAAACCCCAGAAAAGAAAAAATGTTGAAAAACTCAAAACCAAAAGGAGAGCGTAAAATTAAAAAAAAAAACATTACAAAAACAGGGGTCTCAAGGATGACGAGGCTACGAGGATAAAGTTGCAACAGACCAGAATAAGGAGCAAAAAAGAAGACTGATTTCTCCATTGCGGTTAAGCAGGTAAAAACGAAGGGCGAAAAGCAAAAAAGAGGGTAAAAATATACAGGGGCTGCTGTTCAAATATTTTTAATAACAGCAGCCGATCCCAAGCTGCATAAATAACATCGAAATATGAAGCCGCCGAATCCTTCGTCCTTGGCCGGCCTCTTTGGGCCATTAAGGTATTACATTGCTTATTGCAGTTCAGGCCAACTTGAGGCCCTAATAACGCAAAAATTACGGACAAAAATATGTACAGAGGTTTCATAAAATTTAACGAAGTGGAAATACCCTTAGCTAATTAACTAAAAATTCCAAGAAACTATTTTCTTATATGTATTTTATCTTATATTAAATCTACATATCTATATTTATTTATTTATTTATTTTCAGAGCGTACGTTTAAAAGATTTAACTTACCTCGGTTAATAACTCAGTAAATCCTTAGGAAGACACCTGTAATATAAAATAAGTATAGGTTATTAAAATAAAAATAAAAAGAAAGGGAAACGAAATATTAAGGACTGCATTTAAATGAGCATCTACAAAAAAATCAAACTTATAAAACAGTAAAGTGTCAGATTCTTAGACCGGTTTGACTGGGACTCGCAGCTTTCATATTTCTGGCGCATCAGAACTGTCAGGCTCCGAAAGCAACAAACACGTGTCTTTCCGTAAAAAACGGGGACCATATCGTGCTCCCTTTTTTTGCAGATACAGCCCAGTAAAACTGAATTGGCACCGATTTCGAATATACTCGTTGTTTCAATATGTACAGCAAATATGTGAGGAATAATATTAATAAATAATAAATAATAAACATAATACAGCAGTTGCGTTATTAAAACAACAATGCTTGAAAGATATTTTTATTCCGACCCCATTTCCATTTGCCTGCTTTTTGCCTGCGACATCGAACTGACACGCCCCATAGTTTATTGCCGCCCATCTTGTGAGGATTCCTGGTTCGAAGCCCTATTTTTGTGTACTTTTTACTGCTGGCTTATACATATATGTATTTTACAGTTGGCGACCTGCAAAACTGTGCAGCCAATCAATATCTAAAGTTAAGCAGCATTCTGGCTTTGTTTTTCTTTAAATTCCGCAGTTCAGTTTTTGTTTAAATACCATGAAAACTCATCATACCCGCTCTACGTTTAGTTCGTACCACTTCCGGAAAAGTTCTTTAGCATTTTCCGTTTTTCCAGCTTTCCATTTTCCATCCTTTAGTTAATTTACTTCTTCAATTTCTGCATAGGTTTTTTGTATTCGACTGCTTAATTATCATTGTTAGATTTTCCTGCCTAACCCGGAAATTTCGAAAAATATTTGGCTAGCCTTTGGCAAATCAGCTTTTTCGGATGAAAAGGAATCAGTGGAAAATACGAGGGAAAATGTAGCAGTTAACCCTCACAAACACCGTAAAATGCAGACCCCTTGCAGTTACCCCTTGCTCACAGCGATGTTTCCACATCGTCATCTTTCCGACCAAAATGCATTTTGGTAGTGAACTCGAGTGGCGTCCAAAAATGTAGTTAGAGTAATGTTTGTGAGTGTGGGCCATTGTTTACAATGTGGCACAGTTCCAGCTGGTACTTCTCCTGCCACTAGCCCCCTTAACCCCTTTAACCCACTTTGGCCCCCTTAAAACACCCACTCGCACGCACATAAATTGTTGTAGTTGCATCTAAATATAAGTTATGTGTGCAAAGCACACACACAAAGAAGAGTGACGGCTGTGGAGGGTTAAGGGGTCTTGCATATGAACACTGCGCGGCCTGCGGGGGGTTAAACCAACTGTTGCACGTCAGCAGCTGAAGTAACGAACAAGCGAATAAATGCCTCCTATTTGGAATATCCAGATACCCTGCAAAGCCATTTGAGATTGTTTAGATTCTTAATTTAACAACTTTTGAAAAACACAACTTAAAGTCGATCTGTTTAATTATTTTCGATAATATAACTCGAGAAAAACGTATGGAATGAAAAGAGAAATTCGTAGTTAGTATCTATACTTATTTATTGGAAATTAATTATTTTTAATGTCTTGGGCTTCAGCAAGTCGATTCGACATTTGCATGCATTTGCTTGGCATGCTGTACAAAACTTTTTCTAGTGCTCTTCAAGAGCCCAGAGATATCTGTCAGGCTGACAATCTGCGGATTGCTCAGTAAAATCAAACAGCTGGCTGCACAATTTTTTGCCTGATCCTATTTCGTATTTGTAGCTAAGTCCAAACTTTTTTGTCGACACATTTTTTGCAGTCCCAGGCAATTTTAACATCACCATGCTGCGCTTTTCCGGGAGCAAAAGGTAAGAAGAAAAAAAAAAAAAACTATAACATTATAAAAAGAAGCCAGCTGCCTCTTTCTGGCTGATTAGCGGCGCTTGCATAATAATAAAATAGAACCGACCACGCTTTTCAGTGCAAATTATAGGTGGCAAATTGCAGGTGGGGCTCTCTGCTCGAGATGCAAATTGAAATGGTAATTAATTATGGCCATCAGAGGCTACCGTCCTAGACCCCGAAAACGTGGTACAGAAAAATGGAAATTAGTCCAAGATTAACGTCTTGTCGGGCGGTCGGGCAGTCGGGCGTTCTGGGAAATGTTGGCAATTTCGGTTAAACTTGGCCAGCCAGCCAGTCAGTCAGCCAGTCAGTTAGTTAGCCAACAATGTGAAAATTGCGTAAGACCCCCTGGAGAAACGGAGATCACAGAGCCACAGAATCGTCGTAGCAAAACTTTGGCGCAACAACTTGATTTTGGCCAACTGCATTCAGTGCTATTGCTCTCTGTTCTGTGGCCCAAAACAACTTGCCCATTTATCTGATACTGGGCTGGAATTAACTTTGCGGCAGCCATAACTTGTGGATGGCCCAAATAAATAAAATTACCGTCTGCTTTTTGGGTTACAGAATGGAGCCTGCAAAAGTCTGCAAAACAATTAGTAATGGTCGAGAACAAATTAAATGCTAGCTGCATTTGCTTACCAAAATGCTGTTTAAGCGCCATCATACAATTACATTCCGAGTTTCGTTGCGACAAAATGAGTACTATAAAATCAGATCTGTTTGAAATTTTTGCATGTACTCTTATTAGAGCTACGCCCAGTTTAAAAGTAAACACTCTCCCCTACAAAACCCTCTTAACCCCACCGCACCTCCTTCAGCACCGCCTCTGGCTTGCACATATACACACACTGTAATCGCCCCCAAATTGACAACAATAAAAACGAGGAGCAGGGGAAAATCCATGCAGCACCTGCCAGGAAGATGGAAAATGAAGCCCGGCTGACGATGCTCACGCACGCTCCTTCATTTCATTTTTTCCTCTGTGACTTGAATCTCATGCACAGCATCTTATACACATACGCACACTGAGCGAAATCGTGGCGCATTGTGATAGAAAACGATTTTGACAATCGGGTTGTAAAAAAAGAACAAAGGGAATTAATTCATTCTTGCCTAGAAACTCTCAATGAACTATAGCTTCAACCTGCTTGTTTAAATATAATAAACATATATAAATATGGGTAAATTATAGACAATTTTTCAAATAGTAATTAAATGTTTATATTGTTCCCCGTGTAAAAATAGCATTTTTTTTTGCATATGCAGACCAGTTGTTCAGGTTGCCTGGACATGTTAATTTTAAATTGGGTAAGCAAAACCGGAGGACTACAGAACTGCGAAACCGAAGGCGAAATTGAGTTGCCGCACGTCTTCTCCATCACCGTCACTTCTTCATTTCCATCTTCCTCTTGCTCATCTACTGGTGGCAATTACCGACGAGCAAATCTTGGCACACGGTAGCTTAAAAAAGAGCTGAGAAGAGAGACTAGTGGAAAATAAAAAAAAAAAAAAAAACCAGAGACGAATCCAAAGCCAAAGCCAAATCCAAATAACAACAAATTTGCGCAAGTGAAACCCGAGAACTTGTGATGACATCGTGCCGTAAGCTCCTATTCAAAAGTATCGATAACATCAATTGGTAGCAAAATTGTCACACTTCACTAAGCACTTTTTATAATTTATTACCCAGTGGCTCCACAAAATAGAGTAAAGCAATCGACCGTACGTAAAGGTTTAACTACAGCCGTATCTTCTACACTTCTAAGTTCTGCAGATCCAGCAATCTAAAGTCATCAATGCAACATTTGGTCACTTTGCTAACATTTTTAAGTAACCGGACCTATTCTGCATTAATGGGGAAACCATTGCATACATTATCTTTGAAAAGCGTTCTCCTAATTAATGTTTAATCTTTCGAATCCTAAACTTTTTCCCACAGGTTTTTCGTCCTGCATAATTTACATAGGGACGCAGAATGAGAAAAAAAACTTTAACCCCTCCTCACGTGGGCATCGCCAGTCGATTCATTTCGGAATCCGCTGGCAGTTAACTTCTTAGACAATTTTATTATAATGATGATGACGACGCCTTGGCCGACTTTCAAAGTTTGGCTATCAGTCAGTTGGAATAGAGTGAAGGCTTCGCTTCACTTCGCTCAGATGTTTATCCGTTTTTAGAATATCAATTATAAGGCATTTGCTTGTGGGGCACGTCCGCTACAGTTAACCCCACAGTGGCCCCAACAAGCCAGCGGTGTGAAGCTGTTAAAGTGCTTTTTAATTTAAGACCCATTTAATTGTGAGAACTTTATTCTATTTGTTTTGGCTTTGCTTTGGCTGCGGTTTTTCGGTTTCTTTCCCGACAAATCACATAAAACGCTCTGTCTGATTTTGGGCAAAGAGATTTCTCAACTACACAGCCTGTTGTAATTACACTTTATGAGGTCTATTCCCCAAATTAGCCCACTGATTTTCCAGCTCACTCAAATGAAGGCACCACACAAAGTCGGTTAATTGACATGACACTTCCCTAAGTTTGCGACTGTCTTAATATTTAAACCCTACTCACAAAGTTTCTTCTGTATCAACTCTAGATTCTATTTTGCACTAAAGAAATTTCTTTTAATATCTTTTGTAATCATAAAAATACCTTGGTACACAAAATGTCCCCTTTCGATATCGTAAAATATCCATGCTGATTTGACAATTAAATAGGTTTTTCTTTTGATCTCGGATCGGTTTGGATCGTTTTGATCATAAAATAAGAACTTAATGGGTGCAACTACCATCGTGGCGGCAGACCTTTATCGGAAGCTTCTTCGACACCTTATGGCTTTTCGGTGGTCTCCGCCAGCTGTTCGTCTTTCCTTTATGAGCGAACATTAATTGAGTTTTTATCGATTCAAGGATTATGATCAGAGCATTATATGTACACACATATACACCTATATGGACGATCGATTCCTTGGGGAATCGAAAGCGCCGCACCGGAGAAATGGAGCGAATAAATATTTAATTGATGCAGCAGTTAATTAATTGTAACAAGTTATCTTTTTGTTTCTACCTTTTTGCTTAGTATCTCAGTGCAAAAATTGCGGATAGATATGAGGCAAAAATCACTGGGGGAATGCAAGCTAAAAATAAGAATAAAAAAGAAGTCAAATCGATGAGGAGCCCCGATCACGAAGTCGATGTTTGGGGTTGGGTCTGCTTTACACAAAACGGCGTGTTGATGCAAACTGAATGGCCAAGCGCAAGAAAACAACAAGAAAACAGAAATATGTGTGACATGACCGAACTTTGGTTACCCTTCTTTGCTTTGATTTGATTACGAAATTTAATACATACATTTGCAATGCAGTTCGATACTTAATAATTTTGTAAAACAACAAATTTCGCAAACTTTTCTTTAAAAACCATTTCCTAAAAACCGAGACATATTGAATGAAATATTCAAGTTAACCCATTGACGCCTGATCACTCGCAAGGCCATTAAAAAACTGGCCAAGAAGGAGAAGTAACGAAAGACTTAAGGCACAAACTCGACTGCACGTGTGTGATTGTGTGATGTGTTGCTTTGAGCTGGTGTGTCGGTGCATTTGTGGACTGGTGTGTGTTTAGGCCCGGTTTAGAGGAGTGCATTCCGATGCAGCAGGTGTTTAGCATAAGTAATTGATATTCTACACACAACCGGAGAGTCGGAGAGGCAAATTAAACGAAGCAACTGAAAGCTGGGTGAAGTTGGGAGATTGAAGACAGAAAGATGGATAGATGAAAACTCGGGGAACAAATCTTCGTGAGGAGAATCACACACAAAACGATTCACAAGATCTGCGAAAAGGGGTCAATACTCCCCGGGTCGAGACGATCTGCTCGTGGTCTCATTATTTACGATTATTGGTAATGAATTTGCATAAGGCGAGCGCGCTGGAACTTCACACAAATCAGAAGCTTATTGGCCGATGTTAAGCCCCGGCCCATTATTATATTGATTATTATTCAGCCGATTGCTTTGGCGCCTCAAAAATCCACATTCGCCCGACGTCTGGCGTCTTTTGTTGTAATTTATGTAAATTTTTCACTTTAGCTTTACATAAGCTACAGCAGCAACGGCAGACACAATATCGAGAAATATCGTAACGCCCAAACAAATGCCAGTCAGGTCGGTTAGATAGATCGCTTTGGCTCCGTATTTAGTTGATGGATCAGGGACGTGTGCAGAAGGTACAGACGGAGGGGTTCCTCCAGTGAAAATCTAAGCAATAATAAAGTAAAATAAATCATTGTTACTTGACCTTTGTATTTCCTGTGCCAAACATTCAAATTGCAATTATTAAATCACTTGAAACGTAATTGTGAAAGTATGAACTGCTTAAATAAATAAGCTTTAACCTGTTTTTATAATAAATCATGACCCCCTTAGGTTAAAAGTAAGCCCCTTTATATATTTAAAGCCCATTCGTTGGCGTCGACTATTAACATCTCGCTGTTGCGTCAAATGAAAAATTATGTCCAGCCAGCGAGATCATTTAAAAGAAATATCTATATGAAAACAAGACGTAGGAAAAACATACGCCCACACGAAATCGACGCCAATATCGAAATCAAAACGAAAACGAACAAAACGAATCGTTTCGAATGCGAAAATAATGTGTCTTTAAACTGGCGAAGATCTGGCATTGGCCAATGGACATTGGACGCTGGCCGCTGGACAATTAATGCAAAAGGTCACTCGAAAATCCATCTCAAGTTCTGCGGTCTAGTCGAGTACGATCCAATCCAATCCACTTTGTGGCCCCCCATGGCATAAAGAGGTAGAAATGTATATAAAAAAAAATAATATGCATGTGGCACTGTCAGCTTTTTTTTTTGACATGGTCGAGAGTGAGGCAAATTCTTAATTATAACATTGAAAATTGTTTTAATTGCACCAAACCAAACCGAAGAAAATGATATAAGAGACCTTGTCTTGGCAGCTCGGCATTCACGGGACTGGGACTTTCTACGCGAGTTGCATGTACGAGAAATGACTTTACGAAGTGTTTGGCCAACATGGTTTTAAACACAACAATGCTTACTGTATATAATTCCGAATTCCAAAGTTATCTATTCATAATGCTCTTTCAGTAGTCATTTACTAGAAATGGTTGCCATTTTCATACGCCCACTTCGTGCAGATTTTTGTAATGTAGTTTTATTTTTTTTTTAAATTTATTTATTAAGTGAAGAATCCGCACATCATAATATTGTATCTTAACATCACAGGGGAGCAATATCGTTTATTTAGTTTTATTGAAGCGACGAATTCGTACATGCAGTAATAGTACCATAACATTGTCATTAAACATATAAAATTGGTCAGAAAGTTAAAAGAATTACATTTATGTACTCCTAATTACGAATACTAACCAACCAAATCACTTTTTGACCGACTTTGTTAAAATAATTTTTGGCCAAATTTTCGCATTTTTTGTAAGGGGTAACATAATTAAAAAGTGCAAGAAATGTGAAAGTTTTTTTGAAAACACAATTCGATTGGATTAAAATACTGATATTTAAGTCGCAAAAACCAGGAAACTATATTCGGCCAATATTGAAAAATCATCAAAAATTACAAAAAATGTGAAAAAAAATTGAATGTTTTTTTGAAAACACAGTTTGATTGTATATGTTTATATGTATGTATATAGTCGCAGATAGATTAGACGACCCTTTCAGCCAGAATGTGTGACCTTTTGGCCACTCTGATTTTATCGAATCGAATCGGATTAAGAGCCCACTTGCGAGTCTCTTATTTTCCCCAGTAACCAGACAATTTAAAATGATTCGCATTTGTCGTTAAATGGCCGCCCCGCAAAGGCGGAAAAAGGAAACTTAGCCAGCGCAGAAGAAAATTTCCTGCCTGACTTTTCCACCCATTCCACATCCTTTTTTGCCATTTTCGCCCATTGTTGGTCTCGATT
The DNA here is from genome assembly GCF_016746365.2 of Drosophila yakuba. Classification (NCBI taxonomy): domain Eukaryota; kingdom Metazoa; phylum Arthropoda; class Insecta; order Diptera; family Drosophilidae; genus Drosophila; species Drosophila yakuba. The sequence goes on along the minus strand of NC_052526.2, from coordinate 5,553,579 downwards.
CCCCAGGCGTATCCGATGAGTCGGCACAATAATGCACCCGAGCGAGTTTTAGGCATTTTCATTACGAATTCATCTTGGGGCCAAATGAGGACTATCAGTTCTCATTGGACCGGCTGGATAAATAACCCATTCAGAGTGTATCCCATTCAAAAGCCCAAGTCTTATCTGTCTGATGCTCTTTAACTAGTGATAAATGAAGTCAATGCTAGGTACGTGCACTGGAATACATCAGTGACTTAAGACGCTCTTCAATTTAATTGAAAATTACACAGTTAAAATTAATCAATAAAAAATTAAACAATTAACAAATCCAAAACGCTGGGATTACTTATTATTTATCTGCTTTCAACGCTGATTTTCCTTAGTGCTGCTCACTGAACAAAATTGGTTGAACTCTCATAGCAAATAAGTGATATAAATATAGAGTTCCATCAATCAATTCTGGAAATAAACCCTCTTTCTATTTACCTAGTTACCCCTAAAAATGTCCTCCCCCAATTAGGGTTTGTTTGATAGATAACCCGCACCCGCACCCAAAAATCCGGAATCCATATTATCCTATCTTATTTATAGACATTCATGTATGTGCGCGGCATGCGCTCGAAACTGACCTTTGACATGGGGCTTGCCATTGCCACCCCGATAAAAATTCGCCAAACATCCGCACAGATTTAGTCACAGTATCAGGTTTCCCGGTTTCAGTTTCGGTTCGGTATCAGTATTTCATTCATTTTCAGGGTCGTCAATTAGGATATTAGAGCAGAATCTGACCCTTCGAGGCAATTTGTCTGTCGCCTTTATTATCCCTCCACATGCATCCCTTCGTGCCCTCCCTCCATTTTGTGCGGCCATGTGACATATTCGGGTTCCTTCCATAGTTTCTTGTGGTCTAAATTGATATGCTAAGTAGTTTCTATTTTCTACTATCGTTTCCCATTCCCCCATTTCTTGGACATAGATTAGCTACCTGAGTTGCCGTGTCATTGTCATCCATTCCGAATTCTTTTTCGTTGCCCAATTTCCTCGTTTTTCCATTTATCCCCCCGTCCCCTATGATTTCCCTCAATTATCACAGCTTTTTATCAAGCGTCAGGGCGGTCGGCTAATTTACAAATAATGAAACGAGCTCTAGGCCAACCTAAAAAGAGCCGACAGATACTTTGCATTTCCGCTGGAAAATCGGAAAGTCGGAAAATCGGGAAAATCCTTAAGGTTGTGTCTTTGGGAGTGGGTAGAAAAGTGGGTACCCCATCGATAAGAAACCACAACAACAATAACGGCAACGACCAAATAAAACGCGTGGGTAATAAATAAAAATTGTTTTTAAACAACTTAATCGAATTTGTGTTTTGTGATTGACTATCTTTCTTGTCCCCATGGGGAATTGAAAACGGGGTGTTTTTCAGAAGTAGCGCTACACTTTAATTCAAACTTATAAATAAATTAACTGACACATGTCTATATTTCACATGGTCCTGAATTAAAATTAAAATTTGTCAGAAAAAAAATGTTTGTTTTAAATCTTAATTGTAATGTAAACTTTCGAATCCGCCCTCGCTGACACTCGGCATATCGCCATCTCGCTTCGTTTTATGTGCTCGCCCTTTGGCCTTTGACTTGACATAAAAGAGGCGCCGCTGCAGCCTCTAAAACCAAGGGGGCGGGGAGGGTGGCATTTTCTGGAGCGGTAACAAATGCGTTTCTGTTGTTTTGTTACAGCAATTTTTATGGGAAAATGGTCATAAAATTTCCCCTCGGCAACCCGACTCCTTTCATTTTCCGCCTACGCGTCTTCCTTGTGTGATCTATTTTGTGGGCGGATATTTTTCCACTAATGGAGTGTTGCTGTTTTCCGTTTTCGCCCTCGCCACACTTTTCACATTAAACAAAGTACAGAGCCCGTGCCAAATTCTGTGCAAATTCGCTTCGCCTTAAATTTTCGGATTTTCATTCTTGAATGGAAAGAACTATATATAGGGAGTCAGACATTAATACAAATACATAGGTTTAATTCATAACTTCTTGCGATATACAGACTCAAGCCTTTGTAGTTATATTATTAACTTTAAGAGTACTAAAAAAAAAATTGCTCACGCCTCTAGCTATTTTCTGACCTGGCATTTATTTTAAAGTTTTTTTTGGTTAGTAATGCTTGTCTTGTTTCCCATGTTCGGAGCAGTGGAAATTACTTGGGCGCCACAAAAATGCCAAATCAAGTGAAAGTTTTGCCACGGACAAAAACATGACAGCAGCAACAACTACACCGACTACAACAACAGGAACCACCACAAACAATATTAACAAGCAAACAATTTTACACGTGTCAGTTGGTTGTTCATAGTTGTTGTTATTGCCGCTTTATACACCAAATTAGAAATATGCTTATAAACACAAGGAAAAAAATACCAAACACACACATCGAGAAGAAAAACATGAGCACAGAAAAAAAAAAGTCGGGCATACCAAACAAATGTTTTTCTCTTACATCTTTTTTTGTTTTTGTTTTGTTTTTTGTTATTACATCAAGCGAATGAAATATTTTTATGGACTGCGTTTGCTAATTTACTTTCCGGAATGTTTGACGAGGCTATTACGCATCTTCTGGGCTGATTAAAGGGCAGTGTTGAAATGGTTTTGGGAATTATTTGCAGCCAAGGAATGTGTCTTATTCCACATAAAGAAGTAATGATTAATTAATTTCAATTTGACTTGAAGCAGACCAGCTAAACAATTAGGGCGAAAGAAAAACATAACACACATTAAATTTACATACCTTTGAGTTTAGTTTTGACTAGTGATTGTTTCTTTTAAAGTCCACAAGACATAGTGCAATAAAATCCAATCAATTTAAATACAACCCAACTTAAAGTTCACCCAATTCGTTTATGGAATTTAACAAATGCGTTTGCTGATATCTAGAACTAGTCGTAAAAGCCCAGCGAATAAAACAAAAATGAACTCCCAAGTACAACAGGCAAGTGCACTTGAGTGTGTTCATTTTTTATGAATGAACTTCCATCTGAGACTTATTCACAAAAAGTGTAAAGAACTAAACAGATAAAGAAGAGCAAGCAACGACAAAGAAGTGTGGGCAGTTGGCTGCCGTTTTTCGCGCAAGCGAGTATAAAAAAAAAACGAAAAAATCTGGAAAAAAAAAAATCACAGGTAAGAAGCAGAAGGCTGCGCACGCGCACAGCAGGCGAATGTCGTGCGATCACCGAGTCGGAGCGAGAGGTTGCCCCAGCAGCTACTGTCTCACTCCCTCACATTGCACTCTGTAGCGAAAAGTGTAAACTTTGAACTTTAGTGAGCATTATTATGCGAGGCAACTCTTTTCCCACTAACACAGCTTGTAAACGATACAAATCACACCAAGTAATCAGTGATGGCATGTGTGTAGCATTATTGATCGCCCCAAAACTAAACATTTTCTTTACTATGTCTCGCCAGAACCAAAATATATTCTAAGACTAGACTCAAGTACACGATGCAAAGATTGCTGAATCAGGGATTCGAGTTTTAGAAAGCCAAAAACCGTGTTGATAGTTGGATAGTGCCGATTGAAAGCCAGTTATGACGTGATACTAGCTTCTTTGACATTCCTGGCGGCAACCACACGTCTGCAAATTGAAGCACTGCAACAACATCGCTTGGTCCCCCTTGTGTTTTTTGTTCGGTGTTTTGTGCCGTGTATTTGTATGGCTTGCAGCAAATATGCGCCCCTATCGGCCAGTTTGTTGCCGCTTCTCCTTTAAAAAGTTTAGTTATCGCATAAACCAGTTGCCCCCGTCCTCCGTCTCCCTCGCACCCTCACTTATCCTTCCGTTTGGCGGTCCTTGTCTGTCCTTCGTGAACTGGCTTTCATATGCGAACGATTGCAACGTATGAAAAGTGATTTCTTTGCATAAAATGCACTCAGAGAAAATACCGAAATGATTCGTATGCTTGCATCCTGCAGCTCATAAAAAACACATTGTTTACAATTCCCTGTTACACCTCGTTTTGCAAAGTGCATAGAAACGATCCCGATTGTGGGGACCTGAACCCGAACCCGAGTCGCTCGCCTGATGATGATTGGGTATAATGGGTTTTATGGAGCAGCTGCTGCTGCTGCTGCCGCTGCTGTTGCTTCTGATGTTGCGAATGATGCTGAATCGGGCCCCTTGCCGCACACCCCGAAGCCCCTCCTAAATGAGCCGCCTCTGCCCAAGTGGCAAGTCCCCTCCAGAAAACGACTTGTTGGGCTGTTCAAGTCTTGTCGCTCACACCTGTGGCCAAGCGAGCTGGGCTGACATTTTGAAATATTACCATTGATTTTTCGACGTAGAACCCCAAACGAAGTGATACAGATTCTAGGGCCGATTGCCCGATGTGCCCGATATTCCGTACCATTCTTCCCATGGCGAATCCATGTGGCCATCAACTGTTTGCCCACACAATTAGCAAGAACCACAGAAATTACGGAAGACAAAAAGATTTTCCATTTTTTGGGTCAAAAGCAATTGGAATCGCCTCCCATAGATAATTTCCAGCAGTCAAATCACATGCATGCACTGACAGAAAATCTCAAAAATGTATTCGAGTTATTCATTTGTTGGTAACCAAAAACAATTGCTACCTATTTCATGATGCATCAAATTTTGTTTTAGTTTGTGACATTTAAAAAAAAACAATAAATGTTAGTGGAAACAGAATTGTTCGACGTTATTTTTTCAGTGCCTCTTGATTTGAATATATTTTTATACGCGATTTGCGGCAAATCCAATGTAGCATAGCCAAATTCATTAACATTTTCGGCACGCACAAACTGTAAATCTCTTAGCATAGGCATACAAAACTTTGATTTCTTTTGGGATTAAAATGTGATTTGATTCTCCCTCTAGCCTTTATACATCCATCTCGCTCTTTTCATATGATCGCCGATCACAAGGGCAGCGCTTCAGCTCCAACTCCAACTCGAACTCAGGCCAGTTTGCTAGCAACATGTCGGTTCGCTTGTTCGATGGAGCACTATGGATAAGAAGTGTTAATAGATTTTCCTCATTGACTAGCACTTTTACCGTCTTTTCAAAACTCTCGCTTCGTTTAAGCGGAGTGAAATGGACAAAAGGAGGAAGAAGCAAGTAATGGCTAAATGCGTTTCCAGGGGAATTACGGATTCAAAGTTTTGAATTTGTATTATGGCTATGCATATTACTCTGCTCAACCTACTGTTTAAATATTTTGCGAATTAGTCTTCGAAATATTTGATTGAAGTGCTGTCCGAGCACCTAGTCAACTTGAACTTCAATCGTTCTTTACGTCGTTCAATCGTCCCCACTTGATTTAGTACGTTTTTCGTTCGGTTTGCTTCTACCAAATTGCTCCTATATCAATTTTTTGTCCCTGTATTATTTTTGTGTTTTATGTTGATTCGTCTCCTTTCTTCGTCGGCCTCCAGCTGAATTGTCCAAATGTTTAGTTAGCAATTGTTATTGTACACCGGTGTATGTGTGCGAGTGTATCGATGTGTGTGTGTGTTAGCCCCCGGCAGTCTGCAATTCCCTTAAACTTCCCCTTAGACGATGGAATTCTGGACCCCCATAGCCACTGCCATTTTCCCCACGAGAAGAGAAGAGGAGTCTCAAGTGCAAGTGTACTCAAAGTCTACCTGATGTTTACTCTCCCCTACTTTCCCTGCCCCTTTCCCCTTTCCAATCCCTGGAGGCAAAATCACACAAAGCTTACGGTACACTGTCAAAAAAGTAACACATGCAAATTCTATAGAGCATGCCAGAGTGCAAATAAAGACAATAGTACTCTATTAATTGAGCACCACATTCTGTTCAATTCGGTATTAAGTTACATCATTAACCACTACTACTCACTATATTTTTATAACCCCATTTAATTCAATTGAATCTTTTATAAACTTTCATTGCTAAAGAACACAGCAAATAATTCAAACCAGCCCTACTTAGCTCTTTCATCCACTATCAATAATATCTAATATAAAACATTTTTTCCGTGCTTATTTTTAAAGATATAAAGAGTCTATACTAGGTGCTCCATCAATGCTCCTCCTGTCCCCCGCATTTCTCCTTTGCCATCGGTCGTTCTTCCACATTTTTTATCCACTGTGCTGGGTTGCATTTTAAAATTAATATTTGGATTTTAATTAGCAAGAAATTTACTTTGGGCCCTGGTAGTTTTGGGTTCTCGCTTTTGTGTTTACCTTTGCTAGGAGCTCAGCCACGCCCGCCGCACCTCTGCGCCCACCCGGACGAGTGTGTGCGAGTGTGAGTGTGTGCACACTAATTAAATATACACACAGGGGCTCACGTCGATGGGGGAAAAACGGGTGGAAATTGGGTTAACCCAATCATCAAATATGCAACATTTGCTCAGTTCAAAATTTAATTTTCGCTCAACGGCGCCCAAGAAAACTGTATCGAATTTTTTGGATGGAGCCACAACAGAGTCGGGGGGTGTGTAATTACAATTACAATTTTCATTTTCAATTTTCCATTTTCTAACAGCCAACAACAGCCAAACGCGATTATTGTGTGATTGTTTAATGCCCGACATTTGTTGCAAATTAATTGTGCAGTTTTGTGTCGCCAAATTCTGTCCTATTCTGTGGCCCATGTGAAACAATGGGCTTGGACCGACCCCCACTAGCCACCCAAACCACCCAACCCATAGGTCTCATTTGTTTACCATTTCGCTGCTAGCTCGAGGCATCGAACCGCGGCCAACATGTTGCAAGCAACTTAATCTGTCCGGTTAACAGTGGTCTGTTATGGGTTAAAGATTCGCAGAAAGAAGCAATGTTAGGTGAAAAGTGGCTTAGAAGCAGCAGCAATATCAATACAAACATGAAATTCTAGTCGAATAGAAGTTAGTTCCTGAGTTTCTTTAAGCTTTTTCAGTTCGCAAAAAGCTTTTATCACAATCGATATGCAGGCTGCTTATGCTAATTGCTTGGATAATCCCCCCCGGAATCAGAGTCATAGCAACCCCTGGGCCGAAGAACTACCCCTAAACAAGCTAAATCCCATTTGAACTTTTACTGGAGTCGCTTTTCGGCGTTTATTAGATTTCGCGATTCTCTGGTGACTAACAAAGGAATTTTAAATTCCAATAAATCTGCCAGCTTCAATAAGTGTTCATTCTGTGGGGGTTGTGGTGCCCGGGATTTTCTTTTTTGTATTTTTTCTGCTCGAAGGTCCGGCAAGTGAATGAATGGGGCTTAACTGTTGATTTCCAGACGGAGGATGCAAAGTCCCCACTTTGGCGATTGGGTAAATCCATCCATGCAACCATCCATCGTCTGTCCAATTTTTATGGGGCATCAAAAACACCCCGAGAACCCATGGATAAATTTGATTGTCGCCTCGTGGTGGAAATTTGACAACAAAACATTTTCGTAGCCAAATTTATGTTGCTCCCTGCCATACTTTTTCTGTATAATTTTTACTTTTATTGGTTTCGGTTTTATAATATTCGTTTTAGGTACACTCGCTGGATCGATAAGGAAAGGACTAAGCTCGCCAGTTCAACCCTTGGTTTTAGGCGCGTCATATACTAGAGTTTATTATTTGAAGTCGTTGCAATGGCCTACAACCGCCAACGTTTTGGTATTTCGCTTTGACAATATTTTCTCTTCGATAGCCAGCTTGGGTGTCCTTGGGAGTATGAGAGACATGAGAGTATTCAAAATAACTTCTTAATTCTATCTATTGAGTTTTTTATAGTGAAAAGATACCGACCCCTCTTAGTTTAAATTTCCCGACAAGTTAAAAGGACTTTTAGAACCTGTCGAAAAGTGAAAGGAAAACCTTTTTGAAGACAACAGAAGAAAAATGTATTTCAATATAATCACAAGACTCTCGGCCTCATTAGCTTCCTGTTTTAGTGAAAAGTGGGGAAATATACTTTGAAAGCACTCACTTTTCCAGCAATTTGCATGTTTTTTCGCAGGCATTCTGACTCAACCACAGCCAAGAGCCATTATCAATTTCCTCATTTTTTCCGGCACAAGAGCGGGAAGAAGCGAAAAAATATAACGATTTAATTAAAAAGTTACATAAAATATGTTTCTTTACCAAGGAGCAAAATCAAAATTATTTTGGTACAACGAAAATAAAAGAAGTGAAGTAAAGGAAAATACAGGCTTTGCCTAAGGTAGAACGTTATCTGGTCACAGTGAAGCACCTTACTGTCAAACCCATGTGTACCTTGACGTAAAATTACTAATATTTGTTAGCAGAAGATGGTATATTTCCAATTAACTGTGCATTCAATTTTTCATTTACCAAACATAAATTTTTAACAATATTAAAATGCATTATATATAAAAATACATTTAAAATTGTGTGTTTTCGGGTTACTGTAGAGAGCTTTTCCAGCACCGCATCCGAAGCACTCCAGGTGTTTATCCTCGCTCATTAAGTCATCGTTCGAGTCGAGTTATTCAATGGCCAACCTTTTGAGTGCTGAAAGTGGGAGGACAGTTTCGGGCGGCCATGGGTTAAGGGGGCATTTTTATTTTCATAATTTAATGTGCTGTGTGTGCGCGCCTTTTGTTTTTGGCGATGCCCAAAACACTCAACGGGGAAAAATAAACAAAAAAAAGAGGAAACACATCCAACGACAGTGCAATGCGCGGAAAATCTGTGCGAAAAAAAAACAACGACGTGGAAAATGAAAAACAAAAAGCAAAACCAAAACGGCAAGCTCACAATGTATTTTCCGTATTTTGTTTTTTAATTTTTTTTTTTTTGAGTCTGCGAAATCAAAGAATGTGAGTGCCACCCGCGCATTTTTCCCCCAGACCATCACGACTTTCACTTGTGCCTCAAGCAAAGAAAAGAAAGGCGGGGAAATGGGTCGGGGGTGTGGGCAAAAATAAAACAAAAATTAAGCAACGGCTGCGAAATGAACGCCGAAAACCGTTTACCGCGAGTTGTTTACGGGGCTTTCATTTATATTCTTCTTTTTTTTTTGTATGAGAACCCCAAACTCCATCCCCATCCATCCTTTTTTCCAAGAGCCATCTGCTGGGGATTTTTCCGAGGGGTGTGTCAAAGAACTCGACTTCGTCTAACCCAGTTAACCAGGTAAATAACATGCGAGTTCAAAGATTTCCATTAAATTATGTTCCGGGGGTGCCGAAATCGCGAACTCTAGAGGAGTTTCCGGCTTGATGATGCGTGGAAGGCGTCGGAGGTCATGGGAGATTGCCTAAATATATGGAAATTAGATTTGCCCTCAATTAATAAGTCCTTAAGCGCTTCATCCGCAGAAAGGTTTCAGAAAATGGAGATAAAATAATGTGAATTCGTTCATGAAGTAATTTGAAATGTTATAAAACTCTATATTGCGCTTAAACATATATTATACATATAATTTAACTAAATTAGATGAAAACATATTGTCAGTAGGCTAATAGTGCGATTCACATAGTGAGTGTCATCAACTCTGTTTGATCAGCCCTAAATTCGGTAAACAAAAACTCTTGACACCGCCCGCATGCCAGAAATGTATTAATGTATGTTTAAAGTGTCGCATGACACTCACTATGAATGAGAGAAAAAAAGACGTAAATTTGAATGCAGACTGCAATTATAGTATCGAATAAAAATTTTAATGATTTATGTGGCGCGCATTTTAAACGAAATTGAAGCTGGGTCTTGCGCTTATGATATTATAACAGCATGGTTATTGCCTTGTCATTTTTAAAAATATTTGTTCTTAGCATTTCCCCGCTTTTTATGTATTTTTTGTCGTTTTCTATTAGACATTATGACTTTTAAATGAGACGCGTGGCCACAAATAGGAAGAGGACCATCGTTTATTCGGCGAAATTGTTATTATTAATAATAGTAGCATTATGACTAGAAATAATTAAAACCCATCAAACGACCCGCGGATACGGGTGACGGACCGAGGGTCGCCTTTGCGGTTTATTGAAAATGATTGAAAGGCCACCACCAACACAGGCACAAAGGGAAAACACGCACGCACTTTTCAATTAGGCCAATTAATATGCAAAATAATTCAACGTCAAACGGCCAAAAATTATTAAAACACACAAAGCAAAACATATATGGCGGCATAAAAAACAAACACAGCGGATGAAAAAAGTGTATTCAATTCATTTTAAACACACTCATTTTTTATTTATGCATATCATATAAGTGTATACTCTCCCCTTAATTTCGTTTAACTATTGTAAAATAGTGAACATTTGAAATTGATTTGCATAATTTTTGTAAAGGGGATTGCTGCCAAGACTGTTTGTATATCATTACATTGGAATTGATATCTTCGGGTTAAGTATGCTTAACCTGTGCATTTTTCCACTTGGGCTATTTGCTTGACCCATGCACAGTTCTCCGCGCTTGATGATGAATGCGTGGCCCTGGAGAAAAACAGGGAAAAGCGAATGAAACCCACCCACATATCATGGCACTTTCCCGTAAATTTTCTCCTTATTTTTCCCCGCCGCTCTTGCCAATTTTCCTCTATCCTTCGGTGTTGGCCGTAATGACCTGGACAACAATGAAAAGGAGAAGACAGCGACGGGCAGCATGATAATGACGTTGATCAACGCACACACCCAGAGAACGTACGTCCATTTGTCTAGAACTCACCCCCTTCCGCGCCCCCTGGAAAATCAGCCCGCTGCCCGGAAAATGACCCCCTCGCTATGCATTCCAAAAAAAAGGGGGAGTGAAAAGTGTGGCGTAACTTATCGTTCCCGTTTAACTTTGTAAAAAGAGTTTATTGATTATCAATACAAATTATTATTTTATTATCAATTTTATTCTCAAAAGAAAAGTATTGATATCTTAAAATTATAACAGATTCTCAATATTAATAGCAGCTCTAAAATTTTTCAGTGTTTACAATATCCTGCTAAGTTTTCAACGTCTTCAAAATGTTTTTGTGCGTTGTCTGACTGACTGCGTGAGGGAAAACCTTTTTCCACGCACACCTCTCACCATGGGGCGGACACACCCACCGCCCACACACATATCCATACATATAAATATATATATATACACACATATATATATAGATATACACGCCCACATTCAAGTCAGTTGGCTTGGCGCGTCAGCAGCTACAAAATATTTACAATGAAAAATGTCAGCAGGTATTTATTTTTATGGCCCAACATTCGTCAGTCTTATTGTTAGTTGACTCGTAGGATGGTGGGTGGTTCTCCTGCGTGTGATGGGTGGAGGTTTATTTTCGCTCCTGGTGGGTGGTGAGTTGGGCTGGGCCAGGGAATTTCGTGGAAATCTTGCTTACAAAGGCTTAGCCTGTTTTTTATGGGTTATCCATCAGTGGATGGCGCGCTCACACATTTATCGAAATTATATATATTTTTGAAGCTTTACAAAGAGCTTTATTAAAAATGTTAAATATATCTACGAGTTAATTATGGTTGTGCAATTAGAACCAACGCTTAACGGTAAATATACGAAAATAAATTAATTATATTGGTTGGGGAATTTTTATTATATATACCCCCTCAACTATAGAATACAGTTCCTCATAAAGCTTAGAAAACAAACCACTAAAGAATATATATATTGGCCCATACTCTATTCGCCTTGACTTTGCCGCTCCTGTGTTTGCGCTCCGCCTCTATTTTCCGCCCACGGCCACGCCCCTCCCCCGAAACAGCACCCCTTGTGCTTAGCCAGTTTTATGAATATTTATTCTGTCTCGCATATTAAAAATACAAGCCCCAACATACACAAACAGCGGACCAATGACTAATAGTTGTATATTTTATTAATATTTGTCTCCCTGTGCGGAAAATGGTTAGGAAAATGCTCGTAGCAGTAAAAGTGCGGGAGGTGGGGTAGGTGTCCTAGTGGTATTAGAAAAGCAGGACACTCGCAAAAGTCCCGGCAAGGTGAAGGGAAAACTAAACCGGAATAGCGGGCAACACATTTTTGCGTGCGTGGCCAAGAAATGAGACGACTGTAAAGAAGAAAAACCTGCCACATGTTTTTTTATGCCACTTTCGTTTTTTATTTTCTGTTTTTTTATTTATTTTTTATTCTTTCCTACCCGAATTTTTCCGCACACTCCCCATTTGCTCGTTCTCGGCAATTTAACAAAAACTGTCAACGTTGCTGTCGTCTAACTTTGTTTTCTCATTAGACAGTTGCCCTCGTGTTGTTTTTCCACTCGGAGCATTTCATAATTGTCAGCCCTCCCAGAAAAGCCGTCCAATAAAAGTCCAGATCTAGATTCAGATTCGGTTTCCGGATTCACGGGTTCCCGGATCTGGTACCCTCCCAAGCCAAACCGCATTTCCGCAGTTTCTCTTGAAGGCTGCCACGCGTTTTTCCCCGGCGTAAACTTGGGTCCTGCTTGTTATTATGATACTACCCAGACATGTGTGATTTATGTGGATAGTTGTCGAGGGTGCGAAAAGAATGCTGGACTTGGCTACCTTCGCAGGTCACATCAAATAAATAAACTTTGATATTTTGAGGTATCACTTTCGTCCTCAGAAAATATATGCCGTAAAAAAGGACCCCAGTTAAGGGGTGATGCAAGGTTCGACTAAGTCTCGAATCTGTGATTTTCCGCTAAAGAAACAAAAACAGAAATTCTCAATAGTTGACTCAACAACTGGCAAAGGGTTGAAATGGCCCCGAACAAATGGAAAATGGGATGGGTTGGGATCGGTGGGGTCAGGGTCGCTATTGCTTGGGTAAGGATAGTTTTTGTTCTGGGTCTACGTGTTGATTTGCGCCGCCTTCTGTGACTCATATTTTGATTTTATTTATTTATTTTTTTTTTTAAACTCTACGACAAACATGTTTTATGACTCTGCCAAAATGAAAACTGGGGGAAAGTCATGGTGGGGACTTTCCCTCGCCTCGCTTTTCCGGCTGATTTGTTCGGGCTCTAATTTAATGACATTAAGCTGGTTCCGATTTAGTTTCCTTTCGGTTGTGAGCCCCTCTAACGCTGTTCAGTTCGCTTTTCGTTTTCTAGTTTTCGCTCAACTTGTAATTTGGCACAGCTGCAATTTGGCGATGGCCAACATTGAATAAATAGCAATTTCTATGCAATGTTTTTGTGCAATTTAAACTTTATTTTCATTTATGGCTACCACTTCTTCGGCGGCGCTTGTGGAATGCTCGGTTTAAATTTCCCCTTTACAGCGTACCACCAACTTCAACTTTTTTCCGGCCTTCTGCATAAATGTTCAAATATTTCGTCTTTATGTGGCAGTTTTCGGCACCATTAACTATAATAAGGGTAGTCAAGAAATTGGTTAGTACAAAAAAGTGCAATAAATATTTATTTAAGTAAAAATGGAAACGATAATGGGTCGTTTCCATAAAGGGTTCCCATGTGAAAGCGAGCGGTCGAATAAATCGTTAAATAAAGAAGTCGATTTGCATTTAGACAATACCAACTATGTATTAACTATAATCAGGTAGAATAATGCTGTTTTTAAATCAAGTGTTTGCCAAGCGATCAAGACTTTTGAAGCTTACGTTTTGCCTGGACGATTTGCAAGTTTTGATTTAAAAATGTCGGTAATCAAAATAGGAAAAACTTGCTCTTATATTCCATTAACCCTACCCCGATTGCCCGTTAACCCATGGGCTGTCTCAAACTTTCGCCTTACCCATCTTATTAAATGTGACCTAGGACAGGGAAAAGACCGAGATGAAAACTCGTAGAAAAAGGAGGCTTTGGCATAGTTTGGCACGTGGAACGATAAGAAAAGCAGTGAAGGGGAAAACTTAACAAACCCACTACCCCCCCTTTCGTCCCATGTATATGTGAGCTTTTCTCATTTGCTGTTGAATTTTTATTACAAATTTCTTCATGACGATGGCAGACAGGAGTGTGTTTTTCCTCTGCTCTTCTGCAGGGCTGGTGTCAAAAGAGGGCCAAAATAAATAGCCGGCAAAGGAAAGACATGAAAAAAAAAGAGAACAGACGAGGAAAATCATTGCAGTAGGAAATGAAAATGTGGCTGGCGCATTGGAAAATGGGTGGGTGGAAAGGTGGAAAATCAATAGGAAGCTGTGGGAGGATATTTAACCAGGATACTAAATATGAGCAACTGGGATGGCATTTTCCCCCAAATATGATTTTCATCCTGTCCAGCAAGAAAACACACATATTTTCCGGCATTTCATTTTGTCAATTTTTTCTCTCGCTGGCTTTGACCAAGCCACTTAAGCCACTTTCAATTTGATATCAATAATGGCAAAGTGTCTCTGTCCCCTTCTTAATCTATCCATCTCTTTCCCGCACAGCATAGCACCCTCTCTTTCCATTTTTACTTACTGGCGATTTCTGACGTCTGTTGCTGGTTTTCTCGCATTCCTTGGCTCTTTTGGCTTTCCATTTGTGTTGTGTCTTCAAGAACACTTCCACTGGCTTTGTAAATTTTTCCCCTTACTTTCCCCTCTTTCCACCCACTTTCCTCCTGCTTGTCTAACTTTAACTCGAACTATTTATCTTGTTAGCGGAAATCTATTGAAAATTTTGATGTCCTTTCTTGCTACGGTTGGTCTTCCTTTACATACATACATACACTGATAAGTCTGATAACTAACAGTGTGTCTAAAAATATATATACATATAGATATATCCAGACATGTTTTCAATATACTTTGAGTGCGGAAATTTCACTTTTGAAGAGCCTTTCTTGTGGGCGCCGAGACTTGTTCAACTTCAAGTTAGACTGTTGAGTTGTAGAAATACAATCTATAGATATTATAGAAAAATATCCAAAATTAGGAATAAAAATGGCTAAAAGACTAATTATATACATATTTGCTCTCATAAGCGGCTATTTTTTCGTGTTTGCATTCAATAGCAGCGGAATCTACTTCAATTATTTATTCATATTTTCAATCAATCAAGAGCCATATGAAATGTAATTCAAAAACTAATCATTTAAGTCCCGACTGCCGATATTTATCAGCAGTGAATACTTATATTCCCCTTTCTCGACTAAAACCACTATCTCTGTCAAACAAAATCAATAAAATGAGCAGCGCCAAGGGGTTTCCTTGCCTTTTTCTGTCGCCCAGGTGCACGAAGGTGAGGGGATCAGAGTTCAGTGGAGTGCTTTCAATTATTTTGCAATTGCGCTTTTTGCGGCATGCGGTTGTAATGGTGGAGCTCTTTGCCATAACGGTTAACGGTCCTAGAGCCAACCCACATCGAAGTAGGGGCTCCAAACTGCTAACCTAGAAAAAATAATATAGACCCAACCCTAGAAGCAGTGGTAACAACATGTTATTGTCATAATGTATGCTGACTCCCATTCTACCCCACTGTTTAGCACACTCAAAAAAATGGGGTATTGCACAGTTTATACGCTTAAAGTTGTGGAAATTACTTTTTAGTACATATTATTATTTATTTATTATGCGTACGGTTTAGTATACTTTTTACAAGGATGCATTAAAATTAGACTCCTGTTTTTAAAGTGCACTTCGAATTTTCAACCCTTTATTGAGACTCGCTCCCTTTTGTTGACTTTTTAGCGTTTTGTCTTTGCATTCATTTGATGTGGCCTCGCTGGCCCCCTAACTCACTCTCTCTTTCTCGCTCTCTCTCTCTATCCCTTTCTTACTACCCCGCCTTACTTGCTCCGTTTCTCCCGCCCCTTTTTTCGAATTCCCTTCCCAAAAGCTTCAACCATAATGTTGGCAACTTTATTTGCGGTTTTGTGTGACTGTAAATTACACAAACAGACGCGCAAATGAAACATATGTAACAAAATGTCTCCAATGTATATAACTCTCTCAACCTCCCCCTTTCTTCTTCATCTCCGCTACCCTGTGACTTTTGTGACTGCCAAGGCATAATAAATTATTAAGCAAAACTGCGAGAGTGTTCAGTGTTCATGGCAAATGCCAATGCCAAAATGTTTCACACACTCCCCTTTTGACATGGCCCACATGGCGTATGCGTAATTTTGTTTTATTCACCACCCTTTGTCTCTACCGAAATTCGATGTGCTTGCTGTATTATTTATGCATGGGACGCAGGGAAGATTGCAATTGGTTTCTGGCATATATGCCATACAATTTATCTAGCCAGACAATCAAATGCTTAATAAAAATAAACTCCTTCCTCCCTACAAAAATTGAATCGAAATTCGATTTGGCCAAGCGGCGATAACAAATTCACCTAACATTTGTCTTTGACAAAAAGCAATGAGCCATCTGTAAAATAAAATTGTATAACATTTGCAAATCGAATAGACAAACAATATTTGGGAAGTCAGTATCAGCAATTCAATGGAAATGCAACGGGCCTCGGTTTTGGCTACATTTCTTTTGTATTAATTACTTGTACTTTTTAAAATTGTCATTATTTCTTTTCAAATCCCATTCTTATGCCGACGAATGTGCATACATGTGTGCATATAAATTAAGCTATGTATATGTCTATGTCTATGTCTAATTTCCATGTAAGCCCTAGTCGAAAGCCATGTCTGGCACAGATATGTCAGGACAATGGAGGGATCGAGACAACATTTGAGTAACCGGAGCTTCGTGGACAACCCAATCCCTCATAATTTCCACAACATGCTATCATCTTGGGCATAAACCTTGGTGTGCATGTGACATTTTGCCACCCCATAACTTGGAAATCGATGTATCGATTGGCATAATGGTTGTTTGCCATCGCTTTTCTTTGGTAAAGTACCAAAGTACAAAATTACGAAATATAATATATTTTGTTGATATTGATAATGACAGTGATGTTTTTGGTCATTTGCAACCGCCAGCTAATTAGCAGGTCACTTTTCCCCGCATTTTTCCAACACAAACTATTGGCAAAGTTAGTGAAAAATTTCCTAGCAATTTGCATAGTTGATGACTTGTTTCCTCTTTGCCTTTTGCCCCCTGACAACTTGGTGAGTTAGCCAACTCAAGTAGTTACTCAAAGCGGCTCGTTATTTGTTAGCATTTTCGCTTTTTCGTTGTTGACTTCTGGCCAACTTATTATTGGTTTGATTGTCGCAAATTGTCTGGACCTGCGGCGATTTAAAACAGCTGTCATTACCAGTTTCAATTTATCTCGCAGGTTTGTTATTGACAAAAAAAGGCAAATAAGCTTTGCAATTAGGGGGAAAACATATATATATATATAATTATTAGAAAAACCCTTCTTTTTAACGTAGAGTATGAATGACAAATCTTAAATTTTCATAACGAGAGACTTTTGAACATTTTCTTTTACTTTATCTATTGTCAATGCTCAATTGTAGCGTCAAGTGATGCACACAAGGTCGGTCAAACGGCAGTCACTTGAAGAGAAAATCTCGGAAAATTGTGAAAAGCGAAGGGAGTCGCTGGGCGAAACCCAGCAAACAGGCAACATTTCTCGCTTTGAGCGACAGCTCGGCATAATCCGCGTTCGTCATAAAAAGTCTGCCAAAGACAAGTGGAAAAATCCCTTTTGACAACTGCAATCCGGAAAACTTTGACAGCAGCAACATTAACATAAGCAACATCTGTAGCAACAATTGAGTAGCGAATTATTCTTTTAAAGCCTCCATTGCACTACTGAGATCTGCATCTCACAAATGTTGAACGACAGCCATTGTCAGAAAACCATCACTGTAGTTTAGCCACCATTTTGCCACTTCTGCATTGATAAGGTCATACGTTTAGTCAGCGTTTAAAGTTATTACAAAATGAAAAATAAGAAGCAATATAGTTGTTGAACTACCAAATGATATCAAAGTGCCTACAGTAACGTAAAACCACGTGAAACATTTCAAGGAGGTGGAGCAACTGCTACACTGAAACTATCTGCAGCATCACGTAAAATTGCTGCTTGTGTGAATAGCTAAATTTGTAGCAGCAACACCTAGAATCGCTGCAAAAGGCAGCAACTTCGCGGCTGGGGAACATCAGCATCCACCACATCGACGACCAACGGCAGCAAAATACAATGACATTTTAATCGACAACCGCCAGTCACTCCACCAAATCCAGAGTCCCGATCCCGTCCCATAATATGTAATAACGTTCTAGTCACCATCGACAGCAGCGGCTATGAGCAGCCAAGAGCAACAATTTGCTCGCCAGCGCAAACAGCAGCAACATCATCGGCGGCCTCGCCCTCAACAGTTGTCTAAAAGCCGGCTTCAGTTTTTTCAACGTTTCCACAACTCTGTTTTTCCTCCCGTTTTTTTAATTTTTTGTCCGAGGCTCCCCTTTATATTTCGGTTGTTGCAACCTGCAACCTGAACAACCGCCAGGACAACCGCAGCATCAGGGACAGCAGCAACAGCAACAGCATCAGCAGCAACTTCAGCAGCACGGCAGCAACAGCAGCAGCATTCGTGTCGTCATCATCATCATCATCGACTTGTGCAGCATCAGTGCCTCGTCAAAACGTCAATCGGTGTAATCAAGCGTTAAGTGATTCTGCGGAAGCGCAGCGAGGCCTTTACTTCGCCCCACAGACACTGAGAGAAAATTGGGCGCAAAAGCATAACACCTGAGTCTTTTCTTGTTTAATTTATGGCTCTCATCCAAAACAGCAAGGGAGTTTGACGTTAATTATTCAAATACCAAAGGATAATTACTCCTTGAATAAAAAAAAAATGCATTTAAACCTTTTTTCCCAGTGCACGGGCATTCCAGAACTCTATGAGGGGCTACAGAACGTCGGCTGAGTTAGCCCCCGTGAACGGACACAGGGACAGCTGCCAAGAGGGGCTTAAGTCGGCGGGAAGGGAGTTCGCAACTGTCAGTTGGACTCCCTTTCGATATTTACACAAACAGCAGAACAGAAACAGTGAAATCAAATAAAGCATATTTCCGCTTGGGGGGGAATACTTAAATTATTTATAAAACTTGTAATTTAGTTTCAGTGTTTCGTTTGGCAGGTACCCTGATTCAATTTCAGTTACTATGTTAAGTGATTGCAAATCAAGTTCGTTAGCATGAAAATCGTATGAAAACATTTGGGGGCGAGGACTATTTAAAAATATTAAAATCATTTTTAAGTTTTAAAAATAAAAACAGGAAAAACCCTAAACGTGATTTATAATTATGTTTAATAGTTAAAATAATATGCAATACTTAACAAAAGATTAAAGTGCAGTCAAAAAGCGTTAACATTAATTCAAATCAAAGTATTCGCTAGCCATTTTTCAATATTTCGATTAATCACAAAACTCGCTCAATGGGAAAAAATTAAGCAATAAATAGTGCGAGATGAAAATGAAGTAATGAAGGCGGAGGTTAAACGCTTGTTAATTTTCCAATGGCCTCTCTATGACATTTCAATTAAACGGGCATAATGAGGCAGACGCGTCCACGTCCCGGCCAGTATCCCAGCATCCCAGTATACGAGTATCCACATCACCAGCATCCCAACATCCCAACAGCAGCAGCAGCATCAGCATCAGGCGGTCCATGATTAATGGGCCAAATGCGAGATCTTCGCCGGGCTGCGAAAGTGTTGACTGCCGGCCGTTGTCCATCTTCTCCCGGGAGTTCTGGAATCCGGGGTGCCACAGGATTCTGGGGCAACGGGGTAATGGGTACCGGGGAATGGGGACCGGGGATGGGGACTGGAGACTGTGCTTCAATAATTTGCCTATCCAGGGGCAGGGTGCAGCAGAGGGCGGGACACTCGGACTGCCTTCGCTCGCTTATCGCCGCCGCATGATCAGCTTCCTTCGTCGAGTCGGGGAATCATGGTGCCGCACCAGAAAACCGGTTGCACCGTCTTGGGTCACACGCAGAAAAAATTCGGTTAAGATACTTGAGCTAAGACCCGTGGAACATTCCAAATATAAAATATTTTAACCAATAACACAGAATTTGAATCTTACAAACATATAAGTATTGTTATGTGAATCCAACCAATTTTTTTTCGCATTTTCTGTAATGCAACGAAGAAGTAGAATCTTAAATCTTTAATGAAAATAAAATTTTTTATGGATTTAATATAAACCTTTAACTATGTTACCCACTTTTTCGCGCAGTGCCCGCATCGAGGAATTGCTGAGCAATGTTTTCGCGGCTTATTATTGTCCAGTGTAGCCGCAGCCACCTGTGCGCGAAAAAATACGAGCAGAAACACAAAATCAAACCGAAAAGCAAAGCTCGTTATGTTTGGTTCGGTTTGGTTTGCTTCGGTGAGGCAAGGATGAGGATGTAGATGTGGATGTGGTCCCCATTCAGTCATGCATTGAACCAGTTTCCAGATGGATGGATGGATGGCCGGCTGCGATGGGGACAGGCCAAAGCCAAACACCGCCAAAGTGGAGCAGTCAAGCAGGCTTTGAAACGCCGCTAAAGCTGCCCAAGTCGACCAAGTGTACCAGGATGGCCAAGTCGCCGGTCCAGTGCAGCCATAACTTGGCCGAAAAAAGGATAGAATTTAGCCGGAGTTATTCAAGTGATCGAGCAGTTTACAGGAAAAATAAGCCTATTTTTGATTGATACTAACAGATATATTCCCAGATATGAACAATCCAGATCCTATCAACTCAAATTGGGAGTCACAGTTTCCGAATCTCATGAATTATTATCATAGCTAAACCATAAATAAACAAATAAAATAAATAGCTATTTTCCAGCGATCACCACTGACTGCACAGGTCGCAGGATGTTCCTCACGCAGATCGGGGGATTCTGGAGATCCGGTCGGGGGTCTCGATGGATAGGGGCCAACGAAAACTGGATGCATCGTCTGGGGAGCGGAGATTAAGCGGGCCTTTCAGGCGCATTAGACCGGTGGTAAGGTGACCACCTGGCGCTCTCGACCAATCGCAGATGAGCTGGCTAAATTAGTGCGGACCCCTCTCCAAAAGTAGTCGCT
Source organism: Drosophila yakuba (assembly GCF_016746365.2). NCBI lineage: Eukaryota > Metazoa > Arthropoda > Insecta > Diptera > Drosophilidae > Drosophila > Drosophila yakuba. The sequence goes on along the minus strand of NC_052526.2, from coordinate 5,532,729 downwards.
GATTTGAAATGCGAACTGCTCGGGTTTATTTTTAATATGCGTAAACTTTTACGATACGAGGGACCGGGTTTTATATGTGGGGTGTCTATGGGCGGCGATTTCCTTCGCATTTAATTTTTTCCCTTTTTTTTGGGCGGTCCTCGGACACTTGTACACTTAAGTGATTTAGTGTAAATGATTGTGGCAAAGCGGCGGACCAGGCTAAAATGTGAAATTTTCAATGTAATTGACAAGACTTCTTCACTTTCGGGCAGGTGGAAGTAGAGTCCCGATACCACACTCGCATTGGTATCCCGAACGGATAAGTGGAGTGGCTAATAGATGCCCGGATAACACGCTCTAGTTACCAGATTGGCTTTGGTTTTAGTGGGTTGAGAAAAGCGCCATAGAAACATAGATTAGCAAGAACAAAATTGGCTAAAGGGGCCTAAAAAAAACTAGTTGCCATATATTTTTTTACGATTATCGTAAAGTACAGATTTCAGAACATTTTTATCACATGTGTATCATAGTAGTGGAAGGCAGAATGAAGATAGTAGTGGTCCTCACTTGTGCAAGTACGCCCACATTAGCCGCGTTTATCAATGTTTCAACACCGAACGCTCGGAAAAACCAGTTGGACATCGGGACTGTCGGTTGTGCAACAAATTGGACGGGGGCAAAAAAAAAATATAAAAACCAGTCGAGTGACAACGTTTTGTCGCCGACGATGCTCTTTATTGTTATTATTTTCGGTTCGGTTTGGTTTCGGTTTTGGAGTCGGGCTTGATGCTCTTGAATTTATGTGCGCGTTCTAATTTTAATTGCCAATTTGTGGGCATAATTTGTCCATAAACCTTAATTAACGACGAAAGCCAACAACCGTCCAGCCGAAAGATGTCCAAATAAAACAAACACCTTAGCCTCGTCAAACGTCTTGGAGGCCTGACCCCGTCTAAATCTAAATATCTAAATGCATATACCTATATATAAAGTATACATATATACATAGAATACATATATATCTGTGACAAGCCGAACCCGTCGCTGCTCTATTTGCATGCAAATTAAACGAAACAACACGCTGGAGCCAGGAAAATGGGAAAACTGGGGGAGAATGCCGTCAATGTAGCCGGTCAACGAAGTGGAAATACTCTTGAGGAAAAGAGTGCTTGAGAAGGGTGTTATTTAACTATTTCTGCATACTTAAAATACAGGTCAGCTGAAATTCCTTACATTTGGCATAAGGTTCTGCAGCATTTGCTTTTTTTTTTGCCCAGATTGAAACGTATTCGAAATAATTTGAAGAGGATAATAATAGGAATATAATATAATGATCGAAGTGATCAATTATAATCATTACTTTTCAGAAACATTAAAAATATATCACTATGTGGGTGAATACTTTGAGTAGCAGACGCAGTCAAAAAATTATCTTCAAAATTCCGGTAGGTGAGCTAAAAATACACAGCAACCAAATTACCATTAAAAAATCAACAAAGAACGAGGAGAACGAGAAGAATGAAAATCAAATAAAAATAATACAAAACAATCGACTGCGACAGTGTTTTGATATTTTGAATTTGATTTGATTTTGTTCATCGTTTGTTTTTGGTCATTTCTATTTAAATTCGGATTGGTTTTATTGCATTTCGATTTACGTTTTACAGCGCAGCAGAGGCATAAAAATTAACGAAATAAAAAACGCCGAGTCGAGTTCTGAATCATTAAAAGTTTACCCGTTTGCCTGGCATAAAATTTACATTCGATCGACGAACTTGGGGCATAGTAAACACCTTATAAGCCTAATGTAATCTCATTTCGGTCCGTTGAAATGTGTCTTTAAATCAATTAGTTATCATAATATATGGCGGACTGCCGTCATCTCAATCGTTAGCCTTTCATATCTCTTAATCGCCTGGCCTTTATAGAGATTCCATCCAAAGATAGCGGAATCTATTCATAACTCCTTGCCAGCATGTGCTTTTGGTAGCTAAATCTGCTATATTTGTTCGCGATTCGCTTAGAAATTGCTTGGAGAAAATCACATTCGCCTCAGTCAACGACCTCTCACGGATATTTAGATCGATTTTTAGATTCTTAACTGTTCTTCTATCGATTGCTTTTATGGTGACCATAACGAAGTGACGGAACAATGATCACTGCTGTCTTTATTGACCTCCAAATTATGTTGCTTAAACCTTTACGATATTTGAGATCAACGTAAGTCGCATCAGGAAAGAATTTGTAATGAGCTTAAAACGGCAAAATTTTTTTCCTACACTGGCATTATGTTAATAGTTGGTTGGACCAATAAAACTTCTGGAAAGTAAACTGAAATTCGAAAATATGAATTTATCTTCATAGTTAAAACACAACTACTTATTACGTTCGAAACGATGATAGATAATTAATACCATCGCGGCTAATAAAAAAGGAAAAACAGAAACGAAAACGTTTCAACAGTTAATTGGAAGCTGGTCTTTGCATATATTCTAATTGCTATTCAATTTCCGAAAGACAATTTTTCAATTGTTTTAATGCCTCCATGATTGATACACCTAATTGCTGGCTAGGTGCGCCCCGAGAAAATTGGAGGGAAACGGCAGGGATCTAGTATATAGAGTACTGGAGAATCAAATTGCAAAACGGCAGCCATCTGGGCAAGCGAAACACGTTTCAAAACCTCGCATTTCGCTTGCGTCATTAAAATGAGCCTGATTTATAGCCCCAGCTCTGTTCCCGGTTCAGTCTAGGCTTACACTGGGAAATAAGTTTAAATGTCCTTTTAGTTATTTAAGACAGTATATTTTTCCTAAATTAGATACGTTCGTTGACGCATTTTGAGCATTAACTACATTTTAGTTAGTTTTCTTCTAATAGAAAAACAATTTCTCTTTTGAATTTTTCCGGCGGTAAAGCTAATTATTAAGTTAAGAAATACTTTAGTGGCAGTGTAGCACCTGAACCGGGTCCTGGAGCAGGTTGGAAGTGCCCGCGTTTCCACACATTGGCCATTGGCTACCACTTGGGCAAAGACCAAAGACCAAAAGACCAGGCCCAAACGCACATTTTCCCATCGGCAGTCGGCAAGTAAACCATAACTATGACCATCGAGGCGGACCCTCCCAACCTGATACAACCTGAGGATGTATATCCCAGAACAACGAGGAGGACAAGGACGAGGATGGGGGACTAGAGACCTGTTGCTAGTTGCTCTCCATGTTGCTAGTTGCCAGTTGATAGTTGCTGGTGTGCTGTTGCTGCTGGCAGCGCAAATCAAAGCGCAATATGTTGACTACATTTGACTTCCCGGTAATTAGACGTGCATGCCAAGGAGGCCAAGACGATGAACTAGATGTGCACAGTACGCAAACGAATGACAAAAATTACTTGAAATGATAGTCTTAATCAATTGGAAGATTTCATACTGCACACAACTTACTGCTTTTATGGATATGCATATGTACGTATATGTATATATCATAAACAAGTGTAAAGCTCCCTTTCTTCTAAGCAAGAAATATACAACAAATTTTCCAAAACATTTTGCTTCTACCGACCGATACGATATATATGAAGGCAATTTACAGAGTTTAGTACTGATTTTAGAATTAACCAATACCCCAAGAATTTTAATCTATTTTCATCACTTTTTAAACGCATTTTAGACCACTGTAGCCATTGGCGTCGGCGTCGGCTGCCATTGATTAAGTGTTTCGAGTGTTTCGGCCGGGGTTCACTTCGCTGGATGCTGCCTGCGTCGCTTTGATGTGAAGTGCACCTGTTTTCTGTTCTCCGTTTCTAAGCCCGGCCAAGATGATGGGTAGATGGCCAACACTCGAGCGCAAGGGGGGAAGCTGGCCAAGTCGAGGCCGGCCAAACAGAGTCATAAAACGCCACGGCGGCCACGCGCACTCCGCAGCTTCCACAGCTTGTTACAACTGGTTGTGATCGGCGTGTGGAGGGGCCTTTCGGTTGGAAGATACACTTGCAAAAATTGTATTTTAAATAAAACACACAAAATGCAATAACGTGTGGTATTTGCAAAGTTTTCCTCCACCCCTCATTATATGCAAATATTGATATTCAAGTTATTTTTAAAGTTTACATAGCGCGTGCGAAATACTTCAAGGATCATTTTAACGATTGAGTGCTTTTGCAGGCTAAAGTAAATGTGACATTTAGTTTTTTATTTTTTTATTTTTTTCAATGTTGTAGAATAGCCGCAGAATGGGCTGCAGATGGGCTGTGTTCATCCAGCGACGCGCCGCGGGCCGAAGATCTGGAAAAAAATAGGAGAGTGTGGGGACATGGGGAAGCCTGAAGAGGTGGAGGAGCAGGTGGAGAAGGTGGAGGAGTGGGGACCACCGAGGAGCGATCGGCGATTTCGATGTCTGCTTGTTATTATTGATGCTGCTGGATCCGACCAAGAAATCAGAGAGAGCTGGGCGCATAAATAACCCGCCTCATAATCAGGCGCTGCCATTAGGTTTGTGTCCCAGCTAGAGGAGAATGGGGAAAAAAGCCGCTGCCTCCAAATATGGAATCATATGGAGCGCCAGTGGTTGCTGCCAGTTGATGTTGCTGGTTGCAAGAGTTGCAATAGTTGCTGGTTAGCTGCAACTGTTGCAGCTGCCTCTTGTAGGAGGCGACAGGTGCAATTATGCGATTTTGGCTCCAGGCGGCGATTTCCGCATACCGCACGCAACATTTGCACATCGCCATCGCATTCGTCATGGGATTCCATTCCTCCAAATAATCGCAAATGGGCAATTTATTCTCAATCCGAATTTTCGGGACTTGTAAAAGTAGTTCGGCATCTAGTTAGATACGTATTAGTATTTCTTAGTTAAGATTAATTCGTTTATAGTCAAATTTAAGGATTAACAAGTAAATCTATGCCATAGTTGGGAAGGTATAAGCAACGGTTTTTGTTTCTTCAGTTAGCAGAGTACGTGTATATAGATTGGTACTACCATCTTATGACGTGGTCTTTCTTTATGGCTTCCCGTGGTTAACCTCAGATATGCCAGTTCTATGGGCCTCTTGGTTTCTCGCCATCTTTTCTAATGTATTCTAATATCCAACCGCAAGGCTTCTGTTTGTCACACCTACTGTCAACCAGCTACTCGTTCCTTGTGTGTGTATGATTTTGCTTGGCAAAAGGATGGACTTCTTGCCACTTTTATCGACTTGTCTCGAGTTACGCTTATCGATGTCTGCCGATCACGCGCTATGTTGCCAGTTTTAATTATGTTGTTGTTGCTGCCGCTACTGCTGATGGGGTTCTGTTGGTGGTGCTGGTGCTGGTACTGGTGCCAGTGGTGGTGCTGGTACATCTCGGCTATATCTTCCCTATATCACCTTCGTATCCCCCGACACACCCTTTACCCTAACCAACTGCGGAATGTTGACGAACTGCTGTCGCAATTAATACGCATTTGCTGTCGTCGTTGTCGCTGCAACTGAGACTGTTTAGCCCTGTCCCCTGTAGCCGCAACATATGCCCTCCTCTACAGAAGTTACACCCTTTAGCCCCCCAGCACACACGACGCCTCTGTCAACAGTATTTGCTATTTATAGACGACTTTGTCCCCACGCTCTGTCCCCACAGAAAACACAGAAAACAGAAAAGCAGCAAACAGTTGCAAACTGGTATGCCCCACGTTGCTGATGTTGCTGCCGTTCTTCGCCCTGCATGCTGCCCCCCGATGTTGCTGTCGTTGCTCAGGTTCTTCATGTTGCTGCTGTGGCTGCTAATATTGCAAGTTGCTGCTGTTGCTGCTTTTGCCGCTGCTACAGTTGATTATGTTGCTGCTGCAATTATTACAGTTGCTGTTGCCACTGTAGCCACTGCACTGAGAAAAATGTGCAAGTGACTTGTATAGTTTTAAAAACTTCAGTATGACTTTTAAAGGCATAAATGCAGCACAGGTATTTGGATGTTTCAACAAACTAATATTCTATGTCAGAAGCGAAGTTGCACTGCATTCTTTACCGTGCAGATGTTGCTGCTGCGGTTTGATTCATAATGTTGCTGCTGTATCCAGGTATTGCAGTTGGCCAGAAGTTGCTGCCTTAACTCTTAATATTGCTGCTAATGTGACTGTTATTTTTTGCCTTGCTGTTGCACCTGGCGAGTAGTAGTTGTTTAGTATATGTTGCTTACGGTGCTCCCGGAATTCGTTCTATTATTTATGTTTCTGATTTAATTTTCTCAGTTTGTAGTATACTCTTATACTTTGCTGCTTTCCAATTCCCAATATCTTTTGATATCCTTCGGATAACGCTGATATTGCAGCATTTTACTCTACGATATGGTATTAAATATTTTTTTATTTATGTTTACACAACAAATCGCTTTCGAAACTAAGCCAAGCTGCCCCTAAAAGATAGGATCAGCAGTGGTATTCCAGTTTGTTGTTCTGACTGCAGATTTTGTGTTCTTGCCGCAGTTAGTATTGCACTTACCTCAGATATTGATATTGCAGTTGCTTGTGTTTCACTGGCAATTATTGCTGCTGGCTCTCGATGTTGCTGCAGTTGCACTTCTGTTGCTGTTGTCTTTCGTCCCACTCTGCTTTTCTTGGCATTTAGCATTCTGCGTTCTGTCGTTATTCCCTTCATTCCAGTGCCTGCTTAACCTGTTGAAGCCCCCTTTAAAAATCCCCTCAAAAGCCCCCTTTATAAGCCACACCCCGGCCCTAAACCACATTTTCCCTGCATTATAATGAAATTATTTGTACTTTTGCTGCATTTGAGCCCATGGCTGCCGTCTGGCAGCAGCTTCTGTGGTTCGGAAAATGGAAAATGCTTTTCCCCGGCCCCAATTGTTCGATGGGTGTGTATATGTTTATATATATATGTATGTATATATGTATGTTGCCCAGCAGCCACCTCCCCCCCTTATTGAATACCCCCTACTCTTCGATTTGTGCAATGTAATTATTTCAAACTGTCTCTGCTTCCGTCGAGTGAATTTCCTCACATTTTTCCCGCTCCGCTCGCTCTCACCTCTTGTCATTTCCTTTTGGCATAAAGTTTTCCTCAGGGGAAAATAGCGCGGTACATTTTCCGAGGGGAGGCACACACATTTGCCAATTGAGCAATGAGGTTGCCAAGAAGACTGGGTCAGAGTGGAAAAAAACATTTAAGTGTGGAAAATAGCTGGGGCATTAGAGATGGTGTTATCGTCATCAGAAATAAATGGTTTAAAATATAGATACTATTCCCTTAGCTGGCAAGATATCTTTTAATGTAAACAAAATTATGCTAATTATTATCATTTTCTATCACTATGAAAATTAAATACCAATCAAATCAAAAACATCATCATCAACGCAAAAGAGTTGGAAAATATTCACGGTGAGAGGAGAAGGAACCCATCGCTTTCGGCTTCGAACCCAATGCAAGTCAATGCAAAATCAATAAGTTCGTCGGTGCAAGAGGGCCAAGTTAATTTTCGTAATTGGCATCTTAACAAGGTTATCTGCATTCGTTGCGATTTGCATTCACCCCCACCTACCGATTTTCCCCGACCTCTTATCAATTATGCAGCTGGCGTGTGGCACGCCCCTGTATGCCCCATGCCTCTGGCATTACCATCTAAATGCAAAGACTCGAAATGAAAAAGAACATTTTGGCTGTGAAAATGCTTTTGGATCAAATAACTAAAATTTCATATTCGAGAGCGTTCGCTTTTTTTATTTCTTTTATTTTTTATTTTTTCGTGCAGCGACTTCTGCATTCAAATGAAGTTGTAAGCCGAAAGCGAACCGAAAACCGAAACGAAATATATAAGTTTAGGTATGATGACTCCAATGCGTGTGGGCTGCGAGTTTTTTTTTGTTTTTTTTTTTGTTCGGGGGGCTTAAGGGTTTCAAATTAGCATATGAACTTTCAACCACACGGCTCACAAAAATGGTAGCTTTAATGCCAGGTATAACTACAAATGTTGTAAAACTGCTTACATCTGACAGCTGGATTGAAATATAAAGGTAGAGGTGTTTAAATTATGACTATATTTGTTTGACGAATAATCTCATTTATAAGAAATGTACTTAACGCCTCAAAACCTCATTTTGATAAAATTGATTATAAAAACGTATTTTTCAGTGCCCTAAAAGTTGTTTGTTTTGGGTAGAAGAAGTTCTTGGCAAACCTCTAAAAAGTGGCACTGCATTAACTATGTCCGCACAATTGAATTAATCGACGTGGCCTATTAGAAAACCAAGGCACGTCGACTTTGTTGTCAATCATAATGACAACTTAACGCACACACTCTCAGCGACGAGTATCTATGTAGCTAGTGGGTCATACATCAAAAACTGGCTGAATGAGAGCCGTAAAGAAGAAAAAAAAAAGGGCAACAGACAAGACCCGAAAGATTATAATATTATGGATATGATAAAGATAATTTATGCTGCAGTAGCTGGTCGAGCATAAATTAAGCAGGTGTATCTTGTATCTATATTTCTTTTAAATGACTGGATACCCCAAGTGGCCCTCAAAGAGCCGATTCAACCGGATTTGACTTTACTTTTACGTGATTTAACAAAGACTGAAATTTAGATTCAAGTAGATTGCTTTATTTACTTTAATTGGTTTGCAAATGAATACTTTTTTAATAGATGTAAATATAAAATATCACCTCGGTTTTCCTAACACTTTTAACTGCAACCAGCATATTGTATCTTCTATACATTTACTCCCTGAATTATTTAGTTATTCAATTATGTCCAGGAAATCGTGTAATCACGGGCATTTTGTGCGGAATAAATATAATATAAATCAGATAATCCCCCAAACCAATCATCTGGCAACTAGATTTCGCTCTCTGAATCAAAACTTTCGTTAGGCTTGCAACAGAAATTGAATTCACCTTCCGATGGGCCATAAATTGCCGACCGGCCCCGCCCGCTTTTCCCCGATTTTCCCACCTTTCCGCCCCCCACCCCGCACCTCTCACGGGCAATACAAACCAAATCAGTGAAACCAAGTTACATTCTGCGATGTGTTCTTGCTGCCTATCGTTGTGTTTTTGTTTTGGCTTTCCTCTCCGCTCGAGGTCCTTGGGCGGCTTCCAAAAGACGCAGGAAAAAAATAAAATAAAACGCCAGGATAATCAATAAATGAAATTCAATTTGCTGCGCCATTTGCGCAGACAGTCAACAACAACGCAGATATCTGAGGAGTGAGCCGATTTCCTTATCTTTTTTTTTGTGGTGCTCGAAGGGGCGCGACAGACCCCAAATTCAAACTGCATTTCATCCAAAAAAATACATAAAGTACAATAAAGTACAATACATAAAATACAATTTTACGGGAAAAAGCTTAGATAAAAAATATATTTACATATGCATAAAAATTAAATAAGAACTACAAATGTGCATATCACATGCAATCGTAATGAATATCAGATAATGACATTGAATGTTTCACATTAAAAGATCGCATTAGTCAATCAATTCCTTGCTGTGTAGCCCAGGATCATCCCCTTCCCCGCAAAGTCCTAGAAGTCTAGGGCTAAACACGAAAGAAGCAGAGCCCATAAAACGAGGACATCTAATGAGTGAATGAGTGGGACGGGGGCTGGTGCAGGGGGTCAGGGGTATGGCTGGAAAAAAGGGGCAGTAAAAGCGGGGGGCGTGAGCCGTGAGCGAAGCGTGACGTTCGTGTATTTTATCGATATTGCAATTTATTGTATTAGCCCGCAAACGACCGAAAGGGGAGGGCAAAAGAAGGAAAAGGAAAAGCAGGGAAAACTGGAGAAAAAACACTCGCCCAACAAAGGGGGAGTGGAAGACCTGAAGCAAATATCACCAATATCCCCCCTTCCAAAGTTCCGATGATATTCGCCGGCTATAAAGTGAAATATGTGTTAATTTTTCCCATAGATAAATGGAAAAGCGGGGAAAAAAAGAAGCAGTCACGCCCATCTCTACATATAGACAGGCACACACATAAATGTATATACAGCATAAATATTTGTTGTAATGATAATATTGACATTGATAAGCGTCCACAAATTTATGCACAATTTGGCTAATTGATTGGGGCGGATCCGTGGCTAGGAAAATCTAATGCAAAATGGCAACATCGCACGCAAAAGGAAAATTGTGAAAATGAGAATATAGATTCAGTGAAAGATATTTAGAAAAATGTATTTAAAATACTCTTGAAATTAATTCAAATGGAGTAAAGTTCAATAGAACAAGCTGAAAACCACAAACATTTAAGCATTAAGACTAAATGAATTAGCTTGTTACTAACATTATAAGGTTGTACCAGTATTTTAAAGAATCTAAATACAATGGTTTAGGTGTACAAAATACTCGCTTCTTTTTGTTGATCTCCATCATTAAGTTGCAAGCGATAAGCTGCCTTTTAGTTATTCAATTAATCCTTGAGTCTCCACTTGCATTTGTAGCTGCCTTACACTCAAAGTTTCGCCAAAGGAGAGGGTTTAGCCACTCTCAGTTCTCTGCCCTCAGTTTTTAGCTCCTTGTCCTCGTCCTAAATTTCCTCCTGAGCAGGAGGATGCTCTGGACATGGCCAGTCGCCTGGTTGTGTTTACCTTTCCGGCTCGTTGGACAGGCAGCGGCCTCAAATGAAGCATGAAGTGTTGGCCCACGAAGACGGAGTCACCGCAGATGCCGGGTTTTGGATGGCTCTTGTAAAGGGGTTTTCGCCTTTAACAGGGCTTCTACTGGCTTTTGGGCCGCTTGAGAGCGGGACGTCAATGTCAAGTGCACAGAGGCGGCGACGACTTCGATTGCCACCGAGAATTAAGACGGACTTGATGGCTAGGCGGAGCAATAAAAGGGGAGCGGATAACTAAAAAATCAGACAGCCGAACGCCCACGCAGAAACACCAAAGTTTAGGGCTACAAAAGTCAACAGGTTATAAGAAATGTTACAAAAATATGCACGTTATTATTATAAAATGTTCGTGTAACAAAGATGTATTAATGCCACATTTGATTTTAGAGAGACAATTTTGAAGAAAGCAAGTTTTTTCACAAATTTCTTTAATGAGCTGGCATCCCTGGTGGTCAGCTCACCTTGCCGCTGGCTTTTGAGCTGGGCGCCATTTTCGACACAAATTGAAAGTGAGCCACAAAAAACCAACGACGCTTAATTCAATAAAAAGACAAACGAAAAAACGACAACAAGCAAACAAACGAACAACTGCAACAATAACAGCCGCATGCGGGGGGAAAAGTTTATAATAACAGCGGACACAAATTAATTTTGCAAGCCGTCGCCGGCGACACAAATTGCCGTGTCATGTCCAGAGTTGAGTTATCTCGTTTTTTAACTTTTGCGAACGCCCTTAAGAAGGTGCAGTAAGATTGTGCGGAAACAATCGGCGCAGTTGGGGTATACGGACTTTCGGGTTCATTTTGCTCGGTACCATACCCATTAAATATAAATAAAGGGGCTGCAATAAAATAATAATTCAGTGTGCTTAAGAATTCCAATTTCTTAACTTTAATGCACTTTTCCGACAACAATGAAGATCTAAGGGTATTCCATCTTCAGGATCAGTTAGATGTCAACCGTTTTTGTTTTTCTCTTCTTTATCTTTCTGCGTTTTTCACCTTTCTGCCGTGGCATCAGAGAAAGGAGGGGTGTGATCAAGGAACGATCTCTTCGCCTGTCCCAGAGCATTGTAATTACAAGCGGCGAATATCCACGCATCATCCCGTCCCTCTCTTACTCTTTTAGCTATCTTTTTCTGCCCGTATTTCCCCAAAGTGTATTTTTTCAGGTAATTTCCACTAATTACGAGGCAATGAGTTGGTAAAAGAGACTACAACTGCGAGTAAAGAGGGGGGGTACTACTGTGTCTCGCCGATCTTTAGGCGCATGATTTGCGTTTTGCGGCCATGTGTTAAAAGCCCAAAGCTCTCAGATCTGGCAATTGTGAATTAAATCTTTTTATATGCGTTTTTTCTGTCTTCCTCTACGCTGATGCTTAACACTCAGCGGACGATCGCAAAAATCGTAAGCACAAATCAAATGAATTTCCATAATTGCACTTGTGTCTTGGCGCTTTCCGTTTGAGTAATAAAAAAAGAAAACTGAAATGAGTAACTGAGAAAATACAAGAACATTAAAGACATTATGTTTGAATGCACCTCACTACGCGCCTTATCCTATATATACTTTCATGGGTTTTGCAGTCTAGACATGCAAAGCTGTCACTCGGCAAATTATAAATTCATTAGGCGGAGGGAATATGACTTCTATATATCCTCGTACATATGTGCCACTTTGAGTTTTAAGAAGCTGGGTTTGGAATAATCAAATATTTGATACACCAATTGAAATTTCTAATTAACCGTACATTCAAAGCAAATATTCATATAAAGGCATAAAATCATACAAATACTAACATGATTAAAACATTTATTCCATTTAATCATTTGTAGATTATGTATTTCTCAGTTTATTTGTTTATTTCGGGGATTTTGTTTGGGAATTTGAAGTTTAATTTACCATCTGCTTCACCATTTATTTGGTGCTTTCAATTGCTGAACAAGGCTTTTGTCACATGTTTCATTCGTAGATACAAATGTATCTTTTGGCATTTCTTCCACAACTTTCTCTCTTCTTTTGGCTTGGTCAAACTATTTTGCATTTGTGGCACTTTTTGTTCAGTTAGTATTGTTTTATTTCTTTTGGTTTTTTGCTTTTCGGATTTGACAGTCTTTTATTTTAGTTCCTTTATGCAGTTTTTGTGCAGCTTTTACAGTTTGTGTGTGCATGTTTTTTTTTCGGTGTTTTGTTTGTCAATTTCACGCTCTATTTGTGAGGTTTGCTATTTGCCTTTGCTTTTTGTTTGATTTGGTTTGCCATTCGCTCCTTCTGTTCTTGATTTTTTTTTCTATTTTTGTTTTGGGTTTTCCCCTGCTGTTGATTTTGTGCCTTTGTTTTGGGTCGAATCTTTGATATTTTTGTACTTTTGACCAATTTGCGGCGCACAATGCAAACAAACATAGCCCAGCACATAGATACAAATGTATCTGCAGCTCGTCGGTAGTATCTTTTTTTTTCATTTTTATTGTCTCTTTTTGCGTTGGGGGTCGAGGTGACAAATGATTGGCAGCTTTTCAATATGGCGCTAATTGAGTTTTTAATTGTTTGACTTTTCACTTGTTGACTTCCTTTTTCCCTGAAATAGCTTTGCATCTGAGAGAATTGCTTAAAACTGGTCAACCGTTTGTGTCATGAGATTTTATAGAACTCTTTACCGTCAGGAGGAAAGTATAAGTCAGTGGAAACTATTGAGCTTTATATGGGCATGCTCTAAAAAATAATCTTTACGCACACCTTGCTTTTGAAACTTTTTAGTAAGCTTTTTAAAGGTTCAGATTCAATTATCGGTGGTCCTAGTGTATATACATATGTACATATATACTGTAGTATAAACACTGCGATCCTTTAAGCCGAAATAGCACGTTTATTTGCATCGGGCTCTCCCCATTTTTTGGAGTCCGTTCAGTGCATCTGCCGTCCGGGGTACATACATACGTATTTATAATTTGATACGACAACAACATCGTCGTCAGGTGGCTGCAAAACAGCAATCAAAATCAGGGATGCTCCTTAGACCTGCACCTGCCAGCCCCCTTTTCCATCGCTTAACCCTCTCCTGCAACTGGTTTTAATGGCTCCGTTATTTGCCGAAGACTCTTTTCGCTCGCTATCCACTCGAGTTGAAATAATTTTAATTTAGTTGCTCTCGGCCGGGGAACTACGAGCGTATACGCGTATAAACAGGCTCCGGCTTCGAATTCGGGTTCGGACTCGGATTCTTCGTCCTGCTTTCGCCTCAATATATTCCCTCCATGTCATCAGCAGTTTCCATTGATAAGCAACACGCACTCTCCCCAATATCCCACTATAGCCCCCGGTGTCCCCGGATCTACCAGATTTCGATGCCGACGTCGATGATGCCACGTCATGTGGTGATTAAGACTGAAATCTGCAGAGGGGAAAGTACACACTGCGGAAAATTGCTTGCCGATGGTAATTTGTTTCATTTCAAAATATCAATAAGCATAAATATTAAGCGAATAACACAAAATACTAGCCAACTTATTTATATCTGGGGTTCACCAATAACATTTCAAATTGAGTTTGCCTATGCAGGAGCATATGATAGCCATATTAAATGTTGGGTTACGAAAATTGTTTTATCCGAACATTTTTGTATACATTTCTCAATGGTGTAAAAGCCATCAGTTGAAGTCAATGGAAGAAAAGTCCTTTTCAATGGGGACATACATATAAAGTGAAAGCTGAAATTCAACGAAACCTATCAGATCTCGAAGCAATGCAATTATTAAAACACAAGAATTCCACAAACAAATGTTAGCCCCAAATATGACGTATAATTGGAGTTCGAAAATTCTAATATGTCAAAATGAATTACTGATAAATGGCTAATAATTTGTAGCAGCTAATGAGTATTGGTTGGCTGAGGTGGTATCCATTTCATTATTGCTGATACCTACGACAAAATAATATTATATGTATATAATAAGTGCATGTTTTAACAATTGATTTTTGTTATTGATGGCTTATTAGCCAAGTTTTTTTTTTTAATCTGAATGCAAAGTAATACATTTCAATTTGTAAAGTTCGCCAGTCGGTGCCAGGTGCATAGGCCCCTTTTTAAACGTAATTCAAGTCCGCCCCTGACTTTTGTGACGACCTGGAATAATTGTGGTGCAAAAGGCCAACAAGAACAACTTAATGGGATAGTCAAAATGGGATGGTTCCTTTCATTTTCACTGGCCACAGCAGCAGGAAATACGCAAACTTTTTGGGGATTTTAATTTTTTGAGAAAATGTACTGTCGCATGTTCTCCACAGCTGACAGACTGGACTGTTGTGTTTTGGGGGAATTAGGGAAGCTTTTTAAGGGGGATTTTTAGGGGGGATGGGTGACCCCCAGTCTGTGCAATAAATTTATTTGCAATAAATTTACGACCTTCTGCAATGCAGGCAATTGCAACAACAGAAGCGAAGAACGAGAACAGAAACCGAATTAGAAACAGCAACAAATGACAATTGAAACATTTTATTCCCATTTGGCATGTACTCCCTGAGATTCAACAACATTTGACCACGGTTTGCTAATGAAGATAAATGCAAAATAGATCGATAGAATATCTCATAATTTTTGTTTTCCTTTTCTATTTTTAAAAGTATATGAAAATCCGTTTTCGTTGTACTTGATTTTTATTTGTTAAATTTATTAAAACCACAATAGATATTCAGATATACATATTATAAAATATTATAGAACACATTTAGAAGAAAATCCCAACTATGGTCTCCAATTTCGTGTTTCCCAATTAAAACCAAAGCCGACTCACAGAAAAGCGATCCTCATCAATGGGCATATTTCAAAATTATCATTTGTCGACTATTTTTCATTCCCTTTTCCTTCTCCTCGCTTTTTTCATGGAATTGGAAACATTTTGGTGCAAGGCAAGTAGGAAAAGAAAAAGAAAAGTCGGAGTGAAGGCAGGAAACTAAACTAACCCACTATGCGAGAGGCCAGTGAATTATTGCAAGTGCTTTGGGTAATATTTTATGGGCCTAGTCTATTGTGACGGTTATTTTCTTCTTTTTGCTCGGTGAGTGTGTCATAATTTACAACTGTTGCTGGCCAAGTTCCGATTAGATTACACTTTCCTTTTCCTGCAAATTGTATCAAAAATGCAGGCCCTAATCTTAACGTTTCGTGCAGGATTTACACAGAAAGCGTAGGGCACTTAAAGTTAACTCGGTAAATTACAGGGCTGAGAATCAAACGAAGGGCAGCCCCAATTAAAAATCCATTCATCTCTTTCGAAACTAAAAATAATAACAAACTCTTTCGATAATCGGACTCCTGAAATTTCTTGATGCACCCAGGCATAAATCTTGATTATCACGAGAACGACAAACGACACTGATACACAAAACACCAAATGAGCCAATCATAAATACAGAGTCGCGGCATTAAGATATAACTATATATTCCGAAATGGAAGACGTATAGAGGCGCCCCAGCTCCCTCTCCAAAATTTTAATGAAACTTAATTAGCCAACCGAGGAACAGTGGGTCGAAAAATGAACGTAGGGGAGTTTTTTAATAGCTTTAAGAACTGCAGTTTGGTAGCTTTTAAAGAAACTTATTATGTACGCATTGCAAACATCAAAGGTAAAAGGTTACTTCGTTCCTATACGCGATTCTACAACCCGTTGTATATTGGAATTTATAATAAATTAAGTTAATTATGACATCCTGCTTCAACATAAAAGTTTTGACACCATCTCCTCAGTTTGTTGCCCACTGTGCCGTTTGCATTATGAGTCCGATTCTGATTGGACCCAGGGCCAGCATTTATGAGTGGCTACCCATTGCTCTGTGGGGAATTGGGGTATTGGAGAACGATGGAACGGTTGAACGTGGGGCTTTTGATTCCGAGTCCGATTCCGATGCGGAACCTAATGAAGTACTCTCGGTTGTTAAGTTGGAAGTTCTCCTCCTGGTGCCTCGATTTCATTAGCATTCGCACTAATTGTCCTCCGGCTGGAACCGTTTTTCTTTCCGCACATTCCCATTCGAGCTCGTATTCCTATTTCAGTTGCCAACTGCTGCTGATTTGATTGAAACCAAAAAACAATCAGAGCTTGCTCCAGCAGCTGCTAATGAAGTCAATCTCATGAATGCACATGCCATGTTCATTTCCGCTTTTGATTTATGCTTCGCAGAAAATCGCCAAAGTGCGACAATGATAATGCGGTAGACTGTGAATAAACTTGATTTCAAAAATATGATGCTTCAACTTAATTTAAGACGGTACCTTTAAACACTCCATCTTAGACATGACGCTGATTGAAAAGGAAACTATTTCGAGAAATATAACATTTAATTTTATGTAAGCACAGCAGGTAACAACAATGCACAATACCAATATCCCGATTTCAAACTAGTAACTAATAATATTTATTTATTCTGAGGATTCTGTCTAAACATTTTCTTTTCGTGTGGGTTTAGTGGGGAACATGGGGAACTGTACCAGGTGCTGATTGTGCTGGGGGTTTCCCTCGGTTCGTTTGATTGATGACGCGCGATTGTGCAAACAATAATTGCGAAATTACAGTTATGATCTCGAAGCGGCAACCCTAAAAGTGTTTCCAAAACGGAAACGAAGTCAAATTAAGATGATTGAGATTGATGGCGATGGCACGATTGAAGGCAAAGAGGACAGTGCGCCTTTATAGTGTGCTTAAGTGCATATGGCATTTTCTTTTGCAACGGCAATCCATTTACATATCCATCCTTTATTGATCAATTATTGTGGGTTTTAAAACATATACAATTTGTATGTACATATTTACATATGAACGAAGATAATCTATCTTGAAAAGAAACTGTCGATTGATGCACTTTTCTTGCCTGTAATAGTTATCCACATAGCTTTCGATTGAACTCTTTATTAACCGCGGGTGCACTCAAATCAACTGATTGATTGATTCACCGCACTCATCAATCATGGGTCTCCGCATCTTGATCAGCTGTCAATCAAATTTAGACAAAAACCAAAGCAATTTCTCAATACATTCTATTTTTTCCCTGCTTATTTTTGCACATAGTTTTTTGTGTTTGTTTTATCAGAGCAGAAAACGCTGAGAAAGCCGGCTGGCGAAGGCAACAATTAAAAGCTGTCGAAAAACAAAAGCATCTGAAATAGTGAACAAAATGCGGGCAGCATCAGCAGCAGCAACAACAACAACAACAACAAGGAAGGAGGATGCCCAAAGATTCGCAACAAAAATCTGCTCAATCACTTTTCACTTAACCCAAACACAAGAACTTCAAGTTGAGCAGGGCAGAAGAGGGTGTTCCGCAGAGGATGTTGGTCGGGTCCGGGGCTGAAAGCACTCTTCTGCGGGCAGAAGAAAGAAAGAGAGAGTGTGAGGGCAAAAGTGATGTGTGGGCTTTTGAACACCAGCAGAAACGAGAAAACAGGCAGATCGATTTCGTACTGCCAAACACGGCACTATCCTGCACTTGATCAATCGGACTGCAGCCTTGTAAATATTTATACATATTTGATTATCATTATTTATGATAGACGCCTGTTACCATGCGACCCATTTATGTTTTTATGCAATTTTAAAAAGCCGGTATACAAATAAGAGATTTAGTACCATATTCGGCGATGTTTGCGTATGGAATATACCCCAGGCCAGCTAATGGGTAGCATAAGGAACACGGGGCGTGCAAACAAACAACAACGGCAAGCAGGCAAAAAGCAAAAGCAAACTTTACGTGTATGATGATATGCAAAAAAGGCCATGCCCTGGGTGCAAGTGAGATGGATATATTGGGGGTGGGGGAGAGGCAGCACACATGTGCCGGCCACTCACTCACACACTCGCACACTTGATATTTAATTCCTACTCCAAAAAGGAGAAGAAGCAGCAGCATAAAAGCGATGGCTACGTCAGCATCAAAAGCAGCACTTGACCCACAAAAGTGCAAAAAAAAAAAAAAAAAAAAAAAAAAAACTAAGAGAGTAGCATAAAGGAAAGCCGAAAATTTGTTCTTGTTGCTTGACCGAAAAATGTTTGCAAGCAAGCAAAAGTCAGGACGGAAAGTGATGGAAGGGTCAGTCGATAACAACGATGACAGCGTGAGAATTCATCGAAATTATCGCGATTGATAAATTACGTTACATCATCTGATTTTATGGGGCTATGTTTATGGGTCTGCAAGATAGACCGAGGAAATGTACCTTAAATGCAGTTTATTTGAATAGTTTCGTTTTTATTTTAATTGATTCCTTTTTTTATAAAGTTTGTATCTTTTGACGCAACGTGGCTATCGGTAATCTTCTTATCTATCGGTTTCCTTAAAGACTCTTCACCGATTGCAAGCTTATGCAAAAAGCTTTGGCCCAGACTTAAATGCTCATTAGAAAGCAGTGTGGGGGAACGGAAATGCTCCCCTTTAAACACCCCGTGCCATCCAAAAATATCTGAATCAGAACCTCCTTCCCCACTCTAAGTCAGCCCCCTTTCCACTCAGTGCAGCTTGTTATTGTTGTTGTTTCGCCATGCATTTCCAGCTTCTTAAGGGGAAGAGTTTCCCAAAAGGGAATGGTTTCAGGGTGGGCGGGGTGGTGTATGTTTGCTATATGGTTCCGACTTATTGGCAGTTCCGAATGTGTCAGCAACAGCAGGTGCCACGCCCCTAAGCCCGCTCCTAATACCCGTTGATGATGAAAGTGCGTCAAATGGTTTTTTGATTTGCTTGTTTGCGTAACTGAGCTACAACTTCCCCTCGGACCTCTCTAATCCCGGGAAAATCTGGCGAAATCTGGGAAAACCTGTCAAAACCCCCCTTTTTTCCTAATTGCGTATGCGTGTGCTGAGGCTTCTAGATCCTTGCGTAAATTTAACAAGTTCGCACTTGAGCCGAAAGCAAAGTGAAGCACAAAAACTACGCCTGCCAGAAGGCTACAAAAAAAAGAGGAAAAGGAAGTGGGCTAACTAGACGAAGAATGGGTCAGCACTACACATAGAGAACCAATTAGTCATTTTTACGAAATACAAATGGTAAATGGTAATGTTAGGAATTAATAAATTATACTAAATACTTAAAACATAACAGGAAATAAACATATTTGATACTCCTTTTCTTGGACAAATATTAATATAAAATATAGAAAACTTTTTGCAGTGCACCTAGCGCATAAGGGAGCAAGTCTTTTCTTGGGATTAATTTGATTTAGATGTTCAAGTGTTTTGCCTCAAGTTTTCTCTGTTTTTCCTTTTTAGTCGACTTTTCACACAGAACTGAAGTTTTTTGACTTCTTAGATACTCTTGGCTAACCTTTTTTTTTGTAAATGTGAAGTAAAGTTAAGTAGAGTCGGTATTATGATATCCAAATTTAGATGAAGCAAAGTTTTTTGTACAGCATATTGTCAAACAGAACAAATAACAATACAACAAATTTCATAAATGGTAAATTCATAAAACCTATTTACCAACTGAATATTATCCACTATTTAGAATATCTTTTCGAGCAAAGAAATATTTTATTTAAAATATGAACTATGGCTTTTCTCAGTTGTAACTGATTTCTCCCCCTTTTTTGGGGGGGCAGCCAAATTTCGGTTGACAGGTCGTACCAAAATCAGCAAAAAAAAAAAAAAAAAAACTTAAAACTCTGATTTACGTCACATGTAAGACAGGCAACAACCAACACCCCCTTCGCCCAGTCCCCTTCGTGAGCCCCATAATTGAAACAGGATGGTATTTTGGGGATTTTTTGGGCAAGGCATTATTAGGACGAAAAATTCCGTCTTTTTCTGTGGGTAGCTGGGAAACTGACTTTCGTACAAAAGTGCAATGAAATAGGGTGTTAAAGGATGACGGGGCTACAAATCGATAAGGTGTAACTTAGACCCCTTTTTCCCCACTGATTTTTCTCATTACTTTTCCCTTGCTTTCTGCTTCTTCGCTTGACAGCTGCAAATTAATTAGATTTAATTATTGGCCCCATTCCGATCACCTTCTTGTTGTCCTTGTATATTGATTAAGCCTAATTAACTGTGCTTGAAGTTTTGTACGCGCACTGCAAAATTTCAATCATCCATCAAAGCCAAATCAGTACTTGAAGGGCGGGGGAAAATGGTTGAGAAAATGAGTGGAAATGGGTGGAAAACTGGGTGGTCTAATCAGTGCATGAGCTAGTCAAAATGGGTGGCAGCTAATTGGTTAGTTTGCAACTGGTTTCTTTTTGCTTGTATCTATTACAATGGATGTAATTATGAAAACACTCGGAATTAATCAATTAATTTTCTTATCAGCACATATGGAATTAAGTTGCGAAACGCGGGAGATGGGCTGCATTTACACAAGTTAGGCGAAAATTCGGCTTTAAATAATCATCAGTTCGTGCAATTTATGGGTCTTAATTGGCAACCGAATTAGGACTGTGATTTCGGAAAATGTAAAACCTTTTGATTCCATTTGAAAGCCACTTAAGATATTTTGCATAATTAAATTACGCTCATGATTATCAAATTTAAACTTATAAATGTGGGCCACTTTAAGCTGCAAGCCGTGAAATGAGTTCTCATGATTTCAACTGCGATTAATCCAAATTCCTCTATGCTATATTTGCTGGACATTTTTTATCTCCACAAAATATTTTGTGGAGCGACATTTATCAAACGCTTGAGAGACTGTGCATGGCTCTTAAAAGTGTGTATTTTTTTTTTGTTTTTGCGCAATTAATTCGCCAAGTCATTTATCAATCAACCAGCGGTAATGTTTCGGGCAAAACCAACGAAAAATAGACTTTACAATACCATACCAAAAAAAAGGCATTGAACAAGCGCACTTGACAAGTGTGCCAAAAAGGCAAAAAAGAGACAAGGTCGTTGTCCACTTGTGAAGGCCTTACCACCCTGCTCAACCGCCCCACTCCCCCCCCCCCCCCTCCCCAAACTCAACCCATCGAAAATTGGCTTACAATTGGTCTTGTAGAGCAACCACAAAAGTACTAAGTAAATCAAACGTCAAGTGGCCAAAGCACCCAAAAACCAAACAGACAAAAAACAATAAGGCCGAAAAAAGTTGGTAAAAAAACCGGTAGAACAAACACGTCACGGCAATTAAAAGCCAACGGAATACAAGAAATTTACAGAACAACAAAAATCGATTTCAAGTGCTGGGGGAGGGGGGCCATTTAAGCCACAATTGTTGTTGATTCCATGTCAATTGACCATTGCTTTGAGGGATAAACAAAAATAACAAAAAAGCCACGAAGAATTCGAGAAATATCGGCAGACAACGGTGAGGAATGGATAAAAAGGAGAGGAGCCGCAGAATTTCATCGGTTTCTACATCTTGCTGCATTGCCACTTGGACAAAAGCTGAAATGTTAAAGCCAAACAGCTACAAGTGATGGCAGCGTGACTCATTATATACAAATACATTATACATGCATACACACGCATATATAGTACTAAATTAGTGAGTGTATAAGGTCTTAAGATGGAACATAAAACCAAAAATAATATATATATGTCAGACATTCCGATGCTATTTACCAGAAATTTGCCACACAAAGTGTCATGATTATCGCAGGCAATCCCGATGCTTCCTGGCACGTGACTCACGCGCCCATTTCTGGACTCCCACATTTCCTGGAGCGCTGGATCCCTGGTTCCTTGGTTTTCTCGACCCGACGGAGGATGCCCCACAATTATGCCCTTTCCTGACCACAGACGTGGACACTCTGCATGCCAAACTTTTCCACTTTGCAACTATTTCAAAAGTGAAGCGAAACTTGTGGCCCACTTAGTCGACCGTCCGTCCATGTCTCTATACACACACGGATATATTTATGTATATATTTTCGGATATCCCTGCCGATGTATCCCGTACCGTGTGTCAACGCCGCAGTTTGGGTCTCCGACGTCGATTTCCAATGTGGTTCGTGTCTTTGCCTACTGCATGATTTATGATTTCTGCCTGGAAAAGTATTTGTGGCATTCCATTTTCCCCCGCATTTGTGGCCCTTTCCTTGAGGTCCCAAATCCGTATCCCGTAAACCATCCCGCATCCCGTCCCGTATCCGTATCCGAGTCCAAATCAGAAGCCAAGTCAGTGGCAGAGTCACTGCCAGAAGCGTTCAAAGTTGTCTACTCAAATCATTTTAATTGAAAATTACACATGAGCGGAGCCGAGGCAAAAGTAAACTTTTAATAACAAGTAGGCGACTTTTGCAATGCCCTCTAACTTCTCCGCTTCTATGGATAAAATCCAGTGTAACCTAAATATTCTGTAATTACTCTTTACTGTAATATGGTATTGTATTCTATAGAATTGTATTCTAGATACAAGTTCTAAATTCATAGCTCAAACTATTCAGTTGCAAAGCTAATTCCTGGCTGAGAAGTTCGTCTTTTTAGGGCAGCGAAATATGTTAGGCCAAAGCGAAACGGCGAGTGCTTCCAAGGGCAGTGGATGGTGATTTGGACTTTTAGCACAGCACATGTCCTTGGGCTGTGAGCCTGTGTCCCAAGCCCCGCTGTAACCGTAAGCCCCACCCCCGGTGTCCCTGGCACTCCGTCCGCTACAGATTTTCCCCCAAAAGGTTTCGCGGACTTGCCCAGGACCTTGGCTCTCGGTTTTTGGCCTGGCACATGGCACGTTTTGTCCGTACCGGAAATGTCCATTCACTTGCATATTAACAAAGTTCCGCACACTCACACACCAGTTGCTATTTGGTCTATGCAAATGCACTGCACGAAAAAGGAAAATTGGGTGGAATGTTTTGGGGGAATGTATATGCATTAATATATATGTATATTTAATTAAACCACCAACACAAATATCTGTTATAGTAATAGTGTTGCATTAGTATTCATACTTTATAAGCAATTTCAATCAATTTCGTTTCAGTGTATTCTTGGCTGTACTTAATAAACTCCCCAGGAAGAGAAGCAAAAGAGAAGGCCAACCAAGTTGGTCGTACATCATAGGGTCCTTCCATATCCTCGCCATGGGGTAGAGGGTATGGGTGAGCAAGGGGCAAGGGGCAAGGGGCGGGGGGTCGGTGGAAGGGAAACAGGAAAGTATTTCGAAGGCACCGGAAACAGGAAGCAAGCAATAATTCAAATGAATTTCAAATCAAATCATTGCAAAACATTTACAAAGTATGTGCGCCAAAGCGGTGCACAAAACCGCACAAGAGCAAAATGCCAGCCAGTAGCCAGTTCAACTTTGACTTTTGCCAGCAGCTGCAGGTGGGCGCCCACGCCTCCATTCGGGGCCCCCCTTTTTCGCCACCAATGCCATTATGGCCTTGCAGTGATTAATTTCTATTATTATGACACTGATTAGGTCCACTTACAGGCTCATTACAGTCATGAGCACATAATACACAGCCAGGACACGTGACGGTGATTTAGGAGTTCGCGAAATGGAACAAGGGCGTCGCTCAAGGGGTCGTCCTGCTGGCCAGGACGAGGGCTCCTTGGCTAAGGCAACTCCCCGGACGCCATCCTGCAGACATTTATCAAGACATTGACCGCCGCATGCAGAGCCGACCGGAGACCGTTTGTCTTGCACTTGACCAGGGGCTCACCAAGGGGGTTCTTCCCGGCACCTCGTTGCCAGCGCACCTCGCAGACACACCGACGGCGGCCCTTTTGAACATGAACACCAGTTGGCCCATAAATTAGTGCAACTACGCCAAACCCACTGGCCTACACAAATTTGAGGCTTTGCAATCGCAGTTTGGTTGATTGGAAAACATACAAGAGGTGAGCAACGATTCCCATGAAATATGTTTATGTATGTTGTTTTAAAGCTAGAATTTAATTATCAATTAATCCGTTACCATAATGACCTCGAATAAAACCACTTTGGTTGCAGAGTGTAATTGCTTTCAATCGGTAAAATAAATAAATAAGGTTGCCTTCACGCATACTAATAGTAATCATTCAAAAAAAAAAAATTCCTTGGCTGGAGAAAAAAAAGTACGTTTTTGCTTAACTAGGAGGTGGATCCTCTTGGATCAATTCTCAACCGCGATTTGGTCGCACCACCATCACATGGGCCTTGTTTTTGCCACGCTTGTTGCCACGCCGGCGACGTCGCTGGTTGTTGTTGATGCTGCCACGCCTCTTGTTGACCCGGCGCCTACGGGCGGGGACACGCCTCCTGTTGCTCTGGCCACCGGGACGCACTCGACTGGACACCGCCTGGCCAACGATCTGGGGCAAGAGTCCGGCAACTGGCGAGGATCCATAGATCACCTGGTTGATCGCCGCATTGGTGGACGACGAGGAGGAGGAAGACGAAGATGATCCTGAGTTGCCCAGATGCACGTAGATAGCGCCTTGGGAAGTTGTGGAGACCAGATCACTTCCGGAACCCGACGTCGTTGTGCCGGTCGCGGTGCCCGTTGTCCCCGTAACACCTCCCGTTGTTGTGGTGTCCGAGGTAGGACGCAGTTGCTCCAGCATATCCTGCTTATTGGTTATGTACTGATTCAGGGCCGAGTTGAGTCCGGAGTTGGAAGAGCTGGAGCTGCTGCTACTGGTCAGTCCCGATGCCAGGAATCTCAGCTGGCCATTTTCGTTGCCATCCTTCACATAGATGCCGGCCAAGCGGGTATTTTGATCCTTGGCCAACGAATCCTTTTCCACCTTCTGGCCTTGTTGGGCCATTGCTGGCCAACAACTGCCCAGCAGACAGAGCACTAGAATTGCGTAGATCATTTCTGGGCGATGGACTATGAAGCTGTGTATGCCATTAAGCAGATTTTTGGCACTTTTATAGCCCACCATGAGTTGACGGAAATCGACTTTCATCGGTCATGGATGCCATGATGCCCGGCATTCTGCGTACCAATATATATGGGTTATGGGTATTTTAGAAAGCCTTTCTTCTTTCGCACCATTTTTGCTGGCCCCGGGGCCAAAATAGTTGGGCTTTTCGAGTGGCAAGAGCGTGTCAAGAAGTGCCCCTACTTGTAGGCCATTGTTTGCTTTGCCGCGGATCGTGAACCTCAAGTGGTCGCAGCCGAAACCGAAAACCAAAACCGAAAACCAAAACCGAAAACCAAAACCAAAACCCAAGGAGCCACACTTTAATTAAAATTTAAAATCAGCAACAGAAACACGTCTGCTTGCAGCTTCAGTTGGGGGATTTTTTCCTTTTCTTTTTTTTGGGCACAGTGGGTGTATTGTAGATAGGAATTTCAATTGCAAATCGTATTTGTTAACATATACCTTTTTAAGGTTCTATTAGCATCGCAATACTGCTGCAACCAAGAAAGCAGTACTCTACACGATACAAAGTTTAACCCATAAACCGCTGCGGCCCTTTTATGCACCCTCTTAACGCTTTTTCTCTCTCTGAAAATTGCATATTTTCATTCATTTTTTGGTTTTTTTTTCGGGATCAACCGCTGTGAGATTGTGCATTCGAAATGGTTTCCATCACTTTGGCGCCAGTGTGCCGCAGATGGCGCCCCCTATTGGGGCACATTTAACCCCCGGAAAACGCTCTCTTTCCCTCCCCCTTCCCCTTCCCCTTCCCCAGGCAGCCTCATTTCATTCTATTGCCGTTGATGCTGCCTTGCTGGTGAACTGGTGATGGTGCCTTGCTTCTCAATTTTTCGCCTAAGTTGGCCAACCGACAGTTTTGGGGCTGAATGCCTGGCGGGGGCTGTTGAAATAAATTTCACTTACGCCAACGCTCACACATACGCACTAAAACTACACTGCCCAAAATCGAAAAGGGTAGAAATATTATGCCACAAAATACTGTTTAAGAGTCCACCAATAGTTTTTGCGAGTGCAGCGCACACATGGAGAGCCACACGAACGGCGAGACACATACGAATGTCGCTCACTGTTCGCGGTTCGTCCTTTACTTGGCAATGCAATTACAGGCGCTAACCGCGCGTGAAAACAGCAACAGCAGCAGCGGCAATAACAACAACGGCTAAGGCAGAAACTATCCACACCGAAGGGAAGCATATGCTCCTAAAATCATCTCTTCCAAACCGGACTGTCCTGAGGAATTATAATGTGTGGGCTAAGCAAGTTTTGATATGCTACAGCTAAAAGTGTTATGCACTCGAATATCCAATCTAATACTAGACAACTGGTATGATATAGAAAATAGATACATCAAAAATCGCATAATTAATAAATTGTTTGTTAATTTAAAGACTGCTGTTTCTTTCTTCTCCGATTTCAAGTGACATTCGGCAAGAGTATGTCCGATAGACTTGGGTGCTCCTTGGCCTCCCTCTTGATTCACTTTATCCAGCTCCACCCTCCCCTGATTTTCTTTCCCGACTCACAAGGTGAGGCTTCCATTTCCCATTTTCCTGCCACTGAGCGGCTTAAAGCGACGCAATGACAATTAACAACAGGCGACAAAACGACAACGAAAGAAGGTGAGGCTAAAAGTGGTGGAGGAGGTTGGGAAAATTCAGAGGTACTATGGGTGGTTGGGGAAAATGCCATATCAATGACAGCACCAGAAGCCCGAGAAGAAAAATAAAGAGACAACTTCACGCCAGGACTCCTCGCAGGAGATTCCACCCATTTGCCGAACCACCAACCACCGTTCACCACACAACATCCGACATCCAACACCCACCTGCCCCACACACTTACGCATATTAACAGGCTTGAATTTTTCAGTTTTTCGCAGACTTTTGCAGCAACACACCACACACCCCCTTCCATTTTCATTTTCACGTGCAATTGAAGTGCAAAATGCGTTTGGCAATAGAATTGCCAGCTAAAGTTTTCCCCAAACCAACTCGCAATCCCGCTTTTACCCCATACTTCTCAACCACAATACAAAACTCAGTTCCGTTCTTTCGTCTACTCAATTTTTATTTTTGCTCCAGTTCGGTTTGGTTTTTGAAGGGAAATTTTTGTAAGTGAAATTTCAATGACATTTTAATGGAAATTGCAAATGAATGAAGAAGTGGGGACGATGGTGTACTTAGTGGCTTGGAAAACTGCACAGTGTGTGGGGGGAGGGGAGGGGGGAAATACAGAGTTGCATAATTGATGCCAAACTTAGGGATATCTTGGCACTTAGCAAGCGTAAAGCAGTGACAACAAAAGGAGGAAATAGCCACAGCAAACACAAATGTATAGCACTGATTTGCTTATATTTCAGACTCCCTATTTCTACACCTTCAAAAAGCGGCTTAAAACTCTAGTTGAATTAGCTTCCCTGACTGAGGCTTATGCATGATATTGTGCAGCACATCAGGCCCAAGTCTTGAATGGAAATTTAAAAAATGCATTCATTCAGAACGCGTTTTAATGAAATTTCTCGGTGACGCCATTCCATTTTCCCCCCTTTCAAACGAAAACTTCACACAAAGGGATAAAATGGAAAGAAGTTCGAGCCAGACATGCGAACAGAGTCCCTTCGATCGGGGAATAAAGATGCACAGATCCCCACATGGCATTACGATATTCGACTTTGCCCTCGCGCCTGGCGTCAGCTGTCTTTGCCTCAGTCTTCAGTCTTTAGCCTTCAGCCTTCAGTCTTCTGCCCCCAGTCTTCAGCCCCCAGTCTGCAGTCTGCAATCCGCTGTCTGCAGATTGCAATGCGCTATCGCTATATGTGCGAGATATAATATGTTGGCTCGTCTGGGAGGCCACCGAAATAGATCGAGTCAAAAGAATTTCCAGCCTATGTCAACGTTGCCCGCGATGGGGAGAGACGTTCTGGCATTCTGTTTACCAAAATAGACCGACAAATGTTCCCCAATCTGAGAACGGGACTTTAAGGCGGTGTGCAGTGAGAAAAAATAGCGACAATTGCGCTCGAATGTAAAATAAATATTGTCTTCAAAACAATCAACAAAAAAAATACAGAATCTCTTATTTTAAGTCAGTTATCAACTATAAATTCTTAGATCGATCGTTGGTAGTTTTCACTATGTGAAAACTTAGTGTATGCAGCTTTCTGCTGCAACTCTAAAATCTATCCAATGTAATTTGGATACACACATTTTCTCGCTGTGCAGTATCCCTGCTCCCCTCGAGATTTTCGCATTAAACATGTCAAACGCTCGTCTCGTCGGCTGCAATTAATAAAGGTGCTACATGGATGCGACTGGGGATGTAAATGGAATGGAATGACTGGATCAGGCGACCGAGTTGTCTGCCCAGAGTCTTTAAATAGAGGCTACGGTAACACATCTACAGATCTATCCCCCGAAGCTCCCATATCCCGGATCTCTCGCATTTTCCGGACTTTCGCCTGGCGTGTTAATTTGTCCCGGCTTTTCCACTATAAGTGGGTAGGAAAACCCCGGATCCGTAATACCCCCGTCCACAAATTACGCCCCCTACACGATACACGGATGGCATTTCTCGTTATTTATTTGCCGCGTCTGTTTGTCATTTTCGGTATTTGGTACTCGGATTTTTAGAGGGTTGCGACCAAACAAAGCGAAATGGGGAAGTTGGACATTTTTTTTTATCGCCCAGCGCGAGGCAACATTTTTCAATGTTTTCTGTGGTGAGAGGAGGGGGGGTGACTTTGGGCTTTACCTTTGCGGAGGGGCGCATTATTGATCTTTAGCCAGAAGTTTGCTGCAGCGTTTGCTTCCGTGACTATTTTGGGGCACCCGGGGAATACACAATTGAAACACTTCCGTTAATGCATTGATATCACGTGCGAGGCCATGTTGACAATCTGATTTCCAGATCCTCCAGTGGGGGAACCGCTATTCGGGGTGGGCCCTGGTGCTTCTTTGAAGATCGGGAAGAGTTAGAGAAAGTTGGGGGGGAGTCCATGGAAGTATTTGGGGAGTGACAGAGGCGTGCAGGTTAGGGGACTTTTAACCACTACTTTTCGGGGAAAAGCGAGAAACTTGGGGAGCAATTTCGTTTTTAAGATATCATAGCATAGAGTAAAATGTTGAATAAAATAACCGTACACTATGAAGCAACATTAGCTCCTCAAAACCCATTAAACATTTTTGTAATTATAATATTAAAATATGGAAAATTTTATGTGGAAAACTTTTAAATACAATCAATATAATCACAATATATTATCACTTACCTCACTCACTTGTTGCAAACTACTTTTAAAGATGTGGGAGGTACGAATATTGACTTTTCACTCACACTTTTTTATGATTACCTAAAACACTTCGACAAACATTTTAAATATTTTAGAATTGATCACAAAAACAAAAAGAAAACAAAATGCGCCATTTCATTTAAAATTGCACGCACTTTTGCACTTGCACTTATGTGCACACATATACACTAACACACATGCGATTGGGTAGCCAAAACGCAATTTGCGCAGCGCCTTTTGCAAAACCGCCGTTTGAATTGTTTTAACGCCATATATCGAGTGGAAATTACTTCAACGGGTCGCGATCACTTGTTACGAATACTACACGCGTTTTTCACAATTTATAAGTCCGATTAACATAATAAATTAGTACAAATTATAATATTGCGCAGTAGAAATAAGCACGGTGCGCGCAAAAAAATAGCGAAAAACCGAAAGAGGAGAGAGAAAAGAGCGATTCTAACGGTAGATGGTGGCCGCTTTCGCATTCCTTCATTTTCCCCTTTGCTTCTTTCTTTGATCTTTTCATTTTTTGAAACACACACTTTAAACACACAAACGCACACTTTATATAATTATAAAATGATCACAACAAAAAAAATAAAATAAAAAATAACACGTTTTCTTTTCAAAATGCAAGCACTTTTATGTTTACGCGCACATAACCTTACATATCTATGTATGCATGTTGGTGTAGCAAAAACGCAATAATTGAAACGCCATTTATACAAACCGCCGTTTGATTTGAATAATTGCCAAATATCGATTGGAAATCATTTCACCAGGCTGCGCGATCGCTTGTTGCAAACATTACGAACGCGTGATACATTTTTAAGCCCGATTAACAATGTAAATTAATAAATTTGCTTCTTTTGCGCAGTAGAAATACACCCGCTCGCTTTGCGTTGCGCGCAAAAAAAAACGGATAACCGAAAGAGGGGGAGCGAGATGAGCGATTCTAACGGTAGGTGGTGACTTTCGCATTCCTTCATTTTCTTCCTTGCACCACTATTTGATCTTTTTATTTCTTAAAAAACTGCGGACACACACTTTTCATTACTTTAAACACTTCAACACACACTTTAAATACATTTGGAAGGAATCACAAGAACAAAAACGCAATTTTTATTCAAATTGCAGGCACACTTACGCACTTACGTATGCATGTACATGTGTGTGGTGAAAACGCAATTTTTAATGCGTCATTTGTAAAAATGAATTTAAACGCCAAATAACGAGGGGAAATTACTTCGCCGGGCTGCGATCACTTGTTGCGAACACTTTAAACGCGTTTACCGCGTTTTTAAGCCCGATTACCTGAGTAAATACATTAAATTTATACTTTTGCGCAGCAGCTATATGCGTTCACCGGCGATGCTCGCGAAAAAAGAAAAGGTACGCCGAAAGAGGGGGCGAAAAAAAGAGCGATTCTAACGGTAGTTGGTATCCCTGCATTTCTTAACTGTGCTCCTCTCTTTGGACTCTCTTTTGAGGTGCGCTCTCTGGCCGCAGAAATGGCTGTTCCTTACAGTTAGTTTGCTTAACCTTAATTTATTATTATAATTAAATACATAAATACTAACGTAGTTATTAATTGTTTTTCTTTCTACTTTTAGTAAGATCCCGGACCACTGACCCCGCACCCCGCTGCACGCACTATGGAGCCCGCGGCGCACACCGCGCACCCCGCACCCACAACCACGTGGTATGTAGATATATGTATGTCTGTATATTATTGTGTAAAATGCAGATGTAAATATGTATGTAGTTTGTCACGTGTTCCTTTAGTTTCTCACATGAATAGACTTAAGATAAGTTGTATTTATTTCACCTACCACCATCCCCTTGGCCACCCATGTTATGAGTGTCTCCCTTGCGATTCCACAAGGTTGTTGGAAACCGAGATAGTTGGATAGTTTCCTCCGGGTTTCTACACATACAATCTTGTCTTTTGCAAATGTGTGATAAGCGCAACCATTTGAGCGCCATGGCGGCGAGATAACTCAAGGATCCTGTTGAAATCGCAGCCATCATCGGCCAGCGGACAACTTTCGTCGCCGGTCATTAGCAACCAATTCAATCCAATCTTAATGGGGTCCTGGTGAATGGTGCCTGGTGCCAGGTCGGAACACTCCAACTAAGTTCGGAATGGCAACTCAACTCGAGAGACCGAAGGGTCCAAACCCACACCCACTTGAGAGGACTTGCTCGAGGATATGGAGATCGGGGCTGACAGCTGCAGGCGGCCCGACTGCAATTAGGAGCGGGCACAAGTGCTTCCAGATGACCTGGACATCGTAAATTATGGAGACGCGGCGCGGGCGTAACCCAAACATCCAAAACATGGAAATCAAATTTCGATGGGCCAGCTCTGTGTGTATGTATGGGGTTGACCACTCGAAAGTATCGAATTACCCGGGGAAGCAGGCGCCTGTGGGCGGGACCTGCAAGGACTTGGGCCTCCAGGGATAAATCAGTCGGGTGACAGCCTGCAGTTGCACTCTAAAAACTCTTTAAAAAAAATATAATTAAAGGCTCTTGGACATTCGAGCCAGGATAATGACAGCCTTTGTAATGCGAGACGTAACTTCTCCTTCTCCCACCGCCATCTCCATCTCCATTGCTATCGCCTCCATCTCGTCTCCTTGGGCATTCTTGTTAGCGTATTTCCTTTGAATTTGCGCCGCAAACTTTTGTTTATTTGTTTTGTCAACATTTCTGGATCTCTATTTTTTAGAAGTCGTCTTGGGTTTCGTAGCAAGTTTCGTATTCGTTTTATTTCGTTTTCGAAAATCAGGAAATGCAACTCAATCAAACGCGGAGCAACCATCCGTCCGTCCGTCCGTCCGTCGACTTGTGTGGCTTTGCTCACACGCATTTTTCACGCTAAGCGATCGGCTCTTTATTGGCCTTAAAAAAAAAACCAAAGTGTGTATATATGCGTATGCCCGCTGAGCCCCCGGAAAAGGGCCCTCAATTTGTCATGCTCGCCGGGTTATTTCATCCTGTTTTCATTTTCATTCCAGTTGCGTAATGAATTTGTTTTAACCGAGAAACTGCCGTGCATTGTCATATACACTTGTGCTTACTTCTATATAAGTTCTATGGAACTGCATTAATATTATATTTTATTTATATATCAGCTCATTGAAAAGGGTTAATTTATCTCAAATTTCTTTAGACACAAATATTTTATATATTGATTTCTTTGTTCCTTTGGCATTATTACACGTGCAGTACTTCTGACAAATGGTGCTATTATGCTGAACACGACTGTGGCTGCCCAAAATGTGTGGAGTGAACTCTCTCTGCATGTGGCGCTTTTCATTGGATTTTCATTAATTTGAGCCGTGTAGTTTTTCCTTCCCGCTGTTTTTTTTTTTGGTATTGATGCTGTTGTTTTAGTTGTTGTAATGGGTGGAACTGTTGTTGTTGCTGTTGCTGCAGTTTTTGTGGTTGTTGTTTTTGAAGAGGGCGCGTAATTGATTTGTGGTTCATGCATCCTAAGCAAACAAATTGGATTTGCAGCGGTTGAGCGGTAAGTTTCGGTGTTTTGGGGGCGGTAAAAATTTGGTAGGCAAATCGGCGAAATTCCCAAAATCGGCTGGTGACCATAGCAAAAATGTATATTTAACTGGTAAAATAAGGGGGAATATATTTAAGAGTAGAAAGCAGAAACAAATAGAATACCACTCGTTGATATATATGTTACCTTTAATTGGAACACAATCAATTTGAAAACAAGACAGTGCCCAAATTGGCAGCTATTAACCTATACCTAGTGATACTTCTTCGAAGCCCATCTAAGCTTTGATTTGGAATCGTATTCGACATAAAAGTGCCCCAACAAATTATAATCCAATTATTGCTCGCTCCAGCCCCCTCGATGGTGAACAATCCATTATAAGGGTCCTTCCGGCGGACCCTCCACTATACTATTGCCCCGCCCCCTTCCCCTTCCCTCGTATGTATAAGCTACGAATCCAAACCGTTTCATCAATCATCCGGCCAATCAAATTCGCCGACTCATTCGAGTGACTTTGGTGTTCCTTTTGACACATTTCTCGAGCGCCAAATCGATCATTATCAGCAAAAATGCAGTCGACGCAAACGCCCCACAAAAGTAAAGTAAAAACAATGTGTGTGCGTCTGTGTCTGTAGCCAACTAAAACGAAAAAGCTTACAATTGCAAAATACCCTTTGATATAAACATCTTTAAAATTAATTGATTTAAAAGTAATAATTACATTTTCCTTTAGTGTAGCTCACAATCTCTAACCTATTTTTGTGAATAACTTTGAAACGTTATATCTCGATTGATATACCCTCTGTTAGGGTATAGGCCACAAAAGTTTATTCAAAAATCACAAAAAGAGAGAACGATCTGTGGAAAGTAGTGGGTAGCTCATTTGGAGCCCTCATTTTGGTCATTTGGTCGATTTGGCGTCCGTTTCGTTCGTCTTGATTCGCCCTGTGTGCAAATTAAGTTTTATTAATTTAATTTTTTAACGAGCGGCGATCCACGCCGCGATTTATGACCCCGAATTATATATTGAGACATATTGCGTACGGTTTTGCGGCTTATTTATTTCTAATTTCGTTCAGAGAAGGCATCGTAATGACCGCTGATGAGGTGTTTATGACCACGGCCAGGTATCTCGGATATTTTGCATTAGTCACGCTCATTGTTTTCAGCCGAAACGGGGGCGTTTCTTGGTGTTCGGTTTTCAGTTTTCAGTTTTCAGTTTTCGGTTATGGCTTATATAGTAGACTTTATAGGCTTTATTGGTCGCGGATCGGCCTTACCTTTTGTCTTTGCCGCCTTCGATCTGGAGAGCAGTCATTAGACACAGGGAAACCGCTCTAAAATCGACCAGCAAGATGAAACTGAAAACGTGAGAAATTGATTTAGATAGTGAGTGAATCGCCGGAAGCCCATCTCTTAGGTGTGGCTTACAATCACATGCAGGTTGCTTGCTTTTTTCGGATATATGTATGAGCTTTTAAGTGATGGCGCGCCGTCATGGAGACCATTAGTGGTAATAACAAAGAAATTACAATATACAAAAAGACTTCTACACAATTGCCAAGGATTTGGAAACTTCATTTTGTCAAGGCACACCATTCGCATCGACAGGCGCAGTTCCATCAGTGAAAGTGCTCCCCGATGAAAGGGCGAGAATTACTCGCACCCATTTGTGCGAATTGGTATAATGGAGCGGCGTGCAGGAATGCTCTAATCGGGCCACTGAATGCGGCCATCTATCTATTTGGCCAGGCCAAATAGCCCCGTCTACACACACTATACACTATACACTATACACTATACACTATACTATATACAACACCCCCGCACTCCATCATCACCCCACTCTACCAACACCACCACACTCCACGAGATACTGGCCACTTAGCGGAACTCGAACTATAGGGCGCCCAAAAGTGCAGTGCGGAAATCAAACAATGCCATTAGGCTAATAATTGCCGCTCGTTATTGTTGTAATTGTCGGGCATGGAGGCTCTCTCTAGCTGCCAGCCAGACTATACGTATTAATTAAGCTATTTATCTAAACTAATGCGAGCATTTAGTGGCCAAGACAAGAAGCAAATTGCACTCATTAGTCCGACAGTCCAGCAGTCCAGTAGTCCGGCACTCCAGTCTTCGATGAGCCGGCCAATCGGTTTTTCTCCCAGAGATAATTGGCCCGGATAAGTAGCAAGTGGCCAATGGCCACTGCCATTGCCATTGCCATCGCCATCGCCATTGCCACGGCCAGGATTGAGGAATGTTTTCGGGCCAATTGGAGATATCGTCACTAGCCGGCGGAGCGATCAGCCTGGGATGCGGCAGCTATATCATCATTAAAGCCGCTCCCTGCTCTTAAAAACGGGACTGGGAACACGCCGCAGTGCACTCAAAAAAATATACTTTAGATACCAGTGCTGACTGCAAACTCTTTAGTAACTTCTTTACTCGCAACTTGTGCGCCTTAAAGTCTAATTTTACTAACAAAACAGTTGAAATTTAAATGGAAATTTAAAGACGTTCACGTTCGAGGTCACCTTTTCTCACAGTGCAGCTTATCGGCTGCCGCGTCATTAGCTTGATTATGATTATCAATGAGCACATCGCCAACGCCGTCGCCCTACCACATTAAATAACACAAGAACTTGTCTTTGTCTTAAAACTGGAACTGGCACTGAAACTAAAACTGGAGCCAGGGCTCTTCCCTGGGCTCTTAACTTGGCTTTGGCTTTGGCTTTTGCTTTGGCTTTGTCTTTGTCTTTGGACTTGGCTTTGGACTTGGAGTTGCTCAACTGACCGCTGAACTTATTCCACAAATTAATCGTTTGCCACGAGAAGGAGTCCAATATAAGCCGCTTGAACTTATAGATATTGAGATACATACATATATACTTTCTTCTTATAGACTTGAAAATAGTAAATCGTCAATTAATTTATTTAAAGGAGTAATAGTTTCATAGACAGCAAAAACACCAATATAATTTCTCGCTTTAAAGTGTGCACTTGAGGTAACTTTAAATTTCAGGGTATTGGAAATTCACTAAAAACCAGCTGTCGACATTGCGTTTTAATTTTCGCCTTAGTTAGGTTTTTGGGGTTTTGTAGCTCGTTCTCCGATGATTTCAAAGATCTGGGATCTCGGGTTCGAGATCTGGTGCGTTTGATAAAAGCGATTGGCTTCGCAGGCGGCGTGACAAATTGCTGGGAGCCAGGTTTCAGATTGGTTTTTTGTGCTACGTTCGGTCGCAGGGTTTCACCAGCTCTAATCATTGTGATTAGCATAATGATGTTGTCGCATACATACATACATACATACATACATACTTGTATATATAGTACATTGATTTTGTCAGCTGTTGCCGGCTTCTGATTTCTTTAATGGAGCCCGGGGACAGAAGGCAGAGTCGCAGGACCCCAACTCCTGCACTTACACGTAATCATAATCGTAATAAAAGGCCACATATGGTTGCCAGGTAGCTGGGGGCACGGCAGCTGGGAGAGGGGGGATAGGTAAAAAGCGGGTCCTGGAGGGGAGCTGGCCACATGTGCCATCTACACACAAGAGCACACACACACCCGCACACACACTCTAAGCGAGTGAAATGTGCTCATATTTTAGCATTCCCAACCCCCAAAAAGCAGCGCAGGAAAAAGTAAAGCGAGCCATCAAAAAGGCAACAACATCATCATAAGCAGCATCCCCAAAACACTCGCAAAAAAAACGCTACACTTTCAACGTACTACGTTTACTATGTTTATGGATGTTGTACTTAAAGTCGTGCTTTCTCTTAGATACTTTCAATGAACTATTTTCATAGTTCTAGAGTGCCATATTAATATTGCCTTTTGAAACATTTAATACATTGTTTCGAGTGCTGGCTGCCCACCTTTATGAAACATCCAGAGCAACAATAAAAAGCCGCAGAAACTGTCACCAGGCACAATGTTTGACAGATGGACTTGCTAGCTGAAGCCGAGCTCATCTAATTTTTGGTATTTGTTCTCGCTGACGGGGGTTCCCCCCACGCCCCCACGCCCCTCCGTCCAGCCCCAAACCCCCCGTGCTACCGCATATTCCATTTCCGAAATCAGATTCGAATGCGCTGCTCGTGGATGGATCCTGCTCATCGCGTGTATCCTGCAAACCGCAATATGAATGAAGTTTTAATAGATGTCTACGGTGACACATTAAAGACCAGCCAAGCAAAAAGTGAGGAGGGGGAGGGGGATTGGCAGGGGGAGAATAGATGACAATAGGAAAGAATAATGAATCGCGAGATGCAAAGATACAAAGATACAGAGATACTCAGATACAGGGACACAGGGATACAGGAAGATATATGCGGTTAAAGCTGGAAATATGAAAGTACACGGAATCACTCATATTTTACGACCCACACACATCTGGCACTTTAATGGGGATTTGGGGATTGGGGGATTGGGGATTGGGGATTGAGGATTGGTTACAGGCTTAAAAGATCATAAACTGCTGTACTCGCGGTACGCAAAGTTCATAGTTCGTGGAATTATGGGGGGCCAGAGATTGAATTTTAATTGGCGCGGCTTAAGAGTAACTGCATTTTTGTAATTGCATTTTCAAGGAAAATGCGCTGCAAATGAGGGGACCAAATGGCTGCGTACAAATTTCAACGCATTTTTATGGCCCAGCCATGGAAAATATGAAATCATCGTTTCACTAGTTAGTAATTCAAACGTAGGAGGGCATTGTGTATAATCCAAATGAACAATGGTTCGCATTTTCCACAGCGTTTTTCCATCGACATTTTTCATGTCCTGTTTTTTATAGATCTGTAATGTTATAACGGGAAGTATTCCATATCGAAAAGGAATTGTTGCAGCGCCTTTTATCGCTGGCAAAGTTTGGAAAGTTAGTCACTTGCCTGCGACTCCCCCTCTCTACTCATTTTGCTTCTGGACCTCGGCAACCTTTCACGTTCTTGGCCGTAAACATAAAAGTTCCCTGCTTCCTTCCGCCAAACAGATGGGTGGCGAAAGGGCGGGAGGGGGTGTTGCCACAAAGCCCTGCATATTGTATTTATATTTTGTGATTTTAATGCGGCATTTTGTGGCTGCGGCTTTTGCTGCAAGTGTGTGTGTTTTACACGTGCACTCAGCGAAAAAGTATTGCTTATCCTTGCTTTTGTATCACTAAAAAAGAAGCTAGAAAGTAGTTTCTTTCACATAATGATACCCATGATTGATTAATAAACTAATTTAATAACATTTTGCTGAGTGTATGTGCTCGACATTAGAAGCAACATTTTTATGACATAATTTTTGTGTTGTTCACCAGCAGAAAACAAACAAAAAAAAACCAGAAAGGGGCATCCAAAAAAGGTGAGCCACCAGACAATCTGCATATGTGGGTAGGAAAAACGGGGGGATTTACGGATACCGGAGTTCCGAGACTCCGCCGTAACTTCGATGACCTGGCAGGAGTCCGCAGGACGGGATTCGGCATAGCGGCGGTTGCCTTGGACTCTCGGTTTTCCCCGACTTTCCCCCATTTCCCGCTGAATTGTAATTACAAGCATGTAACCTAATGACACGCCGCCCACTCGAAACCTCGGCCAGATAGCTATGTAACATATATACGAGTATAGCCCCACCTTTTCACCTTCGAAAGAAGAGAATCTGTTTTTTTGTTGGGTTTTTCTTGTGGCTTAAGTGGAAAATGTTGTACAACAAACATGGAGTTGGGAAAAGCAGGAGGAAGTACGCGGTATGATTTGCTGGATTTTGATGCGCTTTCATGCGAAGGATGCCGCAGGATTTTATTTAAAATTTCACATTACTGCGACTTTCGGAGGCGTGGCCAAAGTATTAAATACTATTTAAGGTGGCACAAGGAGTGCAGGGAATTAAGGGAATTAAAACAGCGCAAAGAGTCACATGATTTAATCACTCCCAGCAGCTTAAAAGCGAGATTTTACTGTAAAAGTGAAATACAAATTAGTAGCCAACGCAGTTTGGCTTAATGAAGACGGCGACTGACATTGGCCAACGCATCGTTACACGCCGTAACCTCTGACCTCAGCCCCGAATTCAAGAACCCAACCCATTTCGTTTGCAGGCAGACACAACCTCATTAACACCCACCCACAGGGAGAGAAGTGGGGAAAACAAAAACGCGTCCCACCATCGCCAATTGCAGGTGTAATATTTCAATGTGCGTGGTGCCTTAACCCCCTAACGCCCCAGCAGCTGGCTAAATTTATACGCCGGCTTGGCTTTATGCTGCAATAAATACACTGCGAGCCGAGCTTTGCTAAGCTTGCTTCAATATTTGCTTAATATTTCGATAGATATTGTGTGTGTGTTTGTGGGACATTGTGCGCTTGTATTTTGCTTATCAATCACAATTGGCATGGAATGGTGTATGCTGAGCTTTTCTCGCAGTGCAGCAATCGCAAGGAGGCGCTGGCGAGTTATGTGCAGCAGAAAACAGGCTGGAAAGAAAACCAAACCAGAATAGAACTCCCCCAAAACCCCAGAACACTAGAACACCAGGCCTTGTGGGTGTATTATCTTTTGAATTTATTACCTACAAATGTTATTTCTAGAACGTTAGACACCGCCGCTCGCTGGAAGCTGAGTTGCAAGTCGAGTTTTATGCGCCCGCCTCATCAGCGCGTTCATTAGGCACCATCCCCACCCCTCTCCCCTCTCCCCTCTCCACCGCCCCGCATGGAAAAGCAAAAACTGAAGCCTGAAAAATACGCACAAACCGAAAAACCGAGCAGCAAAAAAAAAAAAGAAGAAGGAAATTGTGAAGGCAAGAAGGAAAGCCGAGGCAAAAACATCATTAAATTTATGAGAGACTTCGGCCGGGCAAAACACGGAAAACAGCTCGAAACAAAGCCGCTTTTGGGGCTGTGTGTGTGGGTATATTCAAGGGGGTATATACTGTACTGCAGTGTACTGTATATCTGTATATCCCGATATGGGACCTCAACTTTGGCATAATTATCCCAGCTGGTGCTTAGGCCAAAACTAAACATTTTCACTGGTTTCCACGAACTCAGAGCACAGGCGAAAACTTTTGCCACCGACCAAAGAAAAGGCGAATTGATGAAATTAACAAGAAATGTTTTTTGTGTACTGCTGTGATTTTGGCCAACACATTTTTTTAGAGCATGAAATATTTGAGAAAAGGACAATTCAATATATGCAGTTGGTTATTTCTATTTCCACTAGGAAGACGATGGGATTTAAGCAAATAATTTAACAAATAATTAAAAGTAGGTAACAAGAATCTGCTGCTTGTGAGTTGGCTGCGGGCGCTCTTAACCCTTTTCTAGCTTAACCCACAGGCAGCCGGGGGCCAAACTGTTGCATTTTCCCCAGCTTGCCTTTCCGCTCTTTGACATTCACAACAGTTTTTCCTGGCAGGAGGCGGTGGGTGGTGGAAAGGGTGGTGGATGGGGGAGGTCATGACAGTTAGTCATAGCATGTTTACATAGTGGGTTGTGGGTGGTTAACACACACACTAAAACACGCACACACACACGAGCGAAAGGGGTCGAGTCTGTGGGTGGAAAAGCAAGACAGCGACCATAATGGCGTCATAAAGATGATATCATAATTTCCTACTTTGCTTTCCTTTTTCGCCATTATTGTGCGGTCTCCCGCACTACGCTCCTCGCTTTTCCTTCTACCCGCTGCTCCCAGCTTTTCATTCGCTTTTCCCGCTTTTTCCGCTTTTCCTGCTAACTGTTATTTGCTTTTCCCGCATTCACAGTAGGCAATCGTAGTGGTGCAAACTGATCTGAGCAAATCACCAACACACATTTCAAAAATGTTTAGTTTTATTTCGGCATCTTATGACAACTATATTATTTGTAAATATATTAACTGTCTTGTGAAAATCTAGATTTCAAGGGTTATTTTAACTTTTTATTAACCAATTCTTATCTCGGTTTTTGAAACATTCTTAGAACCATTTTTGACACACAAATTGTTTTTTTTTAAATATTTTTACAACTGGGCAAATTGATCGACCTTTCACTGTACCTTTCCAATTTTCAGTTTTATTTTCCCAATTATGTGCGCTGCTTGTTTAGCGTTTCTATTTGAATGGTGGCCAAACAATTCGTCAATATTTGTCAAGCCGTTTGGTCAAGGTGCCAGCTCCGCCTTAACCCCCTAAAGCCCCCAGTGCCGCCGCCACTCTTAATGTGCTTGCAAATCGTTCCAGGAAATTGAGTGAGCTGCACTCCACTCTTCGCAAGGCAAAAAAAAAAACCATGTTGGGTAAGAAAACGCAGGCAAAATAAATTCCCTTCGTTTGGAAAAATTATGAATAAATTTAATTTTATCAAGCGCACACCAAGCTGCTGCGAAAAAAAAAAACCAAGAAAAAGCGGAAATATTTTGTACAACTAAACGGACCATGGCACCCAGTAAAAAAAAACAGGGGGATTCCTCAGTCCGGAAATACATTGAGGTCCTGCGATGGGGCGAAGGCAGAGAAATGTTGTGAAAAAGCGGGGAAAAGGGGTTCGTCATTCACTCCCCAAACTTAGAATCTATTTTTAAAGGAACTGCGAACGTTCGCCTAAAGTGGCGGCTATAAAAAAGAATTGCGGAATCTGGAAATACGCTTCAGATCGCAACGAACGCGGAATTTGCGTTTTTAATGGGCTCTACTGGGAAAGCAAATTTCCAGTTGGTAATAAATAGTTGCGGCTTAAAACACAATCCCCTCATTTCATCATTCATTAGAAAAAAAATGTGCTGAAGCTGGGTAGTTCGCAAAGCGCTTCTAGGAAATAATATTTATTATAAATTTATAATTTTGAAATTTAACAGACATGGCTTAAAATCAATTTAACACAAAAACGCGGCAAAAAATTCACAGCTTTTAATTACCAAATAATGGGTGGGGTGGCCAAAGAACGCGTTTACGACCATCTTTCATTTAGGCCATATTTCGTGTTAACATTTAACGCGCCCTAAAAGCAGCAA
Organism: Drosophila yakuba; assembly: GCF_016746365.2. Classification (NCBI taxonomy): domain Eukaryota; kingdom Metazoa; phylum Arthropoda; class Insecta; order Diptera; family Drosophilidae; genus Drosophila; species Drosophila yakuba. Next base: position 5,490,556 of record NC_052526.2, on the reverse strand, counting down.
CCCCCCGCAAACCGCAAAAATGACCCCAACTTTAAGTTAATAAAATTTTATTTGCCTTTCATTTTCATTTACTTGAATTTTATTATTTTATTTTGATCAGCCAACGGCATGGGGGGTTGCGGGGAAGTGGGGGAGGGGTGGGGCAGTAAGCCAAATTGACATGAAATCAAATGGAGAAATTTTTATGAAGCTATTAAAGCGAACAACAGCAGAAACGGAACCGAATAAATAAATAAGAAACTGCAAGGACCTCTAAAGGCAAAGGAAAAGCCGAGAAAAACATATTCGAGCATGGCGAAGGCGATGGAAAAAGCGGGGAAAAGCGCGGAACGGAAATGGGGAATGGGAATCAAATCAAAGTAAAATTAAAAACCCATAAAAAAGCGCGCCTTAAGCCGGAAAAACAACAACCGAAAACCGACGAGTGACAATATTAAATGGCCAAAGACAAAGACGCCAACTGGGAAACTGGATTCAGAATTTGCTGTCTGTGCTTTACAGATTTTCACTTCTCAGCATTCAAGATTTAAATACATATAAATTGTAGAAATGTATTTATGTAAGTAGCATTGTTAAATCATTAAACTTGATCAGCTTCGAATTAATACATATATGTATATATACTTAGCGCTTTCCGATAAAACTGTATATGCATTCGATTAAATAGGGACAAATATTTGACTAACATACTGCGCCACGCCCACATGTATCCAAATCCAGTTGGCAAATCCCTTGAGCCAAAACCCAAAGTTTCCCATGAAATTGCCGCCAAAAATTTACATTAACCCCATGGAGTGTGAACGTAAATATGTGCCAGCACATATCTCTTTCAGAATAATTAAATGCTAAAGTAGTGCCAGACTCCTCGAGGCTCCAACGCTGACGCAGCGTGTTGGGTTTTCCCCAGGAAAAGCGGGGAAAAGTGCGGGAGAAGCAGGAAGAAAACGAGGAAAAGCGGGCAAGAGCGGGAAAGCGGCGAGGAAAAGCGGGAAAAGTGTCAGCCTCGGTGGGGTTAAATGGCAAAGAAACTGAAAAGGCACACACTCAAATGAATTAAAATGCAATTGAAATATGGCAAATGGCATGCATCGCTTGTCGAGAAAACGGCTTGAAACTCTGGTGGTTGGAAAATGTGAGGGAAATGCAACAAGCATTCAGCATGCAACATCCAGCATCCAGCATTCGATTCAAAAATGTCGCAAACATCCCGAGCACACATGCAAACTGAGGCAAATAATCCCGAAATGCTATACTCTAAATGAAATTATGTTATTAAATACTAGTATATATTATGTCTGAAATAATATTTCATGTGTGTTTCCTTTTGAGCGATAACTCGGCTCAGTAAGACACAAATGTGCAAACGTGTTTCATTTTCGCAAAATTGTATTTTTACGCAAAAGGATGAAAACGAGGAAATTGCATGAACAAATCGATTTTCACTTACTTTTTTGTTGATTTTTAGGTTTATAGCTTAAGGTTTGCCACTATTCACATTTCAATCAAATGTGTGCTGTTCCTGTAATAGATTAACAATTATTTTGGCCAAAGTAGTGGCAGTTCTAGAACCAATTTCACTACAGCCATTTAACAACGTACGGCATTTGGATTCTCATTGATTAATTGTTTATAATTTATAAACAGCAAAGGCGCACAGACATTTTGGATCCTAATATTTCCCAGTAGTTTCCCGCACTCAATCTATTATGCTGGGCGAGCTTATTAATATCGCACAAAAGACATCAATCAAATGGACAAATTGAAAATTATTCCACTGGACGGCAAAGTGCAAAATGAAGTATTGAAATATGGCCAAGATCATTTAATTATAAATTGGCGCATAATTAAAGAGCAACAATTGCGAGCACAATGATGTCTCATCGTCACTGAACCTTCTACCTCTCACCTGCCTTCATCACTCTGCTTTTCCTGCCCACTTTTCCCGCCCACTTTTCCTCGGCCCAAGCCGACGTCTTAAGCTTCAAAAACACTCCTTTGTGTCACTCTGGTATTTAACCTGCAGCTTTTGCCGCCAGTGGGTGGCTAATTGGAAATTTAAATGCCGCTCCAGCGCCCACAGATGCTGGCACGCCCATTTGCCGCCCACGTACCGCTGCTGCTGTTGCTGTTGCTGCTGCTGCTGCTGCTGTGGCAACAACGTCTCACGTCTAATTAAACGTGAAAATCCTTGACCTTTGAACCTTTTGTCGGGGTAGCGCGGCTGAGGAAAACCTCCAGCCAGCGACAGAACAGGAAGTGAAATATTTGGCTTGGCATTGCTTTGACATTGTTTGTCTGTTCGCTGTGCACTGAGCGAAAAGGCTGAGGATCCTTAGTCATACATACGTACGTACGTTAAAGGGCACTCTTCTAGTTTTGGCCAGTGTAGTGAACACCCTTCTATGGTTGGCAGCGTTGACAGTGGCTCATCTCACAAACACATGCATGAATGTAGGGGGTAAGGAAAAACATTTGCCATTGTTGTTCCAAGTGGCGTCACTGGTGTTGCAGCAATTGCTGAAAACGCAATTTCGATTCGATGCGCCCTTCTTCTTCTTGTTCTTCTTCTTCTTCGGGGCATCCCCCCTCACCTTTTGTATTTTCATTCTGGTCCCCCCACTCCACCCTCTGCCCCCGAACGAGCCACTCGAATCGCATTTCAGTTGGAGTGTGAATCATTTCCGTTCGAATTTGGTTCATTGCATGATTTTCACATTAAGCAAGCGGGCAAGGGGCAAGGGGCAAGGGGCAGCGGGCAGGGGGGAACAGGGGTTAAGATCTTGGCAGGACCCTCGCTTGATTGTGTTTTCCTTAACTTCTTTTCGAGCGCAATTATTGACGTGTGCCCCCTGGAAAATAAGAAAAAAATGAAACGCCAACAATGACTTACAACAGTCACGGTGCTTATTTTTCATTCCAACTGCATTGATACTTAAGCAGTTCATATACCCTATACTTCTTAAGCACTTGACCATGCCCGGTTTTATGACAAATGTGCTGGGTTATACGAAATGAACGACTGCCCCTAATGCTTCTTAGTGTAAAACTAGAAAAGCTATGGATTTGCAATCTATTGATATCGATACTAAATACTAATGGGTAGCACAACGTCTGCTACCCTCGACTCCTGCCTCGCTTCTTCAGTTGGTATTATTTGCGCTCGAACGGCTTGAGTAGCATTATAATTGCCCTACTAGCGGCGGAAACGGAAGCGCTCATCACGCATCCCCCTTCCACATCGAGCCCTCTCGTTCGCACCCACTTGAGTGCGCGAGCGTTAAAAGAACATTTTTCGGCCTGACTAAATAGAAGTATCAACGCCGAAACTCAATTTCCAAACAACAACAAGCGGTGTGGTGGCTGTACACAAATATATCAAACGCAAATACAATAACATCAGGCATTAGGCGCTAAGCACACACAAAACTTTAATATTTAAAATTTTCTATTGAAATGCCCGAGCAAACAGTCAAATACAAAATACAAAATACGAAAAAAAGGGAGCAGGAGGCAACAAAAAAACAAATCACTAAAATGCACCAAAAATGCATAAACCAACGGAAGTGCCAAGCAATACAGATTTTGTAGGTCGCGATTTGAGGCTCTGATACAGTGGAGTATATAACAAAAAAAAAAAATACAAATTGGCGTTCAAAAAAGAACATTTTAATTTTAGTTAATTTTTGGCAAAAAATCATGATGTTACCCCTTAAAAAAGGGCAAAAAAATGGTTAAAAATATATTTATATAGTAATATTTATATAGCAAAAATGTGATTAGGTTTGTTTAATCGGATCATTAGCTGCTCAAAACGGCAATTTTTACGGCTTTGTGACTCATTTTAGCCAAGTTATGATAAAAAAAATACCCCAAGTAGATATAGAATTTTCGTATAAAGCCGATTGTTTAACAAACTAGTTTTTAATTCATTTGATGTCATAAGAGTAAAATACTTCCACTGGGTTTTCAGCTCGTTTAGCCCACTGTACTTGAGGCGGCGCTTCCTTCCAATTTTCATTTTCATCAGCTGTCATCGGCCACAAAATAACAAAAACAAGAGCGACTCGAACAACTGCAATCATAACAACACTAAAGAGGCAGAACACAAACAAAAGCGGCAACAACGTCGTAAAAGGGCAACCAAAATGAGAAAGAAACTGCCAGAAGAAAGCGACAAAGAATGAAATTGGGGGGCGGAGCACTTTGAGAAGAAAGATAAAAAAAATTCAAAGTCAAAACTGCTTGTATTCTGGATTCGGGATTCCAGACTTTCCGGAGTGCAGCAATTAGATTAAAGCTGCCTCTCCCTCTCCCCTTCATCCACGAAGGCTTTCGTGCCTGGTAGGGATCGCTTAGCGCCGTCTCTTTCGGCCCGTGTATAGCGCTCTCTTTCGGCAGACAGCTTCCGCTGTTCCGCCATCGATTATGCGGAAACAACTCGGAAGGCTCAACTACAGTGCAGATTGCCTGAATGGCATTTATTTGTATGTAGCATCAACTTTATACAAATATAAATATTATACAAATATTTATGCAAATACGAATTGTTCTATAATATTCGATATAGGTTTTGATCATCAAGCAAATGTTTCTATAATATCCAATGTAGGATTTTAGCATTAGGCAAATTTCTTCATAATATTCAATATATGATTTCATATATATTATGATCCATATTTTTGATTCATATTTTTTATGATCCCTCGGCAATGCTACACACTTTTGTATACGTGAGTCTATTACTAGTTCACTGTACCATTCATCTGCGGCTCATTGGCATTTGAAGCGTCTCGTGTTTCCGTTGCCCATCTCTCTCTCCGCATTTAGCCCCCTCTCTTTCTCAGCCCCTGTCTCTGCCTCTTTGTCCGTCTTTGTCCGTCTAAAGTCGTTTGTCGTTTCCACTAAGTAAGTAATCCCGATAAATAAGAGGAAGAGGCGACCGAGCGCCAAACGAGCATCCAAAATCCCAGGAAATATGCACAAAAATGTACATAAATTCGTTTGCAAGGGGAGCAGGGGGAGGGGGGGCAAACTGATCCACATGGACACGTGTGTCCCGCTCGGCATCGCAGCGCCCTGTCCCCGTCCCCGTCCCCGTCCCCGTCCCTCTCTCTGTCCCTGTTCCTGTCCCTTTCGCTCCGCACCTCGGCATACCGCTCAACTACCTCATCTGCCGTTCTTGGCCATTCATTCCCATTCATTCAACGCTTCATTGCTGCGGTAATTGCTTCCAAATGCTTAAACGCTCGCATTGTTGTTGTCCCCCGAGACACTGAGCGAAAATCGTGTGCAGCCCCTGCTGAAATCTCTGCAACTGCAACTGAAATCTTTACATTTCCAAATTTCATTAAAGGAACCAATACGCATATATTTAACATATATAAAACTTAATATGATTTCTTTTTTAAATCTTCGAATGCATTTCTCGCAGTGCACCCTGATTCCTTGGTGTCGTCCCCACTCAGCACTATCTCTTCCGACTTCCAGTTTTCGGTTTCAAGTTGGGATGTCCAACATGTGTCGTCGTCATTGATTTGTTGTTGATGGGCATGCGACGGCTGCTGAGCTGTGCGAGTGCGACGGGGCGATGGGGCGTTGGAGCGGCACATCGCCTGTCTCCCTCTATTGACATTCGTCTGTCACAACCGAGAAATCAAAATCGAACCAAAAAAAAACAACAACAAAAATGAAATGCGAAACGAGATTCCTGGCCCAAAAATTTCCCAAAGACGCCCCCCTTTTTGTTGTTTTTTTTTCGGTTCTGGTGCAGGCATTTTTTCTTAGTGCTTTTTTTTTTGTTTTTTTTGGGAGGCGTTACTCGTAAATTTCTGTATAAAAACATTTCGCATTAACGTAGATAAAAACGCACTGGACACTGCACAAAAATGTGGCTATTCACCAGCATTTTTTAAACATTATTTTTCTTTAGTCCACGTAAAACTTAAACTAAATGTACGCATTTAAACTTATCTTAAATTACTTCATTTTTTAAAATGTTGAGACGAGGAGATAAAAGTAGCGCTGACCCAGAACCGATTTATAAGTAAAGAGATTGTGCGAAGAAGTGGGCGGTAGGTGGGCGGGAGTATGGAAAGTTCTCAGTTGCATTCTGGGCCAGCTTTTAATTATGGGCCTGGCCTTTGTTGTAAACATCTGTTGTGCCTTCTTCACATTGCCGCATTTTCACTCACATGCTTCTTTTTTGCATGCGCATTTTATTTAAATTTTTAACCCCATTCCCAATCGCCGGGGAAAATGAGAGAGCGGCGTGAATTGTCAATAGTTCTTCGAACTGGAAAAACTGGCGAAAGGGGGGAAAAACGCTTTTCAGCTGCTTTGTCACGAGATCACAGTGGAAACGCGGATGCTGCCAGCAGAACTACTACAACTTATGAATATAAATATTTTTATTTTATATATTTATATATTTTTAAAAGAATTTTAATTAATTGTTGACAAAAACTACAAACTGAGTCATGACACACAAAAACAAATGTTTCATACGAAAAGAAATGTATATAAGCTTTTAATTATACATTTAATTTAATTAGTTACATTCTTTAAATATAATTTATATAATTACATAGATATTTATAATTGTATAGTTGCCACTGTGTTGCCCCAGCATTTGGGTGACCCATTCGCCGCCGGTGGAAATGGAAGTGGCAGTGGGACTCTTTATGCCAGTTTGTCTTATCAATGTCAAGAGTTCGCCTTCCCATATAACACTTTTCCCCCGCGGGGGATGTCTCCTCCAATATATTACCCCACCTAGGTACAGTCGCGTTCAAGCTTTTAGCATACATAACACTAAAAGTAGTGTGCAAATAAATGTGTTCCATAGAGGCAAGCTCAAATAATCTATGAAATGTAATAATCTTGCAACTTTGATTTCGTGTGTTACCTGGATACCCAAATTGCATTGAAAATTCGTCACTGGTGGGAGTTATAGGTTTTTACCTTTCTGTAAATTCGTATTTATAGTTTTACACACATTTCGATGTGCGGCATGTTGTTGGCGCTGTCACTTTTGTGTGGCACTTCCGCTTATGTTTTTTTTTCTCTCTCTCTGTTTCGGTTTGGAGCTGCTGCATCTGCCGGCCACCAATCAAGATTTTAATGCGTCGGGCCCGATGGCTAATTTATGCCGGGCTATAATATCACTTAAGCCCCCACCACCCCCCATCCCCCACGTCCGATATCTTCGCATATGGAAGACCCCCGAAAAAGGAAAAAAAAACAAAAAAAAAAAAGGAAAACGGTGAGCTGTTACCGAAAACAGAACTGTTATATCCTTAACATGGCAGCCGACAGCCGACGGCCTGGTTTTTAAGCACGAGGCTGCCTTCGTTTCAGTTCGTTTAAATTTAGTACAACATGCTAGCCGGGCAACAGTGCGAGCGCGAGAGAGAGATAGAGCGAGAGAGAGAGGGAGAGAGGGGGGAGCATGCAGCGGAGCGAAAGAGAGGGAGCAACGCTCGGGTATTTTATTTTTAGCAGTCACACTACGGCACGCGAACTCCACTTTTTGGGAACACTTTTCCCATGCTGTGTGTTCTGCGGCAGGGGGGAGCGGGGAGTGGTGAGGGAGGGGGGTCCCAAACGGGAACAGTTTTTCCCCCTTGGAGCATTTCACATTGTTTTTGCATGCGCGTGTGCCTCTGTTAACGCCGACGTCGACGCCGGCAGAGACGCCAACAGCAGCGACAGCCAAAGAGCGATTTTCCTATAACAAGTTTTTAGTACGTGTTCCGATGTCGAGTAATTCGGTTGCGTGACGCTCGCAGCAACAACAAGCCATCAATACAACAACAACAGCAACAACAGCAGCAGAAGCAGCAGCAAACACAACAAGCTACATTTTAAATAACAAAACAGCCACAAACCAAATACTGCATCCAACACAATACGAAATAAACAACATAACATCTAATGCCAGCAACCAAATTTTTTTGAAAGTGCAATCTGTGTTTGTTCCTAGAATTCATGAAGTCTATAATTTAAGTTCGAAGAAACCATGCCGAAAAATCGCAAAATAAAATCCTTAAAATATCTACGAAAAATCTAAAAAAAAAATAATTAAAAAATCACTAAAAATTGCGCAATAAATCTGAAAGTAACAAAAAAAATTAATTACTTTTTTTTGTTATTGTGTGTGCCTGTGTTGTTAAATGGTGTGCGTGTTGGCCAACTTCCTGTGCAACCGGTCTGCAAAAGAGAAGTATCCAGCCCATTCATTCAGCATCCGACGCAAGTTGCACCTGCAGCAAAAAAAAACAACAACAAAAAATACGCAACACAACTAAAAAAAATAGTAAAGAGGAGCGTTTTCTAGACGTAGAAGTTGGCGACATAAACCCGTTTCTTGAGTGAAGGAAACAGCAGCGCCTCCAAGGCCAAACACAATATCCACTTAAAAAAAAAATAAATAAAAAAAAAAATAAAAAAAAAATACAAAAAACACGTCGCAGGACCGCGAAAAACAAAAAAGGCTGAGAAAAAAACACAGCAGCGAGCAACTTTCCACATTTTTCCTGGGCATTTTCCTTTATGGTAAGTCGTGTTCAAAGCACTTAAGTGATATGCCAAGTCTTTAGCTATTGTTTCATGTTAAGCTACATGCTACATAAGCCAAGTAGAACGCTTTTCTTGAACCTAATATATTATTATATTATTTAAACTTTAATTTTAAAGCCCACACACACGTGGTATGTGTGAAAACCTGTGACTTACTTGAAACATTTTTAGTTTCAACGTATTCTTCAATTCCTTTAAGGAGCTCTCGCACAATGTTTGCTTTCTGTGCAAGAGGGTAAACTTAAAAAAGCCCAGAGGGTCTGGCAAGGGTTAAGAGGTCTGAGCTCGGCTCGAGGACTTTTACTCAAGCTAACCGAAAAATGTTTCTCCTTCATATTTGATGCAGCTAAGTATGCTATGCTTTATTTTCCCCCGCATTTTCCCTGCGAGCTGTTCCTTTTGTTTATCTTGCATTTAAGGGGCGCTGTTGCTTGAGTGCAAGTGAAATCCAAGACCGGCCAATCATCAGTCGATCCATTCATCCAGCCATCCAACCAGCCATCCATCCATCCATCCATCAATCAATCAATCAATCAATGCAAAATGACTGGGAACTTTTGTTTTTTTATGTCATGTGGCCGTGGTACATGGCGAAAATGTTTCAAGTCAATTAGGAAAGGCGCCCGCCCACGTCATAAGTGTGTTAAAAAGAAATGAAAGGTGGGTGGAGGTGAGTGGAGGTGAGTGGAGGTGGGTGGGTTGGTTAGTTGCTCGGACGCTTTTCCCAGGGGGTCAGAGGTCGAATTCCGCTTCCGGACTGCGCTAATGGAATGACCACAACTGCTAGACTTCCACCACTGAGCAAATTCACTTGGGTGCGCTGGCTTACAACGGCTATTCATGTTGATTTAGTATGCATAATTATTTTGTGGCCTTTTTTTGCACTTAACGCTGGCTCTGCACAAACTAATTAAATAGTTTGACATCTCTTAAATAATTTCTCGTGATAATGTATCCGTTAAACTCTATTAATTTTAAAACTCCTTGCAATATTTACGACTATTTACTATTTTCCATAGTTATTTTTAAGAAACTAAAAAAGTTGCCAGCTGAATGATAAAAAAAAGGTAGATACATTTGCGAAGATAAACTCTTTGTGGCTTCAACTCTGACAGATGGCATTTGATTTGGTTTAGATGCTCGTGCAATTTAATTGTAGTTTGCGAGCGATTCGCTTGAAAGTCGGTGGAAAACCCCCCCTTTGAGTTTCCCACTCCATTAACTTTTAGCCAATTGCCAAAAATGACAAAAGACAACAGCAACACAAAAAAAAAACTTGTTTGCCAATCAAATTTTTCAAGTGAAGACCACAACAAAGCAACTGGCGAGGAAGAACGGGTAATAGCGACAACAACAAAAAAAAGGGGGAGGGGGTGGTTGGGAGTATTCGGAAAATTGTGGGTGGAAAACCTCAACAAACCAGACCAAAAATATTTCTCTCTTCTCCTGTCTTTTTTTTGTATTTTTTTTGCTGTTTCACATTTTTTTCTGCGTTCTTTGAGTCATAAAATTTCAGATTTTTTCAAGTCGAAACTTTTCTAATCAAATTAAGAGTAAGGCAAATGTGGGAGGCGGGCGTAGTCGGTGAGGGCGTGGCAGTGTGATGCTGTGAAAGTGAAAATTATCGAAGTCAATTTAAAGTCGAGCGAGATATTTAGTGTACAGTGCAGCTCATCAACTTTGGTCTACTTCAGAAAGCACTTATTTTATAATAAGTTTAAAAGTTATAAGTTAATATACAAAGTATACTAACTGCATATATACGCTTAGATTAGAAAGACTTTGAGAAACGCGCAAAAAAACATACAGTTTAACTTTAATAATCGACAATAAAAGAATATACGAAACTGAAATGTAGAACAATAAATCCAGCGCGATGGCAAATGGAATCCGTAAAAGTGCACACAACTTCACAGACTTCTCAACTCTGATCCCTTGCCAGTGATTTAACGACGTGAAACGCACTGTGCTGCCCCATAAAAATGTTCATCATCATTTGTTGCTTCGCCCAACTGCAAATGGGCAAAAGTTTACACATCTCAATGACCTTGGGTACTGGGTACCACGAAAAGCACCCCAAACAGAACAGAACACCACCCACCCATCGTGAAAAAAAGAAAAAAGAGAAAAAAACATATTTATTTATAAATACGCTGCGAAAAGCGAAGCGGGAAAAAATAGAAAAGTTTGCTGCATAAAACTGAATTACCGGAAATTGGCCAACAAAATAAAAGGGAAATAAACGGCAATGCGAAAAAATGCTGGAAGCCCTCGTTTTTTTTTTTGGCTAAAAGTAGGTGGCCAAAATGGAGAAGGAAACGGAAAAGTTTTTTACCTACTTTGAAAAGCGGCAAGAAGCTTGGCCAACAAAAAAAAAGTGAAAAATACTCACGAGCATCGGTACTTATGTATATAAATACATAATACACATACATAAGCAGCAAACTAGTGCTAAAACTTTGTTCAAAAGCGCGATTGCTCGAAATCACACTTTAAAAATTCAGATCTTAAGTATCGATGGGTATTTATGCAAAAAGCCAAGGCTCTGCCCCTTAAAAAGTACATTTAAGTGGGACAACTAAATAACTAATTAGAAATACAAGTAGAATTAAAGGGTTTTCTTTTTTGTAAAAGTGGTAAAATGCCACAGCCAAGAATGAGCAAACAACTGCTTTAATTTCTGGCTTTGCAGCAGCACAAAAAAGTGCGCCATAATTTCAGCATTTTCTTGAAATTTCATTTAAATTTGCGTGCCTTTTTGTGGCTCCTGAATGCTTTTTGTTGTAATTGCAAGTGCGCCACTTGCTTTTGACACCTGCTTTTCATTGGGTGGCTTTCAAGGGGTGTGGAAATTGCCAGCAGGGGGGAGGTGGAGGTCATTTATTATGGCCAGCTTCTTGGCTTTTCCGAAACCCACTCCACACGCCCATTTCTCCCACTCTCTCTCTCTTTCTCTCGCTTGCTCTCCCTCTTTCTTACACTTTTTTGCTGTTGCTGGCTGTCGCCGTTTGTAATTGACATGAAAATTTAATACCATAATTTTATTTTGCACTTGGCCTACACTCCACGCCCACCAAACACCACCCACCGCCCACCGCCCAGGAACGCCTGGTGTTTGCCTTTGTGCTTTTTTAGATTAGAAAAGTTTGCGTCCTTGTTTGTAATTTTTATTTTCATTTTTATTTTTATTCTATGTATACATTTAGGTTGCTCTTTTCCTTGTTTTTCTACGCCTATGCAGTCCGAGCTGTGAAAAGGGCAAAGTTTTCGGTTAGCTCTCGAGTTTTTAAAGTGGACAAAACTGCAGTATTTCATTTTCTTCGCCTTTTTCCCAGCTTTCGGAATATTTTCCGAGATCGATCGATTGCCATTGAATTAGAATTTAATTCACTTGATTTTTGCCACATTTTAAGTTTGTTCAGTTATACATATGTACCAAAACACTAGAACATATTAAATGCCATTAATAATGTTTTAAAACTGAATGGAAATTTAAAGAATGCCCCATTTTTCTACCACCCACAAAGAATATCCTTATTTAGCCAACATGATTATTATTAAAGCCTGGCAATAAAGGACTCCAATTGTGCTGCGATTGAGTTGAGCTCGTCTCACTTTGGTTATTTGGTTAATTTTCGTTTATTTGCAGGGGCGCATTTTCATTTCACTTTGCCGTTGTGCAAATGTTCCACTGTTTTCTTCTTCTTTTTTCCTCTCCGCCAGGCTTTACTTTCCTGATTTTTGGTATGTTTTTTATGTTCTTATGTTCTTTTCTGCTTCTGTTTTTTGGCCTGAAGTTTGTGCCTCCATTTGAGCAGAAAATCGCGTCGCTTGCTGCCGGCGCTTTCTGCATTTGAATGACCTGGCAGCGAGAGAGCATGCTTAATAATTCAATTCATAGGCCCAGTCACGAAAAGGAGTCACGGCATACAAAACAAGGCGAAAAAGCCAGCATACTTATATACATATATATGTACACATCTCTCGTGCATAAAACAGAAAAAAAAAAGAAGAGGAAACAAAAGTAAAAGGCCGGCCCTGAAAGAAGTTGGCCACTCATCCTTCGTTATCCCTGAAGGGTCCTGGCATCCTTAAACGTAGTGACACCGTCCAGGAAGCCGGGTGTCCTGCCCTTGTCCATTTCAACTCCACATTAGAGGCAAACAAAATGGGAGGGGGGGAAAAAAAAATGATTTCATTTTTATTTTATTTTGCTGCCGCTCGTCGCTGTCTGTTTCTGTTTCTGTTTCTGTTTCTGCTGCTGTTTTCCTTCATTTGCATATACAATTTTTATACAACCTACAAGCGTTTATTTGCCGACATCCCAACATCCCTGTCCATGTTCCTGTCCATCTTACGGCGCAACGCAAGGACACGCCAACCAATACGGCGAAAGAGTGCCCAAAAAGTTGCAAAACATGTGCAGCATTTTCTAAAGCTTTTCTAAAACCAAACTCTTCGATCGTAAGCCTACTGCGGAATATCTAATATCAGCTACTCGCAACTAAACAAAACATCCTGATCGAGAGATGACCAGGCATTTGAAGTAAGTAAAATAACCAACGGCTTTTGAATAAATATGCAACATTGCCTAAATGTGTTAGAAACTCGTTATATATGAATATTTCAACGTGTTCCGAAATGTTTTCTTTTATTTTGCTGGCAAATTCCGCAGAGGGGTCCACTCATATTTTTTAGGCTGACTTATATAGTATGTACATGTTTGTGTGCCAGACAAACTCCCTCCCACTCCCGAAAAATTCTTGCTCATTTGTAGCTGGGAAATTGCTTTGGCTTGCAGGCTGGCCAAAATTTAATTTGCCTAAAATTGTTAAATGAAGCCAAACTTCAGGCGCAGACAGACAGGCCCCCACACACACACATCACCCAGCTCAGTGTGTACTTATGCTTTGTTAATTTAGTTATGCCCAAGTATTAAAAAGAGATTTTTGAGCTCATTGAGCTTCACGCAGAGCCAGCAAACCAGCAAACTTTTCCCCTCTTATTTCGCCTGGCGCTACTTTTGCCATGTTTAGTGGCCAAAGTTTCGTTGATAGTTTGCCGCGAAAATACAGAATTCGTGGCAGGCAACTGGAAAAGTCCGAAAAGGGTTTCTTTGTATTAGGTAAAATACATCATTACATCTTATCTAAAATAAGTGCAGATAGAACACTTCGTAGTTCTGGTCATTCAAAAGCGTCTAGCAAACTGGAGATGCAGTTTCTTAGTGTTGAAAATGGTTGAAAAGCAAACTGCAAACTGTTTACAACACTGCCGCTGAATGAAGTAATTGCAACTAATCAGCAATCAATGATCACCATATCCAGTAAATACACTTGGCGAAAATAAGCGGTGCGAGGAATTCGACGCTTCTTTCGTGCTCATGATTTAAAAGCATGTAAGGTTAAGGGTCGAAAAGGAAAATAGCCTCGAGGTCCAGTAGTCAAAAGCTGGAAAATGGTCGGGAAAATGGAAAATGGTGCTGGCCCAGCACCCGTTGACTATCCAATCACTTACTCCACTCATTCATTCATTCGCTCGTTCATTCATTTCGGACTCGGACTCAAACTCAAACTCGGAGTCTCGGGTCGACTTTGCATTTAAATCAATTTAAGCGTTTTACAGTCAGTTGAACCTTTTGTGCTTCATGTCATGTGCACACCGACACACACACACACACACACACACACACCCGCAAACAGGAAAACCCACAGGCATAGAAACGTAAAAATGAAAAGGGAAATGGGGTTGGGCTTGGGGGAGGTGAAGATGGAAAAGTGAACGGGGTCTACCAAACTGCACAGCAAAGTGGACCGCAAAACTAGAGATGGCTTGAAGAAAAAGAATATCTCTCAACAGAATTTATGTTTTCGAACACTTTCTAGCTAATAATAAAAGCATTTGTACAGTATATATTGGCTAAACAAAATACCCACAGAAGCTGAAGAAGCTGAAACTCCCGATTGAGTGGTATGTTTCTAGATTGCTAATTGTTATGCAACTGGTGGACTAGGATATTCAGTGAAAAAGTCGCTCGATTTCGCATTTCGTAAGCTTATCACGTGCTCATCTCTAGAAAGAGATGGCTGGCCAGCGGAAGAGAGAGATGGGTAGCAAATTATGCAGACACTTAAATATGCCATAAAATTATTCGAATTCTGCATCAATTCTTTGCATTCGTATTCGCATTCGTATACCAACCCCCTTTATTTGTGCCCTTGTTTATAACTCGAATTTTATTTATTTTTGCTCAATTCGCAGAGAAAATATGTAAAAGCTTGTGTCTACACTTTCAGAGTTCCATCTTATTGGCAAGCAAAACTAGAAGTTCAATGGGTCGTTGAATGTGGCTACAGATTCAGAGATTCAATGGTCTAACAACTGGAAAATTATGCAGCTAAAGGCGGGTGTTTTAATCCATTCTTTAATTCCGTTTAACCTTGAAAATAAAGTGGGAAAAAGCTTAGAAACTATCTTGAGGTAGAATGAACCTTGGCAACTTCGCACGGAAAATGGCAACTTAAATTCTGGTGTTTAACAGATTTAAAATGATGATTTTTTCCGCTGTGGCAGCACGGCAGTGATGGTGATGATTATTATTATTTTTCCTGGCACCGCTACTTTTGTTAAACCCAAACAAGCGTGTGAAAATTGCAGCTGTGTTGGGACGCGAAACAGGATGCAGGACACAATGGTGTGTGTGTGTGCGAGTGTGTGCGTTGTCCTGGCAACAACAATTGTCACAATTGTTAAAAATTTATAATGATACTGCGAACTTTTTATGGCCGTCTGGGCACTCGTGTAAAATATTAAGGCAGCGCGCACTAACAAATTTGTGAAAACATTTATTCACTCCGTATTATGTGCAACAAAAACGCGAGCACTATTTTTTTGCGCCAAATTAAATACAAATGCAACTTTTACAGTCGCACTGTGTCAACACACTCGCTATCTTTTTCCTTTAATTCGCTGCGCTGTTTCGTTTTAATGAATTTGTATATTTATATGTTAAACACATTTCACTGCCACAAAATAATGGCAAAAAACAAAAAAAAGAGAACAAAAAATGGTAACAAAAAGACAGCAGACAGAAAAACGGCAAATGATAATGAGTGTGGGCGTGGCAGAGAAACGAGTTAGTTCCACAAACAGGTTGCGTTTTAAGAAAATTACCATTATTTTGCGAAATGATAAAAACGCGCTAAAAACTTTAAGCATTACAAAGGCGCCAAATACATTCGTGCATTCAATGCATTGAAAACAAGTAAAAAGCCAAAATAGTAACATCCCTTTTATTCAGCGAAAATCAATTGATTTGCATGCCGATCGGAATTGACCACAATTGAATCGATTAGCAATCCCTCAACACCTTTTTCCCCCAAATTGCATTCCCTCCAATTTGTTGCGAATGCCGAAACAACAATTAATTAACAAAAACAAAAAAAACTTTCACTTTAATGGGCGTATATTAATTGCAAGCCCGCCATAATGTGCACATCGGCATGCTGATTATATTTGCGCAGCGAAAAATATTCTAACTTGGGTTTATTGCGATTTGGCAATTTGGCGATTTGGCGATTGCGATTTCAATTTCGATCGTTGGACAAACCACCGCCACGCACAATTTGCAATGATTAATGCGAACAATGGGGAAAAGCGGCGAAACTCTGTGCGGAAA
Organism: Drosophila yakuba; assembly: GCF_016746365.2. Classification (NCBI taxonomy): domain Eukaryota; kingdom Metazoa; phylum Arthropoda; class Insecta; order Diptera; family Drosophilidae; genus Drosophila; species Drosophila yakuba. Next base: position 5,474,301 of record NC_052526.2, on the reverse strand, counting down.
GCGGTGGGCATCAAATTGAAAACCCAATAAAACACTCAATTTATTTAAATTGCATACGATTGACAATCCGCACAATTGAGCGCAGATGCACTCGCAGAAAAGTTACCTCAAATGGCATGTTATTTTTTAAATTTTTATGTTAATATTTACTAAGTTAAGAATCCGTACATAAATATATAAATTAATAAACTACCTCCTAAGTGTGGAATAATTATGACATTCCATATTTGGAGCAATATTTCGATTGCTGTGATCAAAATACTGATAACTACTTACGCAAAAAAACAGAAAAACGATTTTCGCCAAAATTTCAATATTTACGATTGATATTTTCGGTAAACCTTGGCTAAAAATGGTCAGAAAGTTAAAAGAATAACATTTTTGTACTCCTAATTACCAATACTAACCAACCAAATCACTTTTTGACCGACTCTGTGACAATAATTTTTGGCCAAATTTTCGCAATTTTCCTAAGGGGTAACATCATCAAAAATTGCAAAAAATGTGAAAAAAATAGAATTTTATTTTGAAAACACAGTTTGATAGGAAATTTAATTACGAATTCAACGAGGTATGACATTCCATATTTGGACCACTATTTCGAATGCTGTAATCAAAATACTGATAATAATATTATTCATTGTTGCACATACAATGTTGCAAATTCAATGTTGCATATTCTATGTTGCAAATTCAATGTTTCATGTTCAATGTTACTTGTCACATATGTATATATATTACTGTTTGATAAATGCTACACACTTCATTCCATTTCACGGGGCTCTTCCTTTTTCGAGCTTCGTGCGTGCAAATTTATATATAAATTTATATATACATACATATAAACAAACACGCATACATATGCACATCTGATTAGTTAAGCAGGACACGTAACGCTTACCACAGCAAAAGTGACAACAACAAGCGGCGTAAAAAAACAGCATTCGAATATGAATGACAAGCGGCATACAAAGTGCGCCAAAAAAAGACAACAGAAAAATGGGCAAATAAAAACGTAAGCAAATCAAAAAATTTTAGGGCTGCAAAAAAGAAAAGGAGCCAAGAAAATTGTGCGACAGGCGAAGTGTTTTCACGAGGCGGAAAACGCTGATTGGACGCATTTCCCTTTTGAAACACAGTAGCATACACAAGGTATTAGCAAATCGTAAAATGAGCAGGTTTCAACTGGCCAGCATAATCCTGCCATTCAACTTTGTATTCCTCACAGAGAGGGAGTTCAATCAATTACCATTGCTTTTCAATTCATTTACTAAGACTTGCCTCGTGTCCAGCCACCTTAGTTAAAGTTAAAGCTACTTCTCCGCCACCATCTTGCTGCTGCCGTCGCAGAGTCGACGAAGCTGCGGCAATTAGTGGGCGTATTGGGTGGTGGACCACGCCCCCGGCAGCCCATTTGTCATAAAACATAACTCAGCAATTGCCCATGCCCCAATGAGCCCACGTACGCCCATCAATTGTCGTTTTTATCAGCGTACCATGTCGCGAAATGTTGATTTTTTTGTACACTACACACAGAGAAAATATGCTTAGATCAGCACAGTTAATAAAACATATTATGTATTAATCACCTGCATGCGAGCTGTGGCTGCAAAGCTTGTTTGCCTTTACTATTAATTTGATTAAACTATTTTACCAAGTTCCCCTTTGCTGGCTCGTATTTCGCGGAGTGCGTTTACTTCTGGCTTTCTTTTTATTTGGCTCGGCCTCCTAAAAGTAGGCAACAAAAAGTGGGTGGCAAAGTGCGTATTTTTGACGCTCGTGCTTGTCTTTTTTGTTGCTTCTATATGCGTTGCTGTTGCCGCTGTAAAAGTTACAGGGTATCACAAAATCCAAATGCATGCGCAGTATTCTTGTGCAAGTTCAAGTTGTTGTGACGCAACAATTGATGAACAAAAAAAAAAAAGAGAAATGATAGCCCAACATAATGGGCCAAGTAGTAATATCGCTTTTATATTTCATTTTGTTAATTAAAGAAATTCGTTACACTTAGAGGAATTGTTGCTTGCTGTTCTTGCTGTCTATCTGTTGTTTCCATCGGTTTTCAATGCGGTGGCCCTCATCTTAACTTGGCTAATCGAAAGATTACTTTGTGTGGGCGTCTTTGTCTGCGGCTGAAGTCACTTAAAAGCTGCCAAGCTGGAAATGTTCAACTTTTGATTTTGACATGCGTGGGATAGCAGGCTATTGTGGCATTTTTCGATTATTCAAATCAAAGCATTATGTAACTGCTAACGAGCATAATACTCATCTTATATTAAACACCTATTTTATAAATTGACAAATATTTTCTTGCATTCAAACGCATTCCTTGATTTTGTTGTATTGCAATTATTACCACTGGGGTGTAAATCTTAGAAAATTGCATTCGACTTGGCTTGTTTTCCAAATTTCTCGTGTAAAACGTAAGAACATTGCAATGCCCCCACGTATCTGAGTGCTCATTAATAATTGCAATTTGGGCCAAAAAGTAGAGCAGAGTGAAGCCATTAGTGCATGCCCGCCTTCTCCCGAAGGACTCATGAAATTCAAAACTATCTCCGTCCGAACTCCTATCCATATTTTCCTCCTTCCCCCCCACCCCTCGATTTTCCCAGCTAGTTTCCCTGCAGCTGCAGCTGATAAGGATGTTTAAAGTCGTGGCTGGGGCGTCGTTAGTTCACCGTACCCCTGCCACCGTTTGTCGCCCAGCCGCATGCTACACACACCACTACCCGTCGTACCCCAGTGCGTATACGCAATATCTCAGTGCTGCCCCCTGCGACGCAATGCAGCAGCGCTGGGCGGGGGTGGTGAGCTGAAATGTTTGCGCTGCTATCTGTTTTAGGCCTGGTTATCATTACCCAACCCCCACCCTCCCCCCGCATTGCCCATATTTTGGCCCACAAGAAAGGCAATGCGTTTTCTGTCTTGTCATATGATTCAATGAATTTTTCACACAGACACACAGCACGACAGGGGTATAGCCAAAAAGGGGGAGATACACTGAAAGATACCATTTGAATTTCTTCGTACTTATATAGATAGATAATAAATCGTAGTTATTTTCAGAGTGAAAATGTAGCATGAAATTCGAAACAAAAATCCATCCATTAACGCAGGAGAAAATGCAAATGAGTTACGGGATCTGCGATATTTGTTCTCAGTGTGACGATGTCCTGGCCAAATAGCATGACAAATGTATGCAACTCGACGGGAGCGAGGCTCCAGAAGGACGAAAAGGGAGATCGCTTGTTACATGCCAAGCCAAAAAACATTGCAACCCAAGAGCAGAGCCGCCACAAAAGGGGGTGCATCCAAAGTGGAGGGGTGTTATGATTGTTTCACGAGCTGACAAATAGAGCAACATGGCTGGTGGAAGGGCAGGGCAGGGGGAGCAGCCACACTTTTAGGAAAATTTATGCCCCTCCCTGGCAATGAGCAATGTGTTTCGGGGGAAAATCGCCATGGAAATGCGGGCCAAGGAGGTGGCAAATCGAGAGACACAATGGGCGATTGGCTGCAGTAGAAATTTGCTGTCCAGAACTCAGAAGTCGTGGCCAAAAATGCTGTGTGTTGAGATGTAGTCAACCTGCGTTAACAGCTGAGGTATAATACTTAACTTTTTGCTTGCTAGCCATCTTAAATCTACAAAAGCCCCATTCCAAACTTTGCAAACTCACTTTAAATTCATTTACCTGACCAACAACGACGAATGCCGTTAAATTCCCATTCAATTTCCTGTTCAATATCCTCTAATCAGCCTGAAAAATGTGCTACAAATTCCGGTTGCTACCTTGCCCCATCAAAATATCGAAGTATATATATATATATCTAACAAAATTAATATTGCACAGCCAAGAAGGAGCAGAAAAAAGAGGGTGATTTGCCTGGCACATTAATATATTTATCAAAATCGCTTCCTTTCGCGCTCTTTCCTTCGCCGAATATTGTTTTTTCCATCGTCCTTTGGAAACGACGTGACATAATTAGCAAGAGAGGGGGGCGTATGCGTGGGGGCGTTGGAGCGTTGGGGCGTGGCCCATGGCATTAGGGCGTAAAAATATTAATTTCCACTTAAATGAAAAATTATGCTCAATTTGAGTGGCGACGCAGCAAATAAATTTGCGCACATAAATTCCCAAGCGCTAATAACAATAACAATAATAATCAGCGACATTACAGAGTATTTTATTTCGGAGTAAGGCGGGTGAGGTAAAGGGGGTTGTGGGCGGTAGCGCAGGGGGGAGTGGCAGCTAATGCCCGGCTATCGTTTGGCGATTAAAATTTTGTTATTAATTAGATGCGCCCGGTGTCGTGTAATAATTCACAGCTCATCCATATGCCTTGCACATGTGTGTGTGTGTGTGTGTGTGTCGGTGAGCTGTTAATGTGTTGGGCATTAGTGAGAGTTAGTGTGTGTGCGTGTGTATCATGTGGCAATTAAAGCACAAAAGCGAAATATCCTTTAACAACACGAGAAGCGAGAAACATCTAAACTGTATCGTATTGCAAACTTGCATATGACTAACATTTACATTTAACAACATTTACAACATCTACATCATTTAATTATCCAAACAAAATTAGTATGTTCAAATTACGTATACGCCACCGTATAACCGTAAAACAATGAAATGAAATTATTTTGCACTTAGAACCAATACGCCTTAAATATGCCTAACGAGATTTTTATGTGAACGATTTGTTGTGGCAAAATGGAAAAAAGGATGTGCTTCCAAAATTGAACAGCTTGCCAGCATTTTGTGGCCTTGCCTACCAACCACCCACCCCCACCCAGCAAAGATATGCAGACCCATCCACCTCCCACACCCCCCTCTAACTACGCCCATGACTCGGGGCCTCTATCAATTTCAATTGCGTTTACTGCCGCTGGCAGTGTAATCAGTTTTTCGCTTATTGCCGCTAACTTCGCCGCACACAACGAGGTCAAATCAGGCACGACACGCCCACTGCCACCCACTGCCCCTCCCGCTTTGCGACGCCCCTGGAAAATCCACTCATAGAGCCACAGAGAGCATTGGAATTGGATAATTGGGCTATGCGAAAAATCAGCCACCAATCCCCTTGCAATACTCTTTTGTCCACTTTATTTACTCTATTTAGCATTCATTCTCATGCCGCATTTTTCAAATATTTCTCCCTTTGTGTTTATTTGTTTTTCTTACATTTTTTTTGAACGTTTTATAGTTTAGTTTAGCCGATAAATGTTCTTTTGTTCGGCTTGTGTGCCTGCAATTTGGCGAGAAATTCAAATTAAATCAATTTTGTTTTTGTAATTGGAGCTTGTCAATTGCTTTGATGTTGTTGTTGTTGTTGCAGTTGTTGTTGCTGCCTCACGATTCGTTATTCTATTTTCCGTCTGTTTTCAGTTAAGCAAATAAAATGTATGCCACACAATGGCAACAGAAATATACAAAAGTTGACATAAACTAAAGAAAAATATTGCTGACAAAATCGTTATGCACATTGATTTTCAACCTGTTTACCTGGTTTTTTATATTAATTTTCATCTTCTCTATTTTCGCTCTTTTCAGGTGAGTTTGGCAAACAGAGATTTCGAGTGCTTTCGATGGGCTGTGTAAAATTGATAAGTGAGTGTACTTTGGTAATTAAGTTATTTTCTTTTACTGGGAAAGTTAAACAACTAAGAACCCAAATCTCATTTATTTAAAAAGAAGTAAATGATGCTTAAATCTAATACGAACCAGAAAATACGTCCATTTTTCGCCAATAAATGTATTCAGTTTTGCCGCAAGTTTCCATCTATTTTCCAATTTCATTTCAACCCCCTCAAATAATTTTTTGCAGTTTGTTACGAAGACAGATGCGGCAAAAGGTGAATTCATTTTTAATTAAAAACAAGCCACGCCCACCGCAAAAAAGTAAAGCACGCAAAAAAATATTGCGAAGCATCACAACTAGGGATAGAATATACACAACTATATAGTTTATACACAAATATATAGTACACACATATATATATAGCGAAAACCACAGGCCCCTTGTTTCATTTTTGTTTTTTGCCATCTTCAGTCAAATTCATTTCATGTAGAAAAATTTTAGTTGTGTGCATTTTTTTTTGCGCCCAGCTTTCTTCTATATTTGTATATACTTTTTCCTGCGACAGCTTTTCATTTGGCCGTGGAAAACCCCTTTCCATTTCCATTTCCACTTCCATTTCCCAGCATCCCAATGAAGCACTTTCTGGCTTAATGCCTTCCTAATTGAAAGTTGCAAAAATTACAGGTGAAAGAGACGGCAAAAAGTTTTTGCCCAGCAAACCGCAAATAATAACAAGAAGGAGTAGGAAAAGCGGCTGCTGCGGACAAAGGCCGCAACGAGAGAAGTGGAAAAATGGGTGGAAAACGGGTGGAAAACGGGTGGAAAAGCGGCGGACTGTCGAGCTATTGACTAAAAAATCCGACAGCAACTAAAGAACGCAGAAAGAAAGGAAAGTCCATCAAAAAAGATAAAACCAAGGGATATTATGAAAAGAAATACAGGAAAAAGTCTAATATATAAATAATACATATGTATATAAGTATGTATGCATATATATACAATTTCAAAAAGTTTAAGTACCTATATATGAATAGTTAGATATTGAAATTGACCTAATGCCTTACAGAAATGCGTGTACTATTTTTTTCCATATTAGGAGTGTGTATATTATTTTCATTACTATTTTTTTGATATTAGAAGTGTGTATATAATTTTCATGCATATTTTTCTCCATAATTAAAAAGAAATCATCTTTTATCACTTTTCTGGGGGCAGCCAAGTGGCATTGATGCACTGACCTTGGCTGTAGGCTAAGCAGCTTACCTGCTGGCAAGTGCATTGCAATCGAGTTCTCAATCAGGCCAGGTTAGCAAGCACCCACTGACACACACACCTTAACCCGCCAGCGGTCCCTTAGGCAGACGCTTAACCCATTCCAATTGCCGAGTGCCTGCGAGGCGTGGGGCCATTTAATTAAGCGGGCGTGGCAATTGATTATAATCGACGGCTACCGAAAGCGAACGACAAACGCAACAAATATCGAAATGGAAATCCAAATCCAAATTGATTGCCAAATTGAGGGCCAAATAACGCAAGCAGATAAATAAATACATACAGGGTGTAGGTCAGAATACGCGTGACCTTGTTGGCCATTTTGCACAGCAGCTTTTCCTCTGGCCATAAATAATTTATTGCAATTTTGCTCTCTCTCTCTCATTAATTTGCTAACAGTCAAATGGCAAATAATCGCAGGCCCCAAGGCTCCAAATAATTCCATTAACTGGCAAATAGAAATCCAAATTACGCAAATAAAACAGAATCTTGTAATTTATTATGTCAATCAGCCGCAGGTAACACTAGTCAAGAATTATAATCAGTTAATCAGTTAATCAGTTAATCCTTTAATCAGTTCAATTTCTTTTTCCGCATTTTACACAGCTCCTTCATGACACAAAAGAAAGTGTTCTCGATGCTCTGATTATTGCGCTGAAACATTAACATTTAACAATTTATTAAATTCATCTAGTTGTTTATCATCGGTTTTTATTGCCACTTCACCCTTGGGCTGAATTAGTTTGCCCAACACTTCTGTTTGCGTTTATTCGATTAATTAACAAATTAATTGCGGGGCAACTTTACTCTAGCCACTAAGTCAACAGAAATCGAAAACTTTTCAAATTGTCATAATTATTCAAAATTGTTTTCTGCCCCATTTGAATACAGTTTTGAATACTTTTTCATTGCTTTTCCGAGCGGCGATTCCAGCAACGTACTTGCCTTTAATCACGCCCCTTGATTAATGGCTCGCAGGCAATTGACAGGAATTTTTTGTTTGTAGTTCGAGGCGAAGAAAGCAGAAAGAAGGAGCCGGGAAAATAGAAAATAGAAATAGGGCCAACAAAAATGTTGCCAAGAATTTTTGTGGCCCAGCCAGAGACAAGCGACAATGAGACAAAATTGTCGCAGATTTTTCTCCTTCTTCTGGATTTTTCCCATTTTCCCTGCCCTTCGGCATTCAAAGATGCAACAGCAAAGCGGCGGAAAATGTGGAAAGTGGGAAAGGTGGGGAGAGGTGGGGAAATGTGGCGAAAACCCGAGGCTGGGCAGATGCCTGGGCATGCCAAAGGTAGCTGCCAATTTATTTTGCATTTTCTCGGGTGATATTGGCCATCGCTTTTCCACCAGCTATTTGAATACCCTTTCTGAAAGTTGGTAGAACATAGAACGTAATATTTTTGCTCATTAACTCTCTGTTTGTTTTTTACTTTAATTAAACAAAACTCAAGCAATGGATTACACATTCAACATAGAGCATTGGTGTTATTTTATTTTCTGTTCGTTGTGTGATTCTTTGCCATTTCTTTTTTCTGGCCCGGTTTCTTTTCGTTTTTATCGCGACATTTTGCTGCTTGTGCGGGTATTTTTTCCAGGGGGGAAAAGTGTTTGGAGGGCTTGGAATTCCTGCATAAATCGCATTGATACGGGTAGAAAAAAGGAAAGCATCTAAAAACGGTGTTTCAGAGGAGTTTCTGCTTTTGTTCGCCGGCAGACTTGGCCACGTTTTATGGCCACGCCCCCTCTTAACCCACGAGAGCACCGCCCTGGTCTGCTTAACCTGCACGTGATGTGAAAGAATCGCTATCCCAGCTGAGCCCAGAACGTGTCCTTTCTCCTAACTCCCAACTGCAACTCCAATTCACATCTCAGCTGGAGTCGACGTCTGCCCAGTGACACTGAGAAAAAAAGAAGACAACAAGCTAATGAATGAAGCTACATGTCACTGGTTCGAGATAATACAAATAATGATGCTAACAAAAGAAGCTCGCTTGCTCAAGCTAAAAATTTGTATTTATAAAAAGAAGTCATTTCATCGAACGCTGGTTTCTTGCAGTGCAGTCCTAATGATAAGTCTGAACTTTGTGGGGGGGAGGGGAGTGAAAGTTGGCCAGGGGTTATGGTTATATCCGGAACTCTGGTTGCATGTGAGTTCATGTGACAAATGAGCCAGCAGCCAGGATTCAAGAGTGCGGAAAGAGAGAAATGTTGTAGATAAAAAGCAGTTTGCAGTGCAGCAGAAGCGTGGGGTGCAGGGGGTGGTAAATGCAATAAAAGCAGTAAAAGAAGTAAAAGTAGTAAAATAAATAAAAGCAGTAGGGATGCCATGGAAATGCATTACAACATTGTGGCATCAATATTTGATCAGAGAGCAAGCAATTCACGTTCGTCCATTCACAATTTAGTTCTTCATATTTTCATATATTCATGTTCCTTTCAACTTAAATATACACAGAATTAAGTTACTGTAATTTATACATCTACTTGCAGCAGTATTTTTAACCAATATAGCCAAAACAAATTCGGTTTAAGCGACTTTAAGGCAAAAAACCCGCTCTACCAATAGGAAAATTTCCCATCACTGATTGACTGCCAAAAGCGAATAATTCAAAGTTCCTGACAAACTTTCCCTTTTGTTCCTGCCATTTCTCTGCTTTTATGCCCTCTTGTTTATTTTCCTCGACTCGCTTTCCTTTTTTTTTTTTTTGCCTTGATTTTTTCGGCTTTTGTGAACTTGGCCGTAGAATTTATTTTTATGACTCACGCACTTTTGCGGCTTCCGCTTAGCTGCTGCTCCATCAAAATGGAGCCATCAACACCTGCTTAGAAGGGAAAACTGAGTGGGAAAACTCAGAGGGAAATTCGGAAACTCTGGGTAGCGAAAGTGAAAGGACCAAAGCGAGAAATATTTATTTCGCTGGCTGAGAAACTTGGCTTTGAGTTATGGCCGGCTGTCTGCGCAACTCAATTTGAATAAATTGTTGAAACAAAACTCAAGCATGTATGCACCGGAAAAAAAAGAACTCCCACACACACACGCGCGCCACAAATGTAAATAAAAAAGCCTACACTCGAACAAAAACTCAAACAGAAGGATACAAATCGAGGGTAAGTTCGGGGGGCGGAAAAATCCTGCGGGGCAGTGGGTTTGCCAAATGGGGGCAGTGATTTTCTTCACCCCGCCTGCGACTTTAAAATCAAGTTTACAGCTTTTCCCTTTTTATACCCGTTACTCGTAGAGTAAAAGGGTATACTAGATTCGTTGAAAAGTATGTAACAGGCAGAAGGAAGCGTTTCCGACCATATAAAGTATATATATTCTTGATCAGGATCAGTAGCCGAGTCGATTTGGCCATGTCCGTCTGTCCGTCCGTCTGTCCGTCTGTCCGTCTGTCCGTATGAACGTCGAGATCTCAGGAACTACAAAAGCTAGAAAGTTGAGATTAAGTATACAGACTCCAGGGACATAGACGCAGCGCAAGTTTGTCGATTCAGGTTGCCACGCCCACTCTAACGCCCACAAACCGCCCAAAGCTGCCACGCCCACACTTTTGAAAAATGTTTCGATATTTTTTCATATTTGTATTAGTCTTGTGAATTTCTATCTATTTGCTAAAAAACTTTTGGCCACGCCCACTCTAACGCCCACAAACCGCCCAAAGCTGCCACGCCCACACTTTTGAAAAATGTTTTGATATTTTTTCATTTTTGTATTAGTCTTGTAAATTTCTATCTATTTGCCAAAAAACTTTTGGCCACGCCCACTCTATCGCCCACAAACCGCCAAAAACGTCCTTCGCACTTACACTAGCTGAGTAACGGGTATCAGATAGTCGGGGAACTCGACTATAGCGTTCTCTCTTGTTTTCGTTTGATTTTCCCCATTTGCGTGGGCACTGAAATTGCCAACAGTTTGAAATGTAAAGTGATGTTTTTGCATGTGTGCGGAATCAAGCGGCCAAACAATAAGTACAGTGTGACTTGCATCTGTTCGACGAGGAAGCGAAAATTCAATGAAAAGGAATTACAATTGCATTGGTTTATATATGGGGGAAATAATATATATTTTGAAGTACGAAATTTTATATATTTCTTAAACTATCAAGCACTCTCGATAGACTGTCGCGTTTTGCTTACAGTGAATCAAATCTGAAAATAAGTTTTGATAATTCACAACTAATGCTGTCGCAAAGGCAGCTATATTTAAAATTGCATTGTGCACGTTTACATTTGAGATCTTTAAACAAAAACAATATCACAATTCTTCCTACCTTGGGTTACTTTGGATTCATCCTCCCACGTTGGAGCATCAGTCAAAGTAGTCGCAGCCAAAAGTTAGGCTACTCTCTCCTTTTGCCCAGCTCCTTTCCTCTCTCCACGTCAGAGATCACAGCTGGTTGTAGCTACTCGAAAATAGCTGGCTCTGGCACTTTCACTTGGTCGATTATTATTAGCACATTATTGATATTTTCAGCTGCCACTAAAATTCACTTCTTACACTTGGTATTTTTAAAAAACACCCTGAAAAAGTAGTTTGGTTAAGTAGAACGTTTGAGAAGCGCAGAGGAGGGCACTTATTATTTGGTATTATTTAGTATTTAGTATCTCTTAGTATTTAGTATTATTTAGTATTTAGTATTATTTAGTATTTACTATTACTTAGGATTTAGTATTTTCTAGTATTATTTAGTATTTACTATTACTTGGGATTTAGTATTTTTTAGTATTTATTATATTATATTATACGTTCCGAGGCGCTGAACAAGTGAAACTTTGCCTTCAGCAGGCGTTCACTGTGGACCCATAAAACAGAAGCTGTAGCCGCCCACGCGGCTTTTAAGCTTATTTACTGCTTATATATTTTAACACTCCCCGTGCCCAAAAAGAGTCCCCTCACAAAAAACTGGCACAGCTTCCCCTGCATATCGCTTCCCTGCCCCTCGGCCCTGCCCCCACACACCCCCTCCCCCTCTTTCCTAACCCCTCTTTCCACCCATCGAAGTCCCACGCCCAATGCGAGAAATGAAACCGAGAATTACAGCAGCAAACGGCGGTATTGGAGCGGTATTCCTCAATATATATTTTATTTTTCGGCAGCACTTCCGTGGCAGTCAGCCAACACCCCCTACCTCCCCCCTCTCGATGGCCCTCAACATGACAAATGGCTGCAAATCGTCTTCCTGTCGCGACCGCCGCGTTGACAGCAAATGGTTTTTCCTTTTTTATTCCGCTTTTTTCAGGGCCTTTTTTCTTTTTTTTTGTGTTGTGTTTGTTGGCATATTTTTTATCGTTATTTTTCATTATTTATTTATTTATTTAGCATTGCTTGTACATTTTCGTTATATTTATGCCTGCACCAAGTTTCATCGCGAAACATTCTTATCTGCAAGTTATCTCCATTTCCACTGGAAAGCTGCCACTAAAGTCGCACTTTAAGCAACAGTTTTGGGCAGTTTACTCCTGATATTTTAGAAGCAACTTTAGTGGCCCCCTTGAATGTGGGAGATGGGGATAAAACTGATTTAAATAAAGCCATTCACCTTGAGAGTAATGGGAAATATTTGGATGCCACCCAAAAAGTACTCGACTTTGATTTAAGCCGCAACGCCCACTGGCAGAGGACGCGATTGAACCCAAAATGAAAGCGGGGCGACCTTTTCCAAATTGGTAAATTTGCGAAATTCAAGCGTTCTGAGGTTTTGCGACCTTTCAACCCCGCAAATAACCCCTTAACCCTTTAAACCCGCCAAAATGTCTGGGCACCGCAGTCTTGTCAACTTATTTAGTGCTCGGCCGCAAGACCCAATCACAAACACACGAACAAGTTGGGGCATATTAGCTACAGCGGTACGAGACATACATGCATACATGTGATATATGTGCGAGCGTGAGATAGAGAGAGAGAGAGAGCGAGAGAGAGGGAGAGATATAGATACATAGGTTATATGGCAGGGGAAAACAATGCACTGGCAACACGCAATCCAAAAAGTGAGCTAAAGTTCAGAGGCGGAAATTTCGCAGCGACCGCAGCGACCAGAAAACAGAACCGAAAACCGAAAACCCAAAAGCAAAACCAACACCAACATCGAGAAGCCGGCGTGGGGTTAACGGCGGCTGTTAGGGGGCGTTAGGGGGTTAAGAGCGGCTGCCAACTAAACATTACGCATACGCCTCGTTGTCTGCGCGCCAACACACACTTGACCCACAGCTGTGGTACGCATAATAGCATTTAAAAAAACTGTGGAAATTCTAGTTTTCATATGCATTTTAATGCATAATAAAAGTAGTGATATAGAAAATATTTAATGGGTCTTTAGGCGCGCAACTGAATAAAAATATACTTCATGAGTACATTTATTACAGCACATGAACAAGTTGTGTGTACACAGGCATATTACGTTTTTTTCGTAGATAGCTAGAATGAGTAGCAATGTCTTGGCCGCGAGTGTTTGGAAGTCTGACCATTCGGCGGACCAGCGGCAGCTGGAAAAGCTCTCACAAAAGAAGCAAACAAAGCGGAAGGAAATAAAGAAAAAAGTGGGCGACGACCTTTTCACGAAAATTCATTGTCAAGCCGTGTGTGCCGAGGAAAATGAGGGAAAATGCGGGGACAAGGCGGGGAAATGCGCGGGTGCGAATGAGAGGCAGAATGAGTGGACCTGCACCTGACACGAAACTGTTGACGAAGTCGGGCCACTTCAAACAGTTTTTGCCCCCACGATTCCCCACGACCCCGCGACCTCCCGAGGCCGTTTATTAAAACTAATTAAAATGTTTAAAACATTTATAGAACAAACGGAATGAAATGGAACGACCAGGGACGCGGGGAGGGAACAATACACCGGCAAGGACATTCAAGGGGAGCGAGTCCTTAATTGCCGCAATTAACGTTTGGCAACAACGCACCACCGCACCACCGAACCACCACACCACCGCCCATTCTGAGTTTTGTTTCATTGCCAGAACCAAACCGGAAATACTTTATGCATTTCGTTTTGTGTTGCCCAAATGCAATATTTAGTGCTTTAAATTGAAGGGAGCCGCAAGAAAGCTGTTCCTTTCGAAGTCCTACACTCTTCTCGAAAGTAGAGATCCTGGGATCCTTTCACTGACCTTTATAACTTTCGTTTGCCCGGATTTGGCAGGCGTATTTCCCGCTGTATTTCCCGCTGGCATCCAGCGAAGGATGTCCAGGAAGGACAAAGATCCTTGTGCGTCCGGCCACTTCATCAATCCCTGCTGCTCGCCATATCCCCGAGCTGAGCTGCTCCCATTTTAGTTGCTGCCAGCCATTCACAAACTGCCAAGGAGCGCGATTTTCCGCCCTTTATTTTACGCCTTTATCCAGCAGATTTTCCGTTAATCTTTTCCCCCTCTTTTTTTTTTTTTGCTCTCTCTCTCTGCTTTGATTTGCATTTCTGCTGGTGACATCGATTTGGCCGCTTTTCAAGTGCACAATTCTCTTTCATTTCTTTTGCCACACACACATATCCCCTCTCTGTTCTCGATTGCTTTTGTTTTCTTCGCGTTTTTTGTTTTTGTTGCTGGATATCGCTGCACGACATTTGCATAAGCCCGCATAGAGCCACGCCCCCCCGCCCCCTGTGTGCACTGTAAAATGAAAAGTCGCTCTTTTGATCGAAAAACACGGTGGAGTTGCGACTTGTAGCAGTGGTGGATTTCATGTTTCAAAAGGAATGGAAGTCTTTTAAGTGATCTGTCTTGTAAATAAAATATGTATATATTTATATATATATATATATGTACATAAACATATATTATGGCCATATTCAATGATTTATAGCTAACTTTTTGCAGCGTGCATGTTGCTTATATGGCTTATATAACACATCCAGCACCCATTGCACTTTATTATTTACTGCATTTCCAATATCGTCGTCGATGCACTTGGACCATCACCCACACCACCCACTGCCACCCATCTCTACCCCCCGCAACTCCCCTGGCCCGCAGCTGGAGGTCCACTCATGCGCAAGGACAAAATGCTTTTCCAAATTGATTGAAGGCGCGCTTCGGCTAGATAACTAATCAATACATTATTGTAATGCTATGCCAAAATTAGGATCCGCCAACAATTTAGCACTATTTTGTTAAATTCCACATGAAATATGCATATAACCATATAAAATGAAGCGAAAACGCCAAAAGATTTACTTAACTATGCGATGTTAGTGCAGAATATGAAATTTCCTGCCACATTTAGCATATTTCACATTGTGTCCATTATTTTTATGTCGCTTTTCGTTTTCGCTGGCAACCGCAGGGCGCAGAAATGCATGCTTCATTTTCTGCACCAAATTATTTCGAAAAATGGCAAGCAGGGCACACAAAAAAAAAAAAACTAGAGAAACCAAATGCATGTCCTAATTGATGACAGGGCAAACATGGGGAAAAGCAAAGAAATGGGCGAAGTAGTGGAGCCAATAACAACAAAGGGGGAGAATGGGCTAAATCGAAACTAAGCAAAACAAAGGCTAAAACCGAAACCGAAAGAGAAAGAAATACAAAAAAAAGCAGAAAATAGAAAACAGAAAACGCAACGAAGTTTTGCACAATTTAGTGCACATTGTTGCCATTTATTGTTGTTATTGCCGCTGTAAAATTGACTTAACTGTACTGCAACAGCAATAATAGCCACCCCCGTCCCCTTAGCCAGCCCTGGCCTACACTGGCACAAAAAAGCAGGCAGCAAATTCAAAGCACCTCTAAAGCCATTAAATGCGTATTACTTGGACATGGTCACACTGCCGGCGTTGACCATCCAGCAAGGTCACACTGCTAACTTGATGATGATCCCGCTGCTGGCATATTTTTAGTCATACAGAGAGGGGAAGGGGGATACATTTTTTTTTTCGTGTGCACGAAGGCATTAGAAAATCGCTCCTCGGTCTAACCCTTTTTTATTTCGTCCTACTGGTTGGGGAACTTTGTGCCCATTATTGATCCAGTGCATGCAGGAGAGACAATTCCTTCCACCTTAACTGAGGGGCGTAACCTCGCTCAACTCTCGACCCCCAGCCCCCTCAGCCCCACCATGGTCTCCCCCTCCACCACCCATGGGAATGCCTAATACGGGTCTTTATTTAATTTAATGCCATTTTGTGCTGCCACCCCGCACAAAAAGGGATGAAGCCGAAGGAGCAAACAACCGCAGGAGCAACAACTTAATATTCATAATAATAATACGAGCAAATAGACTGTGCGAGAGATAGGAAAAAACATCAAATGCCACAAAGGGCGAGCTGGTTGGCCTTTCTCTTTAAAGGCGGCTATGGTGTTGTGTATTAAAAAAATAAAAAATAGCAAGGCAAAAATAATGCATCAAGTTGCTTTGCATATATGTATGTATATTTGGTATGTGTCTAGTGAAAATATAACATTAATTCGGCAATCGTTTTCATTCACTTAAGTTGCAGCGACTTTTTGCTCTTTTTAATGCACAGTGTGCACTCAGCATAAGCTTTGCAATTTCTTTAATATGTTTTTATTTTCCTTGGATCGTGCACCTTTTAGCTGTGCCCCTTCCACACGTTGACACTGTCCAAAAAAATCAAATGCATTGCAACAAATTGAAATTGCAGTGCTACACATTTTCGTACCTTTTGCACATTTATTTGGTTTATTTCTTTATGCTTCATGCTTTATGCTTTGTGCTTCTTTATGCTTCATGCTAAAATTTTTAGATTCATGCGTTAGCCAAATTTGTTGCAGTGTGCTCGTATTCATTACTGCGTGAATGATTCATTCGATAGTCGCTGCAGTTGCAGCTATTCCCATGTAAAACTTGTGTCCGTGTCCGTGTGAGTGTGCGGTGCATCTGTGTGTGTGTGTTTAAAAAAGAGATTGTTTATTATACAGCAGACGGCGGAAGGCAGCGGCGCAGTCGCCTTCTTGCAACAATAACACAAAAACTACAAAAGGAGCGCAGCAACAACGAGAAACACATGTCCGCTTGGGCGCCTTGTCTTAGCACAACCAACCCCATCCCCTCCCCTCCCCTGACCCCCCTTGCCCCTTGGAAGTCCCAGGACAACAGGCGCCTTGTTGCACATGAATAGACACGCACACACGTGCAATTACCACCGCTCCCCTTGCCTTCTCATTCTCATTCTTATTCTTTATTTTTTGCTTATTTTTCAGTACTTTGCTTAAACGCTTTAAATTGTTTTCCATTTTCCGTTTTTCCTTTTTTTTTGGGCGTTGTTGTTTTGGGGCAAAGAAAATTTGTAGCTAAGCGCATTTGGGGAATTTAAACTCATTTTGTGAGCCTTTTCGTAAATCGCCCAGGACCTCTTTCCTCGTCCCTTTTCCCGAATTCCCATTAGGGGAATACACTGAAGGAGCAGCGGCGAAAAGGATATGTTTATGCAGCCTGGTATGTCTTTCAATATATTTTTAAGCAATAAAATGTTTATGCTTAATGAAATTTAACAAATGGCTTGAGCCATATGTCTAATAATTGTAAAAATGGGAACAAACTAACTTGTTGAAAAATGTCGTTATTAATTAGCGCACTTCCCATAAGCATTTAGGCCAACAAGCAGCTGATGGCCAGCAGTGGAATATTTCGCCTGCAGTTAATTACCACAGTTAACGCGTTCATTCGCAATTTCGGAATTTGCTGGATTCCAATTGAATCAATTTGCAATTAGAATTTCACAGTGCTGCTCAATCACTTTGCCAGCACAGCGCCATCTAGTGTAAATATGGCGAAGCACTTGCGCCGCGGGTCAAGAGGGCACACCATTTGAACTTTGCACGGATAAAGGGGCGTAGAAGCCGCCTTTAAAGGGGGGGTGCTTTCAGTTGGTACACTGACAAAAATATTGTAAATATCCCAGTTTAGGCACCCTTCGAAAAGCACCTGTGCACCGCCGCCCCTTCTCAATATCGCATGTGCGCCACTGATCTATGGCATATTAGAGGTGCCAAAGGGGGGGGGAAGAGTGAGAGGGGGTGGTGGGGGCGGTGCGCTTTGCTTTATTGTTATAGCGCAAACAATTTCGTGTCATCCGCAATTAGGCAGGTTTCAGGCTCAGGCTCGCGTAATATCGATTTAATTGCGCCCGCTCGCCGACGCGTCGGACGGTGGAGGGGGGAGGGGTTAAGATGGCTCACCAGGGGTTAAGCATATATGCATGAGGTATCCAAAACAACAACAACAACAACTACCAGGTGGATAATGTGGCCGTGGCGAATGGAAAGGCAAGCGAATGCGACACGCAAAGATTCCAAAGACGCAAATGAATGATTGCGCCAATTTGAAAGCCAGTAATTCAATTAATAAGTGCCGTAAATAAATAAATAATATAATTTAAATAAATATATATAAATTTTGTATACAGCAGCCACTCGAAAATCTTTCTGCAAATCCAGCTGCCCAGGCGCATTAAAGAAGGACTTATTTTTCAGCGGGGGAGCTAATTCGCTCCAGAGATGCTCCCCCCCTTAACACCCCGCCCCTGGCAGTTGCCACACTACATGCATAATTGAATTTAGTGTACCGCTTGGTCTCATTCGCATTGGCATTCACGTTCCCGTTTCCACTTGCCACTGCCGTCGAACTGAATGAGGTTCCAATGTGATTGCATTAACATTTGACATCGTCAGGAGCACAGGACTTTCGGTCACAATGCTGCAGACGTGCCCAACTACAAAGGGGGCCCAACATACGGCGACACTGCGCGAAATGGGTGGCGACTTCTCGTGCTGTCGCCTTGAAGAGTTTTGCAGCCACTCTCGAGAGGCGCGCACATTTGTTTTCAGTGCGCGGCGACACACAGATGTGTGCATACATTACCAAAAGGTCCTTTCGTCCTTTCGGCAACCGCCTGTGTTTCTGTGTTTCTGATGGCAAAGTTGCTTTGTTGCCGTCCTCCGCTTAATATGCAGGATTTTGTTATTAATATTCAATTAAAAGGCTTCAGCTTCACTTTCAGCCGGAGTGCTGGTCTAAAACGGAGCAGTGGGGCAGTGGGCGGGGGCGTTGGATTCCGTGGGCGCGGCCGTTGGCAAGTGCGAAGGCGGCGCGAAAAGTTTTGCTTAGCTCCCCGCTGCTTTTTCCTCCCACGTTTTATTTTTCGTTTGGGGAGCAAAATTTTGCCTCCCAAAAAAAATTGATGAATTTATTGGCCAAGCCACGCCCACGCACCTCCAGCCGCCTCCTCGACGCCCCCGACTAATTTATAGCTGCTACTGATGAGCGGCCAGCAGAAGAAGAAGTAGAAGAAGAAGAGCAAGTGGCACCAGCTGAACAACATAAATTTGATTACGATTTTTCCTTATTTTCTTGTTAGTTTTCTTGTTGCTCTTCTCCTCGCAGTGGGAACAGTCACGTGTCCTTAACTGTTCACAGTTTCAGCAGTGGCGCAAAATTGGGACTAGTTTTAAGCTATAAATAGCTGAGAATATGTTTGAAGTGCATTTTGTTGAAATATTTTTACACTACATCTTTAAGTTAGTCGCTTTGCGAGAAGTAAACTTCCGCCAACTCAAATAAAAAAGGATAATAAACACATGACAATCCAGCAAGAGCGCGTGTGTGTGTGTTAATTTGCTTCAATGTGCTGGTGTGTGTGTGTGTGGCGTAGTTTTCCAAAGAGAAGGAAAAACTTTTGTTTACCCAATGCTAATGCTGGGAATGAAAGATATTTCCAGCGAAAATTCCTTCGTGAGGGATCTAATTAACATAATGTTGGGAACACCACCCCCTCCCCCTCTCCCTCCCATGCTCCTTTTTTTTGTGTCTTTTTTCCAACCGTCTCTATGACACTGCATTCGTGTGGGTGTAGGTGTGCCTGTGTATTTACTTGTGTGTGTCATTAGCGTTTTCGTGGCATGTGTTTTTCCGCTTTTCCTGTCGCCGGTTTAAGTTGCCGTATTACACTAAACAAAAAACTGTGCGCTGAATTGCAAACAATATTAGTTTCAATACACATGTGAGACTAATTTTAAATTAATTCACTTATTTTCTCCGTCAGCTATTGAGTGTTTCATTGTTGGGGAAAACGATTTAATTTTTACTCTGCTAGTTTTTCCTAAACCTGTCCCTTTCTGTCCGCCGTTTAACTGTCTCTGTCGCTTTTCCTTTTCTGCTGGCATTTTCACATTTTCAGCACGTGCGTTCGCGACAATAGCAACAACAAGATTAGTACCTAAACTAAACCAAACTCAAGTAACTACAAAGACAACCAAAGCAACAACAAGAACGCCGACAGTCAGCAATTACAATAAACAAAACAAAACGCAGCGAATTCTGGAAAATGGAGAAAAGCGGAGGGGTGTGCGGGGAGAAGGGAAAATGGTGAGAGGGGGGTGTGAGAAAAAGACACAGAAACGGAAAGGAAAAGAAGTGGGAAACGACAAGGTGGGGCCTCGAAAAATGTACATTGCCCCGATTATGGTTGTTATATTTCGAAAAAGTACAGTCAGCAGGCAATTAACGCGAACTATGCGCATAAAATGCGATTCTCCAACACTGAATTTATTTGTTAGTTTAACGAGTTCGCAACACTGAGCGGCACAACTAAAAAAGGCGAAATTATGCAATGCAAATAAAATGGGCACACATTTTACTCAAACTAAAAACATTTTGATTCCAGCTAGAGGTTAATAAACCTTTATATTTGCTCCGCTCCACATCACATGTAGCTGTGGACAATCGTAGTGATTATAGTGTAATTCATGATCTTGGGTACAATAAAAAGCAAGTGACACTGCGATGGCAGACCGAAAGTAATTTTAATGTCTCGCCTGGAAGTACATAAAAGCCGGAGTCGCCAAGTCGCGGGGCACAGGAAGAAGAAAGTTCCAATACCTTGGGTCCCAAGCACGCAAAAGAAAATGGGAGAAAATGGCGAGGGGTTTGGTGGGGGGTGGGGGTCTTGGGGGCTAGAGACTATCGGGGAAGTGGTTTTTCCTATCCAACGAGAATCTACCGCAACTAAAAACAAAAGTTATGTGTGCACGAAAAATCATGTCCAGTCATTTCCTGTACAACTTTGGCCAAAGGACCCATGGGGTCCTGCCACACAGTGGTGCAGTGTGGAAGGGGATGAGAGTGGGGAATTTTGGGGGGGGGGGGGGGGGGGTGGGGCCTACAAACCCCTCCCCCCGACACCCCGCCACGCCACTCAAGCCAAGCGGCTTTCGTTCGCCGGCCTTTAATGGTCATAAAAATTTTATTATAATTTTTTAATAATTTAGGCAAGCATATTGCTGCCAGCGAAGCGAACCAGTAGCTATCCAAAGTTTTTCCACAGTTTTCCTTTGCCTTTTGTCCAAGCCCTCACCCCCCTTCCCTTTTATCACCTGGCATATACGCACGCCGGCCATTTCCGGCTCTATATATGCCCCAACTCTCTCTCTTCTGGGGAACGGACGAAATACGGACGGACGCGGCTACGGACAGTGGAGCACAGTAGTCGCAGTCAAAGTGCAAATGCCGTAAATCATGGCGCTGGTAAACAAGCAACAGAGGCAGCTGAACACCACACAGAAAACATGACGAAAATGGTCGAGAAGGTGTAATGGCACCTGCGCATACCCTGAAAAACTCTGATTCAGTGCACTAGTACAAGTTTTAGGAACTTTTTGCTAGTTAACCCTTTAATTATATTCAAGAAATGATATATAAATGGTTAATAACTTATATACTACTATAGCCTAAAATGCCCAGCCATTTAGAGGGTAGCAACAGGAAGAAAAAGCGCAGAAAATAGCAAAAGGATAGCCGTATAGCTATAGCCGCAGCTAAAGCGATAGTGATACGGATTGTTCGGATATATGTATATGTATGTGCGGATGTATGCTGTCTTTCGGCGCGTTTCGTTAGCGTTTCAAACGCGTTTTGAGCTTCGTTTTTTCTCTGTTTTTCTCTGTTTTCCGCGCTTTTTCGTTTTCCGTTCCATTGTTTCACTTTTCACGTGCTTGTTTTTTGTTTTTTTGGCCCTGCGAAGGTGGTGCCAATTTGATGAAATCGTTAGCATTACCCACGGTTTTAGATGTCGACAAGGAGAAAATGAGGTGAAAACTGGGCGCTTTTCCACGGCTTCAAGGATAAGGCAAAACCAAATCAAGCTCGCACTCGATAAGGAGTTAAAAATGTTTTGCCAGCGAGAAACGCATTTCGCATATACACAAACCAATTTAACTTATTTATTTCCAACAAGTGAGAAACTTTTCATTCACCTCAACCAAATGAATACTTCTACTTTAAATATTCTGTGGCTAGTACGGATTTTTTTTACCCCACGAAAGGAAAATGAATCGAAGAAAAATACAAAAAGCAAACAAAGACCGCAAATGCCAAGGCCAAACAGCCACTGACAAGGGAATGAAAGGGAAAACTAGGGGGAGGTCCTATCCCATATGTCATACATATGTTTGGCGGCCTCATGTTTGTTTATGGGGGCCGCATTCAGAGTCGAGGAAATGTACACAAACCCAACGGAAAGTACGAAAAAAATCGACGACGAAAATGTGTGAAAAAATGCGTTACAAAATCGCTGGGAAAAAAGCCATAAGGCGAAAATGCGTGCAAAGTTCGCAACGAATTTCGGTTTTCGACTCAAAGAACAGAGGAATCTCCTATAAATTTAAGCAAGAAATGTAGCAAACTTAAAAGTTTTACTTTTGTAGTGCCATATTTGTGTTTTTTTTTTTTTTGGCTGATTTGTTTGTTTCTCTCGGTGCACAAATGCAGTTGCATTTGCAGCTTAGCAGCAGTTGCAGTTGCATTCGCAGTCTGCTGCAGTTGATGGCACAAATCCAGACAACTGACAAGGCCCACAAATATTCCGCAGCGTAATACCAGAGTTCTTTCTTTTTTTTTTTTTGGTTTTTTGTTGCCATCATGCAATGCACACTCTGCCCTTTCATTTGGTTTAAACTTGACCCACAAAACGAATTTTATTGCATTCGTTTGCCATGCGAGAAGTGAAAGGTGCAAAGGCGGCGACGAAAAAGAGGAAGGAAAGGGGATTTTAAACAGTCGCATCTCCTTTGCAAGCTTGGCAGCCTGGCTTGTAATTATTTTTTATGGCATCAGCTTGCAATCCGATTGCATTCAGTGCGAAACTGAACGCTGTAATTCAATTAAGGGGAAAAACCATAAATAGCGACAAAAACTTGATAAGCGCAGGTAGAATTTTTCATAAGTTTAAGTGCTTTTTGCTCATGCCACGTTTATAACTATAACTAACTTTTCATTTGGTTTTTATGCTTCTTGCAGCTGAGTTAACAATTTGGCGCTGAAAATGAAGAGAATGCGCAGCAGTCGCCTTCTGGTGCTGCCACTGATCCTTGTGCTGATCCTGACGCTGCTCCTCCAACCGATTGCCGTCCACGCCAAGTCAAAGAAGAATAAGTCCAGCCAGAGCTCGCACCATGGTGACTCCTCATCCTCCTCCTCATCATCATCCTCATCCTCCTCCTCGTCAAGTGCCTCCGCAGCGGCAGCGGCGGATGAGAGCAAATCGAAGGGCGCAGACAATGGGGGTCAGCACTTTGCCATGGAGCCGCAGGACCAGACGGCCGTCGTCGGCTCCCGTGTGACGTTGCCCTGCCGGGTGATGGAGAAGGTGGGTGCGCTGCAGTGGACGAAGGACGACTTCGGACTGGGCCAGCATCGCAATCTCAGTGGCTTCGAGCGCTACTCCATGGTGGGCAGCGATGAGGAGGGCGACTTCTCACTGGACATCTATCCCCTGATGCTGGACGACGACGCCAAGTACCAGTGCCAAGTGGGTCCCGGTCCGCAGGGCGAGCAGGGCATTCGTTCCCGATTCGCAAAGCTAACGGTGCTCGTGCCGCCGGAGGCACCGAAAATCACCCAAGGCGACTACCTGGTGACCACCGAGGATCGTGAGATCGAACTGGAGTGCGTGTCGCAGGGTGGCAAGCCCGCCGCCGAAATCACCTGGATCGATGGCCTGGGCAATGTGCTCACCAAGGGCATCGAGTATGTCAAGGAACCGCTGGCCGATTCGCGTCGCATCACGGCCAGATCCATACTGAAACTGGCGCCCAAGAAGGAGCATCACAACACAACGTTCACGTGCCAGGCGCAAAACACCGCCGATCGCACTTACAGATCGGCGAAACTGCTGCTCGAGGTGAAGTATGCGCCCAAGGTCAGCGTTTCGGTGGTGGGCGGTGCACTGGCGGGTGGCAAAATTCCCGAGGGCGCCGAGGTGATCCTCAGCTGCCAGGCGGACGCCAATCCGCATGAGCTCAGCTATCGCTGGTTCATCAACGACGAGCTCATGACCGGCGACTTTACCACCAAAATGGTAAGCACACCAAACTCTATGCTCGCCATATGAATGCTCCAAGTAACGTGTTTCCCTTCTTCCCCAGATCATTCACAATGTTTCGCGGCAGTATCACGATGCAAGTGTCAAGTGCGAGGTGGTCAATGCGGTGGGCAAGAGCGAGCAGAGCAAGAAGCTGGACATAAGCTGTAAGTACTTCTCACTTCTCACTTCTCACTTCCCATTTCCCTAACTTCCCATTTTCTAAACAAACGCTTTTTCGCCCGCCCAGTTGGCCCAGTTTTCCGCCAGCGTCCCGTCAGCGTGGAGGCCGATCTGGGCGCCACTGTGAGCATGCGCTGCGATGTGGCCGGCAATCCGGAGCCCGAAATCGAGTGGATCAGCGAGAACTCCGACCAGGTGCGTTACACTCTTGATGAGCTGACTTTGATGTGGTATCTAAGACTATCATCTATTGTAGGTGGTTGGCGTGGCAGCGGAACTGAAGCTGAAGGTGAGCAGCGAGACGGCGGGTCGCTACTTCTGCAAGGCGGTGGTCAATGGGTTTCCGGAAATCGGAGCCGAGGCAACGCTGTACGTGAAGCGAGCACCGATCATCACCTCGCACAAGGTGCAGTTTGGCGGAGTTGGCGGTCGCGTGAAGATCGATTGTCTGGCGTTCAGCATACCGAAGGCGGAACACATACTGTGGTCCTTCGAGGGCAAGATCATCAACATGAGCAGCGCCGATCCGGATATCTACATCTTCGAGGAGCATCATTTGCCGGAGGGCGTGCGTGCCGCGCTGATAATACGCGATAGCAAGGCGACGCACTTTGGCAAGTACAATTGCACGGTGATGAATTCGTATGGCGGTGATTCGCTGGTCATAACACTGCTGCGCGAACCGGGCAACATACCCGTGCTCCTGGTCGTCATGGGCTCCATGTTCTGCGTGGCCATCATCCTGATGATCGTGATGATCATCATTGTGTACCGCAAGCGGCGCAGCCGCAAGAAGCCAATGCCAGCGGACGTGATACCGGAGGCGTCGCGCGGCGGTGATAAACTCAACGAACTGAAGAGCGAGCTGCGTGCGAAGGCCTATGACGTGGAGTATTCGGAGGCGGGCGGCGATGGCCTGGCCATCAATCTCACCCAATCCCCGATGCCCGATGTCCAGATAAAGGGCGCCACACTGGGTGTGCCACTTGCGGGCCCGGTGAAATTCGATGAGCGCTTTGCGGGCGACTTTGGCGGCGATCGCTACAATCGCCAGTGTCACATCAAGAATCTGAAGAACCAGCAGGAGCCAACCGCCTACAAGGGCAGTCCACAGACGCAGGCCAATGGCTATGCCCACTACTTTGAGTACGCCCTGGACTACAGTCCGCCGGGCGAGGGCGCTGGCGTGGTTGTGAGCGGCGGTGGTGGCGGTGGTGGCGGTGGTGGCTGTGGTGGTGGCAAGCTTAAGAACGGTGGCATGAACTCGGCCACGCTGCCGCACTCGGCGGCCACCGTGAATGGGGGCGGTGCTGGCACTGGGGGTGGGGCAAGTCTGCCGCGCAACCAGCGACACGAGATTCAACAATCGCAGCAGACAAACGGATTTCTCGGTGAGTTCTTTTAACCATTTATTGCATTTGCCCTGCAACTAATGTGATATCTCGGCAACTTTTGCAGGACAACCGCTGCTGCAGAACGGCATCGACAGCCGCTTCAGCGCCATCTACGGTAATCCCTACCTAAGGACGAACTCCTCGCTGCTGCCACCGCTGCCGCCGCCGAGCACCGCCAATCCGGCGGCCACACCCGCCCCGCCCCCCTATCATGCCGCCCGCCACGGCCACGCCCACCACGCCAATGGCGGACTCAAGCATTTTGTGGGCGGTGCCGTGATCACCACAAGTCCCGTTGCCAATGTGAACAGCAATAGCGGCGTGGGCGTGGGCGGTAGCTCGACGCCCATCGGCGTTGGGGGCGTGGCAGCGGGAGGTGGCAGCGTCAGCGGCAGCAGTTCGAACTTGACCGCCAGCAGCAACACACTGGCGGCCACGCCCCTCGGCGGCGGCAACGGCGGCCAGTGCGCCCAGAGTCCGTCCGGCCAGTTCATACTGTCCAACAATGGCAAAGGACACACGCAGAAAGGACCTCTGGCCACTCACGTCTAAGCTCGCACAGGGAGAAGGATATATACAGATATATATATAGAGATATATATATGTGGAAGGCACTAGCATAACTCGTAAATGTATTGAAAAGCAGAACTTCTAGTGTGTAAACTTTTTTTTGTCCATCGATATTAGCGTAATTCCGGTTCCGGTTCAAGTGGTGTGGACCACTTTTCGCAAAGGTCTTGTGTGGCATCAACTAACTTCGATATATATAGATATATTAATGTCTTGGCTGAAATGTAACTTCATTCGTTTGTAAATTTTTGTATCGTACAGACCCCAAGATGAAAGAGTTCAATACCCTTGAGTAAAAAACTTAACCATGCAAATATGTGTAAACAAAAAAAAAAGAAAACAGAAAACAAGAAGAAAACAAAAACCGTATTGTGATTTATAGCGTTAATTATTTTATGGCTGAGACTCGATGAGTTTCGGCAAATGGCAAATTATATAAACTAGTGCAAATCTTAAGCTACTTATCGAGTAAAAAAAACGTATATCAATTAAACACGAAACGTATCGAACAGAAATGAAACAAAAAGAAAAACAAAAACAGAAGCATATACATAACATATACATAAACATAAACCAACTACAAAACTTCAAAAGTTCATTTTAAAAAAAGAGCGAGTTGCATACAATTTTAAAGAAAACCGAAAATCAATTCACTTATATAAATTATAAAAAAGAAAAAAGCCTGTAGTTAGTTTGAAGTAAAAAGATGAAAAGCTAACATAAAAATGAGAAATGAGAAGAGTAAATGCAAATGCAGCAAGCAAAAACAATTTTCTAAGCCAAAATTTATCAAATTTTTAGACTTAATTACGTTTACGTATATACAAAACGAAACGAAACAAAATGAATGCAGTGAGAGAAACGTTTAGAGTAAGAGTGCTGCGTTTGACCTGTGACCCGGTCAAGAAGAGCCAAAAGCTAAATATCAAAAAAAATCCGCCATTACTTTGCACCAACACTCACATTGAATCTGAAATTAAATCTATATTTTTAAGGGCATGCTACAGTATTATGACAATTTTAAAAACAAAATCCCAAGCCGCAAATAGCTGAAAAATATGTCCAAATATTGGTGATCGCAGTGAATAGAATAAAACTAGAACCACCAACTCAGTTCCCACTTTTTAACTTGATCGGGTTTTCAGGAACAGGACATCCATGTGAAAACTTGAATATTTTTTTTTGTCTAGCCGTAAGCGAGTAAATGATATTTGAACTTAAATCAATTATGTAAAGAAGCAAATGAATTATTGTATATCGTATATATATAAATATATATAGAGCATAAATGTGTATGTCAACGCTTAAATTAAATGACTAGCTAAGAATTAGAGAGAATGTTTGTAATATTTTTTTTTTGTCTGCCTAGTGTTTTAAGCCTATTTATAGACGTAAAAGCAAAGTACATGTAAACAATTTTAATGGTAAAAAAAAACTTAAAAAGCTTAGAAACAATTTGTAAAACATTTGAGCGATCTACCAAAAAAAAACGAAAAAACACAAGTAGGTGTGAAGCGTAAAATTTTTAACACGAAATGCTGCCTTATGATTCCTCGTTGGGTTCTTAATTCACTAAGCCAGTACTGTAACTATTTAACTCATTGTTTCAATAATTGTTTTTTTGTTTTTTTTGGGAACATTATATACACAAATATACATATTGTATCTAGAGTAATTGAGAAAATGCTTTAAATGTTCTTCGTTTACACTGATTTATTCACTCGAATCTAATTCTATTCTTTCCGTGGGCTAATCGCGCAGAGCTTTTTCACTGGGATAACGTACCGAAAATCGGAGTTAAAATGGTGTTGCATTTTTTGGATAATTGTCAAACGATTCAATTAAGAGTTCAATTATATAGACGTTACACGAAACGAATGTAATTTCAAATGAAATCCTATTAAGCCAAGTAAAAGTATG
This sequence comes from Drosophila yakuba, assembly GCF_016746365.2. NCBI lineage: Eukaryota > Metazoa > Arthropoda > Insecta > Diptera > Drosophilidae > Drosophila > Drosophila yakuba. The sequence continues at coordinate 5,446,061 of NC_052526.2, read as the reverse complement.
ATAAATGCAGGCAGCGAGTTTGCGAATGCAGTGAATGCAGCGAAAATGAGCAATGGTTCGCAAAATGAAAACTAAGAACGTGTTGCGTGGAAAAGGGAAAAGTACGAAAACCTAACTTAAGTCGAGAACAACTCAAATTAGTTGAAATAAAGATACGAGAAAAAGAGAAAAATAAAAATACTTCAAAATGCTACAAGCACGTCTTTCAATTGGTATTCATTTTTTTTTGCAGTGCCTACCAATCTTACATTGTCGAATTACATGCATTTTACATGTAGTTATGTCTACATCTTGATATGACTGCATCAAAGCGCCATTCGGGCAAAGAGGGCAACTGCGCTTAACAGTGGTTCGGAACTCGGCTAGGTTTATTTGTTCATCCACCGATCTCGATCTTGTTCACCCACCGATTCTCGAAACGCAAGATGGCTGCTCGCAAACGGTATGTTTCTCTCGCAGCGAGGCGGTCACACTGCCGCCTTGGAAACAGATCGCTTTTTTGCAGTGGACGAAACGGTTGTGAAAGCGGACGAGCGTAAGGCAGACGAATCTGGAAAGCGCAGAGCACAGTTCTCAGCTTGAATATTTTTTTTTGGAAGTGAAACCCGCGTAGCATACAGGATATACAAACAAATCGCATCGAATTCAATTGCATTGAATTGAATCAACTCGAATATAAAATGAAATGAAAAGGATGGCCAGAGCGAGAAAGCCGTTCAGCAAGGAGTGCATGTCGAAGGGATAGGAAAGAGAGAGCGAGAGAGAAACAAGGATTTTCGACAAAGTGTATCTACCTCGAGTCGCGTGTGCGTGAGTGAGACGGAAGCCGAGGGCGAAAAGAGGAAGAGCCAGCGCAAGAGAGCAATACGCAAGCGTGCGGCGTCGGTTTGAATTTGAATTTGTGCTCGATCCTCGCGGAAAAAAGCAAAAAAGCAAGAAAAGCAAAAAAGCCTTCTTTTTTTTGCCATTTTTTTTTATGTTTGCAAACGGAAAATGTCGCCGTCGTCGGGAGAGTGCCTCCTCTTAGTTTATCAAATAAAGCTTTAAAGTCTGCAGTTTTAACAAAACTATACAACACAAAACAAAAGCAACGAAATAAAAACGCGCTAAAACAAAACAAATTGCTTAAATAAAGACTTAACCATACAAAATAGGCACAGTAAGAAATATCCTCAAAGAGAGAGACCACAGAGGAGCGCTAAAGAAACCGAAGAAGCGAGTAGAGAAGAGGAGAAGAGGTGAAAAACTGGAAAAGTGGTTAACTGGAAAACTGGATTACAATGCAATCGCAGCGCAGCCGACGTCGCAGTCGCGCACCAAACACTTGGATTTGTTTTTGGATTAACAAAATGCACGCCGTTGCGTCGCTGCCGGCGTCGCTGCCTCTGCTGCTGCTGACGCTGGCGTTTGCGAATTTGCCAAACACCGTACGCGGAACTGGTGAGTAAAGCGGAGACGCCGATCAGAACGAGGGTACAAAATATAGGGTGGGTGCAGAGAAACAGGAATTCCAGGGCTCAAAAAACGATCCATGGTCTCGCTTAAAAACGGTTTTATAGAACCCAAACTAAACTATGAAATTATATGTTTTAGGGCTTTTATAAAACCCAAACTAAACTGTAAAATTAGATGGTCTTGTAGCGCTGGAAGCTGTGGATCCTAACTAATCTTACTAACTGTATACTTGGATGTAATTTTCTTATTCAGAGCATACTGGTATTTTATTTTACGTTGGCTTCTGGTGTTCCTTTTTCAAAAGTTCGAATCAAGCTAGATTCCTCTTACAAAATATACTTGTGAACTGGTGTTCTGGTGTTCCTTTTTCAAAAGTTCGAATCAAGCTAGATTGCACTTACAAAATATACTTGTGAACTGGACTAGTTCCGCTTAAACCAGTTGGATATATCCAACTATGTATATTGCACACCTAGGAAATGTTGGTCCATTAAATCGGATGCATTTGCAACGGATAAGTGACTAAGCAGCCCATTCAGCTTTTATACAAAAAGAAAAGGTACAAATAGTGCGCTACTGTATAATAGCTGTTTTTAGATTTTTGGATAGGTAAAACCATAGATAGTAAAAAGTCCTAGCTTAAAGAATCGTCGCAATCCCAATGAAAACAGCTTCTCTGTGTGTGTTTCGTCCACTCCCTTTTTGACCCTCTTCCGTCCGTCTCCCTTTTGAGCAGCTCCTACTTCTTCGCCTTGCTTTGCGTGGCTTGTGTTCACTGCGCTTCCTTTGCGCCGTCTTCCTTCGCTTCGCTTTGTTGTCGCTTTTCGGACAGGTGGTCGTTTCTCTCTGTCTCTCTCTCTACGTCTATCTTTCTCTCCTTGATTTCTCGCTCCACTGTCGCTTCTCAATCGCTCGCTGCCTGTCTCACTCTCCGCGGACTGCGCATACTCTCTCAGATTTGAAAACTCACCTTTTCGAAACAAGAAAGACCGTTTTTACCGTCGGCAAAAGGCGACTCTTTCCTTTGTGTTTTTACTTTACTTTTTTTTTTTATTTTTTTACTGCGCTATTTGCTCTGGAGTGGCCAACTTCCTTCCAACTTTCCAGCTTTGGAAGCGAACTCCTCCACACGATGTGTGCCGCATGCGCATGCACATGGGGTTTTACTGGGTATCGGGTACTGTGTACTGGGTATTTGCGTATTTGCATATGGAGCGGCCGTTGTCTAATCACTAAGTAAATACCGAATCGTATCGGATCGCTTTGGATCGGTTGTAGGTGTACTTAGGGTACTTGGAGTCGATTGCCTCAGTAAAAATGTCAGCTTTCCACGGAACTCAAAATCTCCTGGGCGAAATTCTTGAGAAAGTATGTGAAAGTGCAGCTCGAAGAAGATATATCACAGTTTTTTCCAACATATTTCATAATGTCTGAGAATGTTTAAATGTTTCTTTCTTTTTATTGAAAATGTCAGATGTTTTATGTTTCATTGCTCCAAAGTATTGAAATCCATCAATCATGTTAAATGATCATTACCAGAACTTTGATCCCCCAGCATCGAGCAATTTCATTATAACACACTCTATATGAACTCTACGATTTTTTAACAGCTGCAAGCGAAGATCGTTGAACTATTATTTTTATAACTTTTACCTGGGCATTTCCTGAGCTCGGGTTTCCGCCTCCTAAACTTTTTTTTCTCTGGGTTTATTAGCCATGGGCGAACGTGTGATCTTTGCGAGCGACACAACATTTGCATTTTTCAGCTGCAAGAAATTAGCCAGAGGAAGATGGTAGTAAAAGGTAAATAAACGGGATATATCAAAGAGACATCAAATAATTGTTCACATAGCAAACTGTGTACCGGGGAGAAGAAATGCCTAAAGTAGTAATATTAAATGTGTAAATTAAAGCCAGAAATTTTCCTAAAAATCCTCCTTTTACATTCGATTTAATTTCACTTCTAGTTCCCTATGAAAAAAGTGTTTGCAGATTCAAAAGGCCAAAAACAAAAAAAAGACAAAAAACGCTTAGAGCTTCATCATATACCCTTTTTTTTGTAGCGATTAAGTTCTCACAAATTTACGCCCCATTAGCTCCAATCCAAGTTTGTTCAACTTTGTGCGATCGAACGCCTGCATTTAGCCACCAATTTGGGGTATTATTTTTTTGCAGGTTTAATGTGGCACGTAACGGTTTCAAGAACCAACCACCGCATTCGATTTCATCATACAAAAACAACCAGGCATATATACCTATACCATATACCGCATCGCACCGCATATAGAATGTATAGTGTAGTATAAGGAATAAACGACAGCTGGGCTCCTGGAGCCAAAAGTGAAGCAGCAGGAGAAGCAGGAGCAACCCCTGTGTCCTGGCATATTGCACATGCGCGTCCTTTTTGCTGTTTGCTCAAAGATCAAATTACGATATGGTATGGCATTGCATGGCAGTGTTGTGCGTGAGCGAGAGAGAGAAACGGGCATATAGTAGAATATCGCTTCAGATACTTTTGTATCTCCACGCTCCGCTCCCGGCTGTTTCCTGTATATCCTGTGTGCACCCCAAAAACTAAAGAAGGAAAAACCCAAAACACATTTCTTGACTTTCGTAAGTCACGCACACGGCGGTTCCCTAATTAGCCCTCGCCTAGACTTCAGTCAATATACAACATACCTACCATATACCATATACTACTACTATATGAAGTACTATATTTGTATGTGTACCCTGTACGCCTGGCGCATGAGGTCGGCATGTATGGCGATGCATAACCAACATGCCCATGGTTATGGGTCGTAAAGTGTGCACTTTATGGTCGGAATGGATCATCCACATAAAGTTGCAACCAAATTTAATGGAAGTCAAATTATCAGGGGCAGAAGGGCACTTAAATTGAAGGATCTCAAAGATGAGGGTAGTACCACCTAGATTTATAGCTGCTATACGAACACAAAGACTATCTTGCTAAAAATGTGGAGTAGATGAAATTGTATAACTAGCCATCATTAGTAAATACCATTAACTACATTTGAATAAATAATACATTAACCGATCATTACAAAATCTAAGAAGCTATGAGTAGGTATGTCAATGCATCAGTATGTGAGTAAAATGCAGTCAATCAAATCAGCTCAAAAAATACTTGAATGCAAGGTTTCAATGCCTCAATTTTATCAATATAAATAAATTTAAAACATGTCTGAGATGCATTTATAACACCTGAGGTAAAAACCAGGTCAATTCCCACGAAAGCAAACCCTTTTGCAAGGACGCGGCACTAAAAATCGCAGATTACTGTGAAAGTCTCTCTTATTTTGGGCGTCTCAATTAATTTGAGACAACCACTTATCGACCATTTACTGTCGCATTTATTAATTAATCGACGCCGCCGACGTTGGCCAAAAAAAACAAACAAAAAAAACAGGAGTATCACTTGAAAATATAACTTTCCCATCAGTAACTTAAGAAGACTTAATTAAAAAACGGTATATGAAATCGGCTAATTTCTCAAGTGTTAACTCTGCTGTTACTCCTTGCCTTTCGCCAGACCTGACCAAAATCAAAAAACCTGTAAGTGATAAAGTAAACTTCGGCAAAAAAAAAACAAAAAAGGAAAACAAAATAAAGCAGAGGAGTTGAGGAATCTTGTTGCCTGGTCACTTGATATGGATATACGGCAAAGCAGTTCCGTTCCAGACGATCCCGATGCTCAGATGCTCCAATGCTCGATGCTCGATCTCGATCTCGATCCTGTTTTTCGGGACACACCACACCTTTGAAACCAGAATTGGCAAGGCTCTTCAGGTAGAATTTCGCTTGCCAATGTGCAGTCATCTCATCTTCTCAGTATCTCAACGGCTCAACGGAAATCCACAATGTTTTTGCGCACTGTGCTGTCTTTGTCGATATTTGTTATTTGTTCCCATAGAGTCATTGCATAAACATGAAAATCATTTTCCCAGCCCATCTCTCTCTGCAGTGTATATGTTGACAACTACTTTCCAAGTTTTGTCTTGGGAAAATGCCTCAAATGGCCAACGAATGAATTGAGGTTTTCTTCTCTCTACATACATATATACAGATATGTACTTCTTTGCTGGCCAAACTAATTATGAAAACAGTCCTCACATGTGTCGGCTGCAATTAAATCCGCTTAGAAAAATCCATGGATTGTATGGATTCTAAATCTCAGCTCGACTTGACTTGACTTCACTATACTGGACTTGGCTCTCAAGTCTATACTCCACTCTACGCTTCTCTTCTCGGCTTTTATTGACTTTTAATGATGGCCAGGCGAATTAGTGCGCCCTGACTTACTCTTTCTGCCATGGCCAGTTTAATGAGTTTTCTTTATGGCCAACACATGTACATTTCGAGTCGGTAGATACAGGTACAGGTACTCACACACACACACAGATACTATTCGAGCCAAGATACAAGATACACACACAAACAGAGACAACGAACGCACTGACCGAACAAGTTTTTAGTTTTGTTTTCTGTTGTTTCTTTCTGTTTTCTTGGGTTTTCTTGGCTGGCCTCTTTGGTCTTCTCTCCTTTGTGTGGCTTGTTCTTGAAGTATCTGCGAGGTACAACAAAACAAAAAAAAGGCTGACAACCTCAGAAGAACCCCTCCTTTCAACCCAGCCCCGCCCCTCGCCTCCCCCTCTCTAGGAAACACACACCAACAGAAATTTTTATAGATATTACCCAAAGTGTCTTGTTTGGTTTGGTTTGGTTTTGGTACGGTTCTGTTTTCTTTCCTTCGCTTTTGGCCCGGTCTCTTCTTGTCGTCTTGTCTTCCAGGCTTTTGGGCTTTTAGGCTGCGCCCCTGCCACGCCCCCTAGAAATCCCCCTATGTTGCCATGCGATTTACTCCGATACTCTTATACAGACAGATCTCTCATTTGTGGTCTTCGAAAAGTGGAAAAGTGGTAGGAAAATCTCGATCGATTACTACCGTTAAGGTAGTAACTTATAGTTTCTACAACGCAGCTATAAAAAAAAATATTCTAAGGAAATAACTTACTGATGTTTACGACGATCATTATTCCATTTTTCTTTGAATATAAAACACGAAAATACGTCATTATGTCAGTGTATGAATGTTATAAGAAATCCAAAAATAATTAGAAAATTGTTGTTGTATGGTCGAAAGTCGAAAGAAATTTCTTTACGATGCTCGGGTCTTGTCATTAAGGAAATTTACGATTTCCTTGGCAAACGCAACGCAATCAGTTGGCATAGAAACTTCTTGTTCTTGGCCGGGCCGAGATTCTGGCCTCTCCCTTTCTCGCTCTTTGGCTCGTTGTATAGACGTCTCTTTCCCGTCTTCTATCCTTTTTTGGAGGAGGCAATGAAAAATGACAATCATCATTATATACACTTGAGCGGTTCGACGACAGTCGCCGATCGTGTGCTCGTCGTCTTCTCAAGTTGAAACTGAAATTGCTCCGACTTTGTCTTCTCTTCCTTCTTCTCCTCTGCCTCCTTCTTCTCCTTGTCTTCATCCGTCTCCATCTCCATCTCTCTCTCTTCGCATGCGTGTTTGAGAATCATCCGCAGAGGGAGAATAGAGATCGGTCCAAGCTCAAGTGAGTGGTTGACTTCAAGAGATGAATAGATACTTTGGCTTGCATAATAATACTCATGATAATAATAATAATGATCGGTGGTCGAAGGAAGAAGCCATGCCGAACGATACGGGATGATATACCGAATGATACTTTTCATGGTGGTCTAGGGTGCCACAGAACCATCGCAGTTACCCTCACATAAAACAGCAAGGAGTTGTGTATCGTTCAATTTACCAAAAGATGCAAGAAACTTGGATACTATATGGTTATGAAAAACTGAAATCGAGAAAGCTATTGCTCACTTACATCTAGAAGTGGATACATTTTAAAGTAACTAGAAACCGTGATAGATCCTTAAAAGAAATAAAAGACACCTTTGAAACGGCAGGATACAAAAACACTGAGATAAACACATGCTTCAAGATGCCACTTGAAAATGTATCTCAAATTTCAAGCGTCTGACACTCGCTGGCTCTAAAGTACTTCAGTTGAGAATCTGCAGGAACTCTGCTTTGGCTTGGCGTTCCCAAACAAACGAGTAGATGCTTTATCAAACAACATTATTTTAGTATGCATATTTGGAATTTAGTCATTTTTTAGGGCTGCACCTTTTGCGCAAAGATGCAAAGATCATTAGCAACCGGGTTCCACTTCATCTGAACGCTCACTTAGCATTGATTAGGAGCCATATCTTGCAGTTGCATCTTCTGAATCTGCAGACTCTTTCTCTTTGAGTTTTCCCTTTAATGCTGGCAACCTGCGCGACATTTGCATAAGGCTCATTTTGTAGGGCGCCAGAAGAACTGGCGTTTCTTCGGTGACAAATTAGCAGAGCTGCAAAGTAAATATGAATTGAAGACTCTGCCTTTTTTTTTTTTCTTTCATCCATTTCATTTTTGTCGTTTTCCGAACTTTAACTAAACATTCACACGCTGGTTTGTTGTCTGCCGGAAGTGTTAAATGCTTCAGTTTATTTAAAGTACATACACACAAAGAGGAGTAAGAGAGATAGAGTGAGGGAGAGACGGGGAGACGAGTCGAGACTCCATACAATATCACTCATATGCCATTATTTTTATGGATTTCCGAGCAACAACCCTTTTTGTTTGTGCGCCTGCGCGGCCTTTTTTCAGTTTGGCGCGCATTTCCTTCAGCCTCGACCTCTTGAACCCCAGCTCTTGCTCTCTCGCTCTTGCCCTCTCACTCTCTCCCTCTCTGCATGCATTTTATATGCTTTTCCCCGGCGAGGGCGGATTTTGTCAAAGTGTCGCATATGTTTTCAAGTGCACTTCAATTACCAAAAAAAAAAAACCTTCATATATATATGTAGTTATGTACATGCATATAGATTACTTACAACTGCAGCTGTGTGTCCTTTCCGGAGGGCTGTTTATCACTCATCCTCCCGCCCAAAAATACAAAAAACAAAAAAAAACGTTTTCCACCCCCTCTTATCGTGCACTCAATTACATCGTCGGGTAGGTCAATTATTCCCATAATATTATCTTTCATTTGGCTAAGCATTATGCTAATCATCCGAGCTTCTCGCTGTGGGAAAATAAAGTGCGAGTGGAAAAAGTGGCGTGGAAAACGGGGGGGAAAAACGAGCGATGATCATCAAGTGGAATGAACAGCGCTCAACTGTGAAAAGTTTTGCGTCTTGCAAGTGGGTTGCTTATTTACTTACCATATACTTAGTTTCATTATCAAAGACAATTTCCCTATTAGCTATGAAGCTCATAGTACTTGCACTTTAAAACGCAACGTTCTACTCGCAATGCCGCAAGCAAAATTCAATTAAAATGCAACATCTACTGCAGTAATAAGTTTCCTGTTTCTTTTGATTCACATATAATATTATATATTACATACAAGTCTGGCTCAACCCACTCTCATGAAGACATCAATCAGGGTACCCATAAACCACATTCACAGGCACTTCCCCTTTTCAAAAGATCGTCTAATCCGAAATCTATTTCAACATATGTGGCAATAACAATATCGTAGACCGCAAAAACCACAAACTTCCTCCCCCATGTTGCTCCAAAATTATACGTATGAATGGGTTAAACACTTGCGGGGTAGAGGAAGGGAGGACCAGGGGAGTTGTATTTTCTATATTTTGTCCGATTTTTCCTAGTTTTTTTCCATTTTTTTTTCTTTTTTATTTTGCTATCGCCGACGACAGTGGCCTATTAATCTATCAGAAGCTTCAGACGCTTCGGACCAAACAAAAGGGGTTAGCAGAGATAGAGATAGAGGGCCGAAAGAGATGGTAGCAAATGGAGCGACGGAGACGGGTTAGAGTGGGTTAGAAAGAGAGAGGTGGAGCGAGTGAGCCAAGGCAAAATTCCATGCCACATAACCCAAAAAGACGAAAAGAAAGAAAGAGCGAGACGTTGTGTTTGGTTGACGTCGCGGTTCCCACACTCGTTTATTCGTTTTACGACTTGCCCCTCTCCCGCTCCACGCCCCACTGCCACTCCCCCTTTTCCCCCTTTTTGCCACTTCGATTCTCCACCGATCGCGGCTACTTTTTCATTAACACTACAATCTTTCCGCATTTTGTTGCCTGCTGCTGTTGTTACAACGCCTCTGCAGACCTCTCATTTTCCGATCTCTCTACGCTTACAGCCAAGTCCAAAATAATATATGTGCTTTTCTATTAACAAATATTGTGGATTATGGGTCAATGAACTCGATAGTTTATACTTCACTTAAAACTTGCAACTAAAGAGCAGTTGCTTACATTTTTCAATTATTTCGATCGAACTATTTTAAGTTACTATATACCTACCAGTAGTGCGTACTTTTCCCGCCACTGTAGCATAGTTTTTTGTGACCAATTTTCTAATCGCCATTACACATTTGGGTAGGCAAAGTATTTATTTATTGCTGGGCCCCCGCAGCAATTTGTGATCATTCGCGCGCCGGACAGTTCCCATAAAAATAATGATCGCTCGATGATCGCTTCGTTTTCTTTGGCAAGCTTATCAGAGTTGCAGTTTTTGCGACGCAAATTGTGTATGAAAATTTCTTTTATCATCTCGCCATACACACTTCAAATATAATAAATGTGCATAAATGGCCAGCGTAAGCTTGGCGATCAATGGCAAATGGAAATACTTGAGCATGCCAAATTGGAAGCCAAATATAAGTTGTGGGGGTTAAACGATCAATAAGCAATTAAAGTACATTTATTTTCGGCAGATAACAAAAGATGCCTTTCAAGAAACGGTAAGAACAGTATCTTGCGTTCCGCAGAATGTAATTATGTATTTCTAACGAAGTTCAAGTTATTTCTATTGTTTGTACAAAATACCACTTACTTATATTGGTTTGACAAATGAAATTTCTATTTTAGCTAGGTTCAATGCACAACTATTTTTTTGAATAACCTACACATAAATCTATGCGACTGATGACTTGTTGCACATCCGGACTTTTTCATATCCCATATCCAATTACAAATCGTGGCGAAATTGTCGCCGAATAAAAATCATGAATAAACATGAAGCCTGAGAACAAACTGAATTTAGATAAGGAAGTGGGCCCAGCGGCATGGCATAGTGTATTATGGGGGCGATAAGGCCGAAAAAGCTTTTGGTCTTATAGTTTCCGACTTCATTTGCAAATGCACAGATACATTGCTAATCCTTCTTGCTACATGTGGCATGGTCAAGCGGCATGGTTAGCTTTTCATTCCGAAATGTAGGAAAATCTAGGATTCATTTTAAACTTAATTCAATTTTCGTTGGTTTTCCGTTTTATTATATATCTCAACTTGCTGACATTCTTGTTGATATGTTTTTGTTTTTTATTATTTTTTTTTTTGTTTTTTTTTTGCGCTTAGAGAAAAGCGTGAGAAATTTTTGGCCGTGGTTTGGCTTTTTTGTGTTTGTTGGTGTTTTTCTTGTTTTTTTTTTAGTTTGGTGTGGTTGCTTTTTGTTTTAGTTGTCGCAGCTGTTGTTGCTTATTATGCTGATAGCGTTTGCTACTTTTTCATTGTTGTTTTTTCTATTCGTATGTGTGGTAATGCGAAAAATTTAAATTCGATAAGCACCATTTTGTAAAGAAAAAACCAGCGGAGATATTTCATTATTGTCTTGGCTTCCTTTTTGCTCGTTTATATTTGTTTGATGTATGTAAATGGTTTCTTTTATTTTTTGGGCTAATTACAAGTGGTTCATTGATCGCTTCATGGCGCCGATAGTTGGTTTATTCCTTTTTTTCATGTGGTAGGGACACTTTTTTGCTTTTTATGTATGAATGTTGTGCGAGAGCCAAATCCACAACATGATTAATTATTAAAAAAAAATGATATATCTCGCTCTTGTAACGTGCAACATTTTCTGTCGTCTCCGTGTCATTTTCATCGATCAATATCACAGATATTTGCAAGTCACTGTCACGCCTGCTTTCATCGGTGATTGTGAAATGTCGTGACTTTGAGAGATCCCCCCTGGCTTTAGCTTGCTTTAACTTTCCGCCAAACCTAAGCAAACTAAACGCCGACAATCTCTATTACACATATCGTTGAGCAAGTTTAATTAGGTCTTAAACGCGGTTTGAGAGCCAACTCAAGCAATTAACAGCTCATTTGTCGGCGGTGGAAAAACGAAAAAGCGGAAAAGCATCTGCCTAAACAGCGCATAAATGCCGGACAAAAGCGATTCCACGTTGATTTTACATGTGCGGTAAATCACACGCAATAAAAACGCTCCGATACTCGTAGTGTATACCAAAAAAGCTAGCTGAAAAATTAAAAAAAAAACTGAATCTTTTCACGCTCTGTCAATGAAGCGTTGAGTGCCCATATGTGGTTTCTCTGTCCCCCTGTCTTTCTCGCCTTCCCTGCCGGCAAATTAATTAAACAGAGCTATAAGCCCAAGCCACACCTCACGAAAAATACAAAAAAATAAACATTTAAGCTCGGTGCCCATCGAGTGATCTTCACCTGGAATGTGTATAATTCAATTTCGGACCCATTTGCCCATTCCACTTGGGCACTTTTGTCGCACATTTGTCGCTCATCAGTTAGTTAGTTAGTAAGCGCTAATATATTTCAATTTTAATAAGATTGCCAACCTATCAAAAGTTGCCTGACAACTGACAAATCAATGGGATCACATCAAATGTTTCAGCTTTGGAAAATCTGATGAGATATGCATGCTGCACCCACAACACACTGACTCTGCACTATTTTAATATCTTTTTCGCTGCTGGGTTTGTGGCATTTGTCTGTTTTTTTGCATCTGTTTTGTTGTTGTTGTTTTTTTTTTACACTAATTGAGGTCAATTAGTTTACAAACAAACGCGGCCAACGAAGACAATCAAATGCAGAGCAATATCTGAGTATCTGAGCTACTGAGCATGCTGCAATATTTTTCCTTTTGCATAAATTTCTGCAACATAGTGCACACACACACTGCTTGTGACTCAATTTGAAGTTATCTCTTTCTTTTTTTGCTTCCTCGCCGCTTTATTTATGCATTGTCATTAGCCAGTTAATCAGACATATTGTATATATATGTATATGTATATCTTTGGGATTTATGCCACGTCTTGTCCACAAGCCATCGATCATCAGTGTTTAAAGGAGACACAGGCAGTGAGCCAAAATGTGTGTATGAAATGCTACAAAATCATATTTTTTTGGTCGTGCCGATCAACAAATATTTGGCCACTTTACAAAACTGTCCATATAAGTTCGATTAATTCTTGGAAATGCTCAATTTGTGCACTCAATTGGGGCTTTAGCTTTCGCTTTGGCTTAAGCCTTTTTGCATTCGATTTGATTTGCTGCTCGTGTATGCAAGACGGTACAGTGGCCACTCATTGTGTGTGTTTTGGCACACATCTACCATCGCCCCACTGTCAGCTCGTGCCACGCCCCGCCGCCCACAGCCCCTTTGGGCAGACAAAGCGATTTATTTATCTCCCTCCGCCTGTCGGGGGCAATCAAAACTTATTGTCGTCGCCGCGATTCGAACCGAAATAAACCAAACCGCATGTCAGAACGCTGTGTTCTGCTGAGTTAGGAAACCCCCCTTCCCCCCTTCCCGATTTTATAATTTTTTATTTTTTTTGAGCTTTTTCCAGCGCAGGAAATCGCCACACGCCCAATTAGCAAACACATATATATAGCACAGTTGGGCGCAAGAGAATAGCAGCGAAGGTGTGAAAAGCGTTATAAGTGCCGCTAAAAACCATTAAAAATGCCAAAAATCTCGCAAACAATTTCATTTATACAAGCTATGGTAAATTGCGCAGAAGAAATGCAAATAATATTATTTCAGTATTATGTACAATTTGAAATTGCCTACTATTCTGAGCCAATCTGTTCACATTTGATATACACTCGTACTTTTTTGTACGACTGAACCTGAGGAGGTGAAGTGAAGTTGGGGGGTTTGCTGCTTGTTTGCGGCTTCGTTTGTTTAATTTTGTGTGCCACATATTTTTTTCAATGGAATAAGCATAATTTTTGTGTGCTCCTTTGCTTTTTTCTTCTGTGTGTGTGTGTGTGTGTGTGTATGCATAATAATAATTTGATTTGATTGCAAACGTTTCAGTTTTCTTATCCAACTCTGCAACTTTCTGCAGCGCTGGCCAGTTCAAGTGCAGTGAACTTTTTGTCTGTGATTGGCCACAATGATGATAATAATGATGAAGAGACGGTGACTTTGACATGCCGCCCGTTTGCCCTTAAAAGGCAGATACTACACATACAATACATATACGATCTCTCGATCTTCTGCAAACAGAACAAGAATGTTTCTTCTTTCGTTCTTCGTTGTTCGATCTTCTTGGCTTCTTTTGCAACGATGTGGAATGTTAAGTAGACACAAATGGGCGACAAGTTAGCATGATCTTACAGATATGGCGGTTAGCTTTTGGGGGCGGTGCGGGTCAGTTGGGACAATGTCTACGTTAATTTATAGAATATTAACTAAGAACTCAAAAATAAGCCCAATTGGGAATGTTAGTAACTGCAACACGCAGTGTAACTTAAATCAACTAGAATTGGCAATAAACTTTTACCTTTTATTCTTGCAGATATCGCGGCTTCCTGCACAACTGTTGGTTGCCAGAATGGCGGCAACTGCGTCACACAACTTAATGGCAAAACCTACTGCGCGTAAGTAAAGTTACATTTTATTAGGATAATCTGTTTATGAACAAGCACTTTAAATATAGTGATGATAAGGATCACAACGATCTATGTGGCAAAACCAGACGAGTGAAGTATGATCGTTGCTCAATTCTAAGTGGCATTTGCATATGTCAATCAAGAGATCAAGAGATTTTCAAGGACAAGGGATTTTGCTGTTGCGTACTCCTTTTAATTTAACTCGAAATTCGTCTAGACAAAAGGTGGGAAGTTGTTGTTCGGCCAGACAAAAGCGCCCGCACAATCTTCTGTCTTTCAGCCTGCGAAGTCTGCGGTCTCCAGTCTGCAGTCTTCGGTCTGCAGTCTTTTCAGCTGCGAATCAAATCAAATCGGGCTCGTTGTCGAGCGACATTCCTGGCAAATCGGTTTGAACCTAAACGAGAGTCTGGGAGTCTCTGGTTCGTGCCTTTAGCCCGGTTCGCATGATTTTCACTCGCCTCGTAATTCGTATTTCGATTTTCGTATTTTGTTTCCTCCGTGTGTTGTCTGTTATTTATTTCAGCATTTTGTCTTTTTTTATTATTATTTTTTCTCTTTCTGTTTTTTTTTGTTGTCTATTTCTCTCTGTTGTCTCTGCAATAAATCAAATGCGGCCAAAACAAACGGCACGTACGCAACGCATAACTCCGTTTGAGTTATTATAAATAGAGAGTTTGAGTCCGTTCGGCGGAGAGTTGAGTCGAGCCGTTGAAACGATCGCAATATCCATATATTTTGACAGACTGTCGTCAACGATTTTTACGAGTCTGTGAAGCGGGCCGAAACCTACATGGCATAATTAAAAAAACCCATTGCAAGAACACACAAAAAAGGCTTAGATCGAATTGCATTCCAGCCAGTTCGTGGCGAAGACTCATGCCTCGACTATTTTCATTTTAATTTAAGCCTTATTTCTTTTTATACCACATCTGTTAAGTCAGCAAAAGGGATAAAACGGAAGCTATGGCAATGATAATATCCGAAAGTTGGCTTTTGCCGTTTTAAAATACATTTTTTGTACAGCTTTTTTGTTGGGATCGATGAATTTCTAAACTGGCTCTCGTGTTTCGCGCGTACACTCATTTTTATTTGCCAATATTTTTTTGTCTTTTATTTAATGTTCGGCTCAACTGACTCATCAAAAAAGGTACAAAAATAAAAAAAACATGAAAAAACAGTTTCATACATCAAAAGATTTCCGCCGTAAAGGGGGGCGCTGAGGGGGCGTGGCTCGGCCAAAAGAGATGCTGCTCATTAACATGTCATAAACCGCAAGCGAGAAAACGATTTTTTCTTCGCTTTTGTGGCTCTTTAGCCATATAAATCAAACTCATTGTTCTGAGATGGCAGAGACAAAATTGAGACCCCCGACTGCATGACATTTGACATGAGCAAAAGGCAAAAATAGTTGTGTCGTGGTCGGTCGGTCGGGTCGGTCCACTCAAAACGAAAACCAAACTGTGTTGGCAATCAAGTCAATTAAACAAACAAGCTGGCAGGCGGAAAAGCGATCGCAAGAGCCGCATAAAAGCTAAGGTTTTGTGGACACAGACTTTTGCGCTCTGCCAACCAGAGCAATTCCAAATCAAGAAAATGTGGTAAATGGATCAGCAACGGATCAGTCGTAAACGATCCGAGGATCAGTTGTTGTGGCCACAAGACCGAAAAAATCAGCTCTAATAGCTCAAGCTCAAGACAAAAGTTCAAAGCGATCTTATCGCCAAATCAAAAAACAAACCAAAAAATGGCTTCAAGAAAGAGAGGCCAGCACATACACATACACATGGCCATTGGCTTGATCGTGCCTTTGATGATCATCGCAAAACCAAAACCAAAACCAAGGCAAGGCAACTAAAAGAAAGAGCTAAGCAAAGTAAAATAACCCACGAATCCCGCGAGATTCAAGAGTCTGCTGCACAACAATATATATATATATAAACGAAACAAGGAAAGAAAAAAACTGAACTGGCATCTCGCAGTTTTAGGCTAAGAGCCAAGCGCTTTTATGTAATTGCCCAAAGATAGTTAAAGAAAGAAAGAGCAAGCCAGGATCGGTTGACATGTGTAGTCTCTGTGGGCAGGAAGAGAGCTGGCCGTCGTCGGGGAAAAGCTAGAAAAACTCTGTTTACAATGAACGCCAAGATCTTGCCGATCAAAAAAGGCAAACTGATCGGCCATTGAAACCGCTGCTGTGTTGTTTTAGAACTCAAACAAGATCAGCTTCAATCGATTGTGGAAGTAAATTTAATGAGAAAGTCAAGAGCGCCTAAATTAACACTCAAAATGTGAACATTTCGCAGAAATGGAAAACCAAACCGTCCCATTTAAAAAGGGTATCTAATCAGATTACTTAGCAATTTCTGGCAACTTGAATTGAATCGCAATGAAACATTCATGCCCAGACGTATTTAATCTTCAGAAAGTGAATTAACCGTCGAGTGAGAAAAGTTCGTTGCCTAAGTCTTTTGTTTTCCAGACGTGGCATGTGTGTGTGTGTGCGTGTTTCTAAATGCCCACACACACACGAACGTTCGCCGCAGGGGAATAATTTACGTTTTTATTTGAACTCTTGGCTCACACGCTTTGCACTTGAAAATGTTCTTTGCTTTCTACCTTTTGCTCTTCCTCGTTCTGGTTCTTGTTCTCTTTCTTTGCTTTTTGATGTCTTGTCTTTTCATTTCTTTTCTTCTCGAAAAGTGAAAAAAGGGGAAAAGCATTTCCAGGCTGCAATTACTTTAATTAACTGATCATTAAGCACATTGGCCATGGGGCTCGATGCTCTATGCGCTGGAAATGTGTGCTGGAAATGACAATGGAAAAGCCAACATTTCATCTGCGCTGGGATGACACATTTAACTTGCGGCAGCAGGGCAGCCATTTTTATTATATATCTCTTTGTATATATATAAATATATATATATATATGTATGTATATGTGTACATCCTTCGGATGTTCGGCTAAAAACTTGTTTGCAACCTGCTCTGATTGCTTTTCTGTGTTACACAAGCTCGAAAGAAACAAGGGTCCCGAGATGCGGAGGCCGAGGAGCTTCTGGGCCCATCCCATGAGATCTTGACTGCCCGAAAAGCGTAGCGAATATTTATTGTGCATTTCGCTTGCATTTTACATTCTTCACGAGGAGACCCTTTTTGCTCCCTTTTCTTTTTGTATATGTGCACATATCTATATGTAGATGTATATGTGCTCTGTTTTTCTCGTATTTTTTTTTTATTTAATTTTTGTTTTTTTGCAGCCAAGGCGTTGGCGTACAAAATTCCTTTAGCCAGGTCTCGTTGCCTCTCTCTTTGGTCAAATTAAAACGTTTTATTGAAACTCAATTAAGTTGCGCATTCTCACGAAACGCTGAAGATGGTAGACCAAGTTGATGGTGATGGTTGGATGGATGGATGGATTGTTGGGTTGGCTGGTTGGTTGGTTGCTTGCTTGATGGTGAAGAGAAGAAGCGTAGAAGACGGCAAATTGTTAATTATTCGAATGTGGAATGATGCATTACATAAATCTGAGCTTTGTCTTCTCATAACTCAAATGAAAGATTTTCCCAGGCTTGCATCTTTTAATTATGCACATATGGAAAAATACCTTTGGCTTTTCTTCCACTGCCAGCGACAAATCGTTTCAACACACCTCGTCTGCAAGTCGACCATTCACATATCAAATTTTGGTTTTAGGTAACTTTTCTACAGCACATCGCATGTTGATTTCTATACTTTTATATCAACTTTTGATTCAGAGAAGTCACATCACAAATATGTATAACATGGCTCTATCAGTTATATGATGGTTATTGATGGGAAAAGGATTGGTTTTCTGTCGGGAACTCTTTCTAAGAAACAACGTTTATTTATATATTCTAAAAGACAAAACGCGAGCTTCAGTGAGTCTAGATAGACTTTTTGGGGTAATGCTTTATAGTGTTTTTATGCTACCATCAAATAGTTAAATTCAAAAATACTAAATTGAATGCATGAAAATCGTTTTTATTGTCAATAGTTTAGATAGACCTCTATTTGCATAAATAAAACAAGCTGACAAAGCGAGACAAGCCATCATAAAACCGTTTTTATGCTTCATATCGATAAAATGTTCTCCGCTTTATTAAACCAATAAAAGCTTAATAAAATCACCGTTCTGTATAGGAGATTTTCGAATTTCCGAAAAGAGATATCCCCACGTTGTGCAATGGAATTTGGTCAGGTATATTGTTATATTTCGTTACCTGGAAACTGGAACCTGTGTGGAAAGCGTTTGACGGACTAGTGTCAGAAAATACATTTTTTACCTGGCTTACTGGCGGACAATGGGAAATCAAACAAAACCCGATCCGAAGCCTACCTCGAATCATCTCTCCACAAAACCAAACAACAGCTGGAAATGGATGGATGGTTATGTAGTTAGATGTATGGAATGGTATCGGATCGTACATGGATGGAAACAGAAAAACAGAACGGAAAGGAAATTTGTTTGGGTGTAAAATTCGTTGGTTAGGCCGCCGGGGTCACGCATTTCATTTCATTTCACTTCAGTTTAGTTCGTTTTCCACTCTGTCCTCCCTTTTCCCTTTTCCCATTGTTCTCGAACAGCTAAGCAAATACCACCACAAATGGCTGGGTGAAAGGAGCGATAGATAAAGATGCCGGGATAGGGAGAATCGGGAATCGAGAATTGAGGAGGAATACATGGACGTGTTGCACCTGCGCATGGAAAAGCGAACTCAGTTTCACGTGAAAACCACGGCTCAGCAAAAGCCGAAAAAACAAAAACCCGAGTCCGAGTCCATGTAATGTGAGAAGTGTGCTGCTTTAATATAATATGTTCCCCTGTTCTCGTTACTGATCCTCCTTATGGTTTCATACACATCATACTTTTCGCCGAGTTTTCGTTTGAAGGTGCAGTAAACAAAAGCTACCATGAAATTGAAATCAGATTTGAAAGCACAAGTTGCCTTTTAAAGACTCTAGGAACGAATATTGTAGAGTTGGGAATCGATTTAAATCGATGGAAATCGATTTAATGAGATCAAAGCTAAGTAGGGAAAAGCCAAGTTTTCTGATAAGAACATTTACAAAGTAATCCTTTCATGTAATTGGTATCAATAGCAAAAAACAAAATCCCATTCGGAAAAATTGATCAAGTTGAACTAATTGGTGTAGTCTTATCAGCTAATTAAACAAATGGGATCGCACAGCTAACGACTTTGGAATCTTTGTAGAGTGTGTCTCGGTAGTGTTTGTGCGGTGATAAGCAGTTTTTTTGTTGTCAGGCAATCCCCGCACTCCACTCACTCCACCGCCGATCCTGTGATAATGTGCTAAGATCAGCAGAAAGCTGCATGTGCATGTATGAATACATTATTATTCGTGAATGTGGCTTTGTTTGCGCCTGCACTGTACACACAAACAAAATTTGAAATCGATGAATCAAGTTTGAAAACTACCATTTATTTACCGACCTAGATATAAACTTTAGTTTGCATTAATTGTGTAAGGCTTGTGAATATTCGAATCAATTTTTTAGATAATATTTAGAGTGCTGAAAGGGTTTTTATAGCAGTGCACAAGGCGTGTGAATTGCAATAGGGAAATTAAACACTCGAGAGATAAACGCAGAGTCGAGAGGAGTTGTCTTTCGATCTCTTTGGAAGCCATATATAGCCATAGAGTGGTCGAAAACCGATGAATGATCATCGGGCGATGACATTAAATCATTTGCCTACAAGCCATGAGTCTATGGCCAATACCGCCGCCCCTCATCTAGCCCAGAAATCCATAATCCATTCGATACGAGCTGCTGTGGTTACCCATTCATTCGAGCGATCGTGAGAAGCGAATATAAATATCTATGTATATAGATACAGTATACAGATGCATATCTATGCATATTTTATATTCACTTCATGCAGTAGTTATGATTATGAACAATTTCTGTCCCGATCGCCGACCGCAAATTGAGTTGGAAGCGGAGATACGGATGCAGAGATGCAAAGATGCAGATACAATGATCTGATCCAATCGCAGATAGTAGATTTATACTGCTAATGCTCTCTTCTCACCAGCAATTGTTTGCTCATAAAATAGAATACTTTTAGAATCAAATAAAGCATTTTCGCCATCCATTTCTTGCCCATTTAAAATTCGATTTGATTCCAGTTCGCTTCCTTCACGTGACAGTGGGTGACTCATTCCCTTTTTGGCCAAATGCATAAAGGAGGTTTAAAACAGATCAAGGGGGGGCATAGAGGGGGGGTTGGACTGGGGAACAGGAGATAAAGCCAGCAACACAATACACACACCACAACACACACACACAACACACACACACAACACACCCAGTGGCTGCCTTGGTTTATTTGCCAATGCGAGTCACGTTTTCTGCCAGCCTTCTCTTGCTGCCTCTCAAAACAAGTTAGCAAGCGAGCACTTGGAACTCGAACTGAAAACTCGGCTTGGCCTGTGTATAATTTATATTACATTAATTTTTCCATCCAACATTTTTCCCTCTCCTTGGGCAGCAGCAGCCGCAACAGCAGCAAAAAAGGCTGACACCTCATTTGAATGGGCCTTCCCCTTCACCCTCCCCGGCCACTTCTTCGACTTCTCCTAACCATCGTCGCTGTTGCTTCTCATTTTTGGCCTGGTCTTTTATCAGTGGGCCAATATCGACTAAATACCTATGCGACCACTTTGCGATGGCGAAAAAGTCACTGCAAAATACTAAGTTCATCCTCAATGCATTCGATTAATAGTTGTATAGGGATTGTATAATAACGAAAATAAGTTAGTTTTAAAGCTCTTTTAAGTAATTTCTTCCAGTGTGCCAATGCTTTTCACCGCTTTTCGTTGGCCACTCTCTAAATTCTCGCTTAAAAATTTGCAAGCTGTCCTCTTCGATTGCGATCGACAGACTTTGAGGTTGGGCAGGGCCTGCAAAATGGATCGCTACAAATTAATGCTAAATCTAAAGCATTTTCACACACTTGTAACGGGAAGTAGCAGTAGCAGCAGCAGCAGCAGCAGCAGCAGCATCGGTAGCAAAAAAAAAATAAGTAATTCGACAAAGAAAAGCGGTTTTTCCTCGCCTGCCGGCTGGACCATCGGCAGCATCATCTCCATCGCCTTTCAGCTTGGTCAGCAGCCGCCTTAATGATTATTCATTGCTTGTTGCTGGTTGTTCGGTATGTTGCTGCCGTGCTGCCTGCCTCATTTTGCTGTTGCCACTGCAACTGCAGCAGCAGCAGCAGCAGCAATGCGTGTAATTTTCTCATTGCAGCCGATGAAGAAGCAGCAGCAGCAGCAGCGGCGGCAAAAAATTTAATATGCAATCAAGATCGCGCACAAATTACCGTACATAAAAATTGTTTTCTCAAGGGAAAAGTAACAACAAGCAGGCATAATGTTGTCGTCGAGCAGCAGCAACAACAACCACGTCGTTGCAGGGAGTGGAGAATCGGCGAAAAGAGAGTTAGTTTCCAATGGCAAGAGCAGATATTGTACCATCATTGTCATTACTCAACCAATTTGTAGTATTTTTTTTTTGTTCGCTGTTTACACCAGAAAATATTGCTTATGGGAAAATCATTGGAGTGATTTGTCTATGACCGCGTTGCCATCAATGTTTTCTTCAGTCAGTTTGAAGAACTATGTACATATGAGGAACAAGGATTACAAATGGGTTAAGTTCGATAAGTTTAAGAGAACACCTTCGTTGCGATGGCCCATCTGTCGCTCCAACTTGTCCACGTAAAGCCATGTGAAAGTGGTCCAAAGGAGCTGCGCGAGCTCGGGCGGAAATGAGGCTACTTTGTCAGCTTTAACACTTTGGAGTCCGTCGTTTGGGAGTCATACTGTGGGATTTATCAGGCGGCGCAGATCTGGCTCCTGACTTTGGTCAACTAAGCCGACAAGTCGATAAACTGGCAACTGGCGAACGATATGTGGTGAAATCACTGCGGGAAAAATCATAAACCAGTGGGAATGTTGCTGATGCACTGTGCACTTCCTGCACGGCCGCCACTCTGCGTTTTTTCGTTAAGTGCAAATAATATGTGTCGGCTGCCGTCACATTGCTCCCATTCAAATCGCCACCTGCAACCCATTTGAATGGCAAACCCGCTAATCCGCATCCATCTGTATCTATCTGTATCTATTCCAGATGCGATTCACACTATGTCGGCGACTACTGTGAACACCGCAATCCGTGCAACTCGATGCGTTGCCAGAATGGCGGCACCTGTCAGGTGACCTTTCGCAACGGCCGCCCGGGCATCTCCTGCAAGTGTCCTTTGGGCTTCGACGAGTCCCTCTGCGAGATTGCGGTGCCGAACGCCTGCGACCATGTGACCTGCCTCAACGGCGGCACCTGTCAGCTGAAGACCCTGGAGGACTACACGTGTGCGTGCGCCAATGGCTACACAGGTGAGTTGTCAACCGGGAAAATGTTCCCTCTTCAAAATGAAGTCGTTCCATTCACCACTCTCTATTTAACAGGCGAACGTTGCGAGACGAAGAATCTGTGCGCCAGTTCTCCCTGCCGGAATGGAGCCACCTGCACCGCCTTGGCCGGAAGCAGCAGCTTCACCTGCTCCTGTCCGCCGGGCTTCACGGGCGACACCTGTTCCTACGACATCGAGGAATGCCAGTCGAATCCCTGCAAGTACGGCGGCACATGCGTCAACACCCACGGATCTTACCAGTGAGTACAGCAAAAGCCCTCTACATCCACTTACCATTGAACAGCTTTGAAATATTTATGGAAATACACAATATCTAGATATTGCTGTTTAACCCATCGATTACACATTGAAAACATCGTTTTTTTCAAACGAAACAAATCGGTGGACATCGAAATGTCGCCTTGTGTTGTTGTGTACGGTTTATCAAATCGAATCGCCGATTGTCAATAAATCGAATTGTCAGCGGATGTGATAACTCAACTTGCCGCTGACAAGTGCAAATTGTTTTCTCTGTTCGACAAAAGATCGAACACGTCTGATTCTTTGTGCCCCCGCCAAAAAAAACCACAAATCCCCGAAAATCGATAACAAATCATCGTTTGCGAAATGATTAGCATATTTATCTAAAGCTTGGCCGCTTTGGCTGACTTCCTTTAATTAATGGCAATTTAAGAGTAATAATTTAGAAAAATCTCATTTTATTTCGATTTTGTGGCGATTTGCATAGCTTATTGATTTTCGTTTGGGCCAACAACAAATTGCCCAATTGGCCCCAACAACATTTCCACTCTAATTAAAACACACAAAACGCGATCGCGACCTATAGAAAATGAGTCGTCGAACAAAAGATCTCAAATTTCCGGCGATCTTTTGTCTAGAGACGAAACACACAGCGTTTTACCCTTTTTTTTTTGGGAACTGGTTCAGGCACGTAAATTAAATTACTTCGTTTACGTTTCATTTTTGGCTTTTTATTTTGGGTTTTGTGTCAGCTTGAAATCATTTGCATTCTTAATTTGAAACACACAAATTATCCAAAAGGGTGCGCGGAAGGGGGGAGGCATTTAAATATATCTTTACTAAAAACCATTTGGGCTGAAAAGTGCGATGTGAACATGTGTTTGCTGTTTGTTTTAGTTTAGTTTGACTGCGGATGTTTTCAAAGCCATTAGCATACACTTGAAATAATTTGCTCCAAACGCAATTTTGAAACATTGACTGATGTTGGGATTGGGATTAGGATTACATTGAGATACGCCTCATTTTGGTCCTTTTGTGTGTGTGGCTTTAAAATAAAAAATCCAAGATAAATCGTTGCGATTGGCAAGTGAATGGGGGGCCTAAATGATCTTCTGCCACTGTTGAATGGCTGGCAGGGTAATTTGCATAAATTTCATATTCGATTTGGGGACTTTATGATGTTTCTATGCTAAAAGCGGCGGCCAAAGCTTAGTCATGCTTTAGTTTATGAGGTTTTAGGTTTTGTGTTTCGTTTTATTTTGGCAAAGACAGCGATTTTATTTGTCAACTGTCAGTTGGTGGGAATTTATTAATGGAAACAAACTGTCGAACACAAGCGAATAATTAAGTGAATAGGTATTCGTGATTCGTTATTCATGGCAATTGGAATGGACCCATTTCCAATGAATATTGAGCGGTTTAATGCATGAATAATTTTCACCACGAGAGTTGGTCAAAGGTTAACTGCACTTTTTTCGAGTGCACTGAATGCTAATCATTTCTTTGCTTCTTAAATATCTCCAACTCAAGTTGCCTTTTAGTTAATAGAAAAAAAGGAATCGTGATTCATACCGTGTAACATAAATAATTGAAATCTGCGCAGATTTCACTGGCTCATTAAGAGCCCCACACCCAACAACAAAAACAACAACGAAACAAAAAAGATCCCAAAATCCGAACTTTATTTAAAAGATACAAAAAATAAAGAGTGGCCCTTGGGCTATTGGCCTGCTGAATTTCACATGTCAATCAAAAATCAATTTTTTTTCGGAATGTGTTTCTGTTTTGTCTTCTTTGTTTAGGCACCGGCAATTTTCAATCCAATGTAATTTACTCGAAAACCTCTTTGGGGAGATGGGAAACAAAGCAAGAGAATGGGTGGAAATCGCGCGCGGTTTCTTCGAAGAATTGAGATCCCCAAAGAGTTCTGTTTTGGCCATGCTGCTGGCTATTTCAAGGGGTGCTCGTTGGTGCCTTTTAATTGTTTAATTTAATTAAATGCTTTTTAATGGTCTTTATTAGCGCTGGGAGGGGCGTGGTCTTGTCCATTGGCCTTTTAAGGTGCTCCCATAGGCGGCCAAAGCACAAAACACAAAACCAAACCAAACCCGTTTTAATGGCTGAAAAACATCATTTCTCAAGAATCCCAGTGCAGTTGGAGTTTCGGTACGGCTTACAAGGCTCACAAGCAAATTAAGTTTAAATCACATTAAAAAAAAACAAAAAAATGTACGAACAGCATAAGAATGAAAGAAGAAGCGGCAGTACGAAATCAAAGTGAACAAAAACCCGGCCATAAAAGAGAGTCTCAGTGAGAGAGGGCGAGATACTCCACTGAAGTTTTTTATAATATATCATTGTTTTTTTTTTTATGGTTTTGTGGTAACCGAAAAACCGGTCGAAACTCCTCTAAGCAATACAAGCACACACACACAAACACTCCCGCTCGAATTAAGCCCCCTCTCAGATTGAGATACAAATCCAGATCCCGAATCTGAATTCGAACTGCAAAACGGAAGTTGAGGCCAGGGACAGATTTTATGGTTTCCCTGGCCTGGCAGTAGCCTGGCAACCTGGCAATCTGGTAGCCAGTTAGCCTGGCCGAGTTTAATTGGTGTTAACCCGCGTTTAATTGCTCTTTTCGCTTCTGTTCTTTTCTAGGTGCATGTGTCCCACGGGCTACACGGGCAAGGATTGCGACACGAAGTACAAGCCCTGCTCGCCATCGCCGTGCCAGAATGGCGGAGTATGCCGATCGAACGGTCTGTCCTACGAATGCAAGTGCCCCAAAGGTGAGTGCTAGTTATTAAGCCAGGTTATTGAGAATGCGTAAAATATATTCGTCTACAACGTTACCAAAAGCAATGCACGAACCATCCATACAATCCAAGTTACAATAGTTTCCTTCCCCTCAATCCACTTTAAATCAAAATTATTGGACACCAAATTGTATTATAGTATAACTTCGATTTGCTGACTACCCAGATACCAGATTTCATATTTCTAGTCCGACTCACAGCAAAGTTACGATGGGTATTCCACCCGAGGCTTTGAGTTCTCAGCAATCAGGAGAACGTTCTCAGCGCCTATCGATAACCAGTTATCGATGATGGTGAGTCATGACTCATGACTGGCCACGAGCCAAGTGGGGAGGGGACGGCGGTAAAGAAATAGTCGCCCACGCCGAAATATCTGAAGTAGCTGCCACAAGGGGCAAACTCGTTTGTCAGCTGAAAACCCCTTTGCCTACTCCTGTTATTTTTTTTTTTTTTTTTTTTTTGCTTTTTTTTGTTTTTTGACCGGCCCAGCATCATTCATCAGTCTTCTTTTTTTTTTGACTGCAACTTTTACATTGCAGCCCATTCCCAGTGCATTTCATTCCATTCCACCGTTCCGGGCGCATTACAAATTTAAAGATCGTGGCCCCATCACACCGCGTCTTTCTTCTGTTTCTTCTGCAGCTTCCTCTCTTCTGGCGGTTTGGGTTTCTTCGGCTTTTTCAGCTTCCTTGGCTTGGTCGCTAGTGTTGCATGACCTCCTTAGGGCGTAACTGTGCTTAAGCATCCAATCCGCCCCGCAGATCATTGGGTAAAAGTATTGGTCGGTGATGCGAGTGGATGGATGGCCCAAGCAGACGGGGAAATGATAGCCTCTGGAATTGGCGCAATTTTCGCCGAGATTTGCTCACTTGAATGGCTTTTCAGATGTTTAACCGCCTGGACATGAATATCTGGACTATTCACAAATGAATGGACGAAGCATGCTGCTTACCAAAAATAGCAGCGGAACCTTCTGTACAATCCAAGTTACGATAGGTTACCCACGGAATGGGATCGTATTGAGACGGCTCATTTGGTTCTGTTTGGTCACACGTTTTCTTTAAGTTACACTAATTGTTTATATTCATATTCTGATTTATTTTTTGCCTTTAAGCGCCGCCTCAATAGTTTTTCTCTTGTTTGTGCTCGATTATATTTAAGGTTTTCCTTGTTACTTTTTTGTTTGCCCTCAACTTGTTTTCCCAGCCAGCAATTTTTAGTGAGTTGCCGCCCGCTGCTGTGCTTTGAATTTTTCTTTATTTTGCATAATGAGTGCAACTCCGACCTGCCCCTCCCCCTCCCATTAGGTTTTTTGCACTCTTATTGCAACGTGATGTCCACAGGGCGATTCGTGTCGTGTCGGTTTCGTTGTTCGCTGGCTGTTGTAATTCGGTTGGAATTGCCCAACATTAGCCAACAACCCAAGTTTAAAAAACAAAAAAGCAGAATGCGAAAAAGGCGTTATAACATTTCCCAGAGCAATAAATATTGCAAATTCCAACTTTGGTCACACTTTCACACGATCGTTACAAGCTTGCCTCAAATGAAAAGCATGCTTCTTTGCAGTTACTATATGTATTTTACATATAGTACATTACATATATGTAATTTTTTAGAGTTTCAAAGGGATAAACCTATACCAATTTGTGTAGCCTTCTCTGGGACGATTGTGTGTTTTTTTGTTGTGCAAAACATTCCCACAGAAACCGAAATGAATACGATTGCATTTTCCGCTATAAATATTGCCAATTCCTGTTTAGATTCCTATTTTTCACACGATCCCCGGCTGATCCGAACTATTTTGCACTTTTCATTTGCGCGCTTTCTGGCTCATTAGAATTTTTGATTGGACGCAATTAAAAGGCCAGACGAAGATACAGAGCGAAGCTTATCAAATTGTTTTAGCTCCCCTCGCTGCAGTTTGTGCAGCTTGTAAATTGTCGTGTGCAATTCGCATCAATTGAAATGAATTAATTGAAAATTGCACAAAAAACACACTGGCACACACACTGTGACATACACATACACATACACAAGCACACACTCACACATGCATATGTGTGCTTAAATGCAATGCGAGCAATTTACATGATGAATACGAAATTATAATAAGAAAAACAGTGAATGGGACAATTGGCGACAGAAGGTTAAAGAGCTGAGCTGATGTAGAAAAAGTAGCGATACCACATGGACATGGGGCCCTCGAGGATCTAAGATATAAATTAAAAAAGGTCAAGGCTTTTATGTTTAAAATCCAAGATTATAAAAGTCAAAGTCGGGGTGAAAATCGAAACCTTCAAGGGATGCTTATACCTTCCCAAGATATTTAAGTAATGGAACATTTTTCGAAAGCGGAAGTAAGGTTAATTCGTTTGGGATACAGTTTTTTCAAAGGATTAGAGTTCAAAGTGCGGTCATTAAGTGACTGGGTGACTTGGAAAAAATCGCAGCGAATATGAAACAGATGTTGTTGTTATGGTGTCATGTTGTGCTCCATTCCTCTCTGCTGAGTATACATATTTTTAAATGTAGGAAAAAATGGTTAATGGGGTACACTTAAAATGTCACTTTCGTCACTAGTTTTTTTTTTGTTTTTGTTTTTTCCTGTTTTCCTTTCCCCCTAAGCTCCAGGAACAAGTTGCAATTGCAAATAATAAAAATAATAATAATAAATGCCGCACACGCATGCATATACCTGTGAGTGTGTGTATGTGTGTGTGCTCATGTATTTGAGGCCCTTCTTTTGTGGCATGGACACAAAAAAAACCGACCAAGCAAGAAAATCCATTAAAAGAAACAAATCTCGTGGGCGAGAGCGAGAGAGCGATCTTTCTAAAAAATACGACAACAACAACAACAAAACAAATACCATTGCAGGCACAAAATGCGATTTAATTCCTCCAACACACAGATACACCAAGAAAAATAAAGCGCAATGAACGAAGTCCAAAAACTCGATCGAGAGAGCGAGAAGAGAGCGAAGGAAAACTGAAGCATAAACGGCATTTTTCCATTGTTGTGCGAGCGAGAGGGCAGATGGCTTGGCGCGCATTCGAGATAGTTTGACCGCGACAGCGACGCAAGCGTCGACTGCGGCAGAGGCTTGGGGCAAGATATGAGACCGTGGGAAAGAACAACGAAAGACATGACGTTCCTGTGTATTTGTGAGTGGCCGCATATATGCTGGCACAGCAGCGGGAACAAAAGTAGTGCACTCACAAGCAAATCTCTGCAATACATACAATAAAAATTTATTATTATACATATGTCCCTTATGTTCTTTAAACATCATTTTCATTTCTGAAACTAATATAACTGCAAACTTTCTATTGCGCTGCCCTCAGGTGTGCGTGTGTGTTTGTTTGCTCGAATGCTGATGACTGTGTATGTGTGTGTGTGCGTCTGCGCGCTTTTTGCCTTGCCTTGTCTGTTTTCACGTTACACTTTGTTTGCCCATTCGCTCCGCATGCGCAGCAGTGCTGCCGGCAAAAGATTCGAAAAGTAGCCAATGCAAGGCAAAGAAAAATATAGCTAACTTTAGGGCTCAACATTGTGGCTAGCGTTGGCGGGAAAAAAACCAAAGGGGCAACGCTGGTGCGCAGCCGCTTAAATGCGAAGCGCAGGCGCAACGGAAAAGAGAGAGAGAGAGAGAGCGCTCTGAGAAACCAACATGTGCAGCACAGCTGCAGAGCAACTACAGCTTTAAGCGGCCCGTTCCTTTTGTTCGATTCCTTCGCTTGCCCGCTCTTCCCCTTGTTTGTATTGTTGTTATTGTTGCTGGTCTCTCAACCACTTTTTGTTGCTTTAAACGTTTATTATTGAAGTATTTTTATGATGTTGCCATAAATCTGTTTATGCACTTCATTGCACCGCGCGGGTGCGAGCGCGATGGGTCTAGTCGGCGAGGGGGACGGGGGGTGGAAATAGAACAGATGCACTTCAGTGTGACCGTTCTGATTCTTAATTTGATATCCAAAACTATTTATTTTATTGAATAAATGAAAATATTGATCACAAATCGCATGCTGTTTGAGATCATTTAACAAATAAAATGGAAACTTGTATATGGATTTTCTTGAATGTTCGGCTGCTCGTTAAAAATTTGGTAGTTCTAAACTACTGAAAGTGGATAGTATTAGTATTAAAACGAAAGATCTTCCGTACTAATGGTGACATTGTGATTTGTACCCAAGGTTTCGAGGGCAAGAACTGCGAACAGAACTACGACGACTGCCTGGGACATCTGTGCCAGAACGGAGGCACCTGCATCGACGGCATCTCGGACTACACCTGCCGCTGTCCGCCAAATTTCACGGGCAAGTTTTGCCAGGACGACGTGGACGAGTGCGCCCAGCGGGATCATCCGGTGTGCCAGAACGGTGCCACCTGCACCAACACCCACGGCTCGTACAGCTGCATCTGTGTGAATGGCTGGGCGGGATTGGATTGCAGCAACAACACGGACGACTGCAAGCAGGCGGCCTGTTTCTATGGCGCCACGTGTATCGATGGCGTTGGCAGCTTCTACTGCCAGTGCACCAAGGGTAAGACGGGTCTGCTCTGCCACCTGGACGACGCCTGCACCTCGAATCCCTGCCACGCGGACGCCATTTGCGACACAAGCCCCATTAACGGCTCCTACGCCTGCTCCTGTGCCACCGGCTACAAGGGCGTCGATTGCTCGGAGGACATTGACGAATGCGACCAGGGATCACCGTGCGAACACAACGGTATTTGCGTTAACACACCGGGCAGCTACAGATGCAATTGCTCGCAGGGATTCACCGGTCCGCGCTGCGAGACTAACATCAATGAGTGCGAATCGCATCCGTGCCAGAACGAGGGCTCGTGCCTGGATGATCCGGGCACCTTCCGCTGCGTCTGCATGCCAGGATTCACTGGCACCCAGTGCGAGATCGACATCGACGAATGCCAATCGAATCCCTGCCTGAACGACGGCACCTGCCACGACAAGATCAATGGATTTAAGTGCAGCTGTGCGCTGGGCTTCATGGGCGCACGATGTCAGATCAACATAGACGACTGTCAATCGCAGCCATGCCGGAATCGTGGCATCTGCCACGACTCGATAGCGGGCTACAGCTGCGAGTGTCCGCCGGGCTACACGGGCACCAGTTGCGAGATCAACATTAACGATTGCGACTCGAATCCCTGCCATCGGGGCAAGTGCATCGACGACGTGAACAGCTTCAAGTGCCTCTGCGATCCCGGCTACACGGGCTACATCTGCCAGAAGCAGATCAACGAGTGCGAATCGAATCCCTGCCAGTTCGATGGCCATTGCCAGGATCGTGTGGGCAGCTACTACTGCCAGTGCCAGGCTGGCACCAGTGGCAAGAACTGCGAGGTCAACGTGAATGAGTGCCACAGCAATCCGTGCAACAATGGTGCCACCTGCATCGATGGCATCAACTCCTACAAGTGCCAGTGTGTGCCCGGTTTCACCGGTCAGCACTGCGAGAAGAATGTGGACGAGTGCATCAGCAGTCCGTGTGCCAACAATGGCGTCTGCATTGACCAGGTGAATGGCTACAAGTGCGAGTGTCCCCGAGGATTCTACGACGCCCACTGCCTCAGCGATGTGGACGAGTGCGCCTCGAATCCCTGCGTAAACGAGGGTCGCTGCGAGGACGGGATCAACGAGTTCATCTGCCACTGCCCGCCGGGATACACGGGCAAGCGGTGTGAGCTGGACATCGACGAGTGCAGCAGCAATCCCTGCCAGCATGGCGGCACCTGCTACGACAAGCTCAACGCCTTTAGCTGCCAGTGCATGCCGGGCTATACGGGCCAGAAGTGCGAAACGAATATCGACGATTGTGTGACGAATCCCTGCGGCAATGGTGGCACCTGCATCGACAAGGTCAACGGATACAAGTGCGTCTGCAAGGTGCCATTCACCGGCAGGGACTGCGAGAGCAAAATGGATCCCTGCGCCAGCAATCGCTGCAAGAACGAGGCCAAGTGCACGCCCAGCTCAAACTTCCTGGACTTCTCCTGCACCTGCAAACTGGGCTATACGGGTCGCTACTGTGATGAGGACATTGACGAGTGCTCGCTGAGCTCACCCTGCCGGAATGGTGCTAGCTGCGTGAATGTGCCCGGCTCGTTCAGGTGCCTGTGCACCAAGGGCTATGAGGGCAGAGAATGCGCCATCAATACGGACGATTGCGCCTCGTTTCCGTGCCAGAACGGTGGCACGTGTCTGGACGGGATCGGTGACTACAGCTGCTTGTGCGTGGATGGCTTCGATGGCAAGCACTGCGAGACGGACATCAACGAGTGCCTGAGTCAGCCGTGCCAGAATGGAGCCACCTGTAGCCAGTACGTGAACAGCTACACCTGCACCTGTCCACTTGGCTTCTCCGGCATCAATTGCCAGACGAATGACGAGGACTGCACGGAGAGCTCGTGCTTGAACGGTGGCAGCTGCATCGACGGCATCAATGGCTACAACTGCAGCTGTCTGGCCGGATTCTCCGGTGCCAATTGCCAGTACAAGCTGAACAAGTGCGATTCGAATCCCTGCCTCAATGGAGCCACCTGTCATGAGCAAAACAACGAGTACACATGCCATTGTCCCAGCGGCTTTACGGGCAAACAGTGCTCCGAGTATGTGGACTGGTGTGGTCAGTCGCCGTGCGAGAATGGGGCGACCTGTAGCCAGATGAAGCATCAGTTTAGCTGCAAGTGCTCGGCGGGTTGGACCGGTAAGCTGTGCGATGTCCAGACCATATCCTGCCAGGATGCGGCGGACCGGAAGGGACTGAGCCTGCGCCAGTTGTGCAACAATGGCACGTGCAAGGATTACGGAAATAGTCATGTCTGCTACTGCTCCCAGGGATACGCGGGTAGCTATTGCCAAAAGGAGATCGACGAGTGTCAGTCGCAACCGTGCCAGAATGGTGGCACCTGCCGTGATCTCATTGGCGCCTACGAGTGCCAGTGTCGCCAGGGTTTCCAGGGCCAGAACTGCGAACTGAACATCGATGACTGTGCGCCGAATCCCTGCCAGAATGGCGGCACCTGCCACGACCGCGTGATGAACTTTAGCTGCAGCTGTCCGCCAGGAACGATGGGCATCATTTGCGAGATCAACAAGGATGACTGCAAACCGGGTGCGTGCCACAACAATGGCAGCTGCATCGATCGCGTCGGCGGCTTCGAGTGCGTCTGTCAGCCTGGTTTCGTTGGTGCCCGCTGCGAGGGCGACATCAACGAGTGCCTGAGCAATCCCTGCTCTAATGCCGGCACCCTGGACTGCGTGCAGCTGGTAAATAACTACCACTGCAACTGCCGACCCGGACACATGGGTCGACATTGCGAGCACAAGGTAGACTTTTGTGCGCAGAGCCCGTGCCTGAATGGCGGCAACTGCAACATCCGACAGAGTGGCCACCACTGCATCTGCAATAATGGCTACTACGGCAAGAACTGTGAGCAGAGTGGCCAGGACTGTGATTCGAATCCCTGCCGGGTGGGCAACTGTGTGGTCGCCGACGAGGGATTCGGCTATCGCTGCGAGTGTCCGAGGGGCACACTGGGTGAGCACTGCGAGATCGATACGCTTGACGATTGCTCGCCAAATCCCTGCGACCAGGGCGCCGCCTGCGAGGATCTTCTGGGCGACTACGAGTGCCTTTGCCCAAGCAAATGGAAGGGCAAACGCTGCGACATCTATGATGCCAACTACCCGGGCTGGAATGGTGGCTCCGGATCGGGAAGTGTCCGCTATGCAGCGGATCTGGAGCAACAGCGGGCCATGTGCGACAAGGCGGGCTGCACCGAGAAGCAGGGCGACGGCATCTGCGATAAGAATTGCAACACATACGCCTGCAACTTTGATGGCAACGATTGCTCGCTGGGCATCAATCCATGGGCCAATTGCACGGCCAACGAGTGCTGGAACAAGTTCAAGAATGGCAAATGCAACGAGGAGTGCAACAATGCCGCCTGCCACTACGATGGTCACGACTGCGAGCAGAAGCTAAAGAGCTGCGACAGCCTCTTCGATGCCTACTGCCAGAAGCACTACGGCGATGGCTTCTGCGACTACGGATGCAACAATGCGGAGTGCAGCTGGGACGGTCTCGACTGCGAGAACAAGACACAGTCACCGGTTCTCGCCGAGGGTGCCATGTCCGTGGTGATGCTGATGAATGTGGAGGCATTCCGTCAGATACAGGCGCAGTTCCTCAGGAATATGAGCCACATGCTGCGGACAACGGTGCGGCTGAAGAAGGACGCCCTCGGCCACGACATCATCATAAACTGGAAGGACAATGTGCGCGTCCCGGAGATCGAGGACACCGAATTTGCGAGGAAAAACAAGATACTCTTCACGCAACAGGTCCACCAGACGGGCATACAAATCTATCTGGAGATTG
The DNA here is from genome assembly GCF_016746365.2 of Drosophila yakuba. Classification (NCBI taxonomy): domain Eukaryota; kingdom Metazoa; phylum Arthropoda; class Insecta; order Diptera; family Drosophilidae; genus Drosophila; species Drosophila yakuba. The sequence goes on along the minus strand of NC_052526.2, from coordinate 5,411,933 downwards.
ACAATCGCAAGTGCACCGAATGCTTCACCCACGCAGTGGAGGCGGCCGAATTCCTGGCTGCCACGGCAGCCAAACATCAGCTGCGGAATGACTTCCAGATACACAGCGTTCGTGGTATTAAGAATCCCGGCGACGAGGACAATGGTGAGCCGCCGGCGAACGTAAAGTACGTGATAACCGGCATCATACTGGTCATCCTGGCACTGGCCTTCTTTGGCATGGTCCTGAGCACGCAACGCAAGCGGGCGCATGGCGTCACCTGGTTCCCGGAGGGATTCCGGGCACCGGCAGCGGTTATGTCGCGGCGTCGCCGTGATCCCCACGGCCAGGAGATGCGCAACCTCAACAAACAGGTGGCCCTGCAGTCGCAGGGAGTCGGCCAGCCGGGCGCCCATTGGTCCGACGATGAATCGGATATGCCGCTGCCCAAAAGGCAGCGCAGTGATCCCGTTTCCGGCGTGGGTCTGGGCAACAATGGTGGCTATGCCAGTGATCACACAATGGTCAGCGAGTACGAGGAGGCGGACCAGAGGGTCTGGTCGCAGGCCCACCTGGATGTGGTCGATGTGCGTGCCATAATGACACCACCGACGCACCAGGATGGCGGCAAGCATGATGTGGATGCACGTGGCCCTTGCGGACTGACTCCCCTGATGATTGCAGCCGTGCGCGGTGGCGGTCTGGACACCGGCGAGGACATCGAGAACAACGAGGACAGTACCGCCCAGGTGATATCCGATCTACTGGCCCAGGGAGCCGAACTGAATGCCACCATGGACAAAACCGGCGAGACATCACTGCATTTGGCGGCTCGCTTTGCGCGTGCCGATGCCGCCAAGAGATTACTGGACGCCGGTGCGGATGCCAATTGCCAGGATAACACCGGCAGGACACCACTGCACGCTGCTGTCGCCGCCGATGCCATGGGTGTATTCCAGATACTGCTGAGGAACAGGGCCACCAATCTAAACGCCCGGATGCACGATGGCACAACGCCACTGATACTGGCCGCTCGCCTGGCCATCGAGGGCATGGTGGAGGATCTGATCACCGCCGATGCGGACATCAATGCGGCGGATAACTCCGGCAAGACCGCTCTCCACTGGGCGGCGGCGGTGAACAATACCGAAGCGGTGAACATTCTGCTGATGCATCACGCTAATCGGGATGCCCAGGATGATAAGGATGAGACACCGCTGTTCCTGGCCGCACGAGAGGGCAGCTATGAGGCGTGCAAGGCGCTGCTGGATAACTTTGCCAATCGCGAGATTACCGATCACATGGACCGACTGCCACGGGACGTGGCCAGCGAGCGACTGCATCACGATATCGTCCGGCTGCTGGACGAGCATGTGCCGCGATCTCCGCAAATGCTGAGCATGACACCGCAGGCGATGATCGGTTCACCGCCGCCTGGCCAGCAGCAGCCGCAGCTGATCACCCAGCCGACGGTCATATCCGCCGGCAATGGCGGCAATAATGGCAACGGCAACGCCAGCGGCAAGCAAAGCAGCCAGACAGCCAAACAGAAGGCGGCCAAGAAGGCCAAGCTGATCGAGGGCAGTCCCGACAATGGACTCGATGCCACGGGCAGTTTGCGACGCAAGGCCAGTTCAAAAAAGACAAGTGCGGCCTCAAAAAAGGCCGCCAACTTGAATGGCCTGAATCCGGGCCAGCTGACGGGGGGAGGAGTGTCGGGTGCGCCGGGTGTACCGCCCTCGAATTCGGCGGCACAAGCAGCTGCAGCAGCAGCGGCAGCCGTGGCGGCCATGTCACACGAACTGGAGGGATCGCCGGTGGGCGTGGGCATGGGCGGGAATCTGCCCAGTCCGTACGACACCAGTTCCATGTACTCGAACGCGATGGCCGCACCGCTGGCGAACGGCAATCTGAACACGGGCGCCAAACAGCCACCGAGCTATGAGGATTGCATCAAGGTAAGTGGTGGAGTTGTGCTGAAGGATCACCGGATCAGCGGATCAGTGGTAGAAGCGGTTTACTAACGCACTCAATTACAATTGCAGAATGCGCAGTCGATGCAGTCGCTGCAGGGCAACGGGCTGGACATGATCAAGCTGGACAACTACGGCTACTCGTTGGGCTCGCCATTTCAGCAGGAGCTGCTCAACGGCCAAGGACTCGGCATGAATGGGAATGGCCAGCGGAACGGTGTCGGCGCCGGCATCCTGCCCGGCGGCCTCTGCGGCATGGGCGGTCTGACTGGTGCCGGAAACGGCAATAGCCACGAGCAGGGACTCAGTCCGCCGTACTCGAACCAGTCGCCACCGCATTCGGTGCAGAGCAGCCTGGCGCTATCGCCCCACGCCTACCTGGGTGAGTTTCAAGTTGCAAGTTAGCTATCAGCTATCATCTGTTAGTTGGTGCATGTGTGTATACTAATCATTTCAATTTACACGCTATAGGTTCACCATCGCCGGCCAAGTCGCGACCCAGTCTGCCCACCTCGCCCACCCACATCCAGGCGATGCGGCATGCCACACAGCAGAAGCAGTTCGGTGGCAGCAATCTGAACAGCCTGCTGGGCGGCGCCAATGGCGGTGGCGTGGTCGGCGGCGGAGGTGGTGGCGCTGGTGGCCAGGGCCCACAGAATTCGCCCGTGAGCTTGGGTATCATCTCGCCGACGGGCAGCGATATGGGCATTATGCTTGCCCCGCCGCAATCCTCCAAGAGCAGTGCAATAATGCAAACGATATCCCCCCAGCAACAGCAGCAGCAACAGCAGCAACATCAGCAGCAACAGCAGCAGCAGCAGCAGCAGCAACAGCAGCAGCAACTCGGAGGCCTGGAGTTCGGTTCAGCGGGCTTGGACCTGAATGGATTTTGTGGATCTCCGGGTAGGTCACCAATTACTTTAGATGCATTGGTCTTGCTACGTATTTCCATGCAAGCTGACTAATAACTTTACCATCTCCACTTGCAGACTCATTTCACTCGGGTCAAATGAATCCGCCCTCGATACAAAGTTCGATGTCCGGCTCGTCGCCGTCGACCAACATGCTGTCGCCGTCGTCGCAGCACAACCAGCAGGCCTTCTACCAGTACCTAACGCCACCGAGCCAGCATTCCGGCGGCCATACGCCGCAGCATTTGGTCCAAACGCTGGACAGCTACCCAACGCCCTCGCCGGAGTCACCTGGCCACTGGTCCTCCTCGTCGCCGCGATCGAATTCCGATTGGAGCGAGGGCGTCCAGTCGCCGGCGGCCAATAATCTCTACATTTCCGGTGGCCATCAGGCCAACAAGGGTTCCGAGGCCATCTACATTTGACCATAAGTCGGTGTTCCACATGATCTGGATGATCTGGGTGATCTGATTGAGATCGGATGAGGATGGTTTGCCAAGGATAACAGCAGAGGGACTCTTAAAGAGTCCGCGGCTACGTTCTATCTAAAAATGCTATATATTGTAATTCTCTAATCTCTAACGATTATGTATTTTTTCACGCGACTATTTTTTTTTTGTGTGTCCATAAGTTTTAGATGTTAGTTGAAAATACGCGATTCTAGCGGAAGAAGCGTCATAAATTGTAGTAACTTAAATTATTTTTATGATTGTTGTACAGTGCGCGCCGATCGCATATATATATATATATATATATATATATATATATATAGATATAGATATATTTATCTACTCATAGATATTCCAGTTAAGAGCTCGTATTGTGGCGCTTTTTATCTTATTGTCGTAACGTCATCGTAGCTTCCAGTAAAAAGAAAAACCAACAAACAAAAAAGCAACATAAGCAGACAGAGAAAGAGGAGAAACTACACTTAGCGCAAATTCTGATTGATCGATTAAACGTTTGTGGGGCATTTGTAGTTGTAAGTGACCATTATATCACTAGGCCATAAGACTACGCTAAGTTTTTATCGAATTCTACATTTAATTATGGCCCACAGGCTATATAAATATATACATATATATATAGATATATATATATATATAAATAAATTTCATAGTTCTGTAGGTTTTGAAACTGAAGTGCTTATATAAACAAAATTGTTAGACGTACACCGCATCAAACCTTTTTTTTTACACCAAGTTTTTTTTTATTATTATTATTATGACTATTATGTATTATTACATATTGACTAAGCTAAACTGTAAAAAGATTCTCATAACTGTTTGATTTAAGTTGACACATACAAATACAAATACAAAAGAATTTGCAAAAATTACACAAAATCACAAATCACCAACGGAAACGTATAAGTTTAATTAAAACAAAACAAAAAACGAAACGAAAAAAAAATGATAAAAACAGTAACCAGCCAAGTTTACTATATATATAAGACGCCTCTATGATCTAAGTTGATGAATAGATATTTTCAAAAAATATGCAACAGAAAAGCACACACTTAAAAAAACGCAGACACGATTTTCTCGTTCGATTTGCTCGAATTTCTTTCGTCTATAATTTGTGTAAGTTTTTAATGTGTAAATTGTAAAATTACTTGTTTTCCTAACTTAAACAGCCAGACAGCAAAACGAAACTGCAACCTTTTTGACATAAATAATAAATATTAAATAATTATTTTAAAAGCCGTGTGTTTATTTCATTTCATTTTATTTATTTCATTCATTGACGAACTGTTAAAAACGCGAATTATTTAGCAGTTTTCAACAGTATGCACCTGGAATAATGTGTAACATTTACATAAACATATATTGTGGCTAATGGCTAATGTGTGAAGTTAACCTTTTACCGCAGAGGAACCCGCAGGAAAAGAGCAACTGTTTCGCGTGGTCAAGGTGTACATTTAATTAAAGTTCGAGTAATTCGATGGGCATTCTTGGTGCGCCCCAGCGGCCACGCCCCCCAACCGACCGCCGCCCACCACACATCGCACGTTGGATTGGTGTTGTTTTTCTTTGTGTGTAGTGTGCGTCATTTTTCTAGGCTTATGAACAAGGTCAAAAAAAAAGTTTTAGTTTTGGTATTTGGAACATTTCGACTAGATATCCTTCTTGGCTTCCGCCGCCGCCTCCGTCACGTAAGGATTTTCGGATACGGAGGACTCTTTGCATTCCTTGGCATCCGTGGCATCCGCATCACTGGCGCTTGTCGGGGTTTTCTTGGCCCCCGGCACGAAGGGGCAAACGCCGCCCTTGCACTCGAAGGGGAAGTCGGGCGCCTTGTTGATCACATTGCCCTCGGCGTCCTTCTTCGCCCAGGGATTCCAGTAGCGCAGCAGGATCGGCTGGACGAACTTGTGCCAAATGTACAGCAGCAGTGGAATGATGAAACAGGGCACGCACACCATTGTTCTGGTTAATAAAAACGGGTGCAAAACTGTTGAGTTATTGGTGTTTCAGTGATTGAACTGAATTGTGGAACACTTACCTAGTTGGAAGCTAACTTACTGGCTTGGGGGAAGTTATTGCCTGAGGGCGCTTTGTTTTCCTTAACTTACAATTTATTGCCAAAAATTTCAGTGTAACCAGTTCTTTTGTTTTTGCTTTAAGGCCTGAATACACCACGAATATACTGTTATCTTGAAAAAATACGCACTCGCTAGCAGAAACCGCAACCGCTGGAACTAATTCAGCACGAACTCGAACCACTGTTAGCTGGTTTCCAATATTAACCCATTAAATACACAGTCTCTGTTTAAACCCCATAACACCGTTTGTAATACAGTTGAACATTGTTTCATATCAGGCATTTATTTCATTTGCTGCGTGTTAACCCATCAATGGGCAGCGGTATGGAAGGCCAGAGCGACAACAGTACTCCCTGCCCGCCTGCAGATTCGTATTAACCCATTGGTTGTGGCAGTTCTTGATGAACAAATACGCCCGTTCCTTGTGGCAATCGTGACCCAGCGCCGAGCACACTATATTTGCGGAATTCGGCAAGTGCTGTACGATCTACAAACAAAGACAGCGTTGAGTTAATTGAGCGCTCCTCCCAGTGTCCCCTGTACAGTACTCACCGTCTCCAGGCATTTGGTTTGACACTGCTTGCGACCGATGGCATTGCAGGGGAACATGTGATCTAATTCCTGGTGTATTAGTGGTTTCGTGGGCAAGCCATTGGGTATTTGCGAGGAGAGGAAGACGCCGCAGGTGCAGGGAACTGGCTGATTATCCTGGACAAGCACTCCAGGTATCGGTGGCGAGGGAATGCTGCTCGCCAGACTGCTGCTCGCTGGGGTTGTGCTCAGCGGTGAGCTGGTGGATGGTTCCACCTGGATGGATCTGGTAGATCCCTCCGACGATCCGATGTGGGGCACCTCACCAACGGGCGATTCTGTGGTGCCATTGATGGCACCAACGGATTCCGAGCTGGCTTCCAGCTCGCTGGCGGGCGTTGTCATGATCACAAACTCAACGGCCGTTGGCCAATCCTCTGCGGCGGTGGTGCTTCTCGTGGTGGTGCTGCTGCTGGAGCTGGTTTCCAGCTTGACAGGCTTCGTCTTCACACGCTTGTCCTTAATGAGATTGCCCATCCCGTAGAGCGGCTTCTTGTAGACGATCCTGGAGGCCTCCAGGTGGATGGCCAGCAGAAGCGTCAGCAGCAGCAGGGAACTCTTGTACGCAGCTAAAATGTGAGTTGATGAATTGTTGATGAGTATGATCTTTGGTACAATACGCCTTTTGAACGCTTACCCATCGTGGTAACTGTGAAACACTGAATACTTCTGCCGGTGCGCCAACCATTTTATAAGCCATTTCTTACTGGGCTTGCAGTTTTTTTTTGAGAGATTTTCAGTCTTCCATTTAAGTGACCCCCAACGAAGTTCAAGTTGTGAGAACCGACAAATTGTGTCAGGGTTATGCCTGATTAAGCAGAATTTATGAACTTCATTCACTTGGAGGAAAGTGAACAGAAAATATAATATAAGAATATAACTTCCGAAATGTATGCGGCATATTCATATTTTTTGCAGATGGTTACCTGAAAGTTGTGTTTTAGCTGCATAAATATTTCCAATTCCTTTTCTTATCAAATTTAAAACTATCCAGGATTTAATGTGTTGAAACTGCTTGCAGATTTGTAAACTACTTTCCAATATCGTTTTTAAAATCCCGCCAAATTACAGAAGAATTTCTTAACACTAGTTAAGAATTGGGTAATATAAATACGACCAAGCAAATAGTAATAATTACTATACTGCATATACAAGTAACTACAACATTAGTAATGTTTTAAAATCAACAATGCAATATTCTTTATTTTTACCTCAATTTTTATTTTAAATATTTTTCTTATTTGATTTGTTTTCTGTTAGTTGGTATTTTGTGCCGTTTGCGCAACTTAACAGAAATACCAACAGAACAGAAAACATCGAGCGCCCTGCATTTGAAAATATTCACAGCTCAGCGATATGTAACATGACCAAAGTTGTAAAGTTTAGGTTATTTGTGTGGAACAAACGCAACAATCCAATAGATTTATGCCATAAAAATGTCAAAATTTTCATTGTGCCAAATGTTTTAAGAAAAGCTCTCGAGTCGAGTTTCGATAAACGGTTAACAGTTCCGTACTCACCACGGGGCGCCTAACAGCACGCACCGCCGGGTGTGGTGCGTTCGCTGGAGCGGCAGTGTGGTGGATATCCCAGTTGTTGGAGCTTGCCGCAAAATAGAAAACAAAACAGATTGAAAAACACTGCAAACTACGAAATTAAACGCCATTAATTTACCCGATAAACCTTACCGATGGCCGATAAGCAGCGGCTAAGTGACCCGTAATACCCAGCGATAAGATCCAGATAAGATTGGAATTGAATTTGGGCTGTTCGGTATCCGCATCGAAATCGCCGCAAACGGAATTCACTTGTACTCCAGCCGCAACGCCGTTCAAGACGCCAAGTTTGAGCCAGAAATCAAGAAATTCACACACACACCACACCACCGACGCACACACACCTCTACAACGGCAACATGCCCGACTACGTACCGGCACGGGGCTTCAAGGAGATGGAGAATCTGATCAAGCTGTACGAGAACCAGCGCAGCCCTATCTACATCTACTTCTATGGCGAGAAGGACAAGGCCGGACGCAGCTGGTGTCCGGACTGCGTGGCGGGTAGGTGACGAATTCCCCATCGCCGACCGTGGCACGCGACCGCACTTCGTTACTAGTCCACCAGTTGGGGACGGTTCTTTCTTGCTTATCACGCTTCTCATGCATTCATTTGTGATTTTAGGTTAGTTTCTATTTAGGCATAAAGCTATTAGGTAGCTCTTTAATTTTAGTTGCTTTTGCTTTGAGTTTTAGGTTCATCTATATAATTTCCATGCATTTCATCGCATAGTTGTGGCGTTCGTTAATTGTAGCACCCCCGTTAAGTAAACCCAATTATCGCTGATATTTTGCAGCCGAAGACACTATCATGAGTGCCTTTCGCACCCACGCGCCGGCGGAGTGCATGATCCTGGTGGTGGACGTGGGCAACCGAGAGTTCTGGATGGGCAAGGACAACGTGTTCCGAAAGCCGCCCTACTCGGTGGAGGGCATACCGACACTCATACGCTGGAAGGGCGTGGAGCGCCTGGATGGGGATCAGCTGCTCAAGATGAGTCTGCTGGAGCTCTTTTTTGAGGAGACCGATCCGAAGAAGTCTGCTTTTGTCGCTCAATAAAATGCGAATTGGCTTAAACTCGCTCTCACTTTCACTCTCTCTCTCGCGCGCTCTATCTCGCGCGCGCTCTCACGCCGTGAGCTCTCCGGCTCTCTTTGCTGTGCGCTCCACTCGTAGGAAAGAACGAGTGGAATTGTCGTAGGAGGGCGGTGGCGAGGGTGAGAAAATGGGGGGAATGGAGAAACGGGGAGAACCGAATGAGTCGAGCACTTCTGGCGGCTGGCAGCGCTTTGCTCGGGACTTGCTCGTTTATTTGCACGCATGTCGTCGACCAGGACGAATCGTTTGGCAGAACGCGGCTGAAAAAAGGATTCGGAAACGGGGCTGTAACGGTAATAGCGGCATACGCGTCCAACTGTAAACACGCGTGCAAACGCGCCATCTCGCTCGCACGCGCTAATGCCGCGATTTAAGTTTTGAAGTTTTGTTTTATTTTTTGCAAGTGTTCCAACAACAAATAACCAATAAAAAGCCTAACAAAACACAAACCCGAAACAGTTCTCAATAAATAGGTAAACTCAAAGAAAGAGAAAGAAACAGATTACACAAATTAACATCGAATTTGAAGCACACGACCACACAGTTTTGCAAAGGTGAATAACTGTAAACTTACTAAGCATAAGCACATAAGCAATGAAAGAAGACATGATAGATCCTGCCTTAATGTGGATGTCAGAATGGACTTGTAACGGTATATCCTGTTGCGTTTTCCCCTAACTGTTCGTAGCGAAAATAGATATGAAATATAATGAAATATAAAAAGTGCAGAAAATGCTACCCAAAAGAAGCAACTTATTCGGTCATAGATTTAAAACGAAACTAAAAATAAAGTGAATAAATCTTTGATAAGTATGCAACAAAGTCAGGTAAACCATTAAGTGGAATATGTAGCAAATGTAAAACCAGGGAACCCCAATTATCATAACTTCTTAGGCAAAAACCCTGTTGCTTCGGCCAAAGCAGCGTTGCATATTAATTGTGTGGCAAGACTGTTGCTTCTTGGGCGCTTTGTTAGCTAACTTTTACGTTAAATCATTGACAAATCAATGAATAAATAAATCAGAAGCCAGAGGCAGCCAGTGACAGCAACATGCACCGTGATCCACTTGGCGGCATGGTGCTAAATTATTAAAAACGCGAAGATGACAACAAAATTGTTCAAACTAGTCGCGGCGAATGGGTAAATGAGAAAGTAAAAAACAAATAAATTAAATTAAATTGGCAGCGATCGAACAGGGAGGCAGCGAGGAAAATGCTGAAGGTTGCAAATATATTATTTTATCGTTTCTCAGGCGCTACAAATTTGCTTTGCCACACACCATTCGTTCTATACTATTTATTGGTACTACAAAAAAATATCACATATTATATGTAAATGTGTTCTCTTATTAATGCACATGGATATTGTGTTTTTTATTAGTTCAGCCCAAAAATATGCGGTTATTTTTTTCCGTTTACATAATGCGAGTTACTAGTTTAGTTGGTTTAGATATTGTAGTAAATGAAAATTATATTTTCCGATCTTCCCAAATTCCCAATTCCCAAAGTCTTGGCCGAAATTTCCTCCATAGAAACATTGAGAAAAATACATTTCGCCATGACTTGACCTTGGCATATTTATTGTGGCGAAAAATTAAATTTAATGAGCAGGCAGAAAACATTGGAAAATTATAATAAACGAAATCAAATTCTGATTTCTATGTCTTATTTCTGTGCGGACTTTGTTGTTCTGTCAATTAAAGCCAGAAAAATTCTTAATGAGGCACGTAATAAGCTAGACAGCTGATTGTTCGCACCCCCTCTATAAAGATCGTACCCCTGACGATCCAAATTCAGCGAAATGTCATTAAAGAAGCTCGTAAAAATCCGAAATCCAAATTGCAAATAAATTAAGCATACGCAGAATGCGAAACCTAATGGTATATATCGGGATTATATAGTACATAACGTCTATGCGGATTGGAAATCTACATATTCTTTTCTGGGCATTGAGTTTTCCTTGGGCTCTAAATCTTTTAACGCAACGGATACTTGTATTTATTTTGCTTTTGCCGTCCGTATGCACCTGCAGGTGTTTCGATTTATAGTGTCATTGAAAATCATATTTTATTTATAATCTTTATATACGAGACGAGAATCTTAGGATCTGCATCGCTCACGCCGCTTTGTATACTTCATTTATTATTGCTCTTTATATTTAATTGACGCATTTAGTCCATAGGAACAGCAAAAACAAACGTGTAGTGCATATAGGAACGATATGTGAAAATTATATCTATAATGATGATATAGCTGATACATGTGGCAGTGTGCACATATTTTAGATTTGTTGCGCAGAGCTCTGCATATACATACATATTTATACAATATATATATGCATATATTTATCTGCCTATATGTATATATATTGAATTTTTATAGGCGAATCGAAATCAAAAATAACAGGAAAAAAATGATATAAATACGCAAAAATCCAATCAAATGTCACACTCGGTTGGATCTGAAGAGGATAGAGTGTTTTTTTTTTGAAAGGCGAGCGAAAAGGGTGAAACGATTGCGAAACAAAAAATATATCTATTATATATATCGAACAAATAGAGGTAGGAACAAGTAATCCGAAAAGTGGATAATTCAGTTCAATAGTATGAACAACTTTAAAGAAAGATATTCCATTTATATTAATATATATAATTAATATATATAATTAATATATTAATATATATAATTAATATATAGAATTTTCGACTGACCCTTCTAAGTTTCTAAATTCCGATCGTGTGACCTAGAAAAAAGAAAACCCTATCCCACCGCATTTAACCCTATAGTGCCCCCGCTGCCTTGGCATTTCGGCAGCACTTGCCCCAATTTGGTAATGAGCCATGTGGTGGTCAGCCCCCAGGCATTTACTGACCGATTTCCCCAAATGATTGCGATAAATTAACGTGTACCACCTGAGCGGAGGGACTGTGTAGCGGGGGGAGGTGGGCGGTCTGGTATTCTTATCAGAATGTTCAGAAGTTCCAACTGATAGAGCGTTCGGGCAAACAAAACCTAAAACGAGACCGAACGAAGCGAAAGTCAAACAAACAACAGAAATAACAATTTTTTGCCGGCAACGTTGCTAATGACGACACTGAAAAAAAGGGCGTTCGAGAAGGGGGAGGGGCCAATGGGGCAAGGGGTGTCAACTGCCGCGCGCTATTTGAAAATCGTTAACAACGTCAATGGCAACAAAAGTGCAGCACATTTTCTCAATCTGCACTTGGCAAAAAATAAGACTGCAGTCTTAAGGTTTTCTATGCATTAATTTAGTGCATTTTATTTAAAACTTATTTCTATTGCTCCCATATTAAACGTTTTTTCCAAAGTTATGTAGAAACTAAACAAACAAGTGCGAAAATAATTACTTTAATTTATTTGCTCATCACTTTATAGCATTTCGGTTAATTCCACCTAATAGCAGTCTGATAGCAGGTACTCAGAATGATATGTTTAGAAATATGATAAGATATAAAGAATAATTTATTTATTTCATTTTAATAAAGAGGGCACTCGTTAATTCAGATTACAAACATATATTTTTAATGAATTTTTAGAACAATTAATGAATTTCTTTGTTTATGATTAGTTTTTCTTACCACTTCCAATATTTTGCCATTTTTAATGTTTTTTTTTTTTTGCATTTTCCGTATATGTGCACAAGGGATATCGAATATCTTTTATTAATAATTCTAAGTTATTTCGGGTATTATTTGTTTTGGGGAGCTTCCGTTTTCCGGTCTTCATTTCAATTTCTTTTGGCTTTCGTCGCCGTCCCCCGCTTAACCCTACAGCGCCCCCTCGTTTTTTGTTGACGTTGGCTTAACACTTTCCGACTTTTTTTTCGATGCGGTTCGATGGCAACGGCGGTCGAAACTCAGAATCAGTCGGGCTGCGTTGTCAGAGCGGTTCTGTTCTGCTCGGAACTCGGAAGTGGGTACTCGGATCTGTGAATTGGAACTTGGTTTCCGATTCTATTCCAATTGGACTCTCGCTGGCAGCGCACATACAGTTCTATTTGGTGTTTGTTTAATTGCAATTATATTACGTAGTGCCAAAGCAGCAATGGCCATAGCCATAATAATAATAATAAAAATAACAATAACGACGGCACAACAGCAGCGCCAGCAGCAATAAACAAATTGATTTGTCATAACGAAGATCGGCAGTCGAGTAATAAAATCAAATAAGAAAGAAGCTCGTGATCGTGATTGTGATTGTGATTGTGATCATTACTGAACATCTACACATGCACATCCACAACGACAGACAACAATCAAGATTGAGCGCCGTCGTGCAATTTTTGCCCTGTTTCAGCAATTTCAGATTTAAGTGCAGCATGTGACTATTTTCCAACGAATTGACCATCGCAATTGAAATCGGAACAAGCAATTTGAAATGTGGCTGATTTTGCGTATTGAAATATTTTCGAATCTGTATAGATTCACAAAAACAACTCTGGAGATCGTTCGCGATCTGGGAGATATCTTATCTTTCGGGCAGCTGTAATAAACGTATCTAAACAAGTTTTATAATGTTCCATAATGATCATTAGATGGGTACTAACCTCTCTGTATCTTCTGGCACTGATAAGAATTGAAAGTGTTGCTCCCAGAGATCATTAATGATATAGCCTATTGCAAGATTACTATCTATGAGTATCGCTTGAATCATTCACACTTTTCATTCTCAAATGGTTGCTAACCCACTTAGTTTCCCTCCTTAGTAAATCAATCAGTTATGAAGTGTGTTTGCTTGAGTGGTTAGAGCATACTTGATTGATCGGTGATCAGAGCACTCGGATCGCATCAATATTTAAGTTTCACTTGTTGACTTTTCGAATTGATTGGGAAATTTGTTCAGAGATTTCGAGCAACCCTTTGATGATGATGTTTTCGCATCGTGATCTTTTGCTTCCTGTGATGTGAATGGCCTAAGATGAAATCGCTCTAATGGCAAAGTTTATTTTTCGAATTCATCCATATATGATGTTTAGTTTTGCTCTATTTCAATTGGTCCTCTACTTTTCTTGAACATATTTTTTTCGGTTGATTATAATCTGCAGCTGGCTTATAATGTGCTGTGATATCTTTAAGCAATAATAAATGAAAGCTAGAAAATATATATTAAACAAATCACGTAGGTTTAAAGGGTTAAACTACTATTTGTTTTCGTGATCTTTTTGATTTGCTTTAGTTTTAGTCATAATTAAGATTTGTCCGCTCCGTGATTTCCCATTTCCTCTGCTCAGTCTTCTCTCACGTTTCATGATGTTTTCGCTTTCCATTTTCATTTCCATTTCCAATTTTATTATGACTTTTTTGCGTGTGTGATTAAAACTGCCCGTCTCTCTCTGCCGTTCAGCATGCCGTTCTATTTTCATTTTTTTTATTTCGAATTCAGAGGCTGTTCGCTTTATTCAATTTCAGTTGGATTTCAGTTGATTTTGGCGCGTTGTGCTCGAGCGATCATCTCGGTGCGAAACGCGAAATGCGATCCCCGATTTGGGTGTGGAAAAATAAAAAGCAATCAAAGCAATACGAAACTGATTACAATAAATAAATAGTAGTTAAATAGGAGCACAGAAAGTAATACTAGTAAACTGGGTTCCCAGCAACCGATAAGCCCACTTACATATCTGTGCGGTCGTGTGTTTGTTTGTTTTTGCATATAATATACACCATATACATACATACTATACTATATACTACATACATAATACGTAATCATTAAAATAGTTTACAGTCTGCGGTTGATAAAGACTTTGATTGAAAGTTAAAGCGTGCGCTAAATAATAACGTCTTCGACTTCACTGAATGGGAAATCCGATGTTTTGTTAATTTTTTTTTTCGGTTACTGTGCTAGTCATCATAAGTCAGAAATTTGAAATTCGAATATAAAAATATTTGCGGCGATAGGCCAGCGGAAGCGGATAAACAACAGAGAAGCGGCGGCATCTGGAAAATAATAAAACTCAAAGGTTTGAGGTGAGTTCAGTTCCCTTTTTGAGTGTTCAAATCGAGTGAAAGAGCGGCGGCTGCGCACTTTTTATCGCGGGCTTTTCGCACAAGGGGGGTTTTTCCCGTCGACAAAAAACTGTCAAAAGAGCAAAAAGGCGGAAAAGAGACGAAACAACAACAAATGCAGCGGAACAGGGAAAAATGAAAAGGAAAATAGAAAACGACAACAAAAAGGCAGCCCAAACAACAACAAATGTAACGCGGAAAAGGCAGTTTTCTTTGGCCGCAGCAGCAGCAGCAGCATGCGGAAAAATCATCCGCAAGCGCCGCAAAACAAATATGATTTAATAAACAACTAAACGCCGATAGCAATAACCATGAGCAATATTACTATTAAATCTATTTAAATAAACCGTTATATTTTTGTTAAAACTACTTTTTTTTCGAGTGCTCAAAAGTGTGTGTGTGCATAAATAATTTAAGGAAAGCCACAAGCTGTGAAGCAAAAATGAAGACATTAGGTGCCAACAAATTAAATGAAAAACCAAACAAGCTCGGCAAGCAAATGAATAAAGTGTCTGAAAACAAAATATAAAACGCTTCGGGCAACTAAATAAATAAAGTGTCGTTGTAAATACATATGTTAATGTATATATATATATAAATCAAGCAAAAATCGGAATTTTCCTGCCCAAATGAATTGGCAAAACAACATAAACAACAAAATACCATAGGCGGCATTCTGCAGAGAGCAAGAAGCAGAGCAGAATCCGAGGAGACAAAAGGTAAGTGACCTTCTCCTGCACCACCCACAGCACCCACATTCGCCCACTCTTACCCCCCTTCACCCACTGCCACCCACTGCCCTGGCAAAAAAGAACAGAAGAAAAAAAACAACAAACTCCCGAATTCGAAGCAATTAAAAATTCTCAGCTCGTTGCCGTTTGGAGAGTGAGTTTGAAACAGGAAATGTTGCACGCATTTTCATTGCCTTCGCCGAGGAGTAGAATGAGTGAGGGGTACACTTTTTTGGGGGGCGGGGGACATTGAATTTTTCTGGGCAAAATAAAGGCCAGAGGCTGGCCGCTGTCGGCAAACATTTTCCTGCCTTAGGTTTATTGAATTTTATTGTTCTGTCGGTGGAGAAAAGCGCCTGCGTTGGGAAAACTGCGAGAGCAACGCGAAACCGAGTGGACCTGGCACTTTGAGAGTTTTCACGGGGAGGATGTTCTCAGCAGAGAATTAAAAGAGAGATATCTGAATGAATGAGCTGCATTCTCTTAGGGATTTTACGCTGAAGAAACGGAGGAACTTAACTCATTTATAATAATAAATAATAATAATAATTGTAATTGCAAACTCTCCATTATTTTTACAATTTTATTAGTGTTCTAGATTCGGAGAGCTTGATTTCTTAATTCTACTTATAGGAGATCAACTGTTTTTGCTGAAGTCACAGTTTACAGTTTACAGTTCCTGAGTCAGCGCCATTGAGTTGAGTTACTTGCATTTCCATCTGAGTTTTCATCCGTCTTGAGTGGCTGAACAAAGTGATACTGGGAGACGATGCTCCGAGTGGATTTTCGGGACTTGAGTCGCTTTTGTGCAGACTTTTGGTTCGTGGCCTACCACACAAACACACGAAAGGGCCGTGGAAAGCGCCGCTTTTCGGCCGTTTTTAGCCGCATTCCTGGCGTATCACGTTTGTGTGTTCTATCTGCCGGATTGGCAAGAATAAGGGCGGAAAGGGGGGTGCTGAGTTTCCCACCCACATTTTGACTCTGCTGGTTACTTAACCAACGGCTCTGGCATCATTTCGCTTTCAGTTTTCCCTTTTTTCCGCTCGCATTTTCCACCCACATTTTCTCGGTAATTTTTTTGGGACCTGGCGTCTTCGGTTTTTGCCACTTTATGGGCCCTGTCTTCCTCTTTTTACGACAACGTTGTCTTCTCCGTGGCGTTCAAGGCGTTCATGGCGTTACTTCCTTTCACTTCCTCCTTCGTCCTTTTGTGCTCCTTTCTCTTTTTGTCCGTTCCTTGGCGCTACTTCCGATCCTTCGGCGGCAACAACAAATTGGCGCCATTAGTAAAATTGTAATCAAGGCATTAGCATATATATTTTTTCTGGATAACCGAACATATAGTGGCAATGTCGTCCCTTACAAGATGCCACCAGAAATAATAATCAGGTATGCATCCCTGTGGGCTTCATTCGTGTAGTTGGCAAGGTCGTTCACTTAATGGTGGGACATTTGTTGGGTACCTTTTCACCTTTAAGGGTAAAATAAATACCAATAACTAACCGGATTAATAAATTTCTATCCTCTAGAATCTTTAATTCAATTATGGCCAAGTTTTTGACAGCTCTTGATGTTCTGAAAGCACAAAGCGAACCCTTCGTTTTTTCCAAGTGGCAAGACGTTCTCTTTCTTTTTCCTACATCATCGCTCGTTTATTCTAAAGTAATCCCATAATTACACTCATTATAGGACCTACTCTTTAAAGTGGAATCGACAGTCATTTGGACAACGCTGATTTCTTTTATTTATCTATTTATTTTCCCATACTCATACAAGTTTCCTTTTTTGGCTTGTTCAACCAACACAAATCGGTGGAAAACAAGACCAAATAAAAGGAGGAAAAAGATTTTCAAACAGCCCAAACCTTGTCAAATAGTATAGAGCAAATGTTTTTATATTAGGTGGCCAGAGCGAAAAATAAAGGGAAAAGAGAAAAAATGGAAGAGGTGGAAACCACCGACAGGGGGCGCCACTAATGAGGCCCTTGGGGAACATATTAAACTTCTGGCAACAAAACAAAAATATCCAAACACACATGAGAATACGCTAGAAACACTACAAAAAAATATCCAAAGCTGTCCGTAGTTATCTTTTAAAAGCATACATGGGAACTCATGGTAAATATTGTGTAGTGCTAATAATGCATTACCTGTAAACGTATAGGATGCTTGGTGTTAATTTGTTAAAAACTGAAGATTTAAAGCAGAGAACTTTTCTCTCTGTAATGTTGCTAAAAGTGAAATGGATTTTGTGCCAAAACCGATCGCATTTTCTTTGGAACTCGGGTAACTTAATTTAGAAAATAAACAAAAATGGAAACAGGATGGCTGAGATTGTAGAGCGGTAAAGAGGGAGAATTTTTCGGGGTATTTCGCTCCTTACTTTGGGCAAAGACAAATCACAAAGAGTTCTCCACCCAAGAAAAACCTTAAAAAAAAGCAATAAAAATAAAAGCCCAGAAAACCGACAAGTTACACGCTCAACGCAACTGACTTACAAAATTAAAGTAATAATAACTTTGTTCCACCATCGCCCCTGTCCAAAAAAAATGGTTTTTCCTTCAATAAGTTGAATTTTTCCTCCTTTTCATTTGTCCCTTGACTTACGCACAGTCGCAAATGACTTTTCGGCTATGGAATTCCATTTGACACAATTATGCGTTTCCCATATTAAGCTGAAAAATTCGAATAATTGCAGAGTTTCAACTATTTTTCGTTTAATAACATGCTGTGTAAACAAAGTGGCATGTTATGTTGAGTAACAATCATTTTATAATTAATAAAATATTAAGGAATTATTTTATCTAAAATATCATTCAATGTCACGCTTAAATTTCTAGTATCAAGATATTTTTTTGTTGTTGAGATTTTTTTTCCGTTTAGTAATTCTATATTTTAAGAAGCTGTATATCCAACATATATTCGTATTTGCCTATGCCAGCAAAACTTTTGACTTGTGAACTTTTCCGCGAAAACATAAGACCATAAAATAACACAGAAACCGCTGCTGCTTCAGTTGGTTTGTTGTTTTCTTGGTTTGTTGGCTCTGCGACAACACAAACAAGCAAAAAGGCAATACCAGCGGCCAAGTCAAAGTTGCGAGTGGCCTAAAGTAATATTAATGGGAATGGCAGTTCATTGTTTAAATTTCCGCCCCCAAACCCCAAAATTCTCCCAACCCCCCTTCTGTCGGGACATTTGCCCCCGATTTGCTAGTGAAGGAAAGTGCTGAACCCCCCAAAAAAAACCTACACAAATAACCGCACTGAAAAAAAACTAGTTAGAAACATCAGCTACCTCATGTAAATTCGAAATAATTGCTTTTCTGAAGTGTTCAAGGGAAAATCAAATATAATGAAGCGGTTGAAATGATTATCACATGTATTTTTAATAAATCCCAAGTTTCTAGCAGTGTACACATTTCAGAGGCTTAGGGCGCGGTCAAAGAACACTCAGCAATTATTTGCATACAACACTCATCGCGACTGTGTGTACGTGTGTGTGTGAAAAGCGCGTGAAAATGTTGGGAAAAATAATAAATGAATTAGCAAACATTTGAACCGAACATTTGCATTCCCTAAAGTGTCAAAAAAGAAACTAAAGAAAATTTAAATCTTGCAGATTTATTTGGGTATTTAATTAGTACTGACCACCAAGGAATTAAGTAAAATAACAATAGTTTAGATATTACGAAATAATACATTTTGTATTAAATGAAATAAAGTTAGTGTTAGTAGCATTTTAAAATGTGCTTTAGTCCCACAAATGTTTCCTAACATTGAAATTCAAGCAGAAAACATATTTTCTAACAAAAAAACCACAAAAGGAGAGAACCGCTTATTATGATGAAAATGCCATAGTCGAATGCCAAAATGCCAGGACAAACACTTATTTGTATATACAAAAATAGTACAAAAGAGCGAGAGGGTGCTATACCCCACTTGTGGGGGTGAGAGAGAGGGCGATAGTGGCTGGAAAAACGAAGAAAAGCCCTCGGGGATGGGTGCGAAAAATTCCTGAAGTTCTTAGCGCTAAGGAAACCACAAGCCCTCTGGCGGCTCTTTTCCCCCTTATCTTCCCTTTCCCGCTTGCCCAGTGTTTTCTCCCTACTTTTTCTACACCCCTCCCCTTCTACCTCTCTTTTCTCTCGGTGTATGTTTGTCCAGGGCTTTGACTGGTATTTTAAGTGATTTAATGTTTGGCTTTTGCTGGAACAGATGAAGTTGAGGTAATATGGAGGGCAACTTTACGCCACACCCTCCAAAAAGAAAGTGGGTGAAAACGGAGAGAAATTATAGTGCACGGCGAAAGAAATTTGGGGAGGAGTAGGTGGTGGTAGGTGGTAAAAAATGCTGTTGCTGCCAAAATATTTCCGAGCAAATGTTACGCATACTCAGCATAAATCTGTCCATACACAAACATTATTTTTGGCAAATCCCAACATTCGGAGAAAATCAGTGGGGGAATTATGGGCAACAATTTGGGCCACAGGTGCTGAATCTCTGAACCCGAGTTGCCATTTTACCCACAATTAAACGCATTCTCTACGCACCCCAATTACATTTCAGAAATAGACTCTCCATTTTCCTGGAAAGAGCAGATGCCGTTTAGCTGCAGGAAAGATAAAGTAAGAGCAAGATTAGATAAGTAGACACGTGGGTTGAGAATAACAGTTCGTTCAAGTCTATTGAGGAAGTCCTAAGGAATTGCAGTAAATCAAAAAGTATGAAAGTAGTTGAAAGCACACTGTTGCAGCTCTTCATACACTAATTTGTAAACTTATTAAAATGGCAGCATTTACCGAAGTGGTGATCTATCTTCAGTTATCTTCAAAATGCAGCAACGCTTTATTAGCATTAATATAGTTGACCCGAAAACTTTTAGTTTCACGGACGAAAAATTTCACACAAAGCATAGTGGAACACCATGACTGGAGGGGCTCCCTTACATATCCTAATAGGATTCATATCCAGAAGCTTGGTGAGATTGTGTGGGTGTTTTTACGGACACCCAGTCGATGTTGTGAGTGCCCCTGGACGTCCTTGAATTGTATCAGTAACCCCAGGATTTTGCCGCCTGGATCTTTGCCTCGAATTTGGGGCAGAGATTTTCCTCACCACATTTTCCCATCCTGAATTGTCCTCCCTCTTTTTGTGCTGACATCGTCTAATTTCAATTTATTTAGCCTACCAATGACAAAGCAGAAAATGCACTCGAGTCCTTTGGCACCGAGCCTTAAAGTGGCTGGCTAATTTCGATGTCCTCTGGCTTCCATTTTCCATTTTCCACCCTCAAGTCAGCACTTTTCCGCTCGGCACTCAGAGATTTTCCGTTTCGGCAGCTTGGCAACCGAAAATCAACAAGTGAAAATGCAAATGTGATTATTTATTAAGCGCTTTAAACATTTTTTTTCTCGTGCTTTATTTGAGGGCGTTCTCCATCAACAGGTAAACAATTTGCTTTGACTTTGTTTGGGCCGTGTCGCATTGAAATGGAAATTCATGGGAAACTTAAATGCGAGAAATGTACAAGCGATTGCCTTGTCTTTGTTTTTCCCAGCTATTTTAATATTCTTGTATATTTTCTTTGGGGTAATTGCACATAAGACTGCCTTCTTGATTAAACGTCAATGGGATTAAAGTATTCGTTACGGTTTCCCCTTCCAATTTCCTATTCCTTGCTTTCCACAGCTTTTCCGCTGCTGTTGTTGTGCATAATTTTGGCTTCACAAGGTGAACAAAGATAGGAAAAATTGATAGCGGGAAAAATTTGGCCAATTTAGGGATGGTTTTTACACTTTTAAATTTTATGAAATTTTTGAAAGACTTTTGCTTATACATATTTATATTGTAAGCATGCCTCTTTTGGTGAGCTTAATCTTATTAAACTTTTTAATTTCAATTTAAACTCTCCATATTTATTTATAACACATCTAGGTCATTTCTTGATTTCCAACATGAATGGTTTGTTAGTGACAGAATCGCTAATTAAATTAAAATTGTTTCAGGCATGGTGGGGATTACCCCCAAAAATGTAGAGTGCGTAAAATGGTGGCGGGAAAACTTGCTTTTCCCAGGGGTGAAATCCTTAATGAGCCTTTGCCTTTTTCATTTTGTCCTGTGTCCCTCAACAGTTGCTCGGCTTCCGTTCCTTCGGCATGCAAATTAATTTAAAACAATTTCTTTTCTGGTTTCTGGTCCCCTGGCAAACTAATAAGGTATACAAAATATTCAACACCTCCCGTACATTCCGCGATTTTAAACAGCGCTGGCTGAGACACTAGCAAGCTTATGAATTGTACATATTGTTAAATATTAATATATTTATTTATCTGATGATAAGTAAGCTTGTGAAATTACTAGCAAACAGGAGGTGTTTAAGAGAGGATGTTCGGATGATGAGAGTTTTTTAAGTATAAATTGAAATTTGGACAAACATGCAAACTGTACTCCTACTTTGAGCACAGCTGTGGGTGTGTGTGTATGCTACACACGAAATAAGCATCATTAAGCGCTTGGCAGGCGTGCCTTAAAACGGGGAGTGGTCGTGGGCGGAGTTTTGGCCAGGTTGAAGATGATTTTCCGAAAAATATATATGTACATACATATATAATGTTTGCCACTGCATTTGGTAAAAATGGGCGACAGCTGGAAGATGCCTTGAGGGCATTTTCATTTTACACACAGGCCGGGCTCAAGTTACCAAAGTGCGAAGGAAAACCTGGTAAACGGGAAAGCTGGTCCTTTCACAAGAGCAAAAGCATGTCGAGCCCAAAAAAAAAACCAAGAAAAAAAAATTCGTCAAGGTGTTCCAGCCAAGCATTAGAAAGATGGACAAAGACGCAAAGGAAAAATGATGCACAGGAGCCTTTTTGCGTGTAAAAAAGAACCTTTGTGGGTCTTTTTTTTTGGGGTCCTTTTGCCTCTCAATATTGCGTATTGGCAGCTTCTTTAGCTTAAATAATATGAAACGCAAAAATGAAGATGGATCGCATAACAGTCACAACAACAACGCTAAATGGCAGTGTAAAGTGTTGCTAATGGAGTGGGAAAAATGGAAAATGAAGAGGACAGGGTATTCTTGACGAAAAGCCGCACCAACTAAGTGAAACTTGTGGCGTATATCCATTTAATTTACCTTTCATATAATACATATGACGTGATTGAATTCCAAATAGATCTGCTACAGATTTGTGGAATTAATTTAGCCAGTTTTAGCTGTGTATAATTAAAAGCAGCAATACATACTATACATATGTAATATGTCATTCTAATATGCGTTTTTCTCTGTTTCATTGCAGGTACGTTTATACTTACGCTCGAACATCGAATTAGGTGTGACTAAACGTATGTAACTAGGTGTACGCATTTATATACATATATCATGGTTATATACACTCAAAACCCGATCCAAACCCCCCAACGTCTCGTGTTTAACAAATTGGCATTAGTTTAATTGGCAGTGAGCGGGTAACTACTTCGGTGGCTGTGTGGGTTGATCCAGGGTGAATCGAACGGTGGCAAATTATGGCTTATAAAGTTCCAAATGAAATTATAGCCATTGAATTAACTAATTGCATTTCCCGTGGTCCCCGAAAGGGGTTACCGCATACACATTCCGGACATACAAGACAAACAGGACAAATAGGACATGCTGGACATGCTGTACTCCCCAAATTTCCCCCTTTCCGTTGGTTAATCAAGTATAATCAATGGCTGTGTCCCCTTCTTAGGGATGATTACATTCCGTGGACTGCGGTCAAGAAATTTGAGCACATTTCTGCGTGCATTACTTAACATTTTGATTAATTAGCTGTAGTTCACTGTACGCAAATTTGAAACAAATCTCTAGATTCTTTCAGAGGAATAAATATTTTAGAAATAAACATCTTAGAAAGTGTAGCACAATCAAATTTCGAGTAAAGAATACATTTTTTTTCAGCTACTTATGACGTTTAATATCTCCCTTCCTGCACTCCATTTCGAGCCCCTTTATCCTAAGTCCTTCGCATTAGCCTTGTGGTAGTCCCTTTAATGCGCTTAACATCTCCTGAGCATCCTAAGCTGCTGTTCTTTGAGCACACGATTGTGGTCGGGATCTGGGAGAGTTCAGTGTCCTTAAAGGCACTGTGGGGAAATTGTCGGTATACTCTCAGATTGTTGTGTATAAACGAAACATTTTAACACTGCTAAATACATAATTGTGGTGGAAAAAATTGATAATTTATATTCCTTTCCAGCCCAAGAGAATCAAATAATTGATTTTTGTGTTAAGCCACCAACAATAACATGGGGGCAGTACTTTTCCTACTACAAAGCATGTTTTCATAATACTCTATGATTTCAATACTTTACAAAGCAGCTATTAATGCAAACTCATTGATTTATTTTCTGCGTGTATTCTTACGTATGCATGGAGGGCGTTGTAAATGATGGGCAGTTCGCACTCCAATCTTGAGTTTGGGATTGAACACAGACCTGGAATAAAAAAGTGGCTAGGAAAGCGGAGGAATAATAGCTTAGCTCGGTACCGGATGTGTGTTAAAACCCCCGTGAAAACCGGCGAAAATTGAGCTCCCTTAAGCCTTTGCCATGGCAATTTGTTTCGCAACAGTTGAACAAATTTAATGCAATAAGCCAGCACGGCGCTGAAAATTAAAATCCTTTTATGTTTAATATTAAACAAAATATTAAATATTTTTCACTGAAGCTCACTAATAATTGTGCCAATTAAGTTTTAAAAACATGTTGTGATGGAATTCAGTATAAACTGAATTCCATACTTTTATCTTAAACTCAAGAACGTGCAATTTTGCCAAGTGTTATCATAGCGCTGCCCCCATAGCAACGCATCAAATCTGTGTCTATATTTTGTGGCCCGAGGATATTTCGTTTAACTTTTTCTGAATGAAATATTCCATTTTATGAACGAGATGTGTGTGTTGCGTTTGCCGTGGCCAAACTTACACAGCCGCTCGTTTCTAATGGTAAGCTGCAATTTATAACAATTTAATTGACACATAACTCAGCACTAAGCTTCAACTAAGCCACAAAATGTGCATCTTCATCCAGCCAAGTGTCAACAAGAAGCCACATAGGGGTTAAGGAGGCAACGGGCCTTCAACGGGTTAAGGGAACGGCTTAATAGAAGGGCTAGAAATATTTTCCTATTGCAATTTAAAGTGTTTATCTTGTGGCAGAGCGGGGAGGAAGTAATAAATTGTATTTGCAATTTCGCAATAAAATGAAAATTCGTAGAAAAATGGAAATTCATAGAGAAAAGAGATAAATGGATGACAACGAGGGCTGGTTGTTGTTCAAGTGTCTCGTCCAAGTATATACACATATATACATCTGTTAGTACACGTACCATTTAAGTGGGAACATTCACAAATGGAAACTGCCCAGAAATATGAACAGAAATCTACAAAATACTGAAATAATCAAATGGCTTTCACCTTTTTTCCTATATTTCAATCATATTTAAGAGGAGCACAGTTTCTGTTTTAATACTTTTCTTCCGTTTATTTCGATAATGCGTCTAAACTCATGATTCCTCTATCATCAAAGTCCTAATTCGTCAATCAGCGAACTTCTTAATTCAACTAAAACAGCTTTCAAACGAATAAAGTAAAATGATGTGCGAAGTAAATTTCCATTAGACGGCGGAAATTCGCATATAATTCAGCATAATTTACAACTGTTTTTGGAAAACTCTTAAGTATTTATGGAAGTGGGTGGTTTTAGTATTATAAATATACACACATACAAATTGATCGTAAATCTTGGCCATTTCCCCGATTCTGTTATGTTTTTTGCCTGCCCTTGTCCGATTTGCATTTCCCTTGGGCATAAATTTCGATTTTCCATTTCTTCTTCTTTGATCATTCCATTTCAACACGAATTAGCATTTGGCAACTTTATTAAAACGATTTTTTCAGGTTTTCTTTTTTTTTTTTCATAATTTCTTAGACACTTGTGCAACAAGTTGACGGCTGCCGGTGACGCACAACAGAAATTTATGATTACCACAAAAACCGAAATCCGAATTTCAGAACTTATGAATTTTATTTATGCTCTTTATTTTCCCAAAGTTTGCTGGTCGGCGGAATTTATTGGAAAAATGTAAATGAAACATAAATATATGGCGGTTGACATGTGTGTCCTGGTCTTCAGTTTTTCTCTTGGCATCTCTGATTATTTTTCTTTGCCCGATTTTCTTGAGGGTTTTTCACTCTTAAACCATTTTCAATTGCATCGTTAAGAGCTTTGAGGTCATGTGCTGCTTAGCCTTTCGCTATATGGATGAGATGCCATATGTATTTATATACATATATGTTAAAGACTTGGAGATGACAGCCAGTGATGAGATCAATGTATGTAATGTAAAAATGATAAGATGAAATAGAAAACAAGAGAGAACGCTATAGTCGAGTTCCCCGACTATCTGATACCCGTTACTCAGCTAGTGGAAGGGAGAAGGAGAGTCTTAAACACAGTTTTTGGCGGTTTGTAGGCGTTATAGTGGGCGTGGCAGAAAGTTTTTTGGCAAATCGATAGAAATTTACAAGACCAATACAAAAATGAAAAAATATCAAAACATTTTTCAAAAGTGTAGGCGTGGCAGTTTTGGGCGGTTTGTGGGCGTTAGAGTGGGCGTGGCGACATGAATCGACAAACTTGCGCTGCGTCTATGTCCCTGGAGTCTGTATACTCAGTCTCAACTTTCTAGCCTTTGTACTTCCTGAGATCTCGACGTTCATACGGACAGACGGACAGACAGACGGACAGACGGACAGACAGACGGACAGACAGACGGACAGACAGACGGACAGACAGACGGACAGACAGACGGACAGACAGACAGACGGACGGACAGACGGACATGGCCAGATCGACTCGGCTACTGATCCTGATCAAGAATATATATACTTTATATGGTCGGAAACGCTTCCTTCTGCCTGTTACATACTTTTCAACGAATTAAGTATACCCCTTTAATTCTACGAGTAACGGGTATAAAAAACATCAATTTGTCCTGTTTATAGTTACAATAGAAATTAGTTTTTACACCTCGATGTATTTAAAAGTTATAACCGCAAATAATGGGTGACTAATTTTATATTTGCCACCGAAATGACATCTCTAATGCCAATATGCACCCGCAAGATAGTTTTCGCATACATTTTTTTTCTGCGGAAGGCTGACAGAGTGGAAGCCAAGTTAAAATGCAATTGAAAAGCCATTTAAGAAACTCACTGAAAGGGAAAAAGAGTGCCTTTAGGGAAGTTTAAGGGCAGATATCCAAATGCTTTTCTTGGCCATATGCAGAGGAGCATAAAATCCAGATAAAAAGAGGCTATTAGGCTTAGGCCAAGAAAATGGCAGACTGGCATGACTGGAGGGTGTAAAATTCGATTTAGGGGTTTTATAGCAGACCGGCAACTGTTTTACTAGCACTTTATCGCTAGATCTACTACATCTACTACAACCATTGCCATTACCAATTACCACCGAGTTTACTGCATAGTCAAGCTGATTAATCAACCTAAAGCTCTCACTGCTAATTGATTCGGTGCCCGTATGATTCATCATCGGTTAATTGACGGAGATACCTGCACAACCTCAAACGTCGAATTTCTGGGCATTGCACTTACTTTGAAGTTCATGGATATTTGCTCTGGAAATGCATTACATAATAATGCGTTAATAACATTATATAGTTCGTAAGAGTAATTTTGTATTAGATTACATTATTCACGAGCTTCTTGTTTCCTTAAGATTATATTTTATATTCGGTGTGGCATAGAATAGATACTTTGATTTGAGTAATTTTTGCAGTCAAGGGCTTTGTAAATGTGTCCCGGCATTGTGCCATCTCCGATTCCCAACTGGGAACTCTCCGACTTTGCAACTGCCAATCTAGATTATCGTTTCAGCT
Organism: Drosophila yakuba; assembly: GCF_016746365.2. NCBI lineage: Eukaryota > Metazoa > Arthropoda > Insecta > Diptera > Drosophilidae > Drosophila > Drosophila yakuba. The sequence continues at coordinate 5,384,580 of NC_052526.2, read as the reverse complement.
GTTTAATTCAGCAATTGCAACTGGATAATGACATATCCTGCCCATATGCTGAGTATATCCACTCCATCATCGTGTCTCCCTGTCTGCGTCCCTGTTGTTTGTGGAACTGCGGAATTCCACTGGGAGTCGGCTTTAATGCATTTAAGTATCATGCAATGGGGGCCCCAATGCAATTAGACAAAAGCCAGATACAACCGCAGCAGCAACAACTTGATTAGACACTGCAACTGTTGCATAACAATTACATGGCACTCATGCCATTCGATAACTAGCTCTTGAAGTGCTTTTCATAATGCGATATCATAAGTACTGCATAAGTTGCTTTACTTTCCGCAAAATGCCAACAGCTGTGCCCAAATGTACATTCCTCATCTGCACTAAAATCCATTATTTTCAAAAAATATGAGCTGAATTGAATTGAAATGGTATAATGGGATTTCCATATATTTACCAGATTAATGCCGTTCATTTGCTTTATTCATTCATGTTGCCCTTTTATTTGCACTAAATAGCGACGAGTGGTTTAAACAGCTTTTGAACCCAAAACCTTTTTTCACGTGTTCATAATTTCGGAGAATACGAATAAATGGATTAACAAACTAAAACGAAAGGCGATCAATTGGAGTTTGCATTATACTTTCCATAGCTTTGATTTCTAAAGTGGGCAAATGTTTGCCGAACGCTTGGAAATGCCGGATGGTTTTTCCCCAACCACTGGGTGCACTCTAGACAATAATCACTGTAAATGCTATTTACTCAAGTGCTCGATTTGTGTTCGGGCTTTAAGTGCGTTTGTTTGTCTTTCATCGTCAGAATTTTAACGCTGTAACCACAAAAACGAATCTCAGCCACACATGTGGTCCCAAAATACCCGTGCCGTGCCCTTTATCCTTTATTTCTGTTCTTAGCTGAGCAAATATTTGGCCCAAATGCAAACAAAGTTCGAGCAACAGCAGCTGGCAAGTAAATTATTGTCATCTGCATGTGCAATTGGGCCAGCTTTTGTGGCTGATAGTGAAATTGCTATCTCAGTTTTATACGACTACGAAATTCAGTTTTTGCCAGAGCTTTGGGTTAAAAATTCCCACTGACCTATACTAAATCAAACAAATACTTAAATATTTGCGGCCATTTTATGGAAGCTGCACTTGTAGTCACTTTATCACCCTATACACTATAATTTGTATGTAACCAATGGTGGTTTTAATTCAAAAATGGCGTAGAATGAATATTAATTGTCTTCTTCTCTAACAAGTTCCAGTTTGTACTATAACGAAACCCCTTCAACAGTGCTTGGAAATACGCTTGAAAAACTGGGAAAACTGGGAAGACTGGGAAATGGGGGAAAGCGCGTTGCGCGACACGCATAAATTGCCAAGAGCATGTTGATGGCGGTGGCGGTAGCGAAACACAATTTTCCTATTACTGAAAAGGATTTTGTTGCAATTAGAAAATGCACTCTGAAAGGGTGGGTGCACCAGCATGATTGCATAGCATTGTTAAGCGCACAAAAAAAAACACGTTGAAAATACATTGTTGCATTTTTCATACTATATATCACGTTATTAGTTTATGTTGCCAACTTCGCCCTAATGAAGCGTATTAGAGAACAAATGAAGCAATAAAATATTTATGATGGACGAGCTATGCATAATTCAGCCAATGCAAATACACAACTGCAATTTGGAAACGCAACGAAACTTTCCAATTGTTTTGTTTGCCTGTTTTTGTTTACGCGAAAACTGTCAAAAGCACAGCGGCACTTAAATAAATTGTATATATTTATGATTTAAAATGCAGAGTCTGTCAGCTTTAGTCAGCGCAGAAATTCTACAGTAGGTGTACATTTAACAATACTACTAAGCTATGTTCGTTGTTTTTATAGCCGATCTAAAACTCGCAGACGCCCCATTAAATTTTGCTGGCCAATACCAGGAAAAACACTTTTCCTTCGTCACCTGCCAGAGCATAAAAGTCAAAGAAAACATAAATCAAAAGCGCTGACCGCGCAAGAAAAAGACATAAGCGAAAATTACAGCGACCGAGCGAATAGTTCAAATCGGAAAACATTAATTAAGCAACACAATAAAAGCACAAAGGCATCAACGAGATTAATATGCGTAATTTGCCAAACTGAAAATGGCGCAAAGATACAAAAATAAACATTTGGAAATAATTCGCACAATTTTTTCATCATTCATTTCTTTGCGGGCTTTCCTTGACTCTTGTTAACCAAACCAATTTTGTTTACGAAAATATTTATTAGTCATTTCAACGGTCTGTTAATTAAATGTTCAGCAAAAAATATTACTTTCGGTGCCAGGGACAAAAATAAACATTAAAAGGAGCACCACCAGCTCTATAATTGTCGGCAATTTGTGCCAGAATAAAAACGAATAGAGAAATCATTGGGAATTATTGCTCTATTAATATTTTGACGGACGCAAATTGTCTGCTTTTTCGATGTGTGCTCTTGAAAATTCATCAAGATTTTTTATTTTTAAGCCAGCAAAACTTAATTGAAATATTTGCTTTGACTTTGTCAGGCTGAAAAATACGCGTTAAAGAATGTTTATGACAGTCACAGTGTACACATAATATTGTTGTCACTGGTGATTCTGCATTCCAAGATTATGTAGCTAATTTGAGGAATAATATATTAATACAAGCCATTCTTAAACGAATGCTATTTCTGTTTCGAAACGTAGAATCTAAAAGATTTGTGGATATCCCAGCATAAACCACAACAGACCAAACTTCTGAGTTGACGAGAAGTCGGCGCGTGGGAGACCACAAATGCTTCAAAGCTAGATTTTTGGAAAACAAGTTTGCGATAAATTTGAGCAGATTACAGTGGTCGGCGGATCAGAGGGCAAAGGATAGGATATTTACCCGGGCACCCAACGACCATCTGGCCCTCTAACCCACCTGCTTTCATTTCATTTAAGCCATCAAATAGTTTGCCTTTTCGGCCAAAAGCCTTTCAATTTGTTGCCGTTGTTAACTGCTCGAGGCGAATGTTTGTGCCCCACAAAAAAGGAAGGGAAAAGTCGTGGATAATGGCGGGGAAAAATGCTTATACGAGTATATGTACATGCATGTGTATTTTCTATTGCAGACAAACTCTTAAACTTTACAAACAGCAAGCAAACAGAAGCATAATGTAAACAAAAACGTGTGTTTAAAATCAGACAAAACTTAAGTAAAATAAAAACCTGCTCCATGCCGTTGATGTAGTATATCAAAGGAGCTGCTTAATATATATATAAATATTTACCGACAAAAAAAATACAACAACGAACCATCAACGATGGAAACTTTATTAATTGCCAGCAAGTTTCCAACTCTTCTCTGGAATTTTTGGTTTGTTTAGGTAATTTAAATTATGACCGTGCGTTCTTTACTTTTGATTAACACAGTTTTATGTTGTTTTGTTTTCATTTAAGTTAGTTTTGCTTCGCTAGAGCAATTAAAGCAGTTTTATGTAATCCCCATCCCAATTTAGCATGGCAACTTCGCGGCCGAGGGCCTAATTCATTCCCTATTCCCAGAATCGACTTACATAAGAAGGAACTCGGACCCAAAGCAGGGCATCTGGCCAACAGAAAAGCAAAGCAAAGCTATTGCCATAGCCATAGCATTTGGCCACTCGAGCAGCTGAGCAGCCCAGCATATGTGACTGTGTCCTGGATTGACACAATTGTCGACCAATGTCAATGCCTACGAGTTTGTGCACAGTGGTTCAAGGTTCGTAAAAAGCCAAGCTTATTTTCCCAACCAACACACGGTGTATACAATCTTACAATTGACTTTGTTGACTTTTTTTTTTACCTTTTTATCGTTTTATTTCAGCCATGTTTTGTATTTGAGTTGCCTTTATCGGCGTTTACTACTGGACCATTTTACATTAAAAAATATTCTTTATTGGTCATTAAGAATGATTTATTTTGTGGAAAGCTTACAACTTGAAGTCAGTGTGCCTCTTTTGTAATCCTGCCGCTTAGATTGTCCTGCCGGCCCGGCCCATTCTCTCTGCCACCGCCCACTGCGCAGGCGTTTCGCCCTCTCTTTCTCTCCGGCGCTTTCTTTGTATTTGTATGTGAGTTCCGCTCAAATGAACTCACTCAACTTTTCTCAGCCCGCTCTGGTCCTTCACCGTTATTTGCTTCGTTCGTTGCCCTTGTAACGGCGGGCTTCTCAGCTCCAGCCGCCTTTGCACTGAGAAAAATAATACTCATATGAAACAGGCAAGCAAACCTGTATTTTTCTCATCTGTATGACATTCTTCGATTGGCCAACACAAATACATATTTTGGTCCAAGCTCGGAAAATCATGGCTAGCAAATCTCTTACTTAAATTACCCATTGATTTCTATTTTTCGAAAAAGAAACGTGAAAATTAAGAAAAATGATGCAAAAACTAGTAGAAAAATGTGTTGATTCAACTTTGCTGTCCTTCTGTGTCCTTTTCTCGGTGTTCTTTCGTTGTGTTGCTTTTATGTAATTACATACAGAAGAGAGCAATTTTCCGTCCATTTTTGTTTTTTACTTTTGCCATTTTGACCCCATTCGACTGCCGCTTACCTTTTCGTAACTCATACATTCTTGTTGTTGCCCCACCGGCAAACTTGAAGCATCCATAAATTGTAATTAAAGCAAAATAGAGTCCAGGAAAGGGCTGATTAAAATGGGGTTGGCGCCAAAATTCGCTAGGCGTGACATTATTAAAAAACAAGTTGCAACAAACTTTTAATTAGATTACTCAACGCCAACGTCAGCTGTTGCATGTGTTTATACTTTTTTCCTATACTATTTTCTTGTTTGTTTATTGTTTTTTTTTTTTTTTTCGTGGGCAGGGTGGTGGCAGCTCCGAAAAGGGGAATGGCTCCATATTCTGTGCATCCCACACACATTCCTTGGAAAACTTTTACTTCGACTTGCACTTGTCTAGCTTGCGAAAGTTTTCGAGCTCTGTTTTCCAAACTTTAAAATTGCTGTCATCACAGCAGGATATTGGGCAGCGTACCGAAATCTGACGGCTGCGACACTTAATAGCGGGAAAATCAAGGAAAATTAAGTATTAAGGCTTTAAAATTGTAATTAAAACTTGCGGATAAACTTTTATTGAGTTTGCACAATATGTGATAACCAAATCATAAAATGCACAGTTTGGCAAAGACTTAAACAATTAAAACTGAAAACAATTGAATTGAAACAACATTAAATTGTTTTGCTGAACGTTGATATGCTACACTAACTAAGTATGGTTTCGAATGCATTCGAAATGAAGATATAAAGTTGAGCGAAATATTGCGTAACCTTTGATAACCCATAACGACTGAAGTGGATGCGAATTGTGGGTTGCCTGGCGTCAGTGCGAAGGAATTTGGCATAAATTCACTCTATTCGCCCGTCTATTTCGCTATATTCCCGCTGCTGTCAACCAGCCAGCGCTGCTTTGGGGCAATGGCATTGGGGAAGGTAGAAAATGTGGGGAAACTGGTTGGGAAAAGCGGAGTGGAAGCGGGTGAGAAAGCGGACATTGAAAGCTACATCGAAAGCGGATGCCACTTTTATTATTTTTTTCTTTTTGCTGGCCCCTTGGGCGGGAATCAACAGTTTGATTGCTACACTCGCATTCTATCACTCACACTGATACTCACACACACACACTCGCATAACCGTCCTCCAAGGAACTCACGAACATACATACATACACATTCCTTTCGCTTAGAGCTACATTTCAGTTCGTTAGCATCGAAGTTTAATGGGCGACACTTCGGCCACAAATTAAATCAATTCATTTTGCCATTCAATAACTGGAGCAACGAATCCATTCACATGGATGACTGAAGTGCGATTGTTGACTTGCTCAGCAACAAAACAAAAAATATGGTTGAGTTAATAGCAATCAACCAGACTCGGAGTGAATCGACTGTGGTGATTCGTAATGGATCAATTTAATCAGTTAAGTGAGGAATTTCTAATAACATCTAACTACAATGTCGTTTTTTGCTCTTCCAATTAAATAATGTGTTTTAATGTCTACCTTAGCTGCCAGCTACGGTTGAGAAAATCACAAATATTTATAAGCTCGCTTAAAACGAGGGGAGTGCAAAAAAAAATTTAAATAAAATTCACTCTCAGCTAACTTGGGCTAAAATAAACTCGCATTTCATTCAATTATCTGTGATCAAGCGAATTTGCCAGCTGATGGTATATCAAATTTCCTTATCTGCCTCATATTTTTTTACTTGGGTGGCAAAAAGGTCAACTTTCCTGTAGCTAACATTTGCGTTGGGTCGCGTATACTTATGTAGAATAATAATTCGCATTTCTTCCGAGAAACTCTTTAAAAATTGAACACGAAAATGGGCCAGGACCCTTTTTCGTTTTTCATACATATGTATATGTATATATTTTAGTATTTTTTCTCATGGAAACCCGTACAAGCAGACTGACAGTCAGACTGGCATATTTATATCTGTTAGTTATGCAAGGCGTTCGCCGCTATGGGCGTGGCAGAGTCAGGGGGCGGAGCCCAGACAACAGCCCATAAAGGCAACAGAAAGAAAATCTGGCGAAATAAAGGAAAGCAATGTAGCAAAGGCGGAATGCTAAAAAGTAAAGTGCAATCGAACATTTTGTTAATATACTTTATGAGTTTTTGGCCCTGACGACGACGTGTTGCTGCCAAACAAGAAAAGTTCGAAAAGGGAATGACTAAAATATGGCAAACCTTATTTTCTATATAACCAATGCGCAACTTTAATGCTCTCTACTAACTTATTATGTCTTGCAATTGTATACGAGTAGAAAATATAACGTACCAATAACATAGACTTTGAACAAATATTTAAAATAATATTTGATTCGTTCGTTTAACTGCTTTAAAACATTTCTTGTGTGTATGGTCTTTCATTGCACCGAAAAGAGCATGCACAAGTCACTTTCCCGTTTGGCAAACTCGATTTCTGACTGACAGCCGTCCATATGGACGTGGGCCTGCCACGTAAGCCCCATATCATCCCTTCTATGCTCTTCCATTTTTTATACTTTTTTATTCCATTCACCTGAAGCCACTGGGACGTTTTGCCCCCAAAGAGATTTGCGTTGGTCTGGGAAAATAAAGGAAAAACGGAGGAAGAAGGAACGTCGAGGAAGGCCAAGGAAAAATAGCAACAAGCTTTTTCAAGACATTTTCTCCCATCCACGATCCGTTGATATTATTTTTTATTTATTTATTTCAGCCCACCATGTGCAGAGTCCTTCGATTCCATTTCCCACTTTATGTTAATGGCAAGGCGAACCGCAAAGGGCTTTCCTTTTTTCGGTATGTTTGTGTGCGGAAAAATAGGAAAATTCCGCTTTGTTATTTGGGGAATTGAAAGTAAATAACGGATGACGAGCCGAAAAACCCTTTTCACGTCTCGAAACTTGTTGGGTCTTCGAGAAAAAAAGGACTTCTTTTGCTAATTGGTCATGCGATATGACCCTTAGGTGAGCGCAGGCCTGGGAGGCGGTCGTGGTGAAAGCATGGGGGCGTGGCATCCATTTCCTTGGAGTGTTCTTCCTTTCGGGTTCTGCGACTTGCAGCTTCGTGTCAATGGATTTTCCTCCTTTTAACCCATTTTCATGCTGCACAAATCAACGGATATTGTGCACTGACAATTTCCGCCCTTTTCTCTGTGCTGTCGGGGAAAATTTCAAAAACACGCCAGCAAAACTTTTTATACAAAGTGACAGCACTTCCGACTTCTTCTGCTCATTTTCCATCTTGCTACACTGGCGCGAAATTGTCGAAAGCTTAAAAATATATTTCTTTGAGCACAATTTTATCCTGGAGTTCTTAGAAACGTTTATTGTAGAAAAATTAATTATGATATTTTTTTAATTAAAAACACTTGTAGAATTTATAATTTGCACATGCCGTAGCATTTCTCGCAGTGTATGCATACAATCCAGAGCACTCACAGGATCAGAATCCACTGGGAATGGGCGTTGAATGTCAAGCGTGAGTTGTGGGCGAGGCCGTGTCATGAGCACGTCTATCTGTTAGCCCCAAGAAAAGTGGGCCACCATAAACTTGCGCATAATGAAGAATGAAGCTGCTAGTTGCCGCCTGGTAAAACATCGCTAATTGCAATGAAAACACTTGTTGGTAGCGGTGAATTCCACACGGCAAATAGTGGTTTTCAAGACATAGCCCTCACAATTTTACTCTAACGCTGAAAACAATTGAAATTTCCCACACTTGCTGTTACTTACCATGATATTGTATTTTTCAAGAACATTTGCTGTTGAAAACTTTTCCCAAACAAAATTTGCGTGGGAGCTTCACAGCAGATGATACCTTTCCTTAAAAAGAGATTGACTTGTTTAAAGTTGATAGGTTGGTAAAGATATAATGAAAATAATGTTATTTTTGCATTGTTTATATTTTGTTGCATAGCACAACTTGTTGGACAACAGAAATCCTTGTTCAGTCCGATTATCTCTGCTTAAATGCAGTTCCCTTCCAAATCCGATTTGCATTGTCAGCTAGATGTTACCCCGCACCCTTAATTCACTGTAGCCCTTAATTCCCTGGCTTCTCCGATTTCATTTCCGAAAGCATTTTACTCACTCAAAGCATCTGTGGACTGTGCACTTAAATTTGCATTTTCATTGCCGTATCAATAGAATCGATTTACAGCTGCGGACACAGATGTGTTCTAATCTCAATTAAATCAATTGCGTTCACATTTGTATATATGTGTACATTGTTCTAGTCTAGTAATTTTTTTTTGAAGCAACTCATTATACGGCAACTGAACTGATGAATCCAAAAGCGGTCATTGGGGTAAAATTTACCAAAAATCCCCAGAGCTTGCAAAACAAAAAAGTAGAAGGGAATCGAACATGAAAATACACATGGCTACATATGTCTAACGGTTAACCAACATCTCCCATCAGACACATCAATAGACCAGCTGGAGAAAATACACTTTCGCTGTGGTATAGCCTCACTTTTGTGAAGCAAGGCCAACGGCAAAAAGCTCTCAGAGTATTATCAGCTTCGTCGTGGACAGAAGATGGGAAGATGCCCTTTCGTTTGACGACTTAACAGCTCCCCGGTTGGCAATAAACGAAATTTTAATGCCAGCAAAGTAGCCAATGTAGGCAAAGTAACTAAAGTGGCCGACAGTTCCAGTTCTCGTTCCCTTTCCCGTTCCCGTTCGAAATTAGACTTTCAGATACAATATGATAAGCCTTTTCTCGGCGGCAGCAGCAGCAGAGGCAGAAGATTATTTGTTTTGGTCTTGGGACAGGCTCAAAGGGAATTTTCTATCAGTTGGGCTGCCATTGTTCCTGCAATCGATACGTGTATATAGCCGCATATATTCGAGGCATTAAAAAAGCACAATAACAGCCATAAAGTAGCTCTGAATGGAGGCAATGGAGTGGGCGATAAATACAACGGAGAATGGTCAAAGAGTTTTGTTTGAGTCTTGTCTGCAAATATTTAAAGAATGCTTCAAAGAGCCAGCTTGTCGTATACGTATTTAAATGTGTATACGCACAGTTGCCGGGCGAAAAAAGTAGTGGGCCAAATTAAGGGATATTCCATTGTAAATAATAAGACACGGAATAGTTTGGAGTGTATAATGTCAACGAAATATATGAGAATTCGTGGATATTAAAATGAAAATAAATTATTAATCCTAAATATCTGAAACTTTGTCAGCTGGTCTAACATAAATGTGAAATTTATGATGCGCACACTGTCTGGAATCATCTGCTGCCAAAACACATTATATGTATATGATCGTTTCGCTTGAAACGATAAACACTTTTTGAAAAATTTTCCATCAAAAATCTTTTTGACGTTTTTCCACACCTCTCCTCATTTTTCTCGGCCATTCCTCAAAAGCATAAAGTACTAAATTTAGTTTCGCCTCTGGATATTTCTTCAAGTTGGTTGTTTGGCTTTTGACATGGCCAGATGGTTCCATCGAGCAGTGGGCCAAGGTCACCGGAAATTGTTCCAGTGAAATTGTTCAACGCAATTGCAAATAGTTTCTTATCAGAATACAAAATCAGCATTGTAATGCGCATTTATCTCCTTATGGATCTATAGTGCTGCCATCATCATGACTTTGAGCTCTGTTCTACAGCTCTTTTTGCAGTAATTACAATACAATTAAACGGAAATTTTTTGGCGCTGTTTAAAAAGTCGGCATTTGATAGAAATCCTAATGTTATTGGGTTTTATGTAAAAAGTGAATAAAGTACTAAATAAGGACTCTAAAAGCATTTTGCTTCGAATAGTTACGAGTACAATTTACTTTGCCTAGATACAAAATTATTACTTTGAACGTGGTTGTATATCTGTGCTAGTTTCTTTCATTACGTTAATTCGTTTGTAAATATTTTCCTTAACTTTTTGCCGGGCTCTTGTCCTCTTGTTTATTTACCGATTTTCCATGTTTCCCCCTCTCCCTCTTCACCCCGCAAAACGGCGAATTTTCCGGGTGAAATTGGAAGGCGTGAGCGGGCGGGGCGGGCATGCCCCAAACAAGCCACTGAACGCTCAATTTCATTTATTTTGTTTGTCGTTCATGGCACAGTGAAATCTGTACGGGGAGGAGGATGTACTGGAGGATGTACTGTAGATATCCATTGAGAAAATTATATAATTGTCTCAGCGGGGAAACAAAAGCATCGCCCGCCCACTGTTACCAATCAAAGAACGTAAGTGATTTTGCAGCTGACTATGGAGATTTCATCTTTGAACCATTTATATTGTGTTTGGCTGACATAAGCTATTTTTAACAATTCACCTGAAGTTGTATAATTTCTGCACTACTTATGCTTGCTTGTATCATTTATTGCCATTATGATAAATATATATATATAATATATATGTATCTATTGTAACTTTCTCCTCGAGTCCCACTGTCATTTTTAGTTGTTTCGTTTTTGTTTTCCCTATGATTTAAACGTATTTACATGCCACATCGAACTCTGACCCTATCAGTCGTCGTATTTCCTGGACATCGGTATTTGCATTGACCCGCTGGCAAATTGCAATTCTTGAATTCTTATATTTTGTTTTTATTGAAGCGACGATTCCGTACATGTAGTACTAGTACTATAACATTGCAATTAAACATATAAATAATATGACCAATACCTCTCACTTATCGCGGGAGGATTTACAACAAAATGAAAAAAAGTAAAAATAGTTTTAGCAAAAGTGCAATATTTACGATTGATATTTTTGGTATAAATTGGCTAAAAATGGTCAGAAAGTTAAAAGAATAACATTTTTGTACTCCTAATTACCAATACTAACCAACCAAATCACTTTTTGACCGACTCTGTGACAATAATTTTTGGCCAAATTTTCGCAATTTTCCTAAGGGGTAACATCATCAAAAATTGCAAAAAATGTGAAAAAAATAGAATTTTATTTTGAAAACACAGTTTGATAGGAAATTTTATTACGAATTCAACGAGGTATAACATTCCATATTTGGACCAATATTTTGAATGTTCTGATCAAAAAACTGATATTTATAGTCGCAAACGATTATCGGCCAATATTCAAAAATCACCATTAAAAATTATAAAAAATATCACAAAAATTTAATTCTTTTTTTGAAAACACAGTTCGATTGGAAATTTAATTACGAACTCAAAGAGGTATGGCAAAGTGAAATTAAATTAACTCGCATTAAGTGCAGGCTAGGGCGTTTCCATTATGGGCAGTGGAAGAAGTGGCGAGTGTCTGATTTATATAAATTGGCCAAGACGCTCGGCAGCAGCAGGTCTCCTGCACATTTTTACCGTAACTTTTCCCTTCGCGAATGACGTCATAGCAGATGAGAGAGCACAAACAATAACGACGACGAATTTATTGCATTTAATTTGCATGTAAATTTGTGCAGCGAACTGCGCTTTTGCCCAGATAAGTATGCAGCGGTTTATTTCTTTCTGTCTCAAAGTCGCGGTGAAGAATTGCCAGAAAAGGAGCAAATGTTAGAAAAATGTTTACTCTCAAGGTATGAAAATAAATACCCTACATGAGGATAACTCCAGACAGACGCAAATTTTTAAATGTGTTATACCAACTACACTAAAGTTTTTAATTAAACTTATAGAAGTTATTATATAAGAATATTTTATAACTGGCATTCTTTACAATAGCGAAAGATTCGTAGGGGGATCATTAGAAATGACAAACTAACCAGTCGCATTTATTAGGCAATTCCTCAAGAAAGTCTGGACTCTCAAGCTTGCCTTCAGCTTTTCCGACTTGTTTTTCACAGCTTTTCCCGGACTATTCGATATTGGGCATGCAAAGGGGGTAGAAGAGCGGGGGATCGACTATTTATTTGCTACTTCATTATAGCGGAAGGTGGCCGAAGGACGACTAACTTCAAGTTGGTAACTGGCAGCTGTAACATTAATTTGAAATGCTGTGGACGGGCAGTGAAGTGTTTTCTTGTGGCAAGCGGGTATTTTGCATTAAGAATTTAAAAGAAAATTTTTAAGCAGATTCCGATTGTCGCGGTCCCAGCTGGAAAACCAAATGGAAAATATGGGGAAACCAGAGGACGAGATAAATATTCAAGTGCTGAATAATACAGAAATTGGTAACCGAATAAATATGTAAATTGCAAACTAAAAAATTCAGTGGCATCTACCGAAAGTACTCATAGCCAACAGAAATAATCGATTGTCCCTAAATACCTGATTTTTATTGTTTAAATGCTAGCGTTTATAAATTTATAGGTATTTTAAAGTATTTGTTCGAAACAATCCTTTTTTTTCCAAAAAACTGGCCTCGGACAGTAAATTTTCTCATAATTGTTTGTGGGAAAATGATGCGTTTCCTTTTTTTAATTAAGGCAGTGAAAGTGTAAAAAGAAGAAATCTAATTAGCAGGTAGGGAGAATAACATTTTAAGCACGAGGCCTTTTGCTTTCGTATACTTAATAAGTTGAGCATACGCCACGTGGGCTGAAAAGGAAAAATATTAATAAATTAATTGTTGGCAGCTGAGCGAGGAAAAGCAGCACACACCCATACACATAATCCTGGGCATCCTTTCGGAATCCTGTTTTACCGGTCTTGTCGCCTTTGTTCCAAGCCAACCACAAACCTGCCCATCACACTAAAAATAACAATTTCCGCTCTAATAAACATTTCCGCTTCGTGAAATTTAACATTTTACAATAAATTAAGTGAGAAGGAATAAACATAATAATATATATGTATATATATATATATATATATATATGTATATATACACCCATGCCCCTCTAACCACATGCACACATATCTTTGTGCTTTTGGGTAACTTTCTTATCGATAAAATTACGCTTCTTTGCCTTTTGGGGCATTTAAAAATGATTTCGGTTTGCCAGGGTCTTAAAAATAAAGCTCAGCTTATTGTTCGCCTTTGGGACGCATCAATTCTAAACTAAAAATGTATATTTTCGTAAGAAGAATAAATTATCTTTTACTTTGTAAAAGCAGATAGTAGTAAGGTGAGAATTATCTTTTACTTTGTAAAAGCAGATAGTAGTAAGGTGAGATATTAACTTTTTAAACTTGTTAATGCATTAATTAAAAAAAAATTTGCTTATTATTGTAAAGTAAGGCAACCATATGAGCAATTATTAAATTTAGCTTCGGCATTAAAATCAAAAAAAAACGTGGAAACCGAGCTCCCCGTTATTCAATTGGTTGGAAAAATCAATGGAAATTGCCATTCCACCGCCCTTCAAGGCACAGAGAAAATTAACATTCAACTTTAAGCATTTTGTTTCCATTTCATTTGCTCGTGCTTCGTTGCTCCTTTTGCGATTTGAGATTTGAGATTTTCCGCAAATTTGTCACTTAATGTGCCAACGTGACTTTCGACTAAGGTGCGAAAGGGAGATCCAGTCGAGACTCCAAACTGTCACGCACTTGCTAAATTAAAAACGATTACTTATTCAAAATCAAAAAGTGGAGAACAAACTCGGGGCCCTGTGCACTTAATTTAAATCGTTATTGTTATTATTTCTATATAAAGTCGTTCCGCGGTTTCGCTCTCAGCCGCTGGCTTTTACTGGGTTTTCAATTAAAAGGCTATGCGCCCAGGATTTCTGTCGGGAACACAAGAACGCGGGGACTCACTTGAGTGCCGCTGACACAAAAATGAAATTCAAAAATAATACAAAGCGAACGGGCCGAGAAAACCCAAGACAAACTCCTTGTAACACAAATGGACAAAAATGGAAAATAAAATGCAAAACTTAGCAGGAAAAAACAAAGCGATTTCGGCATAATTCGGCGCAAAAGAAAATTAAGCCCCTGCCAAAAAGATGGCAACAAAGTCAAAGACAAAGGGAAATAACCGCAGTTTATAAATTGTGTTGGACCATGAAATTGCTTTTCTTTAATAATAATGTGACATTTAAAGGAATGTAACTGTAAAGCTAACTGAGTGAGCTAATCTTACACTCATTGATCTAAATAAATAGTAAGGCGTATTATGTTGAATTACAAATTTACCAAAAATAAGGTGTGTACAAGCATCCAAGAAAAACTTTCGTTATCATTTATTACGTTATTATTATTACGATCTCATTTTTTGCTCGTATTACATTTTATGGGTAGAAAGGGTAGGGTCTTCAACTGTGACGTCATTGCGAAGTAAATGGAAAGTTCTTTCGGCTGTATTACGTTTTTCCGCTTTTTCTGTAATAAAAATTGTGGTTTGTCATGCGATTTGGGTCTCCGCATTAAATTCGCTGGGGAGCAAAAGAAAACCTCAAATAACCTTAACCCTTTTACCCATTTTCTTTACCATTTCCCCTAATAATCAGCTACATTACTGATTACAATCTTAATCAAAGGCGAGATTTTAAGTGAAAGTTTCGGTAGTTTCGAAAACTTTTCACCGACTCTTGGGTTCAAAGCAACTCTTTTAATTGTTAATTTAATTTGAGTGGAACTTTGCTTGGCAAGACTTTTAATTCAAAACAAGATTTCCAAAATGTTTTTTGTTTTTGAAATAAATGGGGAAAAATAGATTTTCTTAAGCTATCATCTTAAGATTTAATTTGGGATTTTCTAAAATATCAAAAATTGTATTTTTAATTCAATTTTCATATGAATGCCATTTGCTGTGCGGCAATGGCGAATTGTAAAAACGATATCACTTTAATCAGCGCATAGTACACGCGTTTTATTTATTTATTATCGGCGTTCATTGAGCGAAATGAGCTTTTGTCGCCCGATTGAATCGAATGTCAATTTTGCGGTCGGAAAAGCTGTCATTAATTTTCAATTTCAACTTGTTACGTGGATGCAATTAAATGTTGACATTCGAGTGCATCATTTGTCAAGGCGCGGGGCTTTAACCCCCCAATCACCCAGCCACGTATTTAGGGTTAATCGGCCGCCGACACGTTCGAATTTCATTTAGTTAATTCCACAAAGGGTTAAAGTCCATCTCTGGGGGTTGTTTTCAGTCGATGCAAAAAAAAGGAAAGGGAAAGCTAACAACGAAACGTGACTGAAAATGTGGAATGTGGGGCTATTTTCTCGGGGGCTGACTTTTCCAGACTGCCGTCGATTGTGAAGTCATCCCCAGGTAACAACACGCACAATGTCTGAATTCAAACTGAAAATTGTTTTTGAAAAAAAAACCAAGTGGGCAGTATAAATAATTTAATATCTTTTCGCTCATGTTGACTTTAATGTAGCCATTTTCCACTCAGCGCCCAACTACTTTCGTATTCGTTTAATTTTCTTGATCTTTGGACACTTTAAAAATTTATGCCATTTTATCATCTGCTGAATTGTTGACATCCAGTTCTTCCTGGCCGCTCTTGTATTTTGCTGATTTCTGCGCTGGAGAATGCAAAGTGAAGCTGAATAATAATCCGGGGCTATTGCATTCCCTGACGGATAGATGGGAAACTTACGAAAAAGGAATATTAAAAAATTCTCGAATCGCTTTTGACAATTTAAACCCTCGGAGCTGCACCCGCCAGTCCGTTTTCTTCTGCTAAAGGGGTTGCATAACCATATTGCGTATACGCAGCGTTTTCCCAAATAATAAATGCACAAAAAAGCAACAGGCCAGTGCTACCAATGTCCAGGCCCGGCAAACCGAAGGTCAAACCACAGGATATGGCCCCCGTTAGGCCCCTCTAAAACTTCAACCTATTCCCTTGGTTTTCCACCCCGTTTTCCACCCGGTTTTCCACCATTTCCTTGCATTTCCCCCGGTTGCTCGTGGCTTTGTTTTGACCGCAACCTTCATTCAACTGCCGCTCCATGTATGCCACCGACAGTTAATAGCCCCCCTTATATAACAAGTCGGAAAATTATTATACATGAAATGGGATTGGCGTGCGGAAATTATAAAGCGAAATATAAAGTATCCCTGCCAATTAGCCGCATTAAAATGCACCATTAGAAATTATTTAAGTGCCCATCATCAAGAGTTGAATTATGCATTTGCTCGTTTTCTGTAACTGATGTTTTTTCTTGTCTTTTCAGGTATGTTGGTCCCATTCAGTGGCGAATAAAAATTAATAATGGTATGATATACATTTTAAAAGTCTAATATCAAATGGATATAATGTAAAATATTAGTTAAAAAAAACCCATTTTAGCAAGAAAAAATATAAAAGTCTTTACGAACCAGAAAAACTTGGTAACTTACAATTTTCAAATGACTATTGAAAATTTTTTAAAATGTTTTGTTTAATTTTCAAGACTATCCAGGAGTTTTTCCCAGCAGGCAATAAATTAATGAGTATCCCTCGCGCTCCGCGAAATTAATTAATTTCCGTGGATACTTCCACCCACTCCACAAACATTCATTTAATTTGCGTTTTTCTCCCTATTCTGTGGGCGAAATAGCAGGGAGGGGAAAAGACAATAAAATGGCCACAGAAAAGTGTAAATCATATAACATCAATTTTCATTAGATCTCTGGCAGGCGAATGGGCAGTTTTCGGGACTTTGGTGGCCACTTAGTTGATTTGACCCAAAGGCATCGTCAATGTGAAAATACACTGAACTGCGGCGAAAACAAAAATATAATCCGTTTTGTAATTTGGTTTCTTTTTATCACGTTGTACAAAAATAAGTATAATTATTTTATTTTATGTCAAATGCATTTCATATGCTCCTGCGAATATATAATAATTACAAGTCCCCATTTTGGTATTTTCCGCAGCCATTAATGTTGATCACCCCCTAAACCACGACTCTGGGGGTTTTTTTTTTGTTTTCTTGGTTTGTATAAATTTTGTTTTGTCTTGGCTAAGAGGCACAACAAAATTAATTGCATACAAATAGGCGTCAGCAGTTGCGTTCTAGGTAAATAAATTAGTTTTAGGAGCTGTTGCGGAGATGTATAGCTTTTGAGGGGGAGCGGGGCGGACTGCGACCGTCAGGTGGGGTGGTGGGTGCCGGTTTTTCCGGCACATGCCTAAAAGCGACAGGCAAACAAAAAGTTAAAGCTTTAACGGATGCGACCGCATTGGGTGGAAAATGCGGGGCAAACCAGCTGGGAAATGGGTGGTGAATGTAAGTGAGTACGCACTTGGAAAATCTTTTCGGGCAGATGCGCCTCGAAAAATGTCATTAAGTGGTGAAGGGCCCCAGATAAGCTAACTGGCATATTGCCATGAGGTAAAAGGTAAAATATAAAATGATATTGATAGGATAGACAGTGAAAAATCCGTACATCAGGTATATAGCTTTAAATGGAATAAATTAGTCTTTTCTTAATTCAATCAAAAATATAACTCATATTTTATGAACATGTTTACATTGTAAGGGCTATTTTAGCCGCTCCATTTTCCTGGCTGGCCAATTAGCAGGCACTCTACTTGCCCAGGTTTTATGCAATTTAGCTGTTTCAGGCAAGTGCAACAAAGTTTTCCATCACGCTCTAGAGCATTTCGAGTTCGTTAAACTTTGTTTTGAAGTTTTTCGCCTGACTTTTGTGTCAATGTCGCCAATGCTGAGATTAAAGAGCAGCTGAACTGAAACATGAAAATGATACTGGTACTGAAAGCTATGAAAGGAAAGAAACGAAGATGGAAAAGCCAGAATGTCTCTGTCATCGCTCGCCCCACTTTCCTCATTTATTTCATTTCATTCCATTTTAATTTCGCGCTCATTTCATGCATATGATTTTAATTTTAGCTAAACAGATGTATGAGTGCAAGGACATTGGCATGGTTTTCCTTGCCCCTGCCCAGATTTTCCCGCACATTTTGATTGGCTTGTAATTGAATTCGTTCTGTCGAGAAGTGAAAATGGAATTGCCAGCCCGGCAAAATGACTGTATCTGCTCATATATCAGCTAGCTTATACACTGAAAACAAGTATGAACAGGTTTTTAAAGTTACGAAATCAAAGTTTTTTTTTTTTAATTATTAATTATTTAAGTATTATTTTCTTATTGTCCATGGAAAGTAAGAGCATTATTTTGTTTTCATTTGTATTAATGACATAGTTGACTAAAATTTATTAATTGGTTGGAAAACCTGGCTGGTCTTTCTCGCGGTGCATCTCTATTTATCCGGCTACGTGTGAGCGGACATATGGACTCCCAGTGACAGCTGTCAAGCGGCAGGTGGACTCGACCCGCTCCTCAACCCAAGTCAACCAACGAAGTTGGAAGCCAACAAATCATAAATGCCATTACAAGAAGGAACATAGACGGTGTGGTCAGAACAATGGGCGGTGAATTGGAGCGGGGAAGGTGGGGGAATGTAAGAAAAGTGCCGAAAGGAGCAGCAAGGACATCGTGTTGTTGTGGCAGACTGTTGCACAAAATACCATTGCACACTTTTGCGGACAGAAGTCCAGTTCCGGCGGAATGTCGGAATCCGGACAATTCGTAAGTCCACAAAAGCGGGGCAAAAATAATTACCTAAACAAAGTAGGAAAAGAGTTTGCGGATTTTCAAAATATTTTCATTTACAAATGCTATAAATCGGTTACTTATAGAAACAATCTGCTGCACGCATTTTATATATATATATATATCTATTTGCAACAAACAGTTTTAGATTTATTTTATTCAGTTTAGTTCGGGGTTTTTACTTTTTCAGGTTTTGTTTTGCCAGTGTCTTTTTGTGATGAGAACAGGAAAACATCTTGAGAGCCGTTCCCCTAGTTGAGCAGCTAGCAGGATAATCAAGCTTAGCCAGGAGCGGGAAGAATTTACGACTGTTGACAATGTGTACGAAAGTTGCGTCACTTTTTACAGCTGCCCAGAAATGAAACGACGTGTGAAAGTTACTGACAGGGTACAGGGAAGATGGGGATATACTCGTATGTTTACATAGGGAGTGGGATACTGGGGAATTCAGAGCTCCGGAGATCCGGATCCCCACTAAATTTATGCAGACTACTTGGGAATTTACAACTATTTTTATGAAGCCAAGCGGGTGTCCTTGGACGAAACTTGAACAACTTTACGACAGCAACACGCCCGAATATCCTGAAAGGATAACTACAGCAGGAGCACCCACACATACAAATATAAAACTTGAAAGAACGGCGTACCAAGAAACGAGCTGGAACCATTGCGTTCGTCCTAAAAAGGATTAGGAAATTGATTTCGAAATCAATCAATGTGCATAAGCAGGAAATATTTTGCCAGCTGACAATTTTATTAAAACTTTTATAGGTATGTCAGAGCTACAAATTCGTTTGGTGCAAAGAAAAACGAACAGTCTAATAGCTTGGCAGTAAGTTCAAATGCAAAAAAATTCCCCAAAAAGTTATACACATAAGAGAGATGATTCTGACCCTTAAAAATAAAAGAGTTCAGGCAGCTTTTCAAATCGTATCCGTTACTTGTTTATTTAATTTGCAGAATTCATTTATTTAATTTGCAAGTGTCTGGACGCAATTTCTCGTCCTCTGTTATATTTCATCATATTATCTCTGATTTTTGCTTTCTACTCGGCATAAAAGCGATTGGATTGCCCATAAAAAAATACACCACATCGGCAAATAAAAACAAGTACTGGAATATGGGTTTCTGGTACAAAAAGTGGTTTAAGAAGATCTGGGCCACTCACATACTGCCATTTGCCAATCCCCAATCCCCGAAAAAATTTGTACACATTTAGACACGCATGCAAATGGCAAATTCGCCAGTTCGTCAAATTAAGCCATTTGTATGCCCGGCCAGGCTCTGACTCCGTTTCCATTTTCCCACCATTTCAACAGGCTTTTCAAAACACGAAAACCCTGCACTCGAAAAAACTCTCGATGTGGCAAAAACATGTAGATGTTTTTTTTCATCTGTAGGCTGACTATCATTATTGTCGAATACAGCACTCCAGCATTATAATATATTTTTTTTATATTTTTTACGAGTGTAATGATTGCCCCGCACTAGACGCGTTTTTGTTTCCATAACCTGGTCATTTGTGACAGCCTCTGGGAGACAAGATCCAGTGACATTATGATTAGGCCAAGTCAGAGTCGAAAGATGTCAAAATTTACCTCGTAAGGATGGGCAATCTGTGGGCCAAAGCAGTTGGAACATAACTCGTTTTGATTATCTTGAAAAAAATTTTATAAGGTTTGGCAGTTAGGCAGCCAGTGGAACTAAAAATATCATTTGGATGGGAACTGTGAAAATAAATTGCATTCTCAGAATCAATAACTTTCTGCAGCAACGTTGGGAAATATTTTTTATCGAAGAGTGCACTTCAAGTGCTTCAACTTGAATAACAATGATGCATCCACTCAAAATGGTAGCAATCCAGCAGTGGTAGTACTCTCTGTTACTTAGGAAAATCCCTAAAATGCAGCCCAAAGCCGCTATAATTGTGTTTCATGGGCCATGAGGGTTGGGCAAAAGGCCATTAATTTCGACCCAAAAACATGGCCAGAAGAGAGCAGTCGCATCAGCTCGATCTATTAATAGAGGGTGAGGCTTGGGCTATTGATTTTCAGTCAGCCATAAACAAATGTGGTTTACCTGGGTAAAAAACAAAAAAAAAAACACAAAAAACAAAGGAAAGAGATGGAAATTGTTTGCCTCGTGTGTGGGTTTGCGCACTAAAATAGACCAACGGTCAGGGGGTAAATGTGTGGGCGGGCAGGTGTTAATTTTAAATTATTGACCAAAATGTCGGGCTTAGCTTCTCAATTAAAAAATCGTTAAAAGGTAAATCCTTCTAGCAAACGCATGACATTGCATTTAATTGCGCATTAAGCGACATTAAATATTTAATTAAATAATTAAATCTAAATAATGCACGTGGCGCCGACTAAAGATATTGAAACAAGTTAATTATTCATTCAGGGTCGACTTGCCTACACAACGGTGGCCTTGGGGCTCGCTTAATAGATTAATTCAATAATAATTATCAATCATTAGCTGGCGTAGATTTCAATAGGACCTCTTAGGCGCGGTACTACATACTACTAAATGCTGGATATAAGTACAATATTATGCATTAATTAGCTAATTAATTGGTAAATTAATAAATATTATATATGCCACAATTTAAAATAGATAATAACTCTATTTTAAAGTTATAATTTTTCTTATTCGTTGTTTGCGAGCAGTCTAATTATACGTACACTTAAACATAGTCAACTACAATTGTTTAACGAAATGACTGGATTTTCAAGTTCCCATTTCGTATCTCCAAATTTAAACTCATTTCTGTAAATCAGAATGTGGTTTGTTTGTGGAAAAATGTCTGAGGAGCTGGGAAAATGAGGAAATAAAAGGGAGGAGCTGCCAATTTCACCTACAACTGTTGCCATCTTCCACGCAATAATACGTAGTCTTGTCAGCGAAGTTGCGTCCATTTAAAATGCTCCAAAAACTATACTACATTTTACTATAGAAGAATACAAAAGAACAAAGGAAACAACTTTGTTTGCGGTGCTTCATGCACCTTGCGGTGTTGTTGTCGTTGAAGGTCCAACTAACCCATGACCCCGGCCACGCTTACTTGTCAAAGCATTAAGTGCTTGGCATACTGACCCATCAACGTGTAAGGAAAAAGTGCCGGAAAAGCGGAAGTAAAAAGGATTGACGGATTGGCACATAATGCTATTAAAATTAATTTTATTGCTATGAAAGGAGGCCTTTAAACGGGCAATATATAGAAATACACCTGGATAAATAATTAAATATTCCATTTAAGCCTCCTGCGATAAGTTGTTGTCGAATTCCATTAAATGTGGCAGAGATTAGCCGGGGCTAAATCCACTGATGATGAACAGTTGTAAATGTCGCAATCGCTGTCAAATTGCTGGGGAAACCGAAAGATTGATGATGTTGACTGAGAGAACGGCGGTGATAAAGGGGGGAACTGGAAAATATTTAGCCCAGCTGAAAGTTATTCAACCTCTTTTTATCTTCCCCAGAATTCGGGACATGCCGTAGTCCTATTGAATTGAAGCCAAGTCAGTGTGGATAGCCCGGAAAATTGATCCTTATTGTATTGGGAGTCGGCTTATTGGGTCTGCATTTGATTGATGCATAGGCGAGGAGCTGTGCTAATTGATTGATTGATTGACATCGATTGAAATGCCACGTTAATTGGAGTCACCTTACCCAGAATTTCGAAATTTGGCGACAAATAATCGGGGCGAGAATGAAATTCTCAGTGGGTGTCTCTGGCCAAAAGACGTAAGGTTGGTTATAGAAACACAAACACACACTGAGTGGCACAATTAGGACGCAATTCAAACAGCCGGCAGACATGTCAAAAGTTCCCTTATTGGTTTAGCACATTCAGGAGATGGCAAAGGCAATGCCAGCAAAATAACATAATAAAACAGGACTAGAAAAAAAAGAAGGAAATCCTGGCAAAAAATAACTAGAACTGAACTAAGTTAAGGGTGTATTCATAGGTTGGCCAAGTAGATATTTGAGAAATGGCATTTGGGCTTAGAAATTGTTAATAAATCTATTTGCAAGAACATACTATCATTTAATTTACAGATGCAGCATTACATATAAATTACCAAGTTTCTCAGAACTGAAAACATTATTAACATTCTATTCCAAATGTTGAAGGGTATTGAAAATTTCCGAAAACCAAAGGAGGTCAGAGGAAATTTATCTACCCATCTCCTATTCTCCACTTTCGTGCCCCCATTTCCCTATTTTACCCCTCCATATCCGAATGTCTGTCTATCTGTCTATTTGTCTGTCTGCGTGTCTTTTGCCTGTCTGTGTTGGCATGTACACAACATGCGGGCTCTGAGTCTGCACCGTGAGAAATTAATCGAGGTTGCAGTGATAATTTTCATCTTTGATTTATAACGTACATTTGACTGTCACCCAATAGACTACTAACGCGCTTCGATATATCAAGAGAAATAGTTTTCTTCAACCAATATATGTACAAACATCTATTTGAGCGCTTGATTGTGAACTAATTTTCTTCGAGTGCAGAGATGCCGATGTCGTGTCCGCCTGTCTGTTTTCTGTCTTGGCCAGCACGCAGAGCCCTGACCACACCTACGACCTGACCACGCCCACCACAAACGCCCTCCTTTAGGTTGGCAAAAAGCAGAAGGACGAAGCCAGGAAAACCAAAAGAAAAACAACATTCTGCCAACTGATTTAATTTATGCGCCCTTTGCATACGAATTCGGAAGGCAAGCCAGAGAAAAAACCAAATTAGCCAAAGCAATTTGGCCAGAAGTACAAGGGTAGTGGAACGAGCTAAACTAATTGTTTATCGCAGGACCTTTTTTTAGACGACTTTAAGCAGCCTCAAGTGTAACTGAACTTGAGACAACAGTACTTCAGTAGGATTTCCAATAAAAATGGTCTTAAACTTTAGTTAATAAGCGAAATAAGGGCAGAACCATAATCTTTTTGTTTTGATTTTGAACTGCAATGTATATAAGCAATGTTTATAATATTTCAACATCTCCTGGAATTTCTACAAAGAAAGAACTGCTAAGTATTCAGTTGACTTTTGCATTATCCGTCCCAGCCGCACACTTGTTGACTTAAGACCCCCCTTTTCACTTATTTCCCCCCCACTAAGTCACTTATCTCTCGTCAGCTCTCAAATTTAAGCTTCACAGCTGGCAGCCATTGTGAGGACAAAAAAAATTAAATCTGGGGAGCTGAAGAACATAAAATTATCCACCATATCCACGGAGCTTATAGTGTGTTCAAATTCCGCGTGGGCACGCTGGTGGCCTCAAGTATTTGCAAAATAATAAGCAGTAAGCTGAATTTCAAAAGAATTGGGCGCTGATACAATAACAATAATAAGAGAGCAGAAATCCACGACAAAACCATAAAAAGTACAGAAAAACCGACATGAAAAAACAAGAAGTAATTGTATGCCCGTCTCTTTCTCCGCCCACATAGCCGTCCCTCTCTCTGGTGGGTGGTTTATGGGCGAAACACATTTATTCGTATTATTCGTGTGCATGTGCGTATGTACGTACGTACAACATACATGAGTCACGTCGAGCATATCAACATCAATGGTTGCAAAGTGCATCATATCAATATACATAAGTACAGTTTGTCCTCGGGAAAATGGACAGGATGTCCGCAAAATGAAGCAACGCAATAAATAACTTTGGTCTAGCTATATTTGAGATTATGCCAGCAATGTCAAGCCATTACCCTAAGCGCACTAATGTTTCTGACGACTCCAAAAAAGGGAAAGTTTTTAATGTATCAAACAAGTTTTGTACACTGCAGTTGCCTTTTTGCAACCACTGTGTCTAGTCCCCATCTCGCTTGCACGCATGTGGGTTTTGCGACCCTTATATTTCTGTCTCGTTTTAATGCTCCTTTATTTGCCAGAAGACGAATGTCACCATCACAATTATTCCTCTTCATTCTTCTTTCTTTCACTGCCGCTTTTTGTGCCTCCCTTTTAATACGATGAAGAACGCGGGGAGGGGGAAGAACAGCAGCAGCAGCAACAATGTTGCCCATACTCAGACACTTTCCATTTCCAAGGATATGTGTACATATGTGTGAGAATTTAAAAAAACTGAAAGTCTTCAAAACAATATAGGTGGTGTCTAAAAGTATGCGCCACATAGTATCGCCGTATTGCTTTGCAAAACGATAAACTTCTAAAGTGTATGGCGGCACAATAAGGAAAGATCGCCATAGTCGAGTTGCTCGCCTATCGGGTACCTGTTACTCGAATGGTGGGAGTGACCACGCCTGGGTCATAACCATTTATATGCGCTCGAATTGCTGATGGGGTTTCGGTGGTCGAGGTCTCCGATTCGGATTGGCAATGGGAATGAGTAGTACTGCAAATGAAAAGGGACTTCCAAGGAGGCAGCTTGTTGGCTTTTGCCTTTTGCTTGCGTGGTCTTTTAACTTGTTGCTTTTTATTGCAGGCCATGGTTGGTGGTTGGGTGGTTGGGTATGGAGTTGATTTCAGGGCGTAACTTCACCCTTTTACCCTTGGAGCAGCAACAAAAGCAATCAAGAAAACCGATTCAGTGTACTCGAATTGTGGCGTTAAATTAAAGCCTTCCTCCGAATTTCGTTGCTACCAAACACCAAATAAATATAAAGCACTTTTGAATATTTTTCATGCAATTGCTATAGACGGGAATATATTAAATTGCCGATCCGAAGATCAACAGAGAGAGAGTTTTGGAAAAAAAAATGTTGGAAGTCCAGTCCATGCCGGAATGGATTCCAGCGGATTCTCCCCTTATCAGCTTCCAGTCTAACCCCGGTTACGGGTACGTCTGTTACGCTTCCTTCTCGCCGCCCTTCTCCTGGCCCTTCTCTTGGCCCTTCTCCTGGCGGCAGCCTTCTTCTTCTTAGAGGACGAGCTGCTGGAGCTGGAGGATGAGCTAGAACTGGTGGCCGAATCGCTGCTGCTGCTGCTGGCCTCGGTGGTGTCCGAGGACGAGGACGAGGAGGCAGTGGTGGTGCTGGTGCTGGTGCTGGAATCAGTTGTTGTGGTGGTGGTGCTGGTGGTAGTGGTGCCCGAAGTGGTGTACAGGGCACAGATCAGTACGACTGCAAATAGCAGCCAGTGGAGCTTCATATTGAGTCAAAGCTATTCGTAAGACTGGATGATCTATTGCAGCCTACGCTTACCCTATTTATAGCTGCCAATGGAGCTCCTTGCGTCATTGAGGCCTAACAATGTTAACAAAACAACATACGTTAGAATAAAAACGGAGTTTTTGTTTTTTTTTTTTAAATTTTTTTATTATCATCTCGGTGACACTTGATCTGCAAAAGTTATTTGCACACATGCCGACTATTTACGCAGCCTAAAGTCGCAATTAAATTAGGCAATCGTGCGCCAACATATTTCGCGGTTTTGTTTACTAAATTTGTTTTACGGGGAATCTTCATTCATCGATTTCCCAGCCATGTTCATTGATCAAATTTCATTTGTGCATCTGCCAAAGTTGGGCCTGACCAAAAATAAAAACAAAATAAGTAAAACAAGGCGTTATGAAAAAAGGTTAATTTACGCGGCATTGAATGTGAACTTTGTTTGGAAGCAAACAATGTTATATTAGAAGAATGGAACGTTTGGAAGTGCCACATATGTTTTAAAGTTCTTCTGAATGTGTGCTTTATAAATATTGGTATATAAATATTTTAATCCACAAACATCCCAACACCAATATAATCCAATAATCGTACTAAAAAAATCAACAGAACAACATATTTCAGAAACTTTAAAGGTTACTTGCTCGCAATTCAATTAAGCTGATGAAAAATATTCGCCATTTTTTCCCAGACTTACAAATTCTTCCGAAGTAAGCAATTAAATATTTAGCTGCAGCTTCGTTCGCTTTTTGTTTTCTGTGCACATTTATGCGCTCTAACTTGTTGTTCCTTGCAAAAATGGTGGAAACGGAAGTGAAAGCATGGTCAAAATTGGAAAATGGTATTAGATATTCCCTGTACTCAACTTAGCAATGCACTTTAACTTTAACGTGTGGCCAACAACTTTGAACGTCTCAATAACGAGCTGTGGTTGCTGGGGCTGCTGACTTTCCATCTATTAGAATCAATCAATCAACCTGCATAATTAAACTGCTCATTAGGCCCAAACTAACGCCGGCAATCCATAGGCGGTCTCAAA
The DNA here is from genome assembly GCF_016746365.2 of Drosophila yakuba. Taxonomy (NCBI): domain Eukaryota; kingdom Metazoa; phylum Arthropoda; class Insecta; order Diptera; family Drosophilidae; genus Drosophila; species Drosophila yakuba. Next base: position 5,357,464 of record NC_052526.2, on the reverse strand, counting down.
TTCCACTGACGGCTCGAAAATCAAGTGAAATTGCCACATGGCACTGCCTGGATAAATCAAACTAACTGCCACTGCCACTGCCAAGCCGACACCATATGGGTCCACGTGTCGCATTTTCCTCCTCCATGCAAGTTGGTTTTCATTCTCGTATTTGCGTATTTAATTGGCCCAAACAAACGGAGTAACTTTGCATGCAGCATGAATACACATAAAAAATCATAGATACATACCCACCATACATTTTTTTTGTATTGTATATTTTAATTATAAACAATATTTATCCCTACCTATATGTATAGTTGAATATATAAATTTGACCAATGAAACATATTCAATTCTTCAAATGACTTAACTACTACTAAATTAGGTCTATTGTAACGAATTTGTCTACCCGGCCCCTGGGTATTAGAAGTCGCCAAGCAAGACCCGAACACACACACACACACACACACTAGAAGGCAAAGGTCGGTGGGGAATTTCGAGGATGTGGCAAAAGGATACGCAGGATGTGGGCCATCGATGCCCCAATGCGTATGGCTGCATTCCCGGAGCAGATCTCGAATTATTTGCCATCAAAACGCTATTGATTTATTAATGCCGGTCATCATTCGACAAGTCGGGAAAGTTTCCCGAGTGGAAATACCCACCCGCATCATTAATTTTGCAAATGTCTCAATAAAAATCAATAACAAATATACGTACATTCTCTGCTTTATGGCTCAATCGGGCGGACTGTGTAACAAAAAAGCTCGTTTGAGGACTAGTCTTTCGATTTGTTGAAATTGCGGGCTGAGTTTTTCTGATTTAAGATATCTTTTCATGATTTCATGATTAAGCCAAAAATTTTTGTGCTAATTTTCATATGTAATTTGATATTTTGAAGTCTGTCCATTTTTTTTTTTTTTTGAGTTTTGGGGGACTACAGTTTCTTAGTATTTTAGAATGGATGCAAAATGGATGTGAGTTTATTCTTGCATATCCAAAAGGCTTCTTTTTCAGTTAGTCCGCAAACTATGCTTTAGTATCAAGACAATTATTAATTTCGGAATGGCAACTCTAAAGAGTTTAACTCGAGTGGAGTTTTATCTGCCTGTTTGCTCAGTGGTCTTCATGCTCCAAATATTTTGGCCACCACCTGACGCCTCTTTCGTTAGGAAATTCGTGGCTGTTGTTTTCGGTTTTTTCTCTTAATGTTTTTTCTCGTACATATGTACATATGTGTGTGAGTGTGCGGTATCTATGGCAACAGCTTTTCGAATTTCCCCCTTCACTTTTTTGGGCTGAAAAGTTTTTGCTTACGAGTATTTTGCCGTTTGCAAAATGTTTCTTTTGGGGCTTTTGCGGGCTTCCCCGAGTTCGGTTTTTTGCTAATGGATTTCAATGGAAACGCCACTTTAAGGCCCAGAGAAACCTTGGCGAATAAATGTTTAATGCTCGTCTGCATTTTAATCAACTTATTTAAAAGGACTTCAGATTTTGTACTGACATTTAGACGTTCATGTAAATAAAATGCTTGGACCTCAAAATAATATCGAAATATTTTCACCAATATTAATAATAAATCGCTAACTGAAATTGATGTTAAAAATAATAAAAAAGAAGAACTTACACATTGATGCACATCATATAGTTATTTATAAAGTAAAGGCATCTCGAATGTTTGAACAATTGTGCAAAAACAAGTAGTTGCTAATTTTTGTTTAGCCAATAATGGCTTCCTTGTTTGCGCTGACACAATTTGACAGAAGAGCAAAAACCCAGGTGCGAAATTTTCCTATAAAAGCTGGCTTGCGATCTTCAAACTACCATCAGTTGCAAGGCATCCAGCATTTGCTCAACATGAAGATCACCCTAGTACTCGTAATCCTCGCCACCTTCCTCGGCTGTGCGATGATCCACCAGTCGGAGGCGGCCTCATCCCCCACGACCACTTCTGCCACGGCCACCACCACTACTTCCGCCTCGGCCACCACCACTACTTCCGCCGCGGCCACCACCACTACTTCCGCTTCGGCCACCACCACAACTGCAGCCTCATCCAGCAGTGAAAAAAAGAAGAAGACTGTCAGGCACACTAGGAAGAAGACCAAGAAGTCCGATAAAATAACGAAAGTCAGGAGGAGAAGGGGTCTCAAGAGTCGCAGCAGTAGGAACCGCAGATCGAAAGAATAAGCGATCCAGGAACAATCCACGGCAATCCCGATGCTGAACCCCATGACCGAAATGTTTTTTTAGTTTATAAGCTTAATACTTTTATATGTCATCTGCAAGTCAATTAAAAAATCATAAAAAAAAATATTGCCTAGACATTGGGAAAGAAAACGCAGGATACGATGGTGTTGGTAATCAAGACGAACCGGTTTTGGTTTATTAACGTTCTTTTAAATGTTTTTGTGACTCTTTTAAGTCTCTCGTTTCCCGTGACAGTGATCAAAGATCACGAGCCTATTCAAGGAAAAATTCGATACTTATCGATAAGATAAAAGTGTATTTGAACATGTTACACAATTTGGTAACATCTAGCGTACCTGAATCTATATAACATGGTGTTCGCAGTAAAAACGTATTTGAGTACATAGTTGCACACTCTAAATATAAATTTAATATTTACATATATAATTATAACCATTATTATTAGATTTTTAAGGATGTCTTGTTTTATATATACCAATCTACTAATAAATTTCCTTAATGCATTATGGGTATAACGATTTCAATGAACGCTTAAATGGAATCACATTGAAAAAAAATAAAATATATATTTTATTTGACTGTCGCCTTGCAACTTGGGTATAATTTCATTTTCGTTACTTATAACTCCATAAATATAACCATAATCAGTGTCATTTTCTTGAAAAAAAGTTAAATCTTTTTATATTATTTTTTATATTTGCTTTTTTTATAAACAATACTTCTAATCTTATAAACTATGAAAACAGTTGGATCGACGTCATTGGCTTGGATTTGAATTGGCGTGTGTTCCTTGTTGGTCCGGGATTGCTTATTCTTCCGATCCGCGGTTCCTACTGCTGCGACTCTTGAGACCCCTTCTCCTTTTGATTATCTTGACCTTTTTGCCATGCTTGGTTTTTCGCTTAGTGTGCCTGACAGTCTTCTTTTTTTTTCACTGCTGGATGAGGCTGCAGTTGTGGTGGTGGCCGAGGCGGAAGTAGTGGTGGTGGCCGAGGCGGAAGTAGTGGTGGTGGCCGTGGCAGAAGTGGTCGTGGGGGATGAGGCCGCCTCCGACTGGTGGATCACCGCACAGCCGAGGAAGGTGGCGAGAATTACGAGTACTAGGGTGATCTTCATGGTGAGCAAATGCTGGATGCCTTGCAACTGATGGTAGTTTGAAGATCGCAAGCCAGCTTTTATAGTCAACTTCTCCAACGGGCCTATCGTCTTCGGCCAAACTGTGTCAGCCAAAGCAAAGTACATATTTTGGCCAAACAAAATTTGCTATTTTTCGTATTGGTACAATTGCTTAAACAGATTAATTTGCATACGTAGAAGAGTCATGTTAATCTACTTTTATATGAAGCTTGTTCTTTTTTTTTAAATAAAGTCGTCTCTATTTTCATTAGTTATGCCACTAACGTCAACGTAATTCCAGGTTTGTCAATGATGATGATATTTATTCGATAAAATTAAACTTCATATTCTGTCATTTAATTATTTACCCTAAGAAGTATACTATGACTTTCAAAACACGAAACAATCCAGCTTTAATCAAATTCACTTAAGCCAATAATAAAAAAATGTTAACCAATTAAAATGATTTTGCCATAAATTTGTTGCCTTCTTTTGTAGCTTGCCTGAACTTTTTACACGTACGAATTTAATATTTTGAACAAAAACTGTATAAGTAGTTTAGTAAATCGTACTTAAAAATACTTAAAATTACAATACATAGTATTTATTTTAGGAGCATGCTATGTATGCTTTTATGTATGTTTTTTTAAGTCAAATTTTAAATGGTTAAATAAGAAGTGGTATAATAACGACATAGCGACGCCTTTTCAAACGATTTCATCTAAATTATTTCTTTTTGCTTGTGCTTTGGGTGGTATTGAAAAGCAGAGTGAACTAATATGGATATTATTCAGTTTATTTGCCTTAAGTGTTTTGAACGGAAAAAACAAAAAAAAAATTATAAGTTTTCATAGAGGTCAGAATCAGATCAGTTGGCTCGGTTGCCCAATTTTTTCAATTCTACAGACGCCAGGCACGTCGGGATCTTCTGCGGCTGCTCCGACTGTTGACACTGCTACGGCTTCTGCGGCTACTGGTGCTGCCACTGCTGCTGCTGCTGCTGCGGCGACGACGACGGTTGCGTGTGCTGGTGCGATCGTCGGAGCTATCTCCGTCGGAATGGTGCCTATGGATAATGCGTTTCTTATTTCCTCTACGTATAATAGTGTTATGGCGTCTTATCCTCCTCTTTTTTTTTTTCTTTGTGGAGGAGGACGTGGTGGTTGTGGTCGCAGCTGTGGTAGTGGTTGTGGTGGCCGCGGTGGTAGTGGTGGCCGAGGCGGAAGTGGTGGTGGTAGCAGCAGTGGTAGTGGTGGTGGTGGCGCTAATCTGTGGGATCAACAGACAACAGGCAACGGTGGCCAGAAGCAAAAGGACACAGGAGTACCGCATGATGGATGGCCAGTGACTGGACAACTGATGTCTGCAGACAGAAAGCCGTGGTCTTTTATACTAATTATCACAGCTATACAATTACGTAACAAAATTACTCAAATCTTGTACGTAAAAATATAATTTGGACATTCCATAAAAGTCATATTATATATTTGCACTTCTCAAACTTGGCTGTTTGAACAATTGGGCACAATGAGCAATAGAAAATGATTCGTGGTTTTTGTCTTGCCTTAAACGTTCTCTTTGTTTTGGCCAAAACTGCTGACATAATTTGGCAAAAAAGTATTTGTGTATTTTTAGGAATTTTTGCAATTGTATTATTTTTTACTCCAGTATAATTTTCCATGTAGAAAAATGAATAAACCATTTTAAACATGAGGAACTTTGTTCATTTATAAAACGAAAGATCCAATAAACAATCTCCCCGCAAAAGTGTGCTATAAAAAGCTGCTGAAGTGCTCTGTATTATTGCTCCACATTATTCTCTTGAATAAACCAAAATAAAGATCAACGCAGTACATATCAGGCATAATTTGTTTACCTTAGTTTGTTGTAATATTCGTGTTTGAACTAAGCAAATATCCAAATGCAACAATTTGGCAAGCTGTTGCTGGAGTATAAAGATTTCGTTTTCGAGGTCGACTGCTTTCGTTTACAAATGAATACTCCATTTGGAACATTGCAAATGGGTTTTTTGTCAATTGTTTAAATATTTGATTTTATTTTGCGCGATTTTATTTTAATGCAAAAATGAATGCGAACTTTCTCGTCACTTGTTCAAAGATGCTTTGGCTTTATGGCGCAGTATAAATTTAGCTGGTCTGAAAAATTATTTACGTTAATAGACTAGTCAAAAACTACTTTGGCCTTTTCCACAAGGCTGTTTAAATATTAATAGACTGATAATAATTTTTTATACAATATATTCGTTAATATTTACCCTTTAAATATGTCATCAATTTGGTTGCTTAGCTTAAGATTTTTCCAGTTGATCGCAAACCAAACTTAAGCAAAATTATGTTTTTCATCATGACCTTCCAATCTTTTGCCTGATTTGATTATTACAGACTGAATTAATGAAAAATTCGCTGAAGAATTATTTAAAATACACAACGCTTTATTAAAGACTGTTTAACATACAAAAAAATAAACAAAAATGAAACACTAGCATACTTTCAATACTGAAAGTAGTCATGCTTCTGGAAGTCGGTAAAGGAGTCGATGTAGTCCTCCGGATGATAGTCGATGCTTTGGTAAACGACATCAGGCTCCGTAAAGTCCTCGACCTTATAAAAAACCTTGCTGACAAGCAGCCACGGCAGGACTATCAGCAGCAGTTTCCATTCCATTATCTCTCGCCCAAAATAACAGCGGCTTCTCCGATGACCGACGAGGTACTAATTAAGGGGAAACTAAAGTGGATAAAGCTGTCATATAACTATATAGCCATATATAGTAGTATAGTAATATAGCCACATAGCCAGGATGTGGGTCAGTTTGTGCAGCTGGCGTCTGTCCCTGTGCAAACTCAAATATGTGACTAACCCACTTTCATCCGCATAGCCAGCCAGGTGGAATACTTTCAGGCGGGAGAACAAGTCGAAAATGGGGGAAAGTAAGTGGCCTTTTTGGGGGGGACCGTGTAGCTTATGGCCAAGTCGAAATGCGAATTCATACGCTAATTAACACAGAAGTGCGTCGGGGAATGTCAAACCTAAAGGAATGTTAATCAAAAATGCCATGTAGAAAATATTAGAGAGGTAATTGCAGTTAAGCAAGTGGATACATGTACATATATAGATGTACATTACTAAAGGCTTTGTTAAATATTGTCGCCAAATAAGTAAATACTTTGTGCTGAATATTATATAGGAATATGGTATTTATCCTTTATTGATTTTTTCTAATTCGCTGTTTTCTCATTTGTTTCCTTACAGAACTCGGCTTGATAAAAAATAATGTTTTCGCGATACAGATAGCTCCCAATCGAAGTGGGAATGATGCGATTGGCTCGTTTTACGCAGGGTTTCTCGCGTAACAAGAATGTGGCCAAGGTGGAGGGGAAATAGGATTAACAACAGCCCTATGCTCTATTTTATTTTAAAAGTTTGGTTATCGCTACAAAATATACAAGAGAACACTTGTAAATTAAATCATTAAACAAGTTTCCATTTGATTTAATAATTGTATATTTTGTGACCAAACCACTCTTCAAAATGTTAAAAGCAAAACAAAGGTATTGATATTGGATTCGGTCTTATTGCATTTTTAGCATCGCGGCAGTGGCAGTAGCAACGGCACCGGAAACGGAAGCGGGACCGGAAACGGCCAGGGATTAGGTGGCAGCTGCAGTGCCAACGGCCTGGCAGCCAGTGGCGGCGTTGGAGGGGGCGGTGGGAGTGGCAGCGGCGGCGGTGGGTGTGGCAGCGGGAGTGGCAGTGGGAGTGGCAAGCGGAAATCAAAGGCAAGAACAAAGTGCTTCGGTGGCACAGTGTTTCGGTGTTGCCTCCCTTGTCGCGGGGGCGGCTCCGCAGCCCCCGCCACAAGTCCGCCCCAAACACCAGCCCAGACGCCGGACGAGCTCAAGGTCATTCCGGAGGATAGTAATCTGGATAAGGCCGCGGAGCAAAAGCGCGATTTGCAGGAGCGGAACAAGAAGGAGGAGGACGATCTTCTGAACCGCACCGGATCCGGATCTGGATCTCAGCTGGATCTTTACGGCGGCATCGGCGGCGGAACGAAGAAGCATTCGCTGGCTGACACCATTGATACATCGGTGACCACCCCGATCTCCCTAAAGACCCTGATCAACGACGTCGACGAGGAGCTGGACCAGCAGCTGAGTGCGGCGGATATAGCAGCCGCCAGTTTGGCCAGCGGTCTGGTTGCCCGCCGAGCGGAACCAGAAACACTGAGCGACGCCAGTGTCTCACCCACCGCGGTGGTGCAGCAGCAGCTGCAGCAACCACTCTTGCAATCACAACCACATTTTGTGCCCAGTAGCGGCAACATCCTCAGCCAGGTCACCCTGTACAGCGGCAGCAATCCCTCTACGAATCCCTGCCCGAGTGTAGTGCAAAATCAAGGCCAAAACTCCAATCCCAATCCCAATCAAAATCCGAACTCAAATCCGAACCAGAATCAGCAGCGTTGCAGTTGCCAACCGCAGACTTCACCGTTGCCGCATATCAAGGAGGAGGAGGAGTCCGATCAGGCCAACTTTAAACACCAGTCGAGCCTGAAGGACAATCAGCCTCTGCCGCCGCCAATCACCATACCCAGTGGCTACTGTGGCAGCTGCGAAAGCGTCCATCACTCATCGGCCACTTCGTCATCGGCGGGTGCAGTGCCCACTGGGGGTCAGCAAGCTCAGGAGTACATTGCAGGTAGGTCGGCGGTCAACAGAGGGTGCTAACTACACAGAAGAGAATTTAGTTGCAATATTTCAATTCACAAACCACACTAAATGTCATTTATTAATGCCGTGATTAATGTACATATTTCAATTGCCAATAGGTACCTCCTCGACGCCCTCGCCGCGCATCAAACTAAAGTTCCGCAAGCCGCACAAGTCCTGCTGGTCGCGAATCGTCCTTGCGCCCATTGGATCGGCGGGTGGCTCCTCATCGGCCACCACTGTTATCGGCAGCAACTCGAACGAGACCTTGGCCTCAAGCAGCACCACCGGCGGCACCGCGACCACCACCCAGAACAGCAGCAGCGCCAGCGTTGCCGCACACCACCGGCTGACCTCGTCGTCTGCATCCGCCCTCGCCACCTCGCACCCCAGCAACTCGCAGCTACTGCCCACCAGCAAGATGCAGGCGGAGCAGGGGTCCATCGGCGACCTGCAGAAGTACCACAGTCGGTACCTCAAGAATCGTCGTCACACTCTGGCCAACGTTCGGTGAGTACTGATATATATTACCCCCAATTGGGCCCGTTTACATGCCTACAACAGGAAATGATAGTGATTAAATGATTAATGATAGTGTTAAAAGGATTTTCAATAAATTTTAATAAAACCCGTATTTTCAGTGGAATATGATCTGCTTGTAGTGCTATAAATTTCATGTCTACATTATATATTATATACATGCTCGTGCTTGTCATTCAAAGCTTACTTTATTTTACAAGTATTGAAGTAGAATTAAAAACTAGAAAACCTTTCAACTACCACGCATTTAATACACTCTCAGCCCTTTGAAGCTCTTAATCTTTAAAATAAAATAAAAACTTGTTGAATCTTAATCATTAAAATAAAATAAAAACTTTTTGAACGGGGAAATAGAAAACAGTCGACCTTCAAGTGGGTTGTCAGCAAAGTGAATTAGAGCGAAAGCCGCAACAAAAAATACATTTTGGCGAGCCTGGAGAGCGGAGCCCAACTAATTATTTCGCTGTTTCGCAATGTTTGTACAACTGTTTGGCCAAAATAACGTATTAAAACCCCGTCGTGACCCATGCGTCATACAATATCGACTAGTGGCAACCAATTTTAAGCGGACCAACTTAAAAGTTAGGTCAATGAAGTCGGCCAATTAGCGACTTACAATGAAATCAATTTGCAGTTAGTCAACTTAATCGAATTAGAAAAGTTAGAGTGACAGAAACTTTGAGTCACCGCAGGAAGTTGGCCAACGGAGAAAAGCTGTTGATTTTCATTTTCCCAGGACCGAAGTGTGCGTGTGTATATGTGTGCTTGTGTGTGTGTTTGTGTCAGTTAAGCCTGAATAACTTATATAGCCTGGATAATTGAGTAGATTGTGGACGGTTTGAAGGCTCTAGCTTGAAAGCCAGCCATCGATAAGTCATCGACACCTGTTGAGATTTTGACAGGCATTTTCCTTCACAGCACACCACGCCACATCACAACACACCACTACACACAACACATTGTTATAAAAATATTGTTGCCTAGTTTGCGGCACATTCTATGTGCATTGTGTCCATAATATTTTGTGATTTCAAATTGAAGCTCGTCGATGGACACCTTTTGTTCTCGCTTAGAGTGCAACACATATTTGTTTTGGTTTTTATGTCTGCCTTTGTTAAAAGTGCTTGTGTTGGCAGACGTATTGTTACACTTTAAATGTATCTCTTTAAAATGAAGGCATAGTCATAGTTTTTCCCACGAACTTTTTGTGTTTACCCACACGATTCGTTCAACCAGATTGCATTTGTTAATTTCAACCGAATTGGGTTTCCTCGCCTTTTTTCCCAACCGCTTTTTTAAGCATCTCCCAAAAAAATACAGTGTTTTTTGTGTACTTTTCGAATCAGACCAATGCACCAATCAATTATTGAATCATGAAAAAAAAAAATGTATTATGCACATAGTCCTCATGTTGTTGTTTCTTCAACCATTTTCGCTCTAACCACGCCTCCTGGCGTTGTTGTTCCTGCGCCTGTTGTTGTTAGACGTTTTCTTTTTGTTGTTGCTGGATGCCCTCCTTTTGCGATTGTTGTTGCTGGCCTTCCTGTTGTTGCTGGCCTTCTTCTTGTTGTTGCTAGCACGTTTCTTGTTGTTGGCCTTCTTTTTATTGGCTTTCTTCTTTATCACTGGAGCTGTAGTAGCGGTGTCGTCATCCGTATCGGATCCGGAATCGGAATCATCCGCGGAACCATCGTCCACATCGGAGCTACTGCCAGTATCATCATCCGATGAACTGGAACTCTCCGTGGCACTGGAATCCGCGGTTGAGGTTGCTGTGGATCCGGTTGTATTCTCATCGGAATCAGCGACCGAATCCAAGTCCGTATCGGCACTCACCGCCAGGGTTACGAAAATCCCCAGGCACACGAGGAGCAGCATTAACTTTGTCAACTTCATTTCGACACTATCTCCTATCTAACTCTGAGGGATCCGAAAATGCCGTGTCAATTTATAGTAGAAGCTCTAGACCACGTTTTATTTACCCAAGCGAAGGCCAAAATAAAGTCAAATATAAAATCGCTCGGAACAAAAAACGCTGATAACAATAGAGCCGGTGATTGGTCTCTCTGCTGACGGCATTTGAATGGTAAAATATGAACTTAAATGGCAATTGGCTTATACTCTGGAAATCCTACTTAAAGTATGAGCAACAATCTTCTCCTATGCTAACTAACAAAACGATTCAGGAAAAATTTGATTTTGCACACACAAATAGCACACGTTATTCGATATTTTTCCAAAATTTGATTCAGGCCAAAAAAAAAATAAAAACAAAACTACGATCAATATGGAAGACTCGAACAGCTGCGGTTAAGCAAACTCAAGTTGGTGCTCATATTAAGTTGGTTTAAGACAGCCCGACGGGCCAAAAATGGAAAACAGACCTTTCTATCCTGTAAATATTTGTGGAAGACAAGTTCGAGGCACCCGTACTGCCATACACTCCCCAAAATATTTATAATAATTATTGATTGGATATATTGGATTGAATTTATTTCAATTTGTTCATAAAACAAATGGGCTTTAATTACAATTTGCAAGCTGAAGTATAGCTGAAGTATATTTGTACATAATTTTAGTTACCTCATATTAAACCAAAGTAATTGGTAATTTTGTTGAGTGCATCTTAAATTGTTGGAATCGTCGATGGCAAAATGCATTGGGTATATAAAGAGCATCAAGCGGCATTGGATGTCAAAATCAAGATGCGCTTTGTATTGTTGGTTGCGTTATTGGTCGGCTTGGCTGCACTTACCCCGCCATGTTCCACATGTACTTGCCATACCAATCCACCAACTTGCAAGACTGAGCCACCCGCTTGCAGGACTACGACACCAACTTGCAGGACTAAGCCTCCATGCACCACTGTGCCACCAACTTGCAAGACTGAACCACCAACCTGCAAGACTAAGCCTCCATGCACCACTGTGCCACCAACTTGCAAGACTAAGCCTCCATGCACCACTGTGCCACCAACTTGCAAGACTAAGCCACCATGCACCACTGTGCCACCAACTTGCAAGACTGAACCACCAACCTGCAAGACTAAGCCTCCATGCACCACTGTGCCACCAACTTGCAAGACTAAGCCTCCATGCACCACTGTGCCACCAACTTGCAAGACTGAACCACCAACCTGCAAGACTAAGCCTCCATGCACCACTGTGCCACCAACTTGCAAGACTGAACCACCAACCTGCAAGACTAAGCCTCCATGCACCACTGTGCCACCAACTTGCAAGACTAAGCCACCTCCATGCCCCACCACTGTGCCACCTCAGTGCACCCCCACTGAGCCAACCGCTGCACCATCTACGGTTCCCTGTGAAAAGTCCACTGTTAAACCACGCTGTACAAAGCGCACCAGGCGACCGCATGGTGGGAAGACAACCAAGTCTCGTTCGAGTAGGAAAACCAGCAGACGATCACCGTCCCGATGCACCAAAAAGATAGTTCATCGTCATCATCATCATCATTATCATCCGGCAACGAAATCAGGATCGGGATGTGGATGTGGGTCAAAAAATGAATCGGGTGGTGGAGGAATCGGGTGTATTTTGAAGGATCTGCTAACACCAAAGTGCCCCAACTCCGAACCGAAGCCTCAGGTGCCGTGCAAGCCTGCACCCAAATGTAACCCCAAACCAAAACCAAAAGCCACATCTAAACCAAAGCCAAAGCCAAACCCAAAGCCTTGTGAATCCTCCAAGAAGCCCGGAAAAGCGCAGCCAAAACCATGTGCCACCACCAAGAAAGCACGGAAGCCACAGCCACCGAAAAAAGGTTGCTAAAAACAGCAAACCTGTTCCAAATGTTGTTGAATATGAATATAGTTAAAAACCTTTTTTTTAATAGTATTAAAAAAACATCGTTTGTATGGGAGTCGCGAGAAATGGAACCTGAAACTTTAAGCGAAACGCTAGGCCTTTAGTGGCTGCAATATAGGGTGGAGCAGTTTATTGTCTGCTTTATTGTGCGAATCGCTCGCCATTTCTGCTTGGGATTCCAGAGTTTCACCTGAAATTCTTTTGTTCGGCCCACTAAACGGGGTGGTGATGGGGAGGGGGGCATGTAATTTATTTCCAGCCCACTAAACACAAATTACACATGCAATTGTCGCTGTCCAAACTCCCTCAATGCTGACAATCCCACAGATCCCGTTGAACCATGTCCACATCCACATCCCACATCGCGTGCGTTTATGTTGCCCATCAACGAGAGCACATATCTGCGTCTCTTTCTCGCCGGCGCCGGGTCTCTCTCTCCCTCTTGCACCCATTGTTTTTGCATTTTGCACGCCATTTTGTGTGGCCACAGCGGAAATGAACTTGCTGACAATGCAGTCAACGGGACACAAAGAAAATTTTTCAAAGAACTAAAAGATTTTGAAAGAACATCCTCAAAACACTGTTAGGAATATAAAAGGTGTTATAACTTTTATCTACAACCTTACGCCTTAGCTTTTTTTTGAAAATCAATCGTTGTATTTGCAAGGCTCTGATCCTTTTCATGCAGTGTACTAGGCCATCCATATGCACTTGTAGGCACTTTGTGTGTACCAGTGAGTGGAAAATGGTGTAATAATTTATCACAAGAGAACCCTTGAGGTGACTCGTACTCAATCATTCCATGCGAATTCAAAAGAACATATTTTTAATTTTATTAAAATTATGGCATTAAAAACAAACAACTATTAGGTACCTGAGAGCAACCTCTTGCAAAATTAAAAAAAAATACTATATATTTCAAAAAAATGTTATACAAAATACATATTTTAAACCAAACTTCCGGTAAAGTCGGAATATTTTCGTCTTTTTAATGTCTTTTTTCCACTTTACGCGTATTATGTCAATTAGGAAGCAATGATTCGAAAATACATAATTACTTGGCATTTTGCCAAGACCCCCAATTGCATACATGTGCATAAATTTTCCCCCATTTTAATTGCTTCCATTTGATGGCAAATTCTTCTACTACAAATTGATTTACATAATCTTCCCCGATAGCAATCAACTGTTGCGCGCACAACCCTATGACCGCAACCTCCAACCCCCAGGCATGCATTATCCAACTCTTTTGTGAATTGGTATTGGGATTGAGGATTAGGATGGGGATGGGCTCTCTCACAATAATTCACGCCTGAGTGGAGCTGTGCTGTTGCTAGTCATTGAACTTCAGCGAAATGTGGGCAGTTGTGTGTTGGGTGAATATTATTTATAAATATGGGAGAGGCCTCGAGTCTGGCCATCTTAAAATAACTCGCAATTAATCAATACACAAGCAAGACTTGAGTGTTGGTCATTTTTCGGCAATTGAACATTGTATGCTATTAAAAGGGTAAATTTGGGTAAAGGGTAAATTACCAAATAATTTAAAAAATTAAATTTAAAAAGTTTCTGTGCTGTTGCCCGTCATTACTTTAAGGGCATTAAAAACTGTAAAAAGCGTTAATTTTTATGTATAAAACATATTGTATTTCAAATAAGTTAAGCTCATAAATATACAAATAACGTATACAATCCTGCCCGCAAGACGGAACATCACGTATACGCCATGTTGAAATGTACAAAAAAAGCTTTAGTATAAAAGCAACGCCACGAACTTTTTAAAAGCTTGATAAAAGTTGCATTAGAATACTCACCATTATGAAAGCAAAACTTTGACTCAAAATAAGCTTTCACCATGATGCTTGTAGCAAGTAATTCAACCCATAATAAGCTGTTTTTTCAAATAGCCAACTATATCCTGTGATCCCCTGACGATTCCCGAGAATCGAAAGGAAGTTGCCCTTGACATTTGCCGTATACTTAAGCTCAGCGCAATCCCTGCACTTGACATCTCTGGCTGCAATAAGACATATCTAAAGAGCTCGAGGTTCCTTTCTTAGCCGTCGACCACGAAGCCTGTCAGGAAAATAGAATCTTGCCTGGAAATGGTACACAGTTGTGTGCGAATAAATAGGAGTAATAGAACTTTGGGAATACCACAAATAAATCTATAATTTTCGTGTCATCTTTAAGCTAAATCTAACAAAATACTTGCTTGTGAGATGCTAAAAAATAGTTTTGTATTTCCTACAATTTCAGTCAATATGCACCACATCTGCACCACAATATCCACCACATTCTGTTTGTTAAATATAAAGAACTTTTGATTCAAGAGTATGTTTTCAAAACATTAAATTTGATCCAAGTCTAATACTTTAGGCACTGCTGTTCCCGTACCCACAGGGCCCACTCGGTCTCGACCAAAGGTTACTCACGGGTGGTTGCTCAAGTGTGGGATATTTTACTCCGTTTGTGCCCACTTTTTGAGTGGACAGTGAGCTCTGCGGTTGTCAGCTGCCAGGTAACTTGGCTAGTACAGGATATTGTGGTCGGTAGCACCACCTACCAACAATTATTTTACGAAATCAAGTTCAAGTCTAACTTAACAGTTGCCTTGCACTTTCAGTAAACGGAGAAAGTGTACTTGCATCAACAGCCGGAAATTGTTGCTGCTCATGTTTTATGTTAATCTGAAGAACAATTATACTTAAATCTTTTTGAAGTTGAAGCGTAGGGGTACGCCGTAAGCGTGCACTCTAAATATATAAGACAAGTTTACTTACAAAACCAATTTTGCGTTGCACTGATGAAAATAAAAATTTTGCAAATAAAATATGGGCGTTTTCAAGATTTGCAAAGTCATGACTTCTATGCAAATTTCTGTGAGTATGCGAATATATCATTCATGACTCAATTATCTACCATTTCAATTTGTTTATCATAACTTTACATACGTGATGAAGTCTGAAGGTGGAGAAAATATATTTTTCGTGTTCCATATGAATTTCTTAAGAAATTCTTGAATGTACGTTACCTCGCCAACTGAATTAATAGCAATTATTTTCTTTCTTTTATTTCAGGTGAGTTTTTCATGTTTTGACAGCATTTTAATATCTAAAATGCGCTGTATAAATCGTAAGTAAGCGAAATTACAAATAGTTGTCACATCTGCGTAAACAATTTATTGCAGTTTTATGAGCTAGCCCATGTTTTATTTATATACTTTAAGAAACAACTTGACGTGGTTATGGTTATTATATAGGTTAGCTATTAACTATTTAACAATCAATGTTGTTGTTGTGTCCTTTATCAAGCACAAAGTACTAAGTGAAAATTTGTCATTTACCGTACAAAAAAAGGAAAACGAGGACATTTGCTGTGTTCATCAGGGACTCGCTGACTCTGCTTTAAATTTTCCTAGCACCTTTGCATTTCTCCCGATTCCCACGTGAACATCGCTGAACTGTCAGTCCGTCAATAATTGAGAGCAGGCAGGGATAATGCCGGCAAATAGGCGTGGATGGGGTTAAAGGTCCTTTCTCGACATGTTCAATCAATTTAACTGGCATTTTCTATCGCCCTCCTCCGCGTCTACTTATGAGTATGCAGTAGTGCATATAACCCATAAAAGAAAGCAATTATATCAAAAATGGTTCATTTTGCTGCGCCTGCAAAAACTAAATAATGCATGGGACGGTGAAACATTCCTTTTCCTTTGTTTAAAACATAACTAAGCCAATCAACAGAAGTGCAATTGCAATCAATGAAGATGAAGCGAATCAGACAAGTTATGCATATAAAACAGATCCATGCAAGGTTTCACTGAGCAGATACAACGAAATTTTTGGCATATTGGATTTTCAGGTTTTTGTTATTTTTTTATGACAACAAAGAATTTTTTTTTTGAATGCTGGTAAATAGTTTTCTCAAATATTGGTGTTGCTCGATGTACATATATACAAGTGCAATTTATCCAATTTTAAAACTAATAGTCTTTCAAAACGAACTAGAATTATGGATTTCACACATTTAAAGAGCGTTGTGTCTATGCTTATGTTAAATATCACAATAAGCTTGCATAATCGCTCAAGCTAGCTTAAGTTCATTACGAAACAGCCCAACTGGCCAAGTTAATTGCCATTTAACAAAACGAAACACTTGCACAAACTCAATTGAAATGGAAATAAAAGAAATGTAAGGAACAAAGAGCCAACAAAGAAGGCAAACAATTTCGAGTGGTGAAACAAACTGCATAACTTTAACTCCATAATGGAAGGTGGAAAATTGAAGGCGGAAGTGGGCCAGAGGCTGTGACAAACACACTTTCAATTTTTCCCTGGCTTGCAAACTGTATTATTTGATTTTAGATTCCCTGTTGCGGCTGCTAAATGTTTGCTAAGTTCGTTAATCATACGCCGCGTTGCCCATCTTCACAAAGCGAAGCAAAACCAATGTTCGGTCCATTGTTGTCTGTCGATGCCCGGGGGGGAATCCTTTCCACGGCCAGGAATTAGGAGGCACTTCTCCATCATAACACGAATCCCATTACCATTTGCAGTTCCAACTGCAGTTTCGGCCGCATTTCTGGTCTCTGTTCCCCCATTTTTCCGAGTTTTCCGTGTGATTTGAAAGCCCAGCTGGCGAACATGTTAGCCTAGTTCATTGCCAACCAACCAGCCGACAACATGTTGGCTCGGTCCCGGGCTATTTAATCGGGCACAGTGCGCCAGGGCACAGGTAAATTAAAGAAAAAATTGGAAAAAAATTGTGTACTGTTAGCGAAACCAGTAAAAATGTACTTTTAAAATATGAAAACAAAAAACCGGTAATTATCTAAATGGGAATCTACATATATGGTTATTTACATGTAGTTTCTTAAAAGAATTAAAAGATTTTTACACTATGTGATTTAGTTTGGAGTTCTCAAAATATAATCGTTAGGTCCCACTACTGTGTAAGACTATCGCCTCGCTTTGCTTTGGTTTATTTGTTTGATTGCCCTCACTCACACATTGCCTGCAATGGCCAATTTTTGGCCACCGGATCGGTAATATTTCCCGCTCTTGTCCGCAACAAGTTTGAATCGAACCACCACCACGTTTGGTGGTGCGGTGGTTCGTGGCGCAGCCGATTGCCCGTCAGAAGCGGCTTATCGCGTCGCCAGTTGCCAGTTGCGAATCAGACGTCTGAGCAGCAACAACAGCACAGCGGCAAGAGCAAAACATCGCAACATCGTAGCAGCAGTGGCAGCAGCAGCAGCAACAGCAACATCACTGTGGCAACCGCAACAGCGCAGCAGCAACATCAGCAGCACGTGTGCCCTGTGCCCCAAAGTGCGTTTCCATTTGCAAAGAGCAAAGTTTTTCTTTTTTTTTACAAGTGTTACTTTTTGTTAGTGTGTGCACCCAAAGTGCTCGAGAAAACGTAAGAATCGTAAGAATAAATACAAAATAATTGCGAAAATAATGCCGTACCACACGAAAAATAGTAAAAGCAAATCAAAGTGCACAACTGTTAAGTGAAGTGAAGTGATCGCCGTAGAAACACTTGAGACTTGAGACTCGGACTATAACTAAACCAGACTGCTTGCTGCAGGGCCCCATAAAACCTAAAAAGGTATCTCCGGAAAACAAATAATAAAAGTACGGGGGCGTCGAGTTTGTCAAATCCAGATCAAGAATAGCCAAATGACAAATTCCATAAATGGCCATCCTATGGAAATAAGAAATAAAATTAATCGCTTTTCGAGATAGTTATCATCGGTTTTCGTATAAGCGATTCGCTGATTATTCGGCTCCAAGTATTTGTTGTTAAAATCTAAAAGAAGTGTTCGGTGATTAACAATACTTGAAGGGCTAGGGGAAAATCTCTAAATGCGGCATTCCCCGAGGAAGATTTGAAGATCAAAGGGTGAGGTAGATGGGGAAGGAATAGGAAATGCAGTGGAAGAAAAGTAAATCGCGAGAGATTTCACAACACAGAAATACAAATCTGTGATGTACTTCTTAAACATTTCTATACATATCAGATATTTACCTTGTGAATCATAATTCGCTTACGATAAAGACATTTCTATACACAAAACTGTATAGCTTTAGGACCACTAAAGGAAAGTTCTTTGATCCCTTAAGTTCGATCAAAAGTTTCGATGACTCAAAAACAAATCACAATTGCTAAAAAGCAAACAAAAGACAAGAAACTAGTCAAAGTTTTGATATCACTTGCTATCGTGCGCAAACAGCAACAACAATTAGCGTAATAAACGTATAAACTGTATAAAAAATGTGTCGAATACCCGGATACCACAGAGGGTAAATCTGAAGGGGGAAAACACATATTTTAACTGAGAAGTCCACTTCTGGCAGCTTCTGTGTGTCGTTTCTCTTTAATTTGTTTTAGTTGTTTTATTCTTTGTCTTTTTCTCTTTATTATTATATTTCACTTACTTTGCCCTCACTTAGTCAGCCGAACGAAAGGCGAAATGCGGCCGTCTGTCTAAGAATTTTTGGCAGCAATCAAAATTATTAGACGTCGTCCACATAGAAAGCCCCCGATGGCAACAACTGTGCCACACAATGGGCTATGAAAATTAACACATTTTGACGAACTTATGTGCGGCTGGCAAAACAATTTAAAAATATGTCTTTTCTTTTCCTTCCCCGAGATCAAGAAAACTAAATGGGACACACCTGCAATTGAACGAATTTTAGGAATTAGGAGCTTTCTCTAACATATTATCTTCTCTAAGCTAAAAGGCCCAACTAAATAAATATTAAAGTGGTCTATAGGAAACAGAGAGATGCTGTCAAATTCCCCAAAAAATCACCCCAGAGAATTATGAAAAAGAAAGTTTTTTGCTAATCCAGTATAAAAGCCAAGATGCCCCAAGCAAAAAGGAAAAACCCAAAAAAAAAAAAAAATAATAAAATAAATGAAAACAGACAGGGAGCCAGAGGAATTCGTCAAAATTGAAATGCTTGTGGGTTTGCTGTCTAAGTGCTCGTCTCGCATAATTAACGCATTCCCTGGTGCAATAAATGCTGTATGGCAATGAGGTATCTGGTATCTCGTATCTTGAAGATATATTCCTGAGGATGTGGATGTGAATGTGGATGAGGATAAGGATGGGGGTCACATAATCACCATGTTAGCTGGGCTTAAAATTCATTTCGCTGGCAACAAAATAGCGGCGAACACAAGACCGAAAACACAGAACTTATTTATAAAACTGAGCAGTCGAGTGGATGAATATGCCGCTCCTTCCGCCCGCTCCCGTACTTTATTTATTTTGTTTGTTATTTTTTTCGTTGCGTTTGGGCCCTGAAACGAACGGAACGATAAAAATAAACCAAAAACCAAACTGCGGACGAGACAAAACTGTATTTCACCAAAAAAAAACAAAAAAAAAGAAAAGCAACCAAAAACACGAAAAGTCGCAAAGGTGTAAAATATATATTGAAAATGTTGAATTTCCCCTTTGTTTGCATTGCGCGTTAATTTCCACAGCAGCAGAGATAAATACATAAAACGCCGAGAAATTCAAGAGAAAAGGCAGAAAAAAGTTAAGGCTAAAAAGCAATTAAAACAAATTGTGCCGTAAGTCAAGTCGGTGGGCTTACAGCCCAGTCCCCCGCAAAAAAAAACAAAGAAAACTGAAAAAAAAAACTCCGAAATACACAAGGAACCACCGCAGGATCCACAGGACACAGTACCACCCACCGATCCCAAAAGGTAATCTGGAATTATTTAGTTAATATTTCATACGAAAAAGAATCTTGCCTCATTGCCGCATACTTTTGGTTCCCCGAAAACCCAGATATACAAGCCCATGTATAAATGTATACATATATTCCCCTTGAAGCGTATATTATTTTGCAGTCGATTGCATTTGATTCAAATTGCGGTTCAAATGTTGCGCAAAAATACAACTGTGTTTAAGTTAATAGTCGTACTCTCCGATTCCTGGGCAAAGAAGAAAAATACACATTAGTATACTGTATTAATAAAAGTCATTTCTTACAATTTTTAATGAATTCTCATATAAATGTTAAATCAGATTTGCCGCCACACCTATTGTGTTTCACACAGTTGTGTAAATGCCGGCGGAACATTGTTTTTGGCACGCTCCGTTGGTTTTTGGCCACAATATTGCCGGAATTGAATGCGTATTTAAATACGGTTTGACTTTTTAGGGTTGCTCGTTTCGAATCACTGCAATTTATTTTATACAAAGCCAAACTCAAAGCCAAAACTTGTTGAGCGTGATTTTATTTATTTATTTTCTCAAGAGTGGACTGGACATAATAAATGCATTTCAACGGATGAGTTGCAGCTGCGAATTTTCACAGAAGCTCGCCAATTAATTCAACATACTAGTCTTTCTCAGTAATTCATAATTAATGGCGGCGATTTTTCAACATTTGTTCGTAATTTCCCTGGTTTACAAGGAGTTGCTGGAAATCAAATGAATTACACCGTTTTTGAAGGGCACAACGAGTGTAGGGTTTGTTTTATAAAGGTCATACTTATACCTACAATTGGTTAAACTTTATTAATGTCTGCATAAAATGTGCATCATAATCTTGATAACAATGAATATTCGTTGTAGGTTAAGGATCAATTGCAAATTAAAACTAATAATACGAAAAAGGATTCAAAACAAATATAGTTTGTTAAGTGTAAATAATAACCAATCAATTAGTCTAAGGCCAGGTGTTTATTTCGCCCCGCTTTAATCAGCCATTATTCATGGTTAGTTTAATTAATATTTATTGCCGAGCTAAAGCAAACGGCTCATAGGCAAACGGCAAAGAGAGCTGTAATTAATATTTGTTAAATTTCCTTAAGGATGCTGAATCCTTAAAATTCCTTTGTCCTACACTATTTAATTAGGCATTTATGCTGCCATATCTGCTGCCAGTTCATCAATATTAACGCTCATCTGCCTGTGGGCCACACGCCAGACGCCAGACTTCGTTTTAATTGGCCGAATATATACTGTTCATTCGAACGGATCCACTCGTCTGAATGTGCCACTCTACGAGTGGCTCTTGAGGCACACCATACCGCTGCCACGCCCCTTCGCAATGGTAACCGCATCGCCGCCCCCCCGAAGGCCTATCTGAGAAATGCATCTGCTGCAATGTCTGGTATCTGGTATTCGAGGAAAGATTGAATCTTGCAGCACACTTGCAGCCTTCCCAAAAACCTGACATTCCTGAAAGGGTTTCCGCATCTCAGGGGCTTCCATTTGAATTGGGCTTAGGGCTTTTTATCAAAAGTCAGTTTTTGTTTTATTAATCAAGAATAAACCACAATAAAAATGAAAAATATAGAATAAGGAAGCGAAGACTTTCAGCGCCGAATGTGTTTCGCATCGCTTTTTCGAAATTATTCACTTGCTGATTGGCGTAGCTTATTTTTAATTCTGCCATTGCCTCGCCGCGGCAATTTTATTCAAAATTAATCACGAAACAGAAATGAGAAATGTTTCATAATGGATCGGTGGATAGGTGGTTGGATGGATGGGGGTGGTCGCTGGCCAGTCGATAAGATAAGCCCAAATGCGATAGAGACCCGACGACTTAAGGCTTGAAGTAGGTATTCCGGGGACAAGAGCTTTACAAGCCCCAAAAAAAAGAAGAGAATTATACAATTCAAACTGTAGATAGATAACGCAAAGGTTTATTCGAGCGTGTGACATAACCGGGTGTCCACTGTAGTTCGACCAAAAACTGATTGACGTGTGACTGTTCCCTGGCGACGTTGCGACTGCGAAAACCATTGGAATTTACCTACCTTATTCATATGAAAGAACCCATAAAAATCTTGACGAATAGATTGATAAGATTTGATTCTTTAGCTTTAGATATTGATTACTTGTTACTATTTCTGCTTTCACTGAAAGGGTTGCTTTCTTACCGCCTAAACCAGAGAAAAAATAGTTATTAATGTAATTGGAAAATTAAGGATATTTTGTGTACAAAAATCCATGTCTGCGACAAAAAAACAACAGGATAATTGCACAGAAAGGAAAATAAATGATATAACCCAAGGGGCTACCACATGTGTCTCCAATTTACATTTAAATGGAACAAAGTGGAAATGTTCGATCCGAACTTCTTTATGCGTCTTGGCTTTTATGAATCACATTTGCAAGGCAAATATACCAGCAAGCTATTCATTTATTTGCAGTTGGATGAAAATGCTTTCCAAATAAATTACTCACGGAATGCCAGAATCGGCGAACTCAGGGTTTTTAAAAAGCCCAATGAGTGCTCGGGTACTACTGTTAGCTGATTGTCAAAGCTGTTCAGTTTCTACATATTTTCCTATAGAATATCTACTGATACTACTCCAATTGATTGAAATGTAATTGACAGGTCCCCCCTAAGTAGCACCCCCCACTTTCACTTCTTTTCCCCCCAGTTAAGCCCCCATTCGCCATCTCCTAACCCATTTTACATCGAAACACCCACAGATATCCACGATACAAGTCGCAGCTGTTAATGCAAGGCTAGTCATGTGCTTCGATTTATCGACAGCATTTCTATTTGTACTTTTGCCACAAAATATTTACACAATTGACAGCTGCTTCTGTTCAGTGCCCATTTCCCCCGCCCCCCACCCTCCACTTGCCCACTTTCCCTCCCCTTCTCACTTTCCCCCCTGATTTCATCCCTTGGATATGTGCTGGTGAGGCAGCTTCATGTGCTTCTCTTGGCAAATGAATTATCTAAGCTTATTGTCACATAATCTCTGTCAACATGACGGGGGGAACTTGAAATACCCTCCGCGGAATGCTAAGCTTTTATTCCTTGGTTTATGGACCGGGGAAACCTGGTTTTGGGTGACATTTTAATAGGGTTTTCAGCAGAAAATTCCCAATTTAAGTTGATGAACGTGTGAACTCCAGCAATGCAAATTAAATACATACAGATTTTTTTTGGTACACTGCTTGCATAAAAATCCCTTTAAAATTGAATAGAAAAACAGGAAGGACAAAAATTTGTATATACTTGAGGAAAATGAAAAAGAATTGTTTTGTAATGTTGTTTGGATCTAAGAATGTATTGTGTATATGGTGCGTATACGTTATGTTTCAAAACACTCACAGGCTGTTCAACTATAAATACTTACGATAAACTAAAAGGACTTTTTCGTTTGGAAAAGAGTATTCTTGTTTCTTAATTAAATAATTTTTCAATTTCTCTGCCCTCTCAGTGTGTGTGCAATTGTGCGTATCCGTAATATTTCAATTTACACTTATTTCAGCGCTCGCCCCAGCGTTTTTTCCCAATTTCCCCCCGACTTTCCGTTGCTTTTATTTGTGTGCGATTATTAAGCACGCCAGGGGAATTTCATTACAGCTCTGCATTTTTTTTAAGTTGTACTTTCCACACAGAGAAGTTCGCAAAGACCGTTGCCTAACTTCAAATCAGTTGAAAAGTTTTGTAATTAAATAGCAATACAAAAGCGTTGATAAGAGCCACTTGGAGACAAGTTCAATCAATCATTGACATTCATATTCAATGTACAATTGCCGTTTTTTTTCTGTTTTCCGTTGGCCAAAACAACGGACTGTGTACCATACCTCGATGAGCAAATTTGCATCGCATGTCAAGAACAAATCGAAATTGACAAATTGTCGAACGCCACTTCCGTTTTGGCTCTGGCTAATGGTGTAAATTCTGGCCGAAATTTCTGTCAACTGGTCAGAGGCACTGAAAAATTTTGCGATTAGCATGATGGATGCCATTTAGGCTGGCAAAAGTCAAGTCCTTTATTAAAGAGTTTTAAAGATTTCATAAATCTTGGTGCGAAATAATCACTTGCCAGAGCTATTCACAATAAAAAAGTTGTGAATTACCTTTATATTTTCAATTACTTTTCTAGATTTTTCACTTCTTCATTTACACATTCTAGTACTAACATAAACATCTATAAACAATTAAGGCTTTCATCTTTTGCGTATAACCAAACATAAACAGTCATTAATAAAAAAAAATTGTGTCGAATAATCAGCACTTTATTTTAAACAATTCTGAGCCTTTTTTATTGGCCACTTAGTTTGTGTATTTCACGTTTAAAAAGTGGTTATTAAAATAAATATGGCTTACAATGGAATCCACATTTTATAAAATTCAGAAAGTCTTAAAAATGTGCATAAAGAGATTTTGAGAGGCTATTTTATCTGCCACGAAAGTGGCCATCCATCAAATGTTTATCGAGTGTTTTCCGTTTTGATTGCTAGCTGATATTGCGCATACGACCTGTTATCTGCTCGAATTAACGAAATAATTGAGTTCGATTGTTTGATTTTCCAGCTGCTATTCAATGGCGATTTTTACACCCAGCCAGAACACAGAATCTTCACCATCGATTTCTCAACGTGAAAATTGTTTGAGTTTCTTTATTTTTCTTTATTTTTCTGCCAGCCATGTCCCCCCTCTACCCCCTCACAATCCCCCCGCGCTTACTGGAAAATCGCCCCTCAGCGATTCGCTTTCCACTTGAGCCATCGATTTTCAATTTTCCAGCTGCTGGGCCTCAGTATTCCCTCGTTCCCATTTGGCTAGCCTTCCTCGCCTTTTTTTTTTGGGGTCGCTTAAAACAAATAGAAGAAATAAAAGTGGGGTATGCAGGTCATGTCACTGGTCTCTGTCTCGATTTTAATGATTAACAACCGAAAATGAAGCCAAAATAAAAATTTCTTCCATCATAAAAGTGTGCAAATTCATTTTCCTCGAGTACACAAAGGCTGCAAGTTGTTTGAGAACCAGTTTTAATAAATAACTAAATTAGAAACATTAATATTACGAAAGGTAGCGCTATACTTTATTTAAAATACGTTTATTTCGTTTAATTGTTTCCTTTTGATCACCAATTTAAAATCAATGTTGAAGGCGGTTACGTGAGGAAAGACAATGCGACACACGCAGGTTCATCAAATTTACATTAGGATTCGTCGCCCAGATTCGCATTTTGGATTTTTGTGGCTTTTGGGGCAGTGGTGCCCGCTGGTCGATTCCAAATTAAAAGGTCTTTGATTGGGCACGGTTTCTGGGCTGTTGGATTGGGGCAGCCGCGCCTAATCATATCGTTTGGGGAGAAAACCCGTCCAGAAACATGTGCAGTTGTCAGTCGATATTAATAATCGAACCTGGGAGCATGAAAACGGACCACAGCTGTCGCATGGAGCACACATTGGACCAATTGTGGCCTGATTTTGTGGCCAAAATAATTTGCGTTTATGCAACGCAATTTGCAACGCATCAAGATTCCAATTTAGCCTTAGAGTCTTAGACTTCCCCTTTTGCATGTGGCAGTTGACCTAAGCACACAAAGTCCTAATTGAATTCGAAACGAGCCTAGTTATGCCCGTTTAAAACCTCAATAATTACGATGTTGATGTGTCAATAACTCAGATGTCAATCGACGGGCATTCCAATAGAATTCAATTAATGTTTCATGTCAAGGAGTTCACTAATCGAAAGATCCCGGCCTTCAATTTTTCATTTAAAAATGTATTGGTTTGCTTTTAAAATTATTGTATTGTAATAACTTACTTTCATGTTGGGGCAAAAGGTGTGTGCAGAAAATCTTTAAAAGTATCTTAATGCCGTCCCCTGTTTTGCATAAACTTGGGACCCTTACATTCGCAAATGGCTGAAGGAAAGCGCTGTTTTTCCCTCTGTTTTGCCCACTCTGAATTCATTTTGTTTTCTGGATGAAATTTGTCAACCCTTTCCATTTAGCCGGCTGGATTTTGATTTGGCTTTCACTCAGCCTATATATATATATCAGCCTATATATATATATTTTTTCTACCTGTTGGGTATAAATTTTGAATGAGTTTTTGATTAGCTTTCGACATCCGTAAGCCAGAGACTGTAATAGAATGCAAAAGTTTTTGCTTACCACAGACTGTGTGCCAACTTTGCTTTTGGTCAGCTGCGCTGGTGGATATATGCGAAAAGATACACATGTATCATGCATATTGCAGAGTTGGACAAAGTTGTGATAATAATTAATTAGGTTGGAGTTGGTCTGTGAAAACTTTATTCTGCGGAAAAACCAACCACAGCAACAAGAGTAGGGTAAATACAATTTTATAGCGCTTAAAAGAGATTCAACGAATAGCCAACAGAAATGATGTTTTGTTAACACAACCGAGTTTACAGTGGCAAACTGCAAAATAATACGCATTTATTTAGGCAGATAGGGAACAGAAATGAATATTTCATATAAATAACTAACAGGGCAGTACAGTTGACTTTATTCTGCAAAATATTTAGTAATTTAGATTGTGTACAGTAAATATTTGAACAAATATTAAAAGAGCTGTAAACTAAACATGTGAAATGTGTCAGCAATAACACAATTTCAGGGATCTTACTCTTGGCATTATGGCGACAAAATCAGAATGAAATCCAAAGCCAAACTGGAAATGAATTATAGAAGAGATAATGCCGCACTACAGCTAATCCAGTAAGAGTTATCGCCCTCGCATTTTTGGCCTATATGCGATAGCCAGTTGATGTGCATGTTTTATTATTATTTCCCGCGTCGTTTCAGTTTTTTCTTCGGCTGCTCTCCAAATAAGCTGATAAGCAGATAAGAGCTGTACAAAAAATAAAACCAAAAACGAAACAGCAACTGCAAAAGAAGCAACGAGTACAAATAACTTGTTAACATGACTTTGATTGTGATTTATAGGACACAGACCATAAACTTATCGCAGCTAGACTGTGAAAAAAAAAGAAGAGCTAAATAAAGTAATTGTAAACTAATCGGAAACGTGTCAGCATTGACAATTGCCTATGCATATTTTTTGGGAGATATCTAAACAGTTGTTGCTTTCATTTCAAAGGTTATTGATTACAGATATAGTAACGTCAAATATAATAATTATTGACAATGTGTTTATACACACCATCGCCTGTTCTCCAACACCTTGAGCTGATTGCATTCTTTTCTTTATCTACGAATCGAGAACCAATTGGAAGCTTTAAAGGATCGGGTATTTCAGTTATTAAGTTTATTCGAGCAAAATAAAACGTTTCCCTTTTGGAAAACAATTTAATTGCACAGCACCAAAGATCGGGCCGAAATCCTTATTTATCCTTTCAATCAATCGATGAGGCGCATCCTTTCAGCTGTCTCCGCATTCTGCCACGCCCACGCAGGAGATGGCAAGTGGTGGACGTAAGTCTCGACTTTGTGATGCAAATAATAGCTAAGTTTTAGCCGCAAACAAGCATTCCGAGTACTGAAAATGCAACAAAGTCGAGTGCAACTTTCCTGCCCTAATTGAATTAAGCGAAAGTTTTGAATTATCGGGAGGGGGGAGAGGGTTGCAGTGTGAAAAGTGCCAATGGAAAATAGAAAATGAAAAAGTTGCCACTGAGTTGCCGGTGACAACAACATTACACACCGTCCATGTAATTAAGTCAGCCACTGACCAGATTCAACCAACTGTGCAACCTTTTGGTGGCACCCATAAGTAAATGCTCTATGAAATATAAACAAATTAAAACGTAAATTGCAATGCTATTTTGGGTACTTATGCGAAGAATCCTCGCAAAACATAGAAAAACGATTTTCGGCCAATATTTAAACATAATTATCAAAAATTAAAAAAAAAGTGAAAAAATTAGAATTTTTTTTGAAAACACAGTTTGATAGGAAAATTAATTACGAGCTCAACAAGGTATGACATTCCATATTTGGACCACTATTTCGAATGCTGTGATCAAATTACTGATAATAATAGTCGCAAAAAACAGAAAAACAATTTTCTCAAAATTTCAATATATATACATATGTATGAATAACTTTATTTTAATTTTAATCATTTAATATGTAGTTTTATTAATTTTTGTTTTGAGAATAAATACGTAGCCTGCATCAAAGCACACGAGAACATTAACATATAATTTAATAAACTACCTTTTAAGTTTGGAACATACCTGGTTAGGTCCATGATGCACTGCATCCAGAGTGACGACGAGTGGGTATCCACATGGCCTCTGGAACCACTATCACACACACCGACACACAAACTACTACTTTTACTATCACATCATAACTTCCGGTCAACTGATTTATGAGCTGTCAGAGCGGCTATCCTATGAGGATTGAGTCAGAACCGATTGGGAATTATAAGTACTGGTGAACGAAATTTTTTTTACATTACATTAATTATGTAAATTAAGTAAATTACAATGTATACAAAATAACTTTTGATATGTTTAATGTTTTGCGTTGAATGTTACCTATGTTTCAATGTTGCAAATTCTTTGTTGAACATTCAATGTGGCAAATTCAATGTTGCAAATCCAATGGTGCAAATTCAATGTTGCAAATTCAATGTTGCAAATTCAATGTTGCAAATTCAATATTTCATGTTCAATGTTACTTGTCACATATGTACATATGTATATATATTACTATTTGATAAATACTGCTGTTGTTTGTTGCAGTGTTGAATGTAGCAAGTCGCAAATTTTTTGTAAAATGTTGACTTTCCTTTGTTGAATATTTGTTGTTCATAGATAATTATTGAATGTAGCTATTGAATAATCGTGGGGGTGGACAACAAGCACGCAAATAAATTCGATTGCAGTTCTTTTTTTCGTACACCCGTACGGGGTTACACACATTGTTGCGATTACGAGTAAAGCACTCGGCAGATAAGAGCGCCTGAGAGCCAAGTGATAAGCATCGGAGGGCGACATCTCTGAGAACATTAATCAGATTTGTACATTCACTTAGCTTCGCCACAATATGTACATTTATTTATATATTCAGCACATCTTTAAAATCAATGTGATCTAGACAAAACCAAGTACTTAATATACGATGTTTTTTTTTTCTTGTTGAATGTATGCCTTTCACATGGCTACGTGCTAGGACGAAAGCCAATTATGAGCAGTAGCTTGGGTCTCGAGCAATTTTCCAGCGTTCATTTGCAGACAGCTGGTGGTGCTGTGGGTGTTGCTGTGGGTGGTACTGTAGGTGGAGCCTCAACCACACGTCCACAATTCCACTCAGCTGTAGTAGCTTCGCTTAGCCCGGCTTTTGGCCCTGTTTACGTGTCAATCGAAAGCAGCGGTCTGGGTTAACGGTGGTCGCAAGAGCCCCATTGTTTCGCTGGCCTTTTGCATGTTACGTTATGATTACTTTGCCACCAACCAACGTGCCACCCACCGCAACCTGCCACGCCTCCCTTTGGCAACTATAATTTCGAGGCGAGAAGAGTTTAAATGGGGAACTCTAATCAAATTCGATAATCGACTTTCACTGGTTCTTTTGAGTGAACTCGATTTCATTTCATTTTCGAGAACGGCGTAATCAGCGGGTCCTTGAATTCCGACGTTATTTCCCTTTTTAGGGGGTAGCATTAAAGGCTCCGTTCGGCTTCTATTAAATTGTTGCACAATTCGGTGGAAAATAAAGATGTTCATTTAAGCACATTTTTACATTTTACAGAGTCAAAAATAGTTTTAAACAGCTTTTAGTTAGCGTTTAAACAACGAGCGCGGCTACACTTCATATTTTCCATTAAGCAACAACTCAAATACGTTGCGCAAATGCTGTGGATTCTTCCCCTATGATAAATGAACTGCATTTGCAACTTCTTGAAAACAAAACTTTCACAAGCCGCAAATTACTTTTAGTTTCCCTGATTCTAATGGCAAAGAGCGAAGGGCTGTTAAAAAATGCATTTGCTGTATTCTTTTTTCTCTTAACGAAAGCCGAAATAAAAGTTTCCAGCAAGTGTAATTGCATTGGATTCACCTCATCGATCATTACTGGAAAGTGCAGAAAAGGTGGAAATGGAGAAAATGAATGCGTGTCAATTTGATTTAATAATGAATGGCACTTGCAGAAGTTGCGCCAAAGAGGTGAAAACTTTCCTCTGCCTAGATTTTCAATTTCGCATTTTCAATGCCGCTCTGCTCATTGGCTCACCACCGCCTCTCGTTTGTTGATTTGTGAAGCTTTTATGCCTTTTCTGTCGACATATTATTGGGCTTTCTCTCAACAAGTATACGCAACGTGGCCCGCAGGTCTTTCATCATTTTTATTCGGTTTCGTGCGGGGCATACCCCGATTCTCGTTTATTTTATTTTTGGCTGCCCGTAGCGTATTCAAAAATTTATCAATTCTTTCGGGGAGCCAAGCTATACATTACCTTTAGAGTGAAAAATCTTGTGGTATTTTTATACCCGTTACTCGTAGAGTAAAAGGGTATACTAGATTCGTTGAAAAGTATGTAACAGGCAGAAGGAAGCGTTTCCGACCATATAAAGTATATATATTCTTGATCAGGATCAATAGCCGAGTCGATTTGGCCATCTCCGTCTGTCCGTCCGTCTGTCCGTCTGTCTGTCCGTCCGTATGAACGTCGAGATCTCAGGAACTACAAAAGCTAGAAAGTTGAGATTAGGCATACAGACTCCAGGGACATAGACGCAGCGCAAGTTTGTCGATTCATGTTGCCACGCCCACTCTAACGCCCACAAACCGCCCAAAGCTGCCACGCCCACACTTTTGAGAAATGTTTTGATATTTTTTTATTTTTGTATTAGTCTTGTAAATGTCTATCTATTCGCCAAAAAACTTTTGGCCACGCCCACAAACCGCCAAAAACTGTCCTTTGCACTTACACTAGCTGAGTAACGGGTATCAGATAGTCGGGGAACTCGACTATAGCGTTCTCTCTTGTTTTTTCTTATAAACAACCATACAAGGCTTACATTGAATGCTGTAATACTCTTTATACGGCTTATGAATTTTTGACACTCCATTTTTTCGTATTCTACACTTTTATGTTAAAGAGAGAAGCTTGTTTTTCTTACATGATTAATGGTGTGTGTTCAGCTCCTGGAAAAGTTGAATTTTTCCTACCCTCTGCGGCGACATAATGAGCACTGTCATTAACTTGTTTTATGTCGCCTAATCAAGTTGCTTTTTGCCTGACCAGTGGGAGAGTAAAGCCATCACCACGGTTTTTGTAGCCTTGGGTTTGCGTTCAGCAAACAAATTAACCGGGCATGAAAGAAAAACTAAGAAAATGCGGTGGAAAATCCGGGGAAAGCTGTGCTGAATGGGCACCGTTTGTGGCTCGAGTATCGGCAATTAAAGGCACACGAAACGCCTAGCCAAATTGTACTTAACTAGCTGGGTTTTTCCAGTGACCAAATGGTAGAAAACTAACCATATATTTCTATTCAATAATGTTACTGCATAGATAGAACCAATACCCTTAAAAAAACTAATAGCAAAATAAATATATATTTTTCACTTCGCAGCAAACTTTGTTTACACACCTGGCCAACCCGAGTGCAAACAAAGCATAAGTGATTAAGATAGTAAAAACCAGGCAGCAATAAGCATATTTATTGTTTCCGGGGCGCACAGTGCGTATGAGCGATGTCCAAACAACTCGTGCACTCTTATTTATTTTCATCGTACCGAAGTGCTCCTCGTTGCTTTGCCCAGCTAAGTCCTTTCCCGGGGTCTCCTTAAGTGTCCACTTCCTAGCTGGGATCACCAAGCTCCTCGACTCTTATGCGATGTCCTTGCTGACTGTTGCCCGGAGTTTCTGAGCTGCCGGGCTACCGCCGAGCTTCTCAGTTTCTGAGCTTCTGCTGGAGCCATTAACGTTGATGCGCTTAATGCCAACGCACACATGGCCACATCCTCGCGCAGATACCAACACAGACTGGCGCACGCGGCAATCCTTTGGCCGTATTATATTTATGTGTGTGCTTATTATCCTTATCACATATTTCGTAAGAAGCTAGTGAGTGTGAGAGTGAGTGTGTTCGCCGCGTATGGCTGGCAAATGTCAAGCTACTCCAATGAAGCTACACTTACAAAAAATGGCAGACACACACACTTAAAGTAGACCAAAATCAGAATAATAATTGCGCTTGTATTGTCGCTAGCTCAGCTGCAATATACGAATACTGTTAGTGTACTCTGGTTTTTGCCTTTCGCTTTCAGTCTTCAAATGATAGCGATTGACAGAAAGTCGACAGTTTGGATGGCTGTCACTGGTTGGTCCCTCGTTCGCTGTCCTCCCCTTGGCTGCTTTTGGTTCCGTTCAATTCCAGTTCCTGTTTTGTCCTCCAGTTGGTTGTAGTTTATGCAAAATATTTGGCCTCCGCCCCACAGTCTCCCACTTTGTTGCCATGTTGACAACTTAATATCGGAGCAACAAACAAACAAAAAAAATATATAGAAAAAATACAGGAAAAAAACAAATAAAAATACTCATTCGACGACCGGAAAATCCTCAACAAAGAAAGGAAAGTGGGCGTGGAAGGAAAATGCCATTGGGTGCACTACTCGTTTGATGAGATTACATATGTCTTCGGATTCAAAAGGCCGTGAAAATGTTTTCATACTGCAACTTTAGTCTGCCAATCACTAGTTTTCCGAGAACCAAATTAAAACGTGGGCTTAAAAAGAGAAAATTTGTGAGGAATTTTTAATTTAATTTGCGACTTGTTCATAGTTGTCATGCAGTGTTCTGGATGTAACTCATTCCAAATGTCTCCTTCAACAAGCTCACTTTTTCACATTTTATTGTTGATAAAGTCCTCGAAAGAGTCGTCCAACCAGTGCAACTAGACCAAGTGCTCTAGGCTCAATTGCTGCCTCTGCATTCTGGCAGCTAATCAAGTTTACACGCTTGTTTCGGGGGTCAGGGGTTAAAAGACGGGCGGTAAATGGAGGGGATTGGCTGGTTTTCCGCGCAAGGGAAAATTGTTGACAGGAATTCTTTTACGGCTGCATGTTACGGTTACAGTTACGGCAAGGTGGGCAGATGAGAACTTTAAAAACAAAAAAAATTTTATTGAATGTAAAAAAAATTGCTTGAACCGAGGGTGATGGCTGGAATTTAAGTGGAAAATCAGAAGAAGAATATTCATGCATGTTACTCAAACTATTTTTTATGAAGAGTCAAGTATGCTGGTAAACACTTTCTTCCGCTTTTTTCGTTTTTCAGGTCCTTTCTTACTTAACTTACTTTACATACTTCATTGTAATTTGAACTCGTGTTGGAAAAAAGTATGAAAATGTAATGTGTTGCCATATTAGCTTTTGAGACATTATTCATAACGACCTATGATTCCGGGCTATACTCGAATAATCTTTTCCCTCTTACTTCACCTTAGGGTACTTTCATCCATCAGAATCTCTTTTATGTTTTTTCTAGCCATCATATTGATTTCGAAAGGAAATTGCTTCAAATAAATTGTGATGGCGGTGTTTATATATAAAATGAACAAGATGCTTCTGCAGTTTTTGTCAACAGGTTGTCTTCTGACAGCCGCCAGCATATTTGGCTTACATAAAACCTTTGTAAGTTGGCATAAAGACGGTGGTAAACACGTCCACTGTAAAAAAAAAACATTTGCTTCTCCATTTTATTTGTTCTTTTTTGCTAACTATTTTCTTTAAACAATAATTTATTTTTTACTCCAACGTTCATATGTCCCAGTTCGAAATTAAAATATTAAATTATGTTATTATTGCAAGTATGTATATGACAAGTTCGACTTAACACCTGTAGATCATATTTTCTGTGAGCCATTAAGCCGGTAGTAAACTCTTCATATTTCCTTATAATATAACCAAAAGCCGGAAAAATTCTTTATGTTTGCCTTCCTTGCGTTTTCCCGAGCACACAATAACTTTTTAATGAACATCGTTAACAATAACGAGCTCAAATCAGTTTTCATATTGTCGAATCGCCCCTGGGTTTTTAACCTGTTTTCCCTGGGTTCCACTTTCCATTTCCATTTTCCACAAGCCACCCTTACCCATCTAATGGGTCCGTTTGCTGACCCTCGAGCGTGTGTGTGTGTGTGAATTTAATTTGCCTCCTAATTTGTATGAATATTTTGTTTTTTGTTTGTGTGTGTTTTTGGGAGTGCCGCACGAGCTCTGCTCCACCCACCCCACTTTGTGCAACCCTTGCCACTTCCCCTAACAATGCTCAAACAGCTTCCGTTTCCGCTTTTTCCTGGTTATTTGTTGTTTACCTCCTGCGGAGGGAAAGTCTGGTGTATAAGTTTTCCCAGCTCGCTGAGCACACGAGCCACAGCAACTACGGAGACATAGAAAGAAATTTAGAGCTCTAACCAAAGTAATTGTTCGTTTTTTATGTTTTATAAATGGGGGAATAAAATAGGAAAAACTTTCGCCAACTTTTTAAGCGTTCCAGTTGTATAGGAATTCAAAATTTTCCTTTTTTTTTTACAAAGAAAAGTGCACTTATTTTGCTCGCCTGACATTGACACGCCGCTAAACTAGTGGTTCCGACGTGGAGGGCTGGTTAAATGTGGCAAAAAACACTTCATAATTTAATTAGTGCTGGCAGCCTCGTTCCCATTTACCAAGTAGCGCTTGCAGTTGAAGGAGCAGGCGGAAAGATGCGAAAGACACGGGGGCAAAGTCAAAGGAAGGTATCTTTTGGGATTCAGGCTTCAGGCCATATTTCTACGATTCCTGCCAGCCGACTGCGATTCGTTTTTTTCCTTTTGCACCACGTACTGTCAAGAAAAAATGAACAATTAATAATTCCAATATAAAAAATCCCGCTCACGTTCAACTGAAGCACGCACAAAACATAAAGAGCAAACAAAGAAAGCCATTCCCCTCAAGGGTTGAAGAGGAGTTCGGGGGAAATAGGGGCGTGACCAAAAAGCAAATGAAAATTCCGCTCACTGACACAGAAACATAAGCAGAAGATGGGAAAAGCAACAGAAGACCGCATAGCGCAGGAATATGAAATGTTGTCAGAGAGAAGAGTCGAGCAACAAAATGAAAGTTTGAGGCGAGGAAAATGGAAAAGCGGATTGAATGAAGCAAAATCTTATAAAAAGTACGAGTTCGAAAAAAAAAACCCAGAAAGGTAAATCATTTCACACACTTCTAATGCGAATAGTGTGGCACAAAATATCACAAAGTAAATAATAGGAAAATGTTAGATTCCAGTTAAAATAGAAGGCGGTCTTAAAAATAACGAAAATATAAACCTCAAGTGTTCCGATTTTACAGACAACTGAAAGTAAACAAACAATCTTTTTGCTGTTTTACGAATGAACAAATAAAAGCTTATTTTTTACACAAGCTGTCCATGTTTCCTTTATAATTGCTCAATTTTCCGCTTGATGGAACTTCTTAGATGTTTTTTGTTTTTGAAGGGCAGCTGTTGAGCTGTCACTGGTCGTCAAAATAAATAAATAAATACACCTACAAATGGGTGGCTACAATCTTTTATGAATACGCTCGTAGATGTAGAAAGTATTTGGGAAATCTGAGCATCTTCAATGAAGAATCTTTAACTGGGACAATTACTTTTAAGCTGAGCTGCCAATGAAACATGAGTGGCCACAAAAAAAAAACAAAAAACGAACAAAGAACAGTATCAGTTCCGCAAGTTGTACTTGAATCATAAGCCAAACGCTTCGAGTGAAACAAAAAGTGAACAAATGCGCCGGCACAGGAAAAACAGCAGCACAGGAGCAAACTTTGCCTCAGCTTTCAGCTTTCACCTTTTCCCCGTGACAGCGTTCTTCCGTCTCGTTCTTTGTCTTCGCTTTTTCTTTCATCTCGCCCGACCGCTTGTCATTCGCCTTTTTTTTTTTGGCCATCAGAGCATGCATCTTGAGCTTGCTGTGTGTGTTTGGAGTGGGAAAATGCTGGCGAATGGGAAAACTCCGTCCATCACCTGCGCATTTTCCAGCAGTATTGTTCCATATTTTCGTCAATTTCATATTTATATTTGCTGTACTCCTTGTTATTCATTGAATTACTATATGTAATTGCCTCCTGCGGGGAGCAGGACCCCCCGGGTATGCCAACGCACAATATTAAATCGCCTTAAAAAAATGTGAGCGAGATGGCAAACAATTTATCGGGTTGGTCATGTGTGAGCTTGAAGTGCCTATAAATATTTTGATAGCAGTAACTGGAAAAATGAGCAAAGCCAACGGCAGACACTCACCTGTCCATTCTCCCAGTCGTCAACCAGCCACCTGATAAGGGCACCACAGGCGGCCCTCGCTAAAAAACATTGCCTATTTATGGGGTGCCATAAATGTTGTCTATGGGAATATTGACAGCTGTCCGGTCATCGGGATGATGGAAAACAAAAAAAACGCTGGGGTTTTAAGTCTCTTGTGAATGTTTGCAAAACCGAAAATTTTGAAATTCCTTTCCGGCTTTTTTGTGGTGTCTACTGTACCTGTCCTAACCGAACAATTTGCCACAATAGCTCAGCCCCTTACTCCTGCTCATTCTTCAAGGCAAATGTTTGACTGCTTCGCTTGCATGTGTGTGCCCAGTGTGTGTGAGAGTGCTGTGTGGAGTGTTTGGAGGCGAGTGTATGTGTGTGTGTCATAGATACCAGATGCCCGCGCCCTTAGCCCTCAGACATGCCTCTTTTTGTGGAAAAGATCAACACATGCCCCCAGCGAACTTGAACCACTCGACTCTTTAAAGCTCTCTTGTTCAGGGTAAATTTCCCCAATCGATTTTGCATTTTGCTCGGCACTTTTCTGTCCCACACCCTCACCGGAGAAAAATCGCCTTTTTTTGGGGTCAGCTTTTGTGAACCCAGTGTTATTCTTTTCCCAATTGTTAACCTCCTTGCCGAAAAATGTTGCATGCCATGTTGTGACCCAACTCTCGTTCACCTACTTTTTTAAGGCAAAACTCGAAAGAACTCAATGGGGCGGGGATGAGTGACTGAATGCCTGAATGGCTGAATCACTGATTGATTAGGGGCGTGGTCGGCGAGGGGCGAAAGTTGCGTGCGAAGAAGTTGTTTTGGTTATTCCCCACAATTCCCTAAAATGTTTATATTATGGAAATTAATGGCGACCATCATGCAAGTGGCAAGTGGGTTAAAGATCGATTGGCAGACAGCAAATGGTTTAAAATAAATTTAAATTATTGCACACTTAAACCAGCATTCAATGGCACTAATTCTAAGCTACATCAATAAAATGATCATTTCGAGTGCCTGAATATTAATTAAAATAACGCCCTATACTTAATGTTTGCTGCAAAGCTCAGCATTTCCCTGATAAATAATCCTTGAACAAACACAAAAGACCACGAGGCAAATAAAGGGTAACTCGCATCGCTGTTGGGTAAATTCAAATGTGTATAAGCTGGAAAAAGAGCAATAAATAGTGGTCGAAAGGGCAGTTTTTCATGCTGACCAAAAACCAAAACTTAACCGCATCCGAGTGGCTTTAATATATTCATTGTCACTCACTAAATGGAAAAAGCACGCTGCCCCTTTTATTTACGGCATTCCGATATTGCAAATTGAACTTTGAACTTTCGCTTTTCACTAACAGCCGTAGCCGAAAGTATTCTGTACTGAGAACACTCAAACCTCGAACTCTCCGCGACCCCGTAATTTCGAAATTCCTAACCTATTTACTGCCATCAAGTGATGCTGACCTTAAAGCAACCCCAAGTCAGAATATATACCAATATACCCATACCCATTGTAATCATCAAATTGGTTTTGTGGCTTTGTGGTTCGGCGGCTCAGAGGGTCGCAAACTTCAGCTCATTGTCTTCGACCTTCCAATTTAGCGATTTTAAAGCGACGGCACGCACAAATAAATTAAGCAAATTTATGGCCGGCCGACCGACCTGCGAACTCACCCAGTCGAAAAACGCACCTAGCGAAAACCGAAAACCGAATACCTCTCGTTAACCCACCACCGCATCTTGGTCCTGTCATTTTGTGTGCTCGAAAAAGCCTTGGGCCTTGTTTGTTGTGCTTACACTAGGATGCTGTGGAAATATTACCCTGAAAGCATGATGCGTATTCTTAGAACACTGAGTAACCCCTTTGGCCAGAAGTTATGAAATTAGATGGGAAATTTTAAGAGGTATGCTCGATTCATAGCATAGAAACCTCGACGAGCTTTACGCAAAACTTTTGTTAATTTCTTGTGCTGCGAGTTGATTTTTATTTGGCTCAAGCTCTTAAAGGAAAACCACCTTGCCTTACTTGCAACTTTTCTGTTTCTCCGCTCGGCTTTTCCGCCTTTAGTTAGTTTCGTTATTGGCTTTGGATTCGGCCTTCTGTTTTGTGTCTTTGATTGTCGTCGTACTGCCCTGGGCCACGCCCCCCTGCCTACCGTACCTGCAGC
Source organism: Drosophila yakuba (assembly GCF_016746365.2). NCBI lineage: Eukaryota > Metazoa > Arthropoda > Insecta > Diptera > Drosophilidae > Drosophila > Drosophila yakuba. Next base: position 5,318,852 of record NC_052526.2, on the reverse strand, counting down.
TTAAATAGGCTTAAGTAATGTAGCCGGAAGTGGGCGGTAAAGGGGGTGGTTGGGTTGGAGGTGGTGGGGAAAATGGAAAATGCTTAAAGCTTCTAACATTTCAGTTTTCTTTCACTCGCATTCTATTATTAATGGAAGTTTGATTGAATTGCCGGCACAAAGTAGCCTCTGCGACCTTTTCCGACTGCCAATTTACATCGTCCCCCGTTTTTGTATTTTTTTCCCCCGCTTTATTACCCTTTTGCACATTTCACACAAAACAAAAAATTCCCATTTTTTTGACAAATTCACACAAATTAGCCGTTGAGCGTAGTGCATCCGTTTCGGCATCCATATTTTCCACCTGCGCCTCCTCGGCAAATTTGATTTTCCGCTAGGCTAGAGATGGCAAACCCGTGCCATCCATCCATCGCTATGTGGAAAATGCATTAAAATTCTCTTACACCAGCCAAATTCACTTAGCCCGGCATGATGAGCACACAATGATGCAATAAGCCCGCGAGGGCGGGGCGGGAAAACCCGGAAAAGTGGGCGGAAAATGCCGGAAAAGTGGGCGGAAAAGATGAAACACGAATTGTGATCGCAATTTGACTCGACTAACTTGACGACCAAAAGGGGTACCCATTTCAAACTAGTTTTTAAATTAATTATGTTATGTTGTTTATTTTTTAGAACTTTAACACAATTTCCAAACCATCCAGGTTGTTATGATTTTCCCCGGCGCTTAATTGTCTATAAGCAATATAACATTTTCACCGTTTTATAATTTTCACATAGTCCATGGGAAAGAACGTTGGGCCATTACATTAATTCGATTTGATTTGATTCGATCCAATTTGATCATAACAACCAATCCGTATCAATTACGCCAGTGGGAAATTGTTGCAATCATAGTGCATTATTGACGACGCTAATTGAGTTGGTTGGTTGGTTGGTTGGATAGATGGAGGATTTTCCATTTACCGTTTCCCAATGAGTATGCAATGAATCTAGAAAGGTCAGCGGTGGTTTTTTATCGTTTTTCGTTTGCTACATTATAATGCACTTTTCCGCTTGACGCCGCCGCTATCAAAGTCAATTTGAAGTACATTTCTTTTTAATGCATGTCAGCACCGACGTCCTTGGCCGTGAATTGGTTTTGATTGCAAGTACAAGTGTGTGGTTGTGTGTGGAAATTTATTTGGTAAATATAAGCTGTGCAGCCCCTAGGCCCACTGCCCAGTTTTCTTTCCATCCAACGCCTAAAATGTGAAGGGAAAAGCCAAGCCATCAGGTTGAAGGTTAATTTATTTCCCTTTCATTCGACAGCTCTTGCATAATCCTTGAAGGGAAAGGATGGCGCAGTGAATTAAATGTTTCAGCCCTTGGAAATTGCACAACATAAAATGGATCTTAGGCCTAATTCTTTTTATTAACTTAATCTAAGCGAGGGCTTTGGGCTTTATCTTTATGATAAACGAATGGAATGCTGGAAGGCGGGGCATTGTAAAAAGTGTGATTAGTTGGCTTAGATTGTAACAAATCTCTTTAGATATTTGTAAATTTAAATCCAGTTTACGCCGTCTTTCAACATGCGTTCCAAAGTCAAGAAGTCGTAAATTCTGGAAATTTTCAAGTCATAAGCCTGCCTTTTTAGCACGCCGCCCGTTAAGGAAATTCATTGGGCAGGCATTGAAAGTGAAGTTGATATATGGCTAATGATGTTGCCATGTGTATGGGTATGGGTATGGGTATGGGTATGGGTATGGGTATGGATATAGGTATCGGGGCCGCGGAGGAAAGGCTTTGTTAACTATGCCACACACACACACTGATACACTCATATACTCATACATGTGTAGCCACAAAACGAGGGCGGCGAGGGCGTGGCAATCAACACATGAAGCTTATTGCTTTCGCCTTGTTTGCCGTAAATGCAAATTGGTTTTGTTGCCGTTGTTGTTCCCCTTGCCTCGCAATTGTTTGTTGGCGGAAAGGAAAACGAGCGAAGCGGGCAAATCAAATCAAATATGCACTCTATACAGTCAAGGTGTAATAAATAACGCTGCAAATGAACAATCTAGGTAATGTGCAATCGCATCGATTGCAAAAGTATTATTATCATAGGAAATTTCTGGTGCAACTCAACCACGATTGCAGGCAATTGAGTATTGAGTTGATCGAATCAGGGTAACTAAACTCAGTTTTCTGCACGAATGGCAATTACTTTGAGTGCCAGGACTCCAAAAAAAAGCCAAATAGGCAAAGTGTCAACGGAATGCACAAAGAGATAAGTTGGGAAAAGGAATCCTGGCTGGCGAGCCTTCAGTTGGTGGTAAATTCCTATTTTACACTGAGCGAAACCAAGCCGTTCCAAGGATTTTGCATGCAGCACACGTAAATGCAGCACATTTTATCCATTCCAGCCCATTTTCTTCTCTTCTAGCTCCCAATTGCCGTTGTTATTTCCGTTCATATATTTTAGAACCGTAACGTGTTTTCTTCAGGTGTATATTGTCGTCATTGTCGTTTCCTTTCGCCGGCAACAAAGCGAGCAAAAGGTACCCATTTGCATAAAACGGCAGTAACATCCTTTCGTCCACTGTGTGTGTGTATGTGTGTGTGTGTGAGTTGCAAGCGAATTGGCCATGTGTGCGTGACTGTTGCACAAGATGTTGGTTGTTGTCCCCTACTGTTGCCCTTTTTGTTGCCATGTGACAGTCATTGCAACCTAACGAGTCCTGACCTTCAATTTTCCGACAATTTGGGTGACTTGCCGAAATAGTGAAAGGAGTTACGCAAATCGTTGACCAAATGAAATTTAAGTGGAAATGAAATTTATTATTGTTATTGTGAAGATTTTATTAAATTTATTTTAAATAGATGTTTAGTGGAAAAAAAGAACAAGAATTCTAATCGCACTCAAACTTGAAGCACACGGCCCGTTTAAAAGTAAAAGTTGTAACTAGAGAAATACTTGCGTTTTTGAATGGATTAATAGATTAAATCACATGTTCGATGACCTGTAATAATTTTTCTTTGACCGTAAGCTTCCTTTTAAATGCATTTACGCTAATGAAATCAAGTTGCATCTGATTGGTTTTCTCCGGTAAATATTGAAAAGCGGCAAGAGAACAGAAAAGAAAAAAGGAAAGGGAAAGGGAAAAGGAAATCGGAAAAGGAAAAGGACCTCAGACATTCGCGCAGAAATCCCCTGAAAAATTGCGTTTGATGCCTGTTTCCCCATTTCCTGCTTTTCATTTCTGTTTCACTGCAATCCAAATCGCAGAGAGTTGCAAACGGAATGGGGGGAAGTGAGCAGATGCCCGAATATGAAGTCGGAAAAACAAAGTCACGGCTGTAATCAATGTCAACTAATAAAGTATGCTCTGCACCAAATGACAAGGTGTGGTAAAATTCAAGCTCGAGCGCATTTCCGTTTGTTTTTGCAAAATTAAAAGCATATTGTTGTTAGTTAGCTAGGGTCACCCAAAATAATTCTTTTTTCCACGTGCACTGGTCGCTTGGAGCGTGAAGCTGGGAGCGTGGAGCTTAACAGGGGATGACCGCGACGCAGGGGCGGCGAAATTGGGGGGGGGGTGGCTCAGAGTCATGGTCACGGTTCACAGGTTAATTATGCAGCTTGTTAAGGCACACCAGCGAAAAAAGCCACGCTCCAAAAAGAACGCAAAAAACCGAACGCACGCTCGACAAAAAACAAAAAAAAAATGAGAAAACGAAAATGTTGCTGCAAAAAAATCTGAAAGAAAGAAGGTGAAAACAAGAAAATTTCGCCGACGGCAAAGGGGGATGGAACATTTTTGGGGGATGGTGAAAAAGCGAGAAAAAGCGGGGGGCACTACATGTTGCGTTCGAGTTCGAAGCCAACTTTGGCCATTCGGGAAATGCTCCACGAACTTTGCTAATGAGGTTTAACGAAATGATTTTATGCAGGAATGTGTGAAAATTGCTGCAAAGTTAAGGCCTTTGACTCTGGACAGCTAATAATGCTTTTATTATATGAGCTTTATGCTGCTGAAAAACTGGTAGAAAAGTCCTTTCCTTGGACTTCAAATACTGCACGGACTTGGTTTTGTGTTTTATAGATAATATAACTATAATGAAACATAAAGCTTTCTAATTGAATATTCTCTACACTTCTGCACTTGCAAATTCGTGCTATATTTTCAATGGAATTTAGTTGCTTAATTAAACATCACCTCCTTCATGCGGTGCCTTTGGTTGGTGGGTCAGGGGAGAACCCTGAAAAAATAACATTTTTTGCGACAGACGGAGATTCCGCTTGTGCCATTCAATTAACCCAGCTCCAAACGACCCTTAACCCAAACTATTCACCCGTGACCCCAAAAAGTATGCAATGCATTGAGGCAAGAGTGAGAGTAAGAGTTTGTCACACGCGCAGGGAAAATTAAAAGCATAAATTCTGTTCCCCAGAAGCGTACGCGAAAAACGTGAAATAAAAGGAAACCATGTCCCAGGAGAGTAATGGTGGCCAAGCAGCATCAGGAGGAGGTGGCGGAGGAGTAGGAGGCGGTGGAACTGGAGCTGGAGCAGCAGCACCACCACAATACATAATAACCACACCCAGCGAGGTGGATCCCGACGAAGTGCGCTCCATGGCCGATTTGGAGCTGGGATCCCCCGAAAAGCAGGTGCAGGTACAGAGCCAAAAGTTCTCCAGCACATCGAGCACCACCAAGGTGGCCACGCACTCCTTTTCGATGAGCAGTAGTGCCGGCACTACTGTGCAACAAAGCAAACAGGATAGCGCCCAGCAAATCCAGCAGATTCAACAGCTTCAGCAACTCCAGCAGCAGCAGCAATCCCAGAGAATCATATCCAGCTCGACGAGGAGTCAGAGCCTGCAGTCCAGCACGATTGTGGGCGAGGCCACCACCATTTCGAGCGGAGCCGCCCAGATGCTCAGTTCCTCGGCGGCGGCTTCGCTGGCCCAGCAGCTGAAGGCCCAGAGCTCCACCTCGATCATCACCAGCAGCGAGCAGAGGACCAGCACGAGCACCAGCAGCAGCAGCAGCACCCGCTACATAGCCAGCGGCTCCAGCAACCTGGCCGGCGGCAACTCCAACTCGGCCAGCAGTAAGACTCGCTTCCAGAGTTTCCTCCAGCAGCCGGAGGGTGCCCACGGATTTCTGACGGCCCACCAGAAGCACGTACGCCAGTTTGTGCGCTCCACATCGGCGCACTCGGAGGCGGCAGCCGGAATGGCTGGAACACGGCCTGAGAAGTGCATCCGAAGCGCCTCCACCCAGATCGATGATGCCAGTGTGGTTGGCGGTGTGGAATCGGCCGGCAACTTGACTGACAGCTCCGCCACCGGTGGATCCATGCAGCTGTCGATGAGCAAGCTGGGCCTGCAGCAGTCCTCCTCCATTCTGATCTCCAAGTCGGCGGAAACGATCGAGATGAAGAGCTCGTCGGCGGGCATGCGCACCCAGTTGACCTTGAGCGGTGGCTTCTTGGCGCCGCCGGGCAGTCGCAAAATTACCATCTTGAGTCCCATACACGCGCCGCCCGGTCTGCACGATATGCTCAAGCGGGCCCAAGGACGATCGCCACTCTCGCCCAGGATCAGCTTCCCCGGCAGCGATTCGGACCTCTTTGGGTGAGTTCGATGATTGAATCACATACATATAATATCCCTCTAAGTTTATGCACAGTTTTGACCATTTGAATAGTTTTACTGCGGCTCCGTCTTAATGACAGCCACACATTTCGCAGAATATTAATTTGATAGAAAGTCATTTTCCAAAAGGAAAAATACAATAAATTCATTTTCTATGCAAGTCCGCCAGCTCGTCCTCTGAATTCTGCGTAAAGCCTGCTTTAAATTTGGCCATTGTGCTGCCTTGAATTCAGTGGGGCAAAAGACTCGCTCCAGACCCTCGCTCTTAGTTTCCCCCTTTGCTAATGAACCTGTTTATATATCCTTGCCCGTGTCCTGTACTCTGATGGCACATTGAACCCGCTGCTAATTGTTGACTTGCTGTTGCAAGTTGTCGGGCAGGGGGCGTGGCTGTAGGGGGCGGCATGGCCTTTCATCAGAACGGGAATTTCTAAAGAGACGAGAAGCCTCTACGCCCGAAAACGTTGTCAAAATGCCAAAATTGTTTGTCATAGTCGTATAATTAAATTTAAATGTTTTTTATTTTTCACATCCCCTCTACATCCATCGCATCTTTGCCTGTTTCTGTTTCTCGTTCTGGCAGCGACAGCACGTATACATAGATATATATAAATATGTTAATACCAGCAGGCACGGAAAAAAATAATTTGAAAATAAAGAGAATAATTTTAATGAACCCCGAAAGAGATGAGACGCGAGACGAAGGCAGTGGCGGGTGGCGGGGTAATTGAAGCTGCCAGGCCATGAAATTTTAAAGCGCAAAGGAAATTGAGAAAGGGAAACTTAAACAATTATTGGAATTACATCCATTAAATGTATTTAAATATAATGGCAGGTGACGAAAACGAAATGCAAATAGGGCCAAGGGAAAAATGAGTTTGTATTCCGAAAATAAATCGGTATTGAAACATAATACGCGCTAATGGTTAAACACAAAGTAACTGAAGCGTAAGGAAAACGAGGGAGGGTTGTCATCAGGGGGGATTAACCAGTTGACAGTTGTTGCTCAATATTGGCATATTTGTTCTTGAAACGCAAACAAAAGTCAGTCTTGAAGTAATCTTGTTCCTTCGCCCAAATTGCAGAGATGTCCTCATCCCCAAGTTTAAACATTTAAACTACAGCCCAAAGTTATTTGGGAGGACAGCATCCCAAGTCCGTAAATAAAATCTAATAATCGTACGGATAACATGCCATTTTGCGGTGGCCTCTTATCAGTAGGCCAACAAGTCGGCCGCCCACTTTAGTCATAACATTAATTCCCAACTCAAAAATTCTCTTTGGAATTAGCCAAAAAGCGAAGTTATATAGTGGAGAAGCCAAGGAATTTTGGCTGTTTTTGTTTTTTTTTTTTTTTGAAGGGAAAGGGTGCTTTAAAAATCCACACAGATTCGCCAGCAGGCCGCAACATTTGCATAGCTTTGGCCACAAGGCACGGGGAGTATAGCTCCTGACCCCCGTTTCCCTCTACCATTCAGAGCCTGGCCCACAAGCTCTGACCCCCGACACCCCTCATAAATCCGGGGCTGAAGCTCAGGGCTCAACTTTCGGCCGGTCTCTCGGTATGCGTGACTTATGTTTACAGTTTATTTATTATTAAAAACACACAAACAAATGGTCCGAGAAGAAATGTTTATTATTGTTTCTGTTTGCCTCAGTCAAACAGGCCGAAAAAATAACAAAAAAGAAAATAACATAGCACAAAAATGTATACAGCTCTCCGGGATTTTCGGAGGTTAGAGTAGGGGCAGGACGAGAAGTCCTGGAGGGTGCTCCTCATTTATATGCCATGTCAAAGTCGGCGGTTTGGCTGGCAATGAATTGACGATGAATTTCGACGCCCCAAGCCGGCGAGCTAATGTCTATATAAATTATACTCCAATCTTTAAGCCATCAGGGGATCGGCTCGGTGACGCAGCCCGCATTTTTAACAACTTTAAAAAGGGGTATTCCCCCAAGGAAATCCGGCAATTTGGGATTGCCGTCTTGTTTGTCGTGGGTTAAAAGGCATTCAGGGATTTTCATAGCGACACAAGCTGGAACCAAAAAGATTTAAGTGGACAAAAGTTTCACAACATTTGAAGTGCGATAATTGTCGCGGCTGGAACTTCAAGAAAGATTTTAGAAAGATTTAATGTGTGAAACTTTTTACGCCCACAATATGATAAATTGTCCCTTTTATTTACTTTTTTTGCAATTGCCCCTATTTTTGGAAATTAAACAAAGTCCTTAGGGCGATTCAACGTTGTTAGCCAATATCTAGGTCAATGGGAGGGTGAAATTTCCCGTTAATATACCAAACACTTTGCCAATAGCTTTTGGGTCTTGTATCCTTGAAGCCAGGACTCAAATTTGTTGTTGTTTTGAATTTCTGTCAATCAATCAGCCCACGAAATTTGTTAATTAAGCCATTGAACTCTCGTCGACTAACCCACTAGTTAAACCTTTGGGCCATGTCCTTCCCCCAAGTACAAATTCTGAAAATCATCGAGGTATCTTCATACAATATTTTAGATACATAACTTCAAGCTACTACAGCATATTTTTCTCGTGCGTGTACGGGTCATCTAACAGTCGTTTCCCTGTGGAACTTCAAAAGTTTCCCTTTTCCAAAAATGTGAAAGATGCAGGCAGTTGGTTTTCCCACGGGAGAAAGTGTCGACAAAAAGATGTTAAAGGGGATTTAGAGGGTTAGGATACGAGTATGACTGGTTCGTCTTTAAAAACATGCCGTTGTTTGCATATTTTATTTTGAAACTCTTCGTCCAACCCACCGGTGAATATTCAGCCGAGTGCTGCCTACCTTAAGGCGCTAATGAAGGTATGTTTACGAAACAAAAGAGGAGTGCCAGAGAGCCGCCAGGACCTTCATTACTGTCAGAATATTAGTTAAAGTCCGTAAGCAGCTCATTACTTTAGACAGTTCCGATATTTAATACACAAGTTCGATGCGGCCTTCGATTTTCGAACTCATTTAGTTGAGCTTAAGCATCTTAACTCAGCCTACAGCTTACAGCTTACAGCAGTTTAATTAGGTACAAGAAACATTATTCTCATCTGTCGCAATTAAAAACTTTATGACACGTTTTTTCAAAGCTTCTAAAGCGCAATTTAGTTGTGTGATATATTTTTTGTGTCAAATTGTTTTCCCCAGAACTTTAGACGCGGGCGTATTATTAAAAAGCCCGAATTAGAAGGCATTAGATAAAGTATTAATTACGCCTCCTTGCTTCACATTCCATGTTAATTTATGACATAGCTTTGGCACATTTCAATGTTACTATTTGGGCATTGCATGAAATGAAATTCGAGCTGAGCCAATAATTAGCAAACATCATGCATTACTGTGCTCATTACCATACAGCTATTTAAATTGTTATGTTGTCTGGCAGGTTTCGCTTTCACTGCTAACATTATATAATAGCATGAATAATATTATGCATACGACACGTGTGACTTTTGCAAGTCCATTTTTAAAGGGGGAAAGGATGGCAACGGCATCTCGAATGGCCATTTGAAGTATATCCCTAAAATAAAGGCAATCCGAGATGGGAAAATGTCAGGCATGAGCGAGAAACAAAAGCAGGCAGAAAAGGTGAGCCCTCGGATGCCAAGAAATGGTAATAAACTCAAAACCATTAAAAACAAAGGAACCACGACGAAAGAGTTAAGGAATTTAATATATTTGTACTGCAAGCGGAATGAAAAAGCCAATTGAAAGGCTGTTTATATTCGGTGCAAGAAATTGACAATGCACAACATCTGTGCCCACCTTATACAATATTATTAAATTTTGCGCACCTTTTACAAGAGGTTATTTAATTTGATTTCCTAAGCAGCTTGTTCTTAATTAAACTCTGTTTGTTTTCTACATTTTCCCTTAAAATTTCTCTTTTTTTTTTTGCTAAAATACCGTGGATTGCCCAAAGGGGTAAGATTTTGGCTTTGACTGCTTTTTTTCCAGCTTTGCAGTGACTTTTGTAACAGTTCCCTTTTTCATTTTCCTCGTTTCCCTGGAGCTGCTCACCAGCTGAGCTTTAAAATCCCTGCTGCACTTTGACAAAAAGCTTCAGGATGCTAAAGGATTGTTAGTCTGTTTGAAAAATGTAATTAGTTTATTGCATTCTTGTTTACGGCAATTTTCTAGGGGAATTCCCAAAAAAAAAGCATGCAAGAGGTTAACAAAATCAAACAAATTTATTTTCTTTGAATTAGGCATTGATCTTAGCAACAATACAGGGCATGAAAAGCTCAATAGCAATGCGGCGAACCCAGAGCTTCGGAAAATTGCTCAGAACTTTTCCCACAGCTTTTCAACACACTTGAATTTTCTGAAAAAGTTGTCCAAAGCTTCGAAAGCTAAATAAAACGTGCTTAATACTATTTTTATTGCTTAAGGTCAGGATCTCAAAATAAATCTGAAAAACTTTATCCTCGAAATACAACCAAATTAAAACACGCTTGCCAAGCTCTACATTTAATATAAGAATAGAATAGTTTGATACCTATTTCATGAAATGTACTCGTCAGTAGCTATAAACCATTAATAAACCATTATAAACCACTCAAGTCGCATTTAAACTCACTAATTAAACATTTTGCTTCTTTCTCGTTACAGGTAAGTCAATTGAATGCATTTGATACGGTTTCTGATTAATGAAGCGACTTGGGTAAGCTCGATAGCATCTGATTTTTCGGTCATGGAGTATATATTTAAATTTTAAACGCTCGACAAAAAAGCTCTGGTCTTTGTGCGAGCGAATATTGCGTATACGCAGCGTGCAACTGGTTGGTGGGCGTGTCGGTCCGCCCTCTTTTCAAACGTTCACCCCCTTTCCCCCTGCCGATCCCTTTGCCAACGTCGTTTTAACAATTTGACACCCAGGAGAAAAAACAATCAGCAACACGTTGAACCTTGGCATTTTCACTCGGCGTTTTTATGATTAACTTTTCGGTATGTGCAGTGGCTAGACAAGGAAACCAAGCTGACGCACTGAAAAAACAATTTATGCCACAAAAGCAATTGGCAGCATAATAATTCTCTTTTGGATTGTAAAGTTTTGTGACAACAAATCGTTTATATTATGTGGATATAAACATGACATAATTAATTTGTATTTTAAAGTCAGTTAAGAATATTTCTCGACAATCAAAATCTTTTTTGTATATGTATGGCTTCGTTAGACGGGGCGGTGCGTTTCGCGTGGGCGTGGCAGACTGCCCACCTGGCGCTGCTGCAAGTGCAACTGTAAATGCATCAGGCAACTAAAATGGGAAATGAGAAATGAGAGACACATGCAATTTGTTTGTCCACCGGCCACGCCCACCATCCCATCGCCCAGCGCCCACGGCCCATCAGCCGCCCGCTGGCAGTACCGTTGACTGTGCGTCAATCGGGCGGCGTGGTCGTGGGCGTGGCTGTTGGTTTTGGGTACACACGCTCAGCGGGCGGGGCCAAAAATCTCTAGCGAAAGCGGGGCTCAAAGAGCAGGAAATTGAAAAATATTAAGCACGAACCAAATCGGAGCTGGAAAATAATGAAAAATGTTTTTCGGTTTTCAAACTAGCTTGCGTACGTGTGTTTAAAGTTCTCGCCAATCTATGGCAAATATGTTCAAGTTCCAAAGCCAAAGCAACCATACGACACCTTGTCTATGGCACGCAGGAATATTCTTATGTTTGTGCATCAGATGCCGACATTTATCATTTCCTACAACGAGCGCAGGTCTTTAATGCCACGCATTAATTGAACCAATAAGAGAAAGTATACAAAACACACAACAATTCAGGTAATTTAGCCCTCTCGTGAAGCCTCATGAAATTCCAGTCTCAGGCGACGAGAAACACAAAACCAGCTTTTTTATCACAAATATTTGACTCACGGCCAACGCCAAAAAATCTCGCCAATAAACAACGAACTGAGCGCCCTCCCCGGGTGTTATATATGCGTTTATATTTATATATATATATACGTATGTATATGCATATGTATAGGTATATGTATGTATATCTCCCAGATGCCCAGATAGCCAGGACCCCTGCCACGCCCCTGCCGGCTATCTCTAAAGCCAGCCCCCTTGGGTGCCATTGCCCATCCATTAGTTTTCTGCTTTTTTCCCCCGCCCCTGCATTTTTTGTTCCTTTTTTTATTGTTGCGGCTGTTTGTCAAAGCAAAAGTCGACACAGGCCAGCGGGGAAATAGATTAAGGGGGCTGCTTGACACAGGGGGTATTAATAACGTTTTTGTGAAATAGAGTTGACAGAGAGCGAGGTGCAAATAGATTAAATATCACCTTCGAATATTATAATTGACAGCACTTCTCGGATTCAACAGGAGTTAATACCCTGTATGCCTATGCCTTATCTACTATTTGTCTAAGTAAATGCTTAAATTGTTTATCAATTTAGCTGTAGGTGACCAGCTAAAACTCTGAAATCAACCCTCGTTGGTACACTAAGTTCCATTTTGGATGGATCTTCTGTACGCCGTTAATGCAAAGGACCGTAGATCTGCGATACCATCTGGTTTGGCGGCGGTCATAACCATAACGCCAAAAAGAAGGCGAAAGCTGCGCTCGTGCTCCACCTGTTCTTCCTTTTGCCGGCAAACCTTTGGAAAACCCCATCCATCGAGTTCCCGAGCAGAATGGCAGCAAAGTTTTTCATTAGAATGAGTGGCGAGCGGCATTTTTGATGGATAACTCTCGCAGGATAATTGCACTTCGAGCCCGGGGCTCATTTCAGGCCACTTTCACCGTCGCCGGCAGAAATTTGAAACTTTTAGATGGCCCCCGACCCCGGGTTCTCCTTTTTGTTTGTGCGTGCAGCACCTTGTGGCACCTTGAGGCACCTGGGCCAGTTTAAGTGCCTAATGCTGGAATGCTGGAATGGCGAAATGACGAAATGCCGGAATGCCGGCAGTGAGTAGTGCAGCTCGGGGTGTGTTTCCGTTTGCTAACCGGAGAGTTTGGGCTCAGGGGTGGGGTCAAGTCAGGGGGTCATCTAATCTGGAAATCAAAGCCGCCTCGGGTTCTCATCAGCCAAGTGTAAGTAGCTATTTCCACTTTTCACGCAAGCCCCAAAACGCGTAGTCTAGTGTTAGTGAAGACGTCAACCACTTGAGTTCGCCGTCGAACGCTGCAATTGCCCCTCTGCCGGCGTCGCTGTCACCGCGCCCATCACTTCACCACAGATTAGTTATCATTATTATTATTATTATTATTATTAATTATTTATAATTATTTATAAATTACAAAAGAGAAAAGATGCGTGAATAAAGTTTTCAAGTGCAGTGCGCAACAACAGCAAAAAGACAACAGCTAACGGGCAGCGACGTCGACGGCGCGGTTCTGATAAGAATGCACGGCGGCAGAGCAGAGGGCTGATTGGAATCAAGAGCGCGCAGCTTTCTGCGCAAAAGAGAATTTCGAAATTTCCGCTCTCTCCTGCAAACAGTAAATAATAGTTAATAGTCGAAGATAAACAATAATAATTGATGGCCAACCAAGTTTTCCTCTGTCGAAATGAGACGGAGAAATGCAATTCCTTGAAAGACTAATTACTGAGGAAAGTCTTTTAGTTGGTCCATACTTGGGATTCCGATAATGATGCTCTCTCTGCTACTATTTTGCGCACTTCATTCAGTAGAAAAGTCGGGCCATAGTCGCACCGCACCTTAAATACTCTGCAATCAGTGAGTGAGCATTAGAGAAAATCAATTGCGCATTTTGCACTATGATATATGATAGTACAATATTAATATTGCAGTTGAATACAATTGATAGATTAACCCATCTATCAAACTTGGGGAATGAAACATATTCTTAATTTAATTTAGCGGCTACTATTTTGATGAACGCGTATTTATATGCAACACTAGACAAAATAGATTCCTTCTCTTCTTACGCGCACGCGTTCATTTTGTTCATCTTCTTTTTGCTCTCTTTCGCTCTCGCTCTCGGCGGACCGAAGTCGCCGTCGCTGCCGGCGCAATTCGCCGCCACTCGGTCGCCGTTCGCTGCTCCCACTGCTTCTGCTTTTTCGCTGCCTTTCTCTGCTTTTCCGTTGCTTTTTGCGGCAGTGTAGTGCGGTCGCTGCAGCAGAGAGCATCGCATCGGCATCGCAACGCATATCGCATTTCGTGTGTGTGTGTGCGTGTGGGTGCGTGTGTGTGCGCGCGCGCCGCCTAAAAAATAATAAAATAAAGAAGCACCACATCCCATAATCATACCTAATAATAATAATAATAATAAACAATAAATACGCGTAGTGGTCGCAAGTGCTAAATATACGTTTAACCAAACAGCATTGCCCGTGAATTTTTTGTTCTTGTGCTTTACCTTTTTTTAAGTGCTCCTCGCACGTGTGTGCAAAACAACAACAAAAAGCAGAAGAAGTGGACAGAAAGAGAAGCTGTAAATTACATAAAAGAAGCAGCAGAAGTTAAGATAACAGTGTGGAATGATAAGCGGCAGAAAATAAAGCTACACAATAATACACCAAAAATATGACCAGTAATTACGGAAAATATATGCAAAAGTCGTTTAAAAGTTAGTGCAAAATAAACAAAACAAAAATCAAACAAAGGGCGGCATCAAAAAATGGAAAAAGCGTGCTAACAAAGCAAATGAACTCTAAAAACTGATAGCAACAAAAAAAACGAAATACTTGAAAACTACCAAAACTCTTCCAACTAAAATCTTAAAGCCAAGAAAATTGCCAAAGTTGCAAAAATAATAATAACTATACCAATAATCAAAACTTCGATATGTGTTGCAATAAAAACCCTCAGTGAAAATACAATAAATCAAAGTACTCCATCAAAATCCAATATAACCAAACTAATAAGTAACGAACAGTAATAACAAAGACAATACAAGAGTCACAACCGAAAATCTAAGTGTAGACTAATAAACAAAATAATACACAAAAAACAGAAAATTGTATTAGATAAACTAGACCTTTATTCAAAAGAAAAATCGAAAACACGATAACAGTAAATGCGAGTGAGTATTCAACAAAAGTTATTAATCAAAGCAAATATATTAGATTCTCAAAAAATAGGTAAAATTCCATATTGGAACTAAAGATCAAATGCAATAGTGGTAGCGACCAAAAAAATACTAAAATTCTTACAGAATAACAACAGTTGAAAAACATCGTTGAATCTATAAAGGAAGTTGACCCGATATGAAGTAAATATGTGAAAATTCGAATTACAAAACCAATATAATAAACATAAACCACCGCAAAAACTGATCTTAATATGTGTATAACGAAACCAATTTAAATTAGTGAAAGATCATGGGCCATTTGTTACAAATGTTATAATACCAAAAATAAAAAAAACAGACCGAATAACTTTGATATTCAGTTTAATATTAACGAAACTATTTAACTTTTATTAATGAAACTTTTAACAACGTTCGTAGGAGTGTGTAATTGAGCTAGAAAATATATATTTTTAGGAAAAACAAAGAACAATTTAGAAACCTAAGTATGTAAAAATAAAAATCGTTTACCACACGAATTTAATAAGCTAAAACTACCAAGAAATAAACAAAACCAAATTTCGAAAATCCCTAATGTCTTCTTAAATATAAGAGCATTCAATTAATAAATTTAAAGTTCAAATATCAAAAAATCTTAATACAAATTCGCCTGATATAACAAAAGTATCAAAAATCCGTTGTCTCTATAAAAACCAAACTTTCGTAAAATTCTAGAATGCCGCCGCCGCGACGTCGACGCAGCGCTCTGCCTGCGTGATTGTGTGCGTGCGCCTAATACCCATGTGTGTGTCCGTGTGAGCTTCTGATTCTGAACTGGCGGCCAAAAGTGACGACGCCGTCGCTGCCTCTGCCTCAGCCGCAGTCGCCGCCTCCGCAGCAACAACAACAACAACAACAACATCGAGCAGAGCCACAACAACCACACCAATTGCAACAACAGCAACACTAACAGCGCTAACAACAACATATAGATCGCGGAATCTGCTGAAAGCCACCGCCAAGGTGAAGAAGAAGAAAAAGTGGAAGCAAATCTCCTTCGTCGACGATCAGCAACGCTTGAAGCAAGCAGCGACGTCGGCGGAGCGCAAACGTTCCACCAGCAGCGCCCCGCCCGCCCTCGAAAGCAACACACCTGCTGCTGCACCACCGCACCTGGGACGCTTTCTGCGGCAAAAGAGCAGCGAAACCAGCAGCGCTGCAACGTCAGCTGCAATAGCAGCTGGACGTCGCAAATCGTCGGCGGCATCGATCATCGCAGCGGCAGCGGGCGCTGCTGGCTTGCACAACAACAACAGCAGCAGCTGCGCAGCGACCGCCAGCGAGCAGAATTCGAGCGGTACGCTCACAGGCAGCGGCATCGGCGTCAGCGGCAGCAGCGGTAATACTTCGACGTCGACGTGGTGCGGCAGCATCAACTTCCTGGTGTATATGGTGTGCTCGTTTTGCTGCTGTTGCTACAACTTCCGAAATTCTCCGTCTAGGTGAGAAGCCGCGCCTATCGATAAGTTATCGCGATTACCGAAGTTTTTGATCTGGGAACATACTCGTTTGCATTTCCATCAAAGATGCAATATCGATAACTTATCGAAATTTTAGCGACTAGTTTCAGAGATGGTGTTGTACACATCAATTGAATAAGACAGCAAGCTGTTATCAAATGCATTCACCTTATATAAGTATACTTTTCTGTTGACACTCGACACTGCGACCAATAATTTGCGAATGCTTTTTATGGCAGATTCTGTGCTGACACTACCCCCATGATTCCATACCATTCTCCCTGGGGATCTCTCTCCAGCGATATCTATAATTACGTTGTTAGAATTCTATTCATAAACTATACATCTACCCGCGAGTTGTGCCATTTGTTTAATAAAGCATGACCCGGTCCCCATTCAAAGCGAAGCTTATCTAACAGCAAAAAAGAAAACAAAAGCGAACAGAAACAGAAATCAGCAAAGAGTAACAAACTACGCTCAAATTGCAGGCAATTTTGATAGCTCACGATCTGCTGGCACATGCGATGCAGATCAGATCACACGTTTAGATTAATAACCAAAGAGGATCAATTAGAGCATGTGATGTTCATTAGTTGGGCAATGCATGATTTAAATACCATTTTTAGACCATTGAAAAGGCCACTGGAAGGAGTTATCAAACTTCAGTCCGGATCACTATCGACTTTTTGGCATCTCTAGTGCTTGCACTGGCGATGTGAAGGGTTAGAAGTTAAGCGATTATCGAATGAATGCCGAATGAATATGTGAATTAATGAACTAACTCAATTACGAGTAGATTTGCCATCAAATACTTGACTCAAGGCATTCCAATCAGGCGGATAATAATATCCTGCTGGCCATTATCCTCGATGATTCGACCACTCACATCGCCCACCTCCCATTTCCCGTTTTCGGTTTCCTGCCCGTTTTCTGCAATCGGTAAGCTGCTTGCTGCGAAACCCACTTGGGACTAATTATTACTCGGCCATCCTGCCATATATCCTTCAGAAATCAAAGGAAAGAGTCGGCAAGAGAGAGTGAGAGAGCGAGCGAGAGAGAGGGAAGATGTGGCCTCTGCTCAGGTGGCGTTGCTGTGGCGCCGGCAGAGCGAGGCGAATAGAGAGGCGTCTTTCTTTCTTTATTTTATTTTATTTTCCTTTCTTTGTTTTTTTTACGGTTTTGGTGTTGCGAGCAATCAAATTTTAGGCCCAGATTAGAATGCTGCGAGGTCAAAGTTCAAGGTTGCACACCCCCTTATTAAAAAAAAACGGTGGGGTTGATTTACCAACACCCAGAGTCGCCCTTTCCCTATTTTGCCGTCATCTGTTTCACATTTGGCAATTAGCATTTAAGGCCCGTTATTTTCCCTTCGTATTAATTGCGTAAAATGTTAATCTGCTCAACTTATCACCAAAATAAAGTAAAGCCCAACAAAGGCAAACAAAAACCTCAAACGCCCAAACCCCAAAATAAGCAAAAGGAGTTGGTTAACCAATTGAAAGCTGAGTGTATCGTTTCCACCTCCTCAAGTTCAACCACTTCAAAGGTCGTCAATGATGCACAGTGGTTCCGCGAAATCCCTTCTCTATAAATCAACATTTATCTATATTATTATTATTATATACATATATCATCAACAATGACCCCAACACTGTTAAATGGCTCTTGCCATTTTAAAATATATTATAATATAAAGCATTTGCAATTTCTAAACCCTGGTAATTGATTATTTATTTCACTTTTCTCTTTACAGGTAAGTCGATTGCAATTGAAAATCTTTGGTAAGCCTCTTTCTTCGGAAAATCAAAGCAAAGTAAATGGAAGCTAAATATTGCGCATACGCCATGTGAAACGGGAAATTCCACGATAATGGTAATTCAGTAGCAATGAACTACAAAATGCGGCATAAACGTAACCAGCCTTCTTAAAACTAGCTTTAATGTCCACTATTTTCGCTCCATATATTTGTTTGTTTCTTTCTTTATATTTGAAGGGGGCCGGTCTGCATTGTTAGTGCTTTTCTTTTCTTCGCCTTTATTTTTTGTTGTTGCTATTTTTATGATAAGAGCTCGGTTGGGACAGTTGTTGTTGTTGCGAACTGATAAGGGTCCAAAGAGTCGGCACGCTTTGTAGAATCCACCGAAAGCCCCAGAAAAGCAAATAAATTCGGGGCTATTGTCGATTTTATTTTTTATCACATGTGATAAATGAATTTGGGAAAGCAGTCAAGCGATTAACAAACCTACAGAATAAACCGCTTAGAATTTTACTTTTTGTTTTAACTTCTTTTTCATAACTAGACCACTGATCAAAACTAAGGCTATGATGAAAACTAAGGGATATTACTTTTTTTTATATACTTTGTGTGTAATTATTTGCTAATTTCAAAAACAGTGGCTTTTGCCAGTCAATTAATTTGAAAAAATAGCCATTAAATTGATTGCGCATTTGACTTGATTGCAGGAAGCAGAAAATGGCTTAATTTATTAAGCTGGCAAAGTATGACACCGAATTTATGGCTGCATAAATCACACATGTGTACTTACATGTGTATGCAGATTATACATGTGTCTGAATTTGAATTCCCCAAACAACAATTGAAAAGTCCCCTCTTTTTTCTATACATCTACGTATCTACATATATACATACATATTTATATATGTTCTCGCTAGACTTTTTTGCACCACCCCAATTTTTCCGGCACTTTTTTGAGTCTTTGTGCAAGAAGTTAAAAAAAGGAAAAGTAATGAAAAAAGCTACGACGACGCTATGTCTGCCCGATTTGCTTATAATTGGATTTCCGCCGTGTGCTGAAGGGAGAGGGCATTACTAGAGGGAGAGGGTGCTACTACTGTGCGAGTGAGAGGCCACTAGGCGGCGGCAGCTGTTTGATGATGAATCTCAAGTCGCTGTCTTATTACAACTTTCAATTTCAATAGCTTCTTTTGCTTCTATTCGCCCTCTCGTTTTCGCATTATGCTTAGCATCTACGCTCTCACGCATGGCTCTTATTTTAGGCTACACTGCGAATAACTTGTGTTTTACACGACTTTAAAATATCTTTCTATGCGCCTTTAATTGCCGCCTATAGTTAGCTTATATTAGGATATGTTTGCATAGGTATGGGAATATAGAAAGACGGCATACTATGTAGTTCAACAAGTATTTCTCTCAGTGCAATAGGCCCCTCTCGCTCGCACTCTCAGCTGTTGGCGCCTGGCTCGCCTTCGCCTCAATTCGAATTCGTTATTCGCCTCGCTTCGTTCGTTTTTCGCCGCCAACTGCTCTGCCCGCGGCGACAGCGACGCCGGCGCAGGTCTCGTTTTCGCTTTCGCTTCGCATCGTTTTCATCGTCTCCGTCATATAACAACGTTCGCCGTTCGCTCCGCACACACAATTTGCGTTTAAAAAATTCCGCAAAAACGCAATTCGCGAAAATTGTGCACAATTCGTAAAACGCTAAAAAATCGGTCGAATACCGCGGATTAATCTGGAAAATCAACAAAATAAAACGGGCGAAAACGAAGTGTGTGCATAATATTAAGGCGAAGAAGAACAAGAGAAAGAGAGATAGAGGACGAAGTGCAAAAGGAGGGAAACTGGGATGAAAAGCACAGTTCCAAAAGGCGAAAACAAGTGAAACAGACAAATAAACAAAACAGCAAGGAAGAGGAAGAGAGGCAAGGGAGAAAGAGAGAATTGCAGGAAGAGAGAGAAAGAGACAGAGAGAAAGCAAAAGAGCAAACTAATGCATAAGAAACAAAAACAACTCTAAATTAGTTGAAATAACACAAAAATCAAAATTAAACAAATAAAATTAATCAAATCCAAATAAATTAGAAATTAAAGAACATCAAATTATTAACATTTTTAAAAGGATAAAACTATGTAGGTAACAAAGTAAACCAAATAGAAAGGAATTAATTAGGAAAATGTAAAAGCTCAAGGTAAAGCAAACAGAAAAAAACTTAATTAATTGGAAAAAGCAAAATGTCAAAAAAAAAAAACGCTGCAAATAGAAACAAAATCGCAGAAAAACAAAAAAGGCCACCCAACCTCATACAAATTTTAATGTTTTTAATTAATTGCTGCGGCCCAGTTTAAAAGTTGCGATAAAAAACCAAAAGCACCAAAAACAAACAAAAAAGAAAAAAAATTTTTTTCGCCGGCCGCATAAAACGGCTCTGACGTCGGCGTAGCCGTCGACGTCGGCCGAGCAGCGACTGTTGATTTTTATCAGCGCAACAACTGCGAACCGAAAAGAACACAACACGCACACAAGTAAATGCAAGAAAACGTTGTTAGGCGCATACGAACATGTGTTTATGTTTTGCTCTTTTTTTTTTTTTTGTTTTTGTTATTTTTTTATTATGGGTATATGTACATATGTGCTCATTATTACTTGTATAACTTGGATAGCATTGCAAGGATTATTGGCCAAGTATGTATTCCAAGTCTTAAGAGATGGCTCTATGTGCGTTGCTCCCTCCTCAGAATTTGTGACCTTGAACTCGCCCCGTTGACATGGGGCAAAATGATCAAGTTGTATGGATCGGTTTTTAGTAACTTGCCTAGAATGTAATCTCACGTGAATCGTTTGATTTCCATTGATTATACCATAGTACTTATCTTTTGCCCGTCTCGAGTCCTTGATTTTGATTTTATTGCCTTATTCAACTAATTTGATATCATCTTATTCTTCTTCTCCACTTCAGTTGTGCATTCAAACGAAAACGAGAACGAAAATCAAATCAAATCAAATTGAATTTTCAGCTCCCGTTTTCCACTGAATGGGATCCTTCAGACGCCATCCGCCCACCGCCCACTTTTCGCTCTTTTCCGCTCAATCCCCATCCCTCTTCCGCCTGCGACGTTGCCACTTTTCAATGCGAAAAGTCTAACTCCATCGGCCATCGCGCGTTGATTTCTTAAATGTAATTTACCACGGGTCCGGCGTTTGGATCCGTTTTTGCCTCCCGCGTCCCGATTGGCCGATTTTGCCGCTTTCCTGGTTTTCCCGACCTTCAAGGCCCACGCCCCCAACATTTATCCTATTTATTTGCAAGGCAAAATTCTATTTGCTGCTTGGCTTGGTCGAAGCAAATCGAAATCAAAGCGAATATTGTAAACAAACGGGTGGCTGAAAATCCGAAGTAAACATTCTGTTTAGCATAAAGTCCAACCACTCTCGGCTTAAGCAAAAAGTTTCCAGTTGAAACCGAGAGGAATTACAAAATTACAAAATCCCAAATCCTTGGGACCCTTCGTTCCCACACTCGCCGCAGTAGAAGAGAAAATAATCAAGAGTCGCGTTTAAAATTTTTTCAATAATTCAGTTCCATGTTTGAGAGATATAGCTCACAAATCGACTTGCTCTACCATTATAATTAACTTTCATCAACATCAGCCTTAGAATATGGAGCTGGAGTCAGGATGTGCAGGATGTTGGATGTGTTTTAGAAAGCCATGTACCTAACTCCCTTTCTGTGGCCTTTCTCTGCTCCACAACAGAACGTTGAATAACATTCTGTCTTGTCACACACGAAATGGGCAGTAATTTCGAGTCGTACTTCTAGTCACGTATCGGCTATTAATAAACCCCCGAGACAACCCACGGAATTCCAAAGCGTCTTTGTGGTGCCCAACACACTCACCACTCACTCACCTTTTATGCAGCCTCGTTGATCGTGCAGTGGTTGTATTTTTATGGCCATGGCTGTGCGCTTATCTGACACTTTTATGCAGTTGCTTTAGCTCATCAAAAATCTTATGAAGCCATTGAAGTCTATAAATAGTTACAGTTTGGGCTGATTGCATTTTTATGTTCTGAATGCACTGCGCAAATAATAAAATATAACTGCTTCGATGTATTTAAATGGGTTGTTTAATACTCGGGAATATATAGATTTGTGACCATCACTGTGAACTACACTACTCAGTCGCATGGTTGGAAAAACAAAAGGGCAAAGTTCAAGTGATCGGCTTTGGATCAGATGCGATCTGATTTTGATTCCATTCGATTCCATTTGATTGGATTGGATCGCTTGAATCGCTTTGTTTTGTTTGGCGCCGTCTGAGTCTCTTCAGACTTGCCAAGATAATCAGCGGTGTTTCTTAGCTTTTATGGCTTACTGTGCCGGCCAATTGTTGCTGTAGCCGTGGCTTTCCATTAGCATTTAAATATTGATTTATGGCCGCGAATGTTATACAGATTTATGGCTAATATGTGTCCCAGCGATTGTTTTGGTAGCTCCAAGTTTTCGGCCTTAAGAGGTTAATCTATTGCTATCTCGTTTTAGACATAAATCATGCTGAAGTGTGCGCTTAGTGGGTTAAGCAAAAAACAGAGAAGAAAAAAATAAACTGCAAAAAACGGTAAAGGAAGGGGTGTGAGCGAGCTACTTTCGTCACTAAAATTGCTCTGACGATAAGCCATTATCTAATTGATAGCAAATTGCTGACTGATGTAAACGATTGAGGGCCGCTCGGTGTCGGACATTTATTTGATTGATTAATTGATTGATGGCTGGATGCACTCAGCTGTGATTGACTAAGCTTGGGGGGTGTTAGTTGTGCACGGAGAGAAATAATCTGGGCAGTTCGATTATGGCAAGCTGTGTAGATTCGTGAACTACGACATAACTAAATTAATCGATTTTAATGGAACTGCATTTTGTTAAATATCAAATTTCAACAGGATTATTTACTTTAAAAGAGCATATTTCATTGGCCAACTAGAAAGATTGCTATAGTATTTTCAATGCATTTTCACTTCCCTGCAGGTGGAGCTCTGCGCCAGTGTGTGTGTGCCGACTTTTTAATGTAGTTTTATGCGATGATTTATTGGCCAATTGCATTATCATGCCGTCCTCTTTTTGCACGCACTGCGTGGCTGCAGATTTATCGATTTTGTTTGGCGGTTTTGCAGTTTGGTTCTAAAAGCCTGACTTCCCCCTCCCCCACCGCAAACGAGTTGCCGTCTCTTTCTGCAAAGTGTGCGTGAGTTAATTTAAGCCTCTTTCTTTTATTTTTTATTTTTTTGCCCCCCTCCACCCCCCTCTTACGAACCATAAATTTTGTATTTATTGATTTTCATTTATGCTTGCCTTCCTGCTAAACAGCTGCTACACTTTACGACCCATCCGCCGCCCAATTCGCATCTTCAATCTATATAACGGTAAGCAATGGGCATCTGTATACCCGTTGCTTTCTAGCGCCCATGTGCCATGTGCCCGTCTCTTTTCCGTCGAGCAATTACGTGTTGTATGAAGTTCACCGCAAGCACTCGCCCCTCTCTTTCTACCCCTCTCGTTGGCTCGTTTCTCATTTTTATGATTCTCATTCCATCGACAAATAGGGGAATCCGATTGGGGGCGACGAGGGGTTAAGAGGTTTGAGGTGATGTTATGGGCTAGGTGATAAACTTTTCGACGCGCGCTAATTGGATAACTCAAAAGTTTTGATTAATTCGACGCGATAGCTGCTAGCAAAAGGTCGCAGGGGAAACAAAAAAAAAAAGTTTAAAATTAAAAGTAAAAGTAAAAGCAAAAGGCATCAGAAACAGCAAATGTTTCGAAAGGTCAAAACTATTTTCGGACCAACAGATTAGGAAAAACCGATATACAAATATTAATTATTAAGATTTAGGCCGAAAGTTGGTAAGGCCGCTTAAATTTCTACATATATATGATCCTATATAATTCAACTAATTAATTGCTGCCCTACCGATTTTGTTCCATATCATTGCGTTGTTCTCTGAACTCTCAAGCTTTGAAGCACTATTTACATTAAAAATTCCTGTGCATGTAGAATGTATCCCAACATTCTTCGAACAGACGCAGCAGGAGCAATAATTGCAAAATGCCAGGGAAAACCGTTAAGGAAAATGCGAAAGAAAATGTGGGGTTCCAACCATGTGTGTGTTTGTGAATTCATAAGCGGGGTAAAATAAGTGGGCGTCTGCCTATTGCCATGCAGCACAAATAATTAAGCCTAATCAAATCGAAAATATCTGGGAAAATGTTTAGTCCTTTCTTTTTAAGCGATTTGGCAAAAATGCTTCCTGTTGCTTTTTAAAAAATTAACGAAAAATAATGCTCGGGAAAAACTAGGTCGCCTGCTCCAAGCAGCTCTACTTTTTCACATTCCCCACATCCTTGGCGGAATGAGAAATTTATGCTGCTTGCAGCTCAGGTGGAAAAGAAAGTTAGCTTTTTTCCGCTTTTTGCGTGTGTGTGCTTCTGCTGGGGAGCCATAAAACTGTTTGCGAAATGAGAAAAATTCGCTCGGGGGCATAAAAAAGAAAGATCATTTGGCAGCGGGGCGGTATTAAAGGAATATTTAAAGAGCAACCCGGAAAGTCTTTAATCGCGTTCAAGGGCCTATTGTTAATTAAACCGGATTTAAACCGGATATAGTCTAGAAGTATTATGGTATATCCTTGCAGTTGGAGGTATGCATTTTAATTTCCGCTTCGCGTCACATGTTCCCTGTGGCCTGTTGCCTCAAAAAATCCACATCAACGTCAAAGATTTCTGCTCTATCCATAGGATGTGTCTTTGTCTCTGAAAGACATTGATTTCAATAGCAAAATAAATGCGTAAATGTCACGTCATATCTATCCGATATAAACAAACTGTTGTGGGATCCATTGACCTACACATTTCTTTGCTACCGAATCCATAAAACTAGATTTTGATAAATTTCCTTGTTTGCCATTCCATTACAAAGCCATTTTTTTCCCCGTTTTCATGATCGTTATAAAATTGGTTACCCTCATATCTGGCAATCAATAACGCTGGACTTTTACAATCTAGAGAATGAAAATGAACTTCGCCAGACAAGCGACGCAATTTACAGAACCCCATTTATGAACCTGGTCTGAGTTTTATGATTGCGGAAAAACCATATCATAAGCCCCCTTATAAATTCTATTTATAAGGTCTGGTTTTCGAGAGAGTTTTTCGATGCCCCAGTCACATTATGAATGTGATTTGCTTCGTGTTATGAAATCTATATGGTTCTGCGATGTTTTAAAACCTTAATGACATGTTTTCCATATTTTATCATGCGATATCTACACTCTTATAGCATCAATGTACAAATTGTTTGTTTAGAGCTGATATAATAACTTCTCACCATTTTGCTATTGTTTATGCACCCAAAGCCACCATTTTAAGGCAAAATTTGTTTACTAACTGCCTGCGAGGCACGATTACGATTATTGTTGAACCAATTTTGCGAAGGCCCAATTAGCCGGGCTCATCGGCTGCCGTTTTACGATCCGATCCGACTTAATTGCCCGATCTTTATGGTTTAATGACCGATCATTTCAGCTATATATCTGTGGCCCAATATACAATTATCGATATGGCGTGGCGCGATGCAATTTTGTGCTCGCCCACAAGGTGTCTTGACCCTTTTTAGCGCAACTGTACCATTTCGGGGGAACATCACGGGGAAGGAAAACACATTTCCATTTGCCATTTCCCTCGTACTCTTGTTTTCTTTGGCCCTCTGTCTCCTCTTTTTTTTTGCCGCTGCCAGTACTTTTGTCTTTGAGCCAAAGTTGTTTGGCAAAACTTTTGCACAGCAGCCAAAGCAAAGTTCCCCATTTTGCCCCTCGCCACTGTTTTTTCTCTTCCTGGGTCAGGAAGTATTTCGAAATTGCATAAAGTCACTTTCAGAGCAAAGATTTCAATTAAAGTTGTTTCTTTGCCATTTTTTTGTTTCTGTTTTTTAGCAGCAGCAGAGCTGGAAATTCGATTGGTACCAAAGTGGCATGATGAAACTGTCATGGTTTGGGATTCCTTTGCGCAATTATTGCGCACGTTAAAACGCTCGTAAATTAATATAAATTGTATTACTACATATTTCATATCCTTTCCTTAGCAGCGTTTGAACTTATTGAAAAGCCAACATAATTTCCTCTTCGCTGTACATTTTACCACCTTCAAATCCTTACTTTGCCATCATATCTGGTCCAGTGGGACAAAAGCAGCCGATGAAAGAAAGACAAGAGATCTAAGTAAATAAAAACGTGGACTGCATTACATTAAAGTTGATCTAATGACCGGATACGTGATCTGACTTATGAAAAGGTGGAATGGAAAAGAGACGGGGCCGTGACCATTAATAGCCGCAAAGCGAATTAGCTAAAAAAAAATACTTCAAATACTGCAAATATATAGAAAAAGCGGAAAATTTTCTTTGAAAAGCGAAATTCAAGTCGTAAATGCAGCGATAAGCCAAATTACATATATTCAAATCGAATTATTACATAAAATCCACGAGCCGAAGAAGCGTAACCCGATTCATCTCCCAAATAAAATTAAAGCACTTACAACATTTTTATTGCATACATTTTGGGGCAGTGCGGTGGTATTGGGTTCGGTGGGCTAGCGTTATGAGCTCTCTGACGTAAAAGCTCTCACACAGATACGCAGATTGTCGGCAGCATCGCATAAATATTAATAAAGACATAAAGAATTGATTGAATCGAAAGCGAACGCACTCGTGAGCATTACGTGAGGCTTAGAGATGGGCGCGTGACAGTCGCACAAATTAGGGATCGGTATTACTTGGAAATCCATAAATTGGAATGCCACAAGTGTGGTTCAAAGTTGTGAATACTTGCACTTTGATTGCAAACATAAATATTATTTTTAGTACCCTTATTTGCATAACTTAAGATGTGAGTTATCGTTTTAAGTTTGCATTTTTAGGCAAAAGTTTAGCTTATTTGTACACATTATTTGTCAAAGAGTGTCTACCTAAGAACTCGGGTAACTCGCTCGTTTTCATCCCGAATTATTTTGGCCCTTTTTAATGTTATAATTTTGAGGGTTTACAAGTTGTCTTCTAATGAGTTTTGTGTGCTCAAATTGAAAATTTCAGCGTGAGCAAATACAGAACACACACACACACAGCACTTAAGTGGGAGCTTCGACGGGGATGAAAAGCTGTAAATTGTGCGGTCGGCGTTTCGGGATCTCGAGTTCTTGATTATGCGATGCTTCTCTTGATAAACTTGCCCGAAAATCCCCCTTCTGTCCGCCAAGCCCACACATTTTGTTTTTCGTGTGGAAAATGTTCCCTCTTCTCTTTTTGGGTGTTGAAAACTTTTTGGCACAAATATTTTTATGTAAATTGTTCCTGGCGTTTATTCATTTATATGTATGTGTGGGTGGTGGTCTCCGGGCGACACATATACACATGTACATTGTTCTTGACATTTTCATAATTTAACTTTACTTTCCCGAAAAAGAAGGGGATATAAAAACATATGCATATAGAATACAAAACTTGACTTGCAGTTCATTTGAAAGTTGATTAGTGAGAGAACTTGTCTTTCATTTTCATTCCTTTATTCTCTTCTCTTCCCTGATTTTCTTATATTCTTCTCGAGACATTCTTCGTTTATTCTCAAGAGACTTTTTTGAGATGAGAGAGACTCAAGCACGTTTGTTGCCGTTTTTTCCCCTTCAACATGATGCTTTTATTTTCTTTGCGCATTTTTGTAATGAGCTGTTGGATAATGAAGGCAAAAGGTAGACGAAGTGGATAAAGTTTTGAGTTTTTCTTGGCAACAAAACTGCGGAATGCTCTTATTGTTCCAAATAATTATTTTTGCTTAAAAGGTTTTTCTTTTTTTTTTTTTGTTAATGGGGTTGGAAGAGAAACATAAAGACCTAATAAAATAATACAATTACGTTTTTGTGCATACAAACTGACACCTATAAACTATAAATAATTTTCATTAATTGTTTTACAGCCTTTAGCTGTCTTCTTTTAAATTAGTTTTTCTTAAACTAATTCCATTTAGTCTTGACAGATTTAAGTTGAGTATATGTAGGCCCCAAGTGTCCGCAGGACGTTGACAGCTAACGAAACTTGTGCAAAAATGGCACATAAGAAGCAGATTTTCAGGTAGCCGGGGGTTTCCAAGGGGCTCAAGAAGAATAAAAGGAGGCACGACAAAAAAAGCAACGACAACACTTAATGTTGCATACTTTTCGAGGTCCTTGTGCCAGTAACGTTTCCGTTCATTCTACTTTTACGCTTGCTTTGACTGTGTGCGTCCACATGGACACACATGGACAGCTGGAAAAGCGCGAGCAGAAATCACACGAACACACACACAGGCTTACTTGTACCTTTTGATTTGTATGCCTACTTTGAATTTTCTACTGAATTATCCACACACCACACTCCGCACCCCGCACCCAGCACCCCGCAGCACTACGACAAATAACCAACTGCCCCTGGTACGTACGGAACTCCACACTTCATAAGGACCTCAATCTCTACACAGTTAAGGAACAAATTGGGAGACACACAAGTCGATACACTGACAGACTACTGAGTCACAGCAGCCTTCTTGCAAGACGTCTTATCCCCGCTCGACCTCTGAGACGACTCAAAAGGCAAGGCTTTGCCAAGACATTTGGACGGCAGTAAAAACTGCTATGTATATATGCTCATACTTCACTAATATGTATATAGTGTTTGGTTACCCCTAGGATATTGCTCCCCTGTGATGTTAAGATACAATATTATGATGTACGGATTCTTCACTTAATAAATAAATGTAAAAAAAAAATTTTTAAAAATTTAGTAATCGCCGTAGATCTTAGAAATAAATTCAGAAAAAGCTAGAATAAACTTCAAGGCTTGCTTATTTAGTTAATGCTTATTTTTGTTTTCGAAAGTTTCGAAAGAGGTGTTTCGCCCCATGGCGAAATAATTTTAACTCTGGTTTTCAAAATGTTGTTTCCAGACTTTCATATTTCGTATTCCATTAGCTCGTCTTGTATCGCGCGCTCTCGTGAATTTCCATCTGCTTTGCATCCGCTCAATTCAATTCATCTCACATTTCACCTTTTTCCGGATCTTTTATGTTTTTTTTTTTCACCCGACTTTCCCTTTGCTTTTCCCTTTAACAACTCGTGACACTTCTTACACTTGACTTTTCTTGTTTCGCATTGTTCTTATCTCACTTGACTCTGGGCTCTATCTGTGCTTTTTGCACTTTTGCACTTTATTACACTTCCGCTTTTCCGATTTCAGCGTGTTTCTTTTGCTTCTTCTTCCGCTTTTCTGCATTTCTGGGTTTTTCCACATGCAGTTGGCTGCTGCCTCTGCGGTTGTGTGTATTATGTATTTTATTTTTCATATTGTTGAGTGGATTGGATTGCGACTGCCACTTTACTGGCGGGCCTTAGGTTTTCCACTTCTCATCTTTTTCAAAGCCTGCAGCCGCGTTTCATTGTCTTTGTCTTCTGCTTCTTTGTCTGGTTAAATGCCAGACAGAGAAAAACTGAAAGAAAGCTGCGAAATGTTATCAACAAAATGCATGGGAAGATGTTTGAAATTTAAATTTCTACAGAAGCGATTCTTTGGTTGGTTTGTGGTAGTATAACTTTAATTTCATTCGATGAACTAGTTGGAAATAGATTTTTCAACCATTTGAAACGAAATCGTCAACTTTGTTCCACATATATTTGGTAGTCACGTCGTAAAAGGAAATGTATGTGGGTGGTAAACCCTTTCATGAAAGTGAGTGCGCCGTCAAACAGAAATATATATTAATATACCTCAATGTGACCGCATTTATATACGTCTTACTGTCTTCCTGTCTCCCTCCCACTCGCTGGGCACTTCGTCCGCTTTCACCCATCGCTCACATCGCCTGTCAAGCTGTCTCTTTTGCTCCTTTTACGTATTTGCATTTGTAGTAAAAACGCTTAAAGTGGAATTTTATTTCCTGTTTCGCCCTTTTAACAGCCTCTATTGGCCCTTTTTGTTTGGCTTCTCCGTTTATTGCTGCGTCCCTCGCTTTTTGTATTTCTAATGCCATTTTCATACGCATTTCCTTCGCTCTCCTTTTGGCGGCTGAAATATTTTTATGCGATATTTTTTATATGGCCAAACAAAATTGCGATGATGTGAATGTGAATGGGAAAGCGAAATCGATTTGGAGTAAAAAGCGTCTCTGCCAGGAAATAATGAAGATTCAAATATTTTTAAGCATCATTTTTCGTGCTATGTGTACGTACTTTCACATATTAATATATATTTTAAAATATTATTATTATTAAGAATTATGTGAATAAATACATCTGCTACTACTACTTTCCTGCGCCCTTTTGGCGCAGACTGTACTGGCTGTGCTGTGCTGTGTGTCTGCCCTGTTTTGTGTTTCTGTGTGTGGTGGCAACTCTTTTATGTTTGCGTCGAAATCCTGCAGGGATTTCACCTACTTATCGGGGAGGAGGCCCAGTCCACTTACTCCACTCCACTCGCACTCATCATATCATTCTGCTCTGCTGCTCGCCGGGCATTTTCAATTTCTTTTCATTTTGCCGTTTTTATTTTCGTTATTTGGTATTATTTTTTTTTTCATTGCCTTTTCCGTTTTTTGCCCAGCAATCAACGTACTATGAAAGGCCATAAGCAGGATGAAGCAAGTGGATATTGTGTAATGGTAATGGTGTATTGTGTCTGTTAACGGATTTTGTGAGATTGCCACTGGCCCACTTTTAGACGTCACTCCCTTGCTGCTTTTAATTTTAATAAATGCTCAGCGGCTTACACAAATCATCGCGCTCTCGCTTTTAAAGCAGACTTTGGGGCTTTGGCCACACTATAGTGTTGATATAACGATCAATTAAGGGCGTTAAGACACATCCCCACATCGCCACATCCCACACATGCGTGTGTGCATTAAATATGTAATCGCCTGGCCGGAGATAATTATGCCCAAAGGTAAAAGGCAATTGACTTGGCTTACTTCCTTCACCCGCCTTGAGCCGCCAGCTTTACACACTTTTACCTGGATTTTCCCTGCCCTCCATATTTTTCGCCGCCAAGGTCGTCATCATCATCGCTTTTTAAACATTTAATTTTAATTTAATTTATGCGCACACTGACAAGCAAGCACTACCATCACATCCACCTTGTGAAAGTGCTCGACGCATCTCAGTTTACCGCACACCACGCACAGCAAAAACCAGCCATTCACTTGCCCATACGAACCCCGGAAACCACCCATCCACCCACTCAAACCGACTGGGCAGGTGTATTAAATGATTATCAACTCATTAAGTCGCCTGGATCAGCGATCAGTTGCCTGAACGGCAAAGGGCTCAAAACGGTTTCAATTTCGTTGCATTTCCACGTAATGAACAAATTGTAGTTCTTTGGGGGCGAACAAATTAGTGAATAGGGCGAGTTGAAATTCTTTTAAACTTCACTTTTGCCAAGTGGAGTTGTGTTTTCAACATTAGTTTTTCCGTTTCCGTATGCTCCGTTTCACGAACATTGTTATTTTCCGCCTTTTCCAAGGCTCTAACTACTTGCAGTTTATAACGCCTCACAAGTGCCATTAATGTGCTCACACAGATACCGAAACACGCGCACACACAAACACAACGAAGTCCACAGATTCGCACGCACACAAAAAAGGCTTTGGCTTTGAGGCTGACTTGAGTGCTTATGCATTTTTGTTGCTCTGGCACTAGTACAAACACACACTCAGACAACGGACAGACAGCACATCCAAACAAGTTCATACAGAGACATTCGCAGAGACAGATGCAGATACAGATACAGATACATAGACAGATACAGCTACAGAAACTAAGGCAGATACAGATACAGATACTGACGGGAACACAGATACACACATAGGCAGTCGATTGTAGCTACAAGCATAATCGTTGCTTATTGGCAGCTGCTGCCTGGCATCGTCGAGCGATAAAGATGAAAACGATGATGGCGCAACTGTGCGATAGAGACGACGGCGTCGGAAGGGCGGTAGAAAAGGAGAGCAGATATTTTCAACATCTCCACTTTAACGAAAGTCAAAAGGGAAAACTCCACCCGAATACGGGAGTACTTTAAGAGCAGTTAAGGGTTTTCGCAGAAGTTTATTATGCTTAAATAAATCTTCCTAGATGAACACTAAATTTAAGCAAAACTTTGCTTTGTTGAACACTTTCCCCAGTCTATCTTTATAGAGTGCTGTTTCCAAAGCTGAAAGGTGACACTTTGGACGCTTGATGAAATAAGAGCAAATTTCGCTGATGGAACGCCACTCGCGCTCGCACACACAGACACACTCACACACACACCTGACTTTTTGAAGCCTCCCCTTTCATGCTCATCAGATCCCCTGCCCTTAACATAAAGCATACTTTTAGGCAGCGTTTTCACTGTCACATTTAATTGAGTTTCCCTTGCCTGGCGCTAAAAGCAACGTCGTTTACAGCACCCTCGTCCGTGGATCCGATGAGCATTTTTAAGATTCCTCAGCTGCGCCTCTGCTGTGCCGCTTTTCCCACCATCCTTCCCTTCACTCCATTTCCTTCATTGTTCTCGTTGGCATCATTTAATTGTCATAAGACTTCATTCCTTTTGCCAGGGGATGTCCCAGAAAAGGAGGGTGATATATGCTGCGATCCCAGCAATTTTTCTGACTAATGTCAAAACAACAAGCACAGCTATCTGTTCAACTTCTCTAAAAGAAGCGACTACAATTGAACGCCTAGCTAGGAATAAAAAAAACGCTAGTGTCTTTTAGGTTTAAATAAGAAGACACCGCAAATTCTTTAGCATTGTCGGAAATAATATTATAATGTGTAGTTCAAATTATTATATTGGCACAGCTTCTTATAAATATGAAGAGGGTAATATAAAGTCAGCTGTCTGGCAATAAACTTCACAGCGAGAGTGGAAAAAACTCAAGAAATGTGCGAGGAGTCCGCTTTGACGTCATCAGTTTGCTATTCAATTTGCAGCTACAAAGGAAAGTACGGCTCATAAAGCGAGATGAAAGGCAATCGATGATGGGTAAAAGTGGTTTGGGTTAGCTTGTAATTCTATTGAGTTTCGTATTTAGCTTTAATGTAATAAATATCTCAGAAACTTTCTTGGCCTCCGGCTAAATCAGCTTAAAAGTAGGCAACACAATTTTGCAGCCAAACTAAACACACATACACAGGCACACACACATTTGTGCATTGCTAACCCGATTTGCCAACACTTTTAGTCTTAATTATATTTCTACATAATTTAATTGCAATCTCTTCTGCTACTTTTTATTTTCCTATAGTATATGATGAGGTGGTGTGTGTGTGTATTTTCCTTAAAGTGCTAAATAAATTTTTCGTGAATTATGCAAGGGAAAGGGGCGCGTAGGTTACGTGCGGCAAGTGGGGCGTGGCAAGTGGGTTAAGTGTGTTAGCTGGGCCAACAAACTGACACATCTAAGACTCGGCCGGAATGCGAACAGGAAATGATGCAGCCCATGTGGCCCATCCAAGGGTTAAGGCAAGTGGGAGATGCAGGGAAGTGGAGTAAAGTGAAGTGAAGTAAAGTGGGAGCCAGGGCCATTTAATCTTGGCCATTCTGAGGCTCGTTGGCTGGCCAAAAAGACTGGGCGCTGAAAGTCTGAGAATAAACGGGGCGCATAAATACTAGGATGCTATGACCATCGAACAAATATTATTATTTCTTGCTAAATTCGATATCAAAGCGTTGTTATTAGAAATTATCTGAATAAATATTGTTCTGCTGCATTTGTTCTAGTTTTTGCTTCTTCGACAGTCACATTATTGCAACACAAAGCAATTAGGAACCAGATTAAATGGAAACGAAAAATCTACAGAAATAACTAAATCTATTACGTGCGTTTTATTCATATTTATTATTTTCTTCTCCAGTTGTATTTCATATCCATAACGGAAATCTCTCGATTTCGTTGCACATTCTTCGTTTAATTATATTTTATTGGATCTTTTTTTAAATATTCCGACTGCAAGTGTAGGTGAAATGTGTAAGGAGTCGTGGCTTCTCATTTTTTTTTCTTGAAAAATTCTTTGTATGGCTGGAAAATCATCTCATGTGAAAAGTGCGTAATGAATGCAATTCCTGTAATTTTCCCAAAGGAATCCAGATACGCAGAGAGAGAGAGAGAGAGAGCGACAAAGAGAGAGAGAGGGAGAGGGGGAGAGTTATGCTTGTTTGCTGCATGAAATTGTACTATTTCGCAAGCAAATCCGAAACGCAATCATTGAAGTTTGAAGGTTCTTCCATGCACATTAAGCATACGCAGCGTTGCGTTGGAATAGCTCTTCACCCCCGATTTTAAATGCTTGCCAAATATTTTATCCATTACGCCATGCATTTTGGCCTTGTCCCCCGTCCCTCGTTCCTCCCGCGCCCAAAACCTATGCGCATATTTTGAAAGATGTTTTGCATTAAGAGGGGTAGCATTATTTATGACGTCGCTGGCAGCGGATATTAGGGCTGATGATAATGATGATGGCCATGGCGACTATGATTATGATTACTATGGCTCTGTGCTGCGCTGCGCTGATGATGTTGTTAATGGAAGGCACTGCACTCCCCATTCCTTTCCAACCCTTCCCTTCCCTTCTCTTCCCTTGCCGTCACTTCAGTTCCACTTCTACACACACTTTGAAGTGCCAAGTAGTTTGAACTAAATTTCGAGTGATGGATGCTGGTTTATGGGGGGCTTCGAGTGGGGCCTTAAGGGCTTAATGGGGTTCAAGTAGAGTGCAGCTTTTGGGATGAGTAATTTTGAATCAATTTGACTTAGCTATTTTCGACTTAACTAACTTGAGCTGCGAACCAAATCTCTGCGCATTTGACTATGCCTCAGTCCATTTTAATTTAATCTTTATTATTATGGCGCATTCTCCGGTAGTATTACACTGTTTCCAGTGTTCCGCTTTAGTTCTGAAGTTTTATTTTATTTTTTCCACTGTCTGCGTCGATTTGGTCAACTTTTATGCTCGGTTTCCCCCTATTTTTTTTGTCTTTGTTTCTATGTGGAGTGTTGGCGCCGTGCAGTCTGAAAGTTTTTCTTGTTGTCTGACGAGATTCGTATTTCGATTTGTCCCTTTTTTGGGACAGAGGCAGCATTTTTATTAATGAAACACTGTGTCAACACTCTGCGAGGGAGCGAGAAGGCGATTGGAGAGCGACAGAGAGGCAAGAGGGCTGCGCACACAAGTACAATGTATAAATATTATGTAAACACGCAAACAATGAAGTGATTTGTTGCTACTTAAATTTAGCCCCCGAGAGGGATCCACCAACAACAAGCTGGAGGAGGTGCCTGATAATAGGGGGAGGGGATGCTGCACACACACACACACACTCACACAAAAAAGCAGCGGCACTCATACACTCATACAGTTGCGGGCAGACCAATAGAATTACCTAAAAGAAAAGAATAACACATCTTGAGTTTAAACAAACACCAAACAAATTTTTCGGCGTTGACTCTCTTTAAAAAGTAACTAAAAGCATATTAACGCGTACGTTTAAAGACTTTTTGAAATGTTCAAAATCGATGGCACTTTTAATTTTGAGAATCTGGCATCTGAACTATTGACTGCTGCTGTAGAAGTATGCGCCTAGCCAGAGTGGAATTAGTTGCAAAGGAAAAGCAGAAAAAGCAACAGAGAGCTGGAAAAAAGAATTGAAAGGAAATATTTGTGTGGGTGTCTGTATTTGTGTTTGTGTGTAGACCACTGCCAGAGTGTGTGTGTGTGTGTGTGTGTGTGTGTGTGTCTGAACAGGCGCAGTCGCTGTGAAAGTAGCAAACAGGGCCCAAGGCATTCCTTGAAAAGGGGCTGATGTTCGCTGGAAAGGAGAAAGCGCGGCCCTGTTTCCAGCTTGTTTAGCAACACTTAGAAAAAAGGGGGCCACAAGAGATGAGCAGATGGAAGGAGGTTGAGGAGGGACTGGAGGGCATGTGGTGGAAGCCAAGGATTCGAAGGATATTGCAGTGCCACCTGTGACGCAGTGCTCTCACGCTAGATGGCGCTGCAATGCCAAATGGAAACCAGCGGATCGAAGTATGTGGCACTTGTAAATGCTGCAGGATCCTAGAACAGTCTGCTTAACCTACGACGTCCGTAGTTTTAAATTTTTAAATTTGCATTAAAAACAGTCTAGTCTCTAATAATTTGCTTATTTATGCAACAAGCTGGCTTAATATTTTATGCCATTTAAAGTTTTCTTACGTAAAGTTAGGATTATTTATTAATTAAATGGAAATATTTTCCAAGCTCTCCTTGGACATCTCTCACTGGTATTTAGAAATAGGAATAAGAGACGTGTTCTTGCTGCGCTTAATTCACTTTGGATGCCCATCCTTCCCGCTTTTCCTTTTGCCTTTTGCCCCTTCGTGTCAAGTTTTCCCAGCCGCTATTCCTAGGTTTTACCTCTCGGGTTTTTCTTTTTTAATGCAATTTAAACAAATTAAAAAGTAGTGCGTGCCATAAAGGGGAAACTGCACGGGGGTTTCACCAGCAGCAGCAGCTTCATTAACTTCTGCCTCCATTAAGATTCGTTATGCTTCTTGAGCTCGTAGCCTTATGACAACTTTAATTAATCGCAATTAAGTTAGGCTAATATTGGCTGTAAAAATTCCAGCTTTTAAGAATTGACTCTCTTCTTTGCGATGGTGTTTTGAGGGAAAAGTTTAAGGCTGTATATGTGGTAAAATGCGTTTTATTTTTATTGAATATCAAAGAAGTTGGCACGTGAAACCTTCCAGTCCGGAAATCTGAAAACCCATCTAATCCCTCATCCTTAGCTTCCCTGCTGCCCAGCTCCCCTTCCCCCGTTGCTGCACTGCCGGCTCATTGTTAAATCATTTCAATTATGGTTGAACTAAAAAGTAGCTAGTTTAGGTCAACGGGGCAGGGTTGTGTGTGAGTGTGTGTGGGTGTGCGTGCAGGATGATGGAGAAGATACTGAGATAGCAGTAAGGAGCATCATCAGTTGGGTAAGCCGCTCAGGCAACAGCAGCAGCAACAACAACGACGAATGCGTCCTTTAGGGGTCCTTAATGCCCCCCTCCCCCCACCATCCTGGCCCCCGTTGTCGTTGTTGTTGGTGTTATCCTGTGCTTCTCCATACAACTTGGACAACAATTTTTGTTGTCTTCCTAACAAGGCAAAAAGAAAAACGAGAAGTAGGAACCTTTACAAAGCGAAAACGCTACTCGAGAAGAATGAAAAAAAAAAAGGAGAAAAGAGAAAAGAAAGGAAAAGTTGCACTGCACTTAGAGTCCTTTATGCGCTATATCCTATGTCCCGGTGTCCTGGAGTGTGCATGTGTGTGTGTAATAATTGTGCATTGATTATCATAATATGCTCGTAGCGCCATCAAAATTGCGCATAAAATTCATTCGCAGCCAGATAGACAGATAGACGTCCATCCAGCAGTTTATCCACCAGTTTGTCAGTCACGGAACGAACGAAACTCGCACAAGGATGCGCTATCTGTACTTTAATAAATATATATATATATATTACTGTATATCAGTATAAAGCAGTGGCAAACAGATAAACAAGAAGCAAATGAAGCGTGGATCAGAAAACGGCAAACACGCAGAAAGTGGAAAATGTATTTTCAGTCCGGTAACGTAACAACAAACAATTTACAATTTTCGAGTGGTTTTGGGTTTTCCCTCTTGAACGAATCATAATATTAAGTCAGTGTTTTTTTTTTGGATAACTTTAAGAAAAATACAATTAAATATGTGCGCGAGAACAGCAAACACAAAATCTATGCGCAGTTTAGTGATATTTTGCATTGTTTTCACATCTAATTTAAAACATCATTATTAGTGCCTGGACACGTGTTTCTCTTCCCTGTTTTTCCGTCATTTTCCTGGGCTGTCAGCGCTGACCGTTGATCCATCATTCGGGCCACGTGTCTGTCAACTGCAGACCCATTTTTCCCCACCACCTCTTTCTGTCTCGTCTCGTCTCGCCTCGCCTCGCCTCGCATCTTACTCTTTCTCATTCTGAAAAATAGAAAACCGAAATCGAACTTAGTTAAAGTAAGAGCAAGTGCAAAAACTAAATCGACATAAGTGATATTAGAAAATTGGAAATCCAACGACGAAATCAAAATGGCCAAAGATGTGCGTGCCATTTCCTAGAGAACGAAATAGCCCCTTGGGAAAGTAGTAGAGATTTTGTGCCAAGATGATAGCCACGTTGTTCATCATCTTTGCATTTATTCGGGCCTTTCCGTGGAGCCGAAAACGAGGTCGACCCGCCTTGGCCTTGACCCTGATGCCGGAGGGCGGCGAGGATCATCGCGGCGATCTGAATCAAAAGGGTGAGAACAACAATCGACCGAGACCATCGATTTCGCTGGGGAACAACGGCGACGGGATGGGCCCGAGGACCCGCCGGAAATCCTCGAAATTCCACGAGGTCACCTTCAGCGGAAGCGTGGGCGGTGGCGACAGCGATGGTGGCGGCGAGGTCACCAATGGTGGTACCTTGGAAGTAAGCCCCAGCAAACGACACTCCTTGAGCACCACCAGCAACTCCAGCTCGGCACCCTATCGCTATCTGAGTGGGAGCAGTAGATCCCGGGGCTCCCGAGGAGATTGCCACGAGTACTACCAACTGCAACAGCAATCGTCGTCCCAATCGAATGGCAATCGTGGAAATCGGGCACTGAGCCAGAGGAGCGACACAATGGCCACTGAGGCCGAGGGCGAGGAGTTCGACGTGGATCCCATGGACGAGGACGATGAGGACGAGACCTACGACCGGGAGACCGAGGAGTTCTACAGCAATATCCAGGATGCCACGGGCACCGGTTCATCGAGTCGCAGCAAGAGGTCCTCGCTCTTCTCCAGATCGGATAGTTCCGCCACCACCACATCGTCGAGCGGCGGAGGCACCTTTACGGGCGGGAAGCGCAGATCGGCTGCCTCGATTCTGTCCTCATCCATGTGTTCCGATCTGATGACCAGCGATCGCCGGAGCTCCACAGCCACGGAGTACAGCGTCAAGTCGGTGACCACCGGGAATACCTCGCAGCGCAGGTCGAGCGGACGGATCCGGAGATTTGTCTCCCGGATGACGATCGCCGGGGCCAGGAGACGCACCACGGGCAGGTAACAAATGAGGGGTTTTCATGTGCAACATATACACGATATACAAGACATATTTTAAAGCATGGGTCACAAGAACACACGTATACCATTGCCCAAGTTATTGGCTATACACGATTAGTTTTGCCACACAGTTCTGCAAGCATAAAAAAGCATGATATAAGTCATTAAACGCGTTTATATGTTTTATTGTAGTTAAAAAAAATGTATACTAAATAGATGGTGTTAGGAAATATATATTGAGCCCGAGGAGTAAACAGAAAGATAGTCCAGCCTAGGAGCCGTTTTCCAGCTGCCACTGCTCGTGCTTGGCCAACAGCTTCTGGCCCAAAGGCCGCACTTGCCGGAAGGCCTTCTCCACATTGGCCTCGATGTCTGCCGGGGATTCCTTATGTATGCCGGCGGCTCGGTCCCCAATCTTGGTGGCACAACGCACCCGATGCATGCTGATCTCCTTGCAAGCCAGTCGTATTTCGTCACCGGTAAACTGATCGGAGATCTCCACTAGCTGCTCGAGAAGTCGATGATTAAGGGATATGCTGCTGCCTAGAAGTCGGGTAATCAGGCAACTTCTCTCCGCCGCATTGGGCAGTTGAACCAGCAGTTTCTTCTCGAAGCGCCGCAAAAAGGCCTCATCAATGTCCCAGGGCAAGTTGGTGCTGGCCAAGACGAAAACGCCGTTCAGAGCGTGCTCCATGCCGTCCAAAAGCTGCAAGAGTTCGTTCTTAAAGCGCTTCGAACTCTCGTGATCTGTGGCCCTGTCCCTTTTCGAGGTCAAGCTCTCGATTTCATCGAAGAAAATCACCGACGGTGCCCTTTTTGCTGCCATGTGGAAGAGCACTCGCAGGATCTTCTCGGATTCTCCCCGCCACTTGCTGACCATTATGCTGGCAGTTATATTGAAGAAGGTCACCTGACCGTGTGTCTCGGAATACAAAGCCTTGGCCAGTAGGGTTTTCCCACTGCCCGGTGGTCCGTGGAGGAGCAAGGATCTCCATGGTTTCAGGCCATGTGCGAATAGTTGGGGGAACTCTATTGGCGTTAGCACAGCTTCCTTGATCAACTCAATTGCTCG
Organism: Drosophila yakuba; assembly: GCF_016746365.2. Lineage (NCBI taxonomy): Eukaryota > Metazoa > Arthropoda > Insecta > Diptera > Drosophilidae > Drosophila > Drosophila yakuba. The sequence continues at coordinate 5,278,662 of NC_052526.2, read as the reverse complement.
ATGATTTCCACAGACATCCGACCATTTGATCTTTATATTCTCCTGCAATATAGAAGTCTTGACCAATTCTGCCAGCGATTGCCAGTCCATGGAGGAGAACAGTACATCATCACCGCCCAAATGACCATGTTCGATTTCACAAGCATTCGACTCCTGGCCATTCGATTCCGTTGCCGTTTCCATTTTCTTTATCTGCAACGGCTGTTCGTTGCTCAAAGCAGCCTGTGTGGCTGCTCCGACACCAATGTGCCAATTGGCCAGAGAAGCGTCCGTTGGAGGAGCTTTCTTAGGCAATTCCTTGGCCGCTGGCTTTTCCTGCGCCTTTCCACCCACGTCCACCTTGATTTTGGCTCCCATTCTTTTAAGGATTTTCGGGTATTTACCAAATTTCATGTTGTAAAAGCTGGCATACTCCAGGTACATGGCATCCAGATCTATATTGTCGCACAGTTCGTACTCGTCGGAAAGACGTCCTTCGGTTTTCAAGGACTCGGCACTCGCATAGTATCCGTTCTCTACCAGATATCGGTGCATTAGGTAGAGAATATTGCGGCGTCGTGTGCTAAAATTTCTCACATCCTCGCAAAGAACTTGGGCAGCCGCCGTGGCCGTCACTCCATATTTTCCCTGAGTCTTCATTTGAGGCTTTTCCGCGAAAACTGCGCGTACAACGGGAATGTGCTCTGGGTTGTTTTGAGCCTCGGCAATTTGATCAACTATCTGGCGCTGATATCCTGGCAGTCTGTGCTTCTCAGAAATAGTTAGTATTTGCATGAAAACGAAACACTGGGTTGTCATAACGAATGACAGAGGTTGCCATGTTACGCTTTAGAGGCTTACATTTATTTTATTACATTTTCCTAGGCAACCACTGGATATAACAAAGCTGAAAAACTGTGGGGCTTTAGGACTTCATGTATGATTATGCATGTAACTAATTAAAAATGCAGGGAAAGCAGGAAAACCATTAAAATCTCATACTTGCAGTGACTTGTGGTTTGCTCATTGTCATGCTACCTTAGTTCAAACAGCTTAAACTGTGAAATGAACAGATGGAGATTTTCAAAATAAAAGGAAAACTAAACTTAACCAATGGTATATTATTTGATTCATAGTACTTATTCGTTTAATGCCCTAAGTCGCGCTTGTAGTGTTTACCAAACAAATCGTGAACTAATCCAATTCCATGGCACGAAAATTGCCAGATCAGTTAGCCGCAATTGAGTCCTCTCAATTGGTTAGTGCACTTAATTGTTCGTGGTGCATTTTCAACAGCCCTCGTTTTCCCTTGATACACGTTTTTTCCCGCTATTCCATTTCATTTCGCATTTCTCTCGCTTTTCCTACGAAAATGGTTGCCAAGAGCTGGCAACATGCTCAATTTGGCGAGAGATGACGGCGCCAGATGGTTAATCAAATGCACAACGCAATGAAATGAAAATCAGCGTATCCTGACACACAACACACACAAACACACATACATATAAACATACACATACACGTACACGTACGTACGAGACACGCCCTGTCAGGTGAAATTATTCAACATGCACATGCAACATCCACCCACCGCCCATCGCCCTCATTTTCCATTTGCAGCCCATCCATCCATTTCACCTCGACTTTAAAAAACATTATCACACGGTGCAAAAACCATCGCCATTTTTGCTTGAGTCAAGACTTGTTGGTAACTGTATTCATATGATTCTGATGTTACATTTACGATGTAATACGATTTACGAGACTAGTGTCAATAGTATTTATAACATCAAACTGAGTTTGTTTACATTAGGCACTTGAGAACTTTTTCTCTGTGGAAAAAGTGATGCTACATGGGTGGCTGTCCCCATTTTATTTTGCTTCGCAATAAAAATTTGGTTTTTTTTTTTTTCCACCACCCCTTCTGTCCTCCATCATCGTCCAACCTCATGGCAGTCTGTATCAGGCTTTGTTAATGGCCTTGTGACAGTTTTCTTTCCTCTCACGAGCCTCCCATCCACCACCCATCTTTTCGCACCAACAGTTGCATTCGGTGCACTGTCTCGTTCGCCAGCATTTTCCTTTCAGGCTCTGCACTTTGCTTTGGTTTTTGAATTTTTGGTTATTTTATTTTCGAATTCTTTTCGGGCTTCCATTTCCTCTCAAGGTCCTTCGACTGGCGTTATTTTGGTGCATGTGCTGTGGAAGTGAGAGCCCACTTACCACTTGCCTCGGTGGCCGTGTGGCTGTGTGTTGTGTGTGGCGGCTAAGTAGGATGCCTCAAGATTCAAAGAGAACCTACTATATTCAATATGAACAGCACAAAATCTAGTCATTTTAATGGTATGAAAAACGGCATTAATTCTTGTTTGTTAACATAGTTTATTACTGCAAGAACACAAGAAATAAACAATGTTCCTTTATAAATCATCTGCTGTTGTTGAAAATGCTCCTGTTTTCCTTTGTTTTCCCGGACTGGCGCGTCATTTTTCCTGCCAAAGGGCTCTCACAGACACCCTTTAAGTGCATTTGTGTGTGTGTGTGAGAGCTGCGAGTTTAACAAACTAATTAAGTTGGCGCTTGGCGTTGAGCTTAACGCTCTTTTTTATTTGAAAGAGCCAACCTTTTGTCTTTGGCAAACATCTATGAAACACACACACACACACATGCATAGAGCTGTGTATAAACACGGACCCTAAACACACAGATGCCTGTTCACTCGCACACACTCGTTCACAGGCACACTAACACTCACACTCACACCGACACCAACACCCACGCACACACCCACACAATCAGTATGCGTCGTTCATTTATTTGCACATATAATTAGGCACATGAAGAGCTGCCGTCGGGCACACTTCCGTTTCTCCCGACTCCTCCACCCTACCACTTCCTGTTCGTCCTGCTCTCCCTTCTATTCTCCCGGTTTCTCCAGCTCATCCGCGCCATTTCCCCCGCCTGCCCCCGCACTACCCCGGCACAACAACAATGCCAATCTTCCGCCAGCCAGCTACTTTCGCCTTCATCCGGCTTGAGTGCGACTGTGTGGCTCGAAGCACGTCACGGCTTAAGCGAAGGAAAACCCTACCACTCGACCACCAAAAAAAAAAAAGAAAAAGAGAGAAAGAAATTGCCCAACAGCACCAACCACCCACACACCCACCCACCCTCTCGTACGTAATTGTGTTTGGGTGCGCCTGCAAGTATGCAATTATAAATAAAGAAAGTCTGCGAGTTGCTCAAAGGATAAAGATGTATGTGTCCCAGCTCGGCAATGGGCTTCTATCGGTAAATAGTGGATAGCTCAACCCAAATTCCCAAAGCTATTGTGAATGCTACTGAGTTGATTCCCAGGGATATATTTTCTGCATGAATGTTAATCGGTCAAAGTAACTCTTAAGATCTCTAGCTAGCCGTAGTAACTAGTTTAAATAGCTTTAACTAGTGTACCGAGCTTAAATTTTCTCCGTGTTTCGGATACTTTAAATTACGTTTCTCCAAGAGCTGAACAGTTTGGACGATGGTGATTTATTTCAATATTATCGTCTCTTTCACTGGCCAAGCTGGACCTCTCTTTCGCGCGCAGAGTAATTGTCTTGCTCGCCCATCTTTTGTTTTCTATCTGGCCTTTCTTCACGCCTTGCTCGCATTTTTTGTTTGGTTTATCTGCGTTTTTTGTCCGCTGCCTGTGACAGGACGCTTTATGAGCTTGAGTGTTGTTCTTCAGTGTTTGTCTCCATGTTGTGCGAGTTCTTTCCGAGTGCTACGACAGTCCTTGGAACGTCAGGATAAGCAGGCGCCAAGTATTCGGCGACTTCGAAGGGAATGAATGCTGCCTGCATTCATGGTGCGAATTAATGCACGAGTGCATTACAAAGTAACTAAATAAATATTGGGCATGGAGGGGAACAAAAACAGGAAAACAAGCATAGTTCACAAGAGGGAATCGCGGGGAAGAGTACAAGAAATTCATTGAGAAACGACTATACTGGCTTAAAATTAAATCAATAGAAATGGTACGCGAGTCCAAATACTTTTAAGATTTTTACTACTCAACTCATTGTTTAAAATCCAACGCGTATTTGGATACTGATATTAATAATCGCAAAAAAAAGGGAAAACGATTTTTAGCAAAAATTCAATATTTACGATTGATATTTTCGGTAAACCTTGGCTAAAAATGGTCAGAAAGTTAAAAGAATTACATTTTTGTACTGCTAATTACAAATACTAACCTACCAAATCACTTTTTGACCGACTTTGTTAAAATAATTTTTTTCCAAATTTTCGCATTTTTTGTAAGGGGTAACATCATCAAAAATTGCAAAAAATGCGAAAAAAAATAGAAATTTTTTTTGAAAACACAGTTTGATAGAAAATTTTATTACGAATTCAACGAGGTATGACATTCCATATTTGGACCACTATTTCGAATGCTGTGATCAAAATACTAATAATAATTTACGCAAAAAAACAGAAAATCTATTTTCGCAAAAATTCCAAAATCATCATCAAAAATTGAAAAAAATGTGAAAAAATAGAATTTTTATTAACAAAAAATAACTCGCTATTCCATGCTGCACAGAAAAACAATAAATTTGTATCTTATGAAAATACATTTCTATTTCGTCTTTCGAACAAATAAAAAAAGAAAACCAGTTGAAAACCAAATCAATGCAGAGCATCAATAAAGATTGCTTATAGCAACATTAAAAATACAAAAACTGACAAAAAGAATGACGGGAAAGTGTATGCCCGAATCTGGAAACTGAAACTAACCTAAAAACAGTTTGTCGCCGCTGCTGCTGTTGCCATAACTTTTGCGGGAAAGCGGCACAAAGTATGCCAGGGAATCTGGCGACATTGTTGCTCTCTCCCCCACGCCACTCCCCTTTTTCCAACATTTTCCCAGCACTTTCCACCTTCCCGCCCCTCACAAAAAAACAAAAAAGGAAAAAAAACCAAACAGTGGCAGTAGCAACAAGCGGCAACAACTTTGTGCCAAGTTTACTTAATGACCCCGGTATAAATTTTACTTAAAACATCATTTTTCTTTACGACTTTTCCTCAGCCTTGCGAGGAAAATGAAAGGGAGGTGTTTGGAAAGCTCAAAAAGTGGGGTGGGCTTCTCAGCAGTATAAAACAAGAAAGTTGCGAGTAAGTGTCGGAAGCATACGAATTGATATTCTTCAGTTAGCATTTCGGCTAGTTTTCACTCCAGTTGAATATAAGTCTGCTGCCTGTCTTCTTGATAGAGTATCCGGACTGTAGTTAGTCACGTTTATCTATGATAAACTAATGACTTCTAGTATCGTTCTGCTTTACAATTGTTTATACACTACGTATGGTTTCATATTATGTCAAATTTAGCTTGTAGATGTCAGATTAAATTGGCATTGATAAAAGACGGCTTAGACGAGCCTGATTATAAGTTTTAAGCGACCACCTAGCGGCAAATTGAAGTACGCCCTTTTTGGTCAAGATGACCCGGCAGTTTCAAGGGAGTTTCTTTTATTTCATTTTTTTTTTTTTCTTTTTTTAATATCTTCGCCGAAACTCGGGGACTTGCCCCAGAATTGACTAAACTTTTCTTTAACATTTTCTGGCGGACCGTACTGACTTTCGCATCAGTTTTTTTGTGCTTTTATTGGGAGGACGACGGACTTGTTACGAGAATTCTGCCAGCCAGAAAAACTTTATGCCGCAGACAAGTGAGCTGAACAAAAAGAAAAGGAAGCGCAAGAAGAGATGGCTAACGAAATGAAACTTTAAATGTGCCTTGTTAGGCGTGCTTCCGTTTCCGGTGGCTTTGCGCTCACATTTCAGGTCCATCTCGCTCTGAAAAACGATTTTGTGTCACGGGTATGTGGCAATTCATAAGCCATCTACAAATGTACAATTAATTGACATAGAAAAATGCATGCTAATTTTCTCAACCCTATCGTTTCAGCTTCGATGTAGAAAATGGCCAGGGCGCTCGATCACCGCTCGAGGGCGGCTCTCCCAGCGCCGGTTTGGTACTACAGAATTTGCCGCAGCGCCGCGAATCGTTTCTATATCGCTCAGATTCGGACTTTGAGATGTCGCCAAAGTCCATGTCCCGAAACTCAAGCATCGCTAGCGAAAGGTAAGTGCCTTACAAAGTTACATTGAACAGCACTCGTTTTCCCGCATTCCCCCCATTTATACATATATAATTCATTATTGCATAAGTTGGATATTTAAGCTGATTTTTCTCCTCTTATTATTTGTTGTGAATGCCAACCGCAAACATTCACCTGTCCAATTGGAGCTCAGATAATGATGATGCTGGCCATTTTCGACACCTTTTCCATGTTTGTGGCTGCTCCCTTCCCCGAAACGGCTTTGATTACGGCTTTGATTATCGTTTTTCGTTATGGTTCCTTTGCTTTGCTGGTCCATTTTTCGGATACGATTACATTGAGTCCGTTTATTGTTGTTTTCTGTGGTGTTTATCTACACTGTTACCACTGTTACCTATACAATTCGTTATTATTATTCGTTTTGAGGGGGGTTCCCTCTTATCTTCTCTTCTTCTCTCTTCTCTATTGGCATTCTTTCTCTGCTGTACTTGGTCTTAAACAGCCCCATTTAATCGTTTATGCCTGTACTCTCCTTTCTGTCTATTTAAAAAAGGTTTCCCACTATTCTGTACATGTCTTGTTTCTTTCTCGACTCTACCAGCACTCTAACTATATAGAAAATATTTCTTTTAATGATAGCTTTGCTTCTCTATTATTCCTACTAAACCTACCTGCTTTAAAAGATATACGGTTTAGGCTTTCCTTTCGGTTTTGTATTTTATTATTTTCACTTCAGCAATTATGAAATAAGTTTTTTTAATAAACACTGCTTTAATACGTATTCAGTTCCCAAAACTTTAACGCTGTGTGTTTAAAGGATTTTTACCCGTTTCCGCTTGGAGCACACATGAACTTGAAGAGAGATATTTGAATACAGAAAGCCCAGCCATATGGAGGGATATGTATAAGGTGCGAAGCTGACTGGGGGCACTGGGAGTAGCTCTCTATGAAGAGTCAGCAAAATTCCAGACGCACACAGGCGAAAATTGCAAAAACTTTGCTGGCATTTTAAGGCTCCGATGCTTGCTGTCCACTTTTCCCGTCGTATTTTCCCCACCACATCTCCACTTTTTCTCTTCGACAGTCTGTGGGATTTCTGTGACTTGGCTGGTCTGCCGACCTCTTCGTTATTACCTTACGTTACGTTCGTTACGTTACCTTACAACATTAAATTTAATCTCCATGTAAATGCATTTTTTCGCACTGCAACAGCTGCCTGATGCTGGACATATTTTGTGCACAGCTTTTTACAGCGCCTAAGGCCTGAACTTCAATTAGTTAGTCACAGTGCCACAGTTTCCTCTCCCAAAAATCCAGTCATTACACATGCATGGCCAAAATAGCGTTATGCAACACTGAGGCCGGAAATGCACTTTTTTTACTTCCGTTTTTGTTCTTGAATGTGTTTCACAGCGAGTGTCAGTTTTTTTTTTTTGGCAAGCATTCTGGCTGCTGTATTTTTGAGTGCACCCCCTGCAGTCTTACTGTTTTTTTTTCCGTTTTGGCAGCGGCAATGCAGCCACGCAAACACAGACAAAAGAGAAATTCCCTCACACACACACACTGAAACCTACACCTACCGATGTGATATGCACAAAAATAATAACCCCTAATTACACATGCAGCTGCAATAACAAGAACAACAAAAGTGGGAGGCGGTTAATGATCACCACGAAAAGATGGGAAAAGGCTGAAAAGCGGGAAAAACCGCGAGGAAAGGCTGGCAAAATATTTACATTTTCACAGCGCCAAAAGTGAGCTTGCCCTGTGCTTTTCTTTGAATATATGGCGCAAATTATGGCTGTAAAATTACAAAAGCAAAAATATTTGGCTCGATAAAACACTTAAACGCAGAGCGGAAAACATCTTGAATCCCCGAGTAGCGAGCACATTTACGATCAAAAGAAATACTCAATCACACAATAATATGGCTAATAAGATGTATCTATAAAAAAACAACACTGCTAATAAAAAAGGTTATATTTAGTGCTGAAATTTCAAGTTTTACACTGTAAATTACATTTGAAGTTTGTGTAGCCCTTGTAGTATCTGTTGTGAAATTCTTCTAAGTAAAGGCAATTCAATTTTAGTTGAAATAGGCGTTTGGTGCTCCCCAGTCGTTCGACCTTCTTGGCCATCCTCATTGTTGGTGCTGTGGTTGGTTTTCCTCACGTGTTGTTGTAGTTTTCCCTTTACGGTCAAATGTTTTTGGCAGGCGACAGCAACGCAATTTGCATTTGTTTTCTATGTGGCATGGAAGCCGAAAACTTTTGTCTGCCTTCAAAGTTGTTCGGCCTGCCAAACTGTCCCTCTTTTTCGCCTTTTCCGCCCCAAGGGAAAGAGTCGTGGGAAAACCAGAGAAGGAAACTTGTGGGTGAAAAGAGAAGGGGAGGGGGAAGGGAGTGGCAATCTTCACCTTTCAACGCACGCTGCGTTTGCTTTCAATCAAGTTGGAATATTTCTAGGGGCTGCCACTTTCAAACAATGTTCCTGATGAGCTGTCAATTACACACACGTATTTATGGATGGAATGGGAATCCTGAGCTGAGCGAAAACCATACATCGCCATGCACAAGTACTGAAACCATTGACTGACGACCAAGTTTCATAAAGATTTCAACACTAATAACAAATAATTAGCCGACTGTCCGATATTCTGTCTTGCATGCCACCCACATACAGCCTACAGCCCAGCCGCCCATTTGGCGATTTTGTTATGTTCCGTGTAAATGTCAAGGTCGTCATTTGAACAAAACAGCTCACAATTAGTCATAATATTTTGTTGTCGGCATATCGGGATGTTCCATCTCACATTTTCGGACAGCCAGTCCGAAAAACGAGAAAATAATCATGGCAACAATAATAATAGATGCAGTTAAGTGGAATTGTTTTCAGCAAATGGACGAAAACAATTCTTGTAGTGGGGTAGGATTTCCAAGACTTGTTCGCTACAAAAACAAAAAGTAGCGTACTAGAAAATCAAAGTAATTTAAATACATCTAAAGCAAGACAGAGGATGGAATGCTAATAGATTCAACAGAGCATTTCTTCTACGCGGGAAAGTCCTCGGGCTCGTGGATATCCAATCCTTCCCCCGCATGGCAAATCTTAAATTCTGGCCCTAATTTATCCCCAAAAACTGACTGACTCAGGTGACTTGGGCCCCCTCGCAAAAGTTTTTGTCCAACCAACCATGCAAATTCCTTTTGAAATTCATCCTGTTGGCTGCAACTTGCGTTGCCATTAACTTTATAATTTGATGGAAAAACTAGTGAGAGATGGCAAAATGGAAACCGAATTGGAATAAGAGTTTTAAGGAATTGCAGGAAAAGGATGTGAAATCCTTTTCGTTGCGTTGCCAAAGGAACTTGTATTTCGGCTTCTGTTTGTGGGTTAGTTTCGGGTTAACTGCGGTGAACTGAGGTGCTAGAAATCGAAATAAGTTAAACGATTTTATATATTTGCTTCAATTCAGCTTTGAATGCGGTGAATGTAATATTATAAATTTAATAGTATGCAACGTTCAAACGAGCGAATGTCGTACCTAATAAATCCTACGAGCTTTCACAATTGCCAAACAAAACAAAGTTAGATAACGTAATGTCGCCAAAGGTCCGATTATTTGACCTCCTAATTATGTAAAGGGCCTTTGCACTGCCCGCCCCTTTATTTGCGCCCAATGACATTTGTACACACAATTCTAAATGCAGGAGACAAATGGGCGGCCAAGTCGGCTGCCAAAAGGGGCGGGCCTGGTGGTTGGTGGCTAGCGGTCCTTTTGGCCATGTGCTTAAATGTCAACACTTCAACTTCGACTTTTGTGCAGTCTCAGCGCAGCGCAGCTCCTTCTCGGCTCCCCACATTCTGTTTGTCTGTTAGTTAGTTTGTTTGTTGTGACGTGTTGGAATGACGTCATTACGCTGGATTTGCACTGATCTATGCGGCGGGGTCATTGTCTGCGTCAGCGAAAGTCGTCGGGAATCGCCGCCCCACTTTTCCGCCCGCTTTTAACCCCCGGTTTTTGCCGCTCGCTCACTTAGCATTTGGCTACACGTGACGCATCAATTGGTCTATTGGGGAAAATACACGCAGAGAAAACGCACAAACGTTTGAGTGTATGCGTAATTTGTATAACACTATAACTATTTCTGGGAGAAAATTAACTTCCTACTTGAATTTAAGACATCTAGTTTAAACAAGTGTGATGCATAGTTTCAATATTTAAATGTAACATTAATGTATCCGAAATTAAGTTGTTTTTTCAGTGTATGAATTGTTTGTTTTTTCGTTTTTGTTGTGGGTTCGAAACATGAACAGTTTTGGCTAAAGCTGGATGCAATTCAAATTATTACACGGGTGTGCACAGACTTTTTCACTGACTTCTGGTAACAACAATATTGAACAACGTAAACTTTGTTTCCATTTGTATCCATGTGTAACCCAAAGAGCTCAACAGTTTCACATTCCCTGTAGAATGAAGTACTCTCGAGTTATATGTTTAATTAAAAGTTTCAAGAGTATTTGTATTTTTATTTGTATATTTGATTTTACCTTCTTCGTATTTTACCGCCTACTTATCCCTTCGTTCATTGTTGGCTACATTTGTCCCTAGTTTCCTCTTATTTCACCCCTGGTTTCCCCTATACTCCCGCTATTTCCTTCACTAAACTTAGTACAATTCTTATGATTGTTGTCTGTATTATCGTTGTTTATTAAGATTGTAACCCTTTTTCCAGGTTTAAAGAACAGGAAGCCTCTATACTCGTTGACCGATCGTACGTATGCCGAGAGAACTGATCTACCTATATCGCTCTCTCTCTCTCTCTCTCTTTCTCCGTCTCTCTCTATCTATCTATCTATCTCTATTGTTATGTCTTGCCCGCCTTTGCATTTGATGTTTGTATGTTTGTTGTCGTTTTCATTCTGCCATTGTCGTCCTGCATTTTGTGATTTGCATGTGGTTTTTGTTTCACTGCCTGATTACCCAAATACCCAATAATAACATATAATTATATTGCAAAATTCTATTTGCGGACCTATTAAGGGTAATTTGTAGCTATTCTAACATGGATTTCCATTGTTTTCCACGGTCCTGACCATTTTTTCTTTTTTGTTTACTTTGCTTGCTTGCAATTATTGATAGATTAAATCATAGTGTTTTGGGTTCGTTCAATGTATGCTTAAGCAATAATGGTAATGTATAAATATAAAGTCTAGTTTTTAAAAGAATGTAAAATAAGGAATATATGTACATTTTTTCAATTTGAAATTCCTTGTATTCTATTTTTATTAAGCAGAAAATGTCATACTTTGTAGTAGGCTTTGCACATATTTCTTTTTGGCTAACAACATGCTCCTAGCCATTCCTTGGTTCAATGAACTTTGAACTTTGCCCGTCTTTAAATCGAATTGTTCGCCGCTTAATAACGCTCACATGTTGGCCATGTCCGTCCGTATTGTTGAGTCATTGCGATTTGTATTCGGCAGTCACGAGTTGCAGAGGAATTTCGCACATCGTATGATGCGGACATCTGGCATATTATTGAGTGCAGGCCAGGCTAATTTAAATATGAAAAACATTTCCTATTTCCTGTCCCCAAGTGTCGAAGCACAAAAAAACAAGAGAAATGTATATAGAGAAAATAAATAAAACGGAATAATGGCTGACAGAAGTCAATCAGGGGGAACTCTCTCTCGAAAGTCACCCGCTGTGGTCGCAGTCTAGTTGCCACATGCAGTGCCGGACCACCGGGCGTATACGTATCGCGCTTCCGTTCCTCACATTATTCATACGCAGCGTGACACCGAAGACACTGACGCTGGCACACTAAACAAGACCAAAACCACAGCGCGAACCCCATAAAATATGGCCCAAGATGAGGCAGCATCAGCATCTTCATCTTCAACTAAATAAAATACATTTTTCCCGTGCATTAAATTCGCTCTGCCGCCAGTGCCTCAATTGCCTCAAAAAAAAAGAAAATCAACTGTGAGTGCCTGAATATGATTCGTGAGTGCTCGTGATTGCGGGCGCATAATTTTAGCTTTAATATACATACATATGTGAGAGGCTATATACGCACACAGTTATATACAAATATATATATTGAGTATATATGTGCGGGAAAAATGCATTGCACATTGCAGATTTGTCATTCACACCCAGCGGCGAAAAAAATAGAAATTCCTTTTTATAGCTGCGTGTGTGTGTGGCATGGAAATGGCAGGCTGGCTGGCTGGGGAAAACGGAAAATGGAAAATGGCTGTGCTGAGCTGAGCCAAAAGTGAAATGCAAATTAAGTGCTTTAATATCGCCAGCTCGGTATGCATTCTTCCATGATATAGCCAAAACGAATAAGGGCCAAATATAAAATATTTCCCCGATCGACAGGCATTTTGAACCTCCACCGAGGCATTCATTTATTTATATAGGTGCATTGGTACGACGTTTTTTAGCTCGTAAAAAAGCTATTTGTTCTATTTCAGAAATTTCAGAACACAAAAATATCATTTCGCTACAGCCCTGTAAAGTGCAAAATCAAGCACAAAATATTTTGAGTGTATGGCCAGAAGCGCACTCAACACATTTAGAGCAGCAAAGTATTATATAAATAAATGGACATTTGAAACGGTTATAGTTTTAGTTGACTAGTTTTCAAGGCAGCTAAATGTGAAATGTGAAATGTGGTCAGAAACTGTTTGATTGCATAAATCTCTGTAAGTCTCTGGCATCAGGCAGATTAAGACAAATGCCCGAAGATATTCCCCCGAGAATGTTTATTCGAATTGCTCAGGCACTCGAGTGGAGTGAGATTTTGTTTATGAGTGCACTGCAGAAAAATTGGATCAAATTCGAATTATATCTTCAGTGCAATATCTTTATTACTAACGAAATCAAAGCTTTTACGATAATTCATTTTAAGTTGTGGTGTAAATATATAAGCATTTAAATTTGATTTATTCTGTGCATTATGAATCATTTCACAGATTTTCAATGTGTATAGATAGACGTCGTTGAAGTCTTGTAATGACTGCAATCATTCGCTCAGTCAATGCAATAAATGCAAAGCCATTCAAAAGCCCATTTCGGTGCACGGTGCGCATGAGTAATGTGGTCCTCATTACCCAGTTATCAGTTATCAGCTTAAGTGCTGCGCAGGCAAAAAAAAAATTTAAAAGTCGCTCATTGAAAGTGTATTATTAGAATTCTTTTAACATTATTCTCTACTGCTATTTATTTTATTTCAATTTTTTTAGCGCGGCCTCGTTTTCTTCTTTCTTTAATACATTTTCCCCTATCATGCGAAAGATATTAAAATCATTGCCGTATTTAAAAATGAATGTGGACGCTGTTTCGATTTTTTTTTCGTTGCTCCCGCTAATGAGCGTTAATCAAATGCCAACAGCTGCAGAGGCAAAAACAACAAGAATATTAATACTATTAATATTAAGCAGCGATTGAAGCCAACAACAGCGAAAATAGAGAGGGGGAATTTATTAAGCATTAGCGTAGGTAAGTGCGATGGGAAAAGCGCTGGTAGCAGAGAAGGGTAGGGAAGGGAATGAAAAGAGGAGGGGGGAGGCACTGCAAATGAAAATTAAATTATTTGAGCGTAGCTATCTTTTCTCATTCCGAATGTTCGTCATGATTTTAGTTGCGTTGCCTATGGACGACGCCGCTGATAATAATGATGAAGTGCCAGAGAAGGACGTATTCCCAAAAACAGGGTGTCTCGTTGAAGTCTATACCAAACAGTCCAAGCAGTTCTCTACTCATTTTTGCATTCAATTATTATTTGGTTATCATTTGCTTTACAAACGGATTTAAAAGTATGGCATTTATCAAATTTATATACACCCTGTATCCCCATAATTGAGCAACTGCTGCACTGTTCGCCTGATGAAGATGAAAAGCAAGCTGAAATCTTAAGCGAGATGAAAATACGAAAAAAAACACTCTCACGAGCGACAAGTAGAAATATTTTTTTTCTTTTTTCCTTTTTTATAAGTTGAATATAATTTGTGCGCTCTGCTCTCGCGAGACTCGTCTACGATAATTTTTCTTTTACGTGTGTTTGGCCACTGTGTTTTCTGATTTCTGTATTTTTCTGCCGCGGGACGCGCTTCATTCTCGTTTTGCGGTTGCTCGTGGAAATTTCGAAAAAATCTGAAACTAGCCGCGGAAATCTCAAACACGAAAATCCAAGCGATTGCTTCAATCACAGAAGAACTAAACAATAACAGGCGACTTACAAGACTTTAATCAAGCGAGAAAAAAAATATCAGACTAGTGGGCCCATGGGGGCCAAAAGTGATTGTTAATCTCGTTTCATCTATAAACATCGCGTTTATTTTATTTAATTTTTTGTTTGGTTTTAATTTGTGCAAAAATCTAGCAAAATGCTAAACAAAAACTCAGCATCGTCGCAGTCTCTGCCGCGAGTGCATAGTTTCTTCAACATGATACCCTCGATAATGCAGGACGATTTGGCTGTGACCATTCTCAACGATCGGGACAACATGTTCTCCATCAAGTCACAGCGCAGGTACATAAATATCAAGGGATATACTGGATATAGACTGGCCCGATCAGGGCCATTTATGGCCAGCTCTCAAAATAGTTTTGCCTTTTCTATAGATATACGTACACGTATTTCTTGAAATACGTATTTATCGAAAAATACAGCCAATTTCAATTTTAATGACATCCAACAGGCCGCGTGTCTTCTATATGTGCCTCCATTAATTATGATCTTTGGCTCGCGTTTATTTCTATGCCAATATGTTGGCTGAGCTTTAGATTTTCTATATACTCTTTCTGATATATTAATTTTTCATTTTCATTTTAATTTACATTTTATTGTCACAGACATTGCTTTTCTGCGAACTGCGGGGAATTCCCTTCCTCAATATGACAAAAAGCGTTTGGCTAAAGACTTTGTATTTCAATTTGAGTAAATGTCATTGCGTTTCAAAGATATATTCTCCCACGAATTCCCAGAAATGATGCGTATTTCTGTATCCCTTTGTCATTAGGCTTTTAGTGGATGTCAATATAAGAAATATGAGTTAAGCTGTCCAATTTCCAAGAATCCGTTTGGATTTCCCATTTTGCTTCAAATAGTTGACTTGCAACAAAAGATACTGGTTACAATTTAGTTATTTACATCGTTTTTCTTTTATTATTATTATCTATTATACTTTTGATGAGGCACGCTGTGTTTTTAACTAAAGAGTCGATCTCTGGGGGGGCGTATTGAAAATGCGTCGCAATATAAATACACCGAAATAGCTGGCGAAATGGCACAGAAATAATAAGAAATATTCAGGGGTGGACGCACCCCCAGAATGTCTTTGAACGAAATGACAAATCAGTGTCAACAAAAAAATTAACCATCATGAAAGTTCTTCAAGTACAAAAGCAGACAATCCCATTTGTTTTGAATGCTCGCTCAAATTTCCCGCCGTTTTCCAGAGTTGTTCGGTTGTTCGCTCGTTTCGCTTACCGATGGATAATGTCTGGCCCGATTTTTCTGGCCGATTTCCATGCTAGAGGCGACGTGCCAAAAGTCAGGGAAACCGAACGAAAGTGTGTTAAGCAAATAGCGTGAGACAGGCGATGAGAGAAGGGAAAAAAGTGGTCACAAATGTGAATTGCAATAGGCCGTTTTTGCTGGCTTTTCGTTGTTGTAATTGTGGCCGCAAAGGAGGTCAACTTTTCCATTTTACCACATTAAAATATCACTCAATGGCACTTTGCGAGCTCATTCTTCATTTTACTCATCGCCTTTTTCAATGAAAAATTTTTCGTTTCTGCTAATTGGAAATTGAGGAAATTATTTGAGGCTTAAAAGCGACTTATATGCTTTGGTCTGTCTAGTGATGATCTTTATTTTAATGAGATGATAGCAAATATTACCCATCCCTGACGTTCTGCTTTCAATTAATTTTCATTTAAATTCTTTGGCGCCGTTTCACTGCGTTTAATTTGTCTACCAATTCGTGACGCCACCGAAGTGAACGCCCCCGCAACTTAATACACAATATATACACCTACAAAACTAAACACACATCTGTCCATATGTATTCGCTTTTTATACTTAATTATTTATGCCATTTTTTGTTTGTCAACGTGTTTCGTGTCTCCGTCTCCTTGTTTCTGCCCAATGCGATTCTCGGTATTTCTTCGTACATTGCGGCTTCGGCTTCCTTTTTGTTTTATTTTTGGCACACAGCGCCAAAATCTCAGCCACTTTGCCTAGTGGAAAAGTCCGGCCCATGGGCCACGCCCACGCCTCGAATGTCCTTCGAGTCCCGTTTTATTTCTACATGTTTTCCGCAATTTGCGTGGAATTTTCAGCATAAAAAAGGCGGCGGATAAAAACCGAAACTTGGCCGTCGCCATGGCGTCCCTTTTCGCTGGTCTTTTTTTATTTGAGGACATTCACTGACCTTTTTTAGAGCAACGTTATCGATTTTCACAACATTTTGCCATTTAAATTCTACTCAAAATGAGTGCCAAGCAAATTACATAGTTTCAACAAAATACAGCAAAAACAAAAAAAAAAATAAGAGAGAGAGAAATTTGAATAAATTAGCAAATTTTTCGTTTAAAATTCTTGGTGTTATTTATGGTCTTGTTTTCGCAGCTTTTGGCAATGCATCAAAGAGCCTTAGAATCTTGTACGATGTAAGAGAATTTGGTTGACTAACTTTTATATGTTTCCAAACACATTTTGCAATTATTATGGCAAATTACAGCGTAATGCGGAAAACATCAATAGGTGTTAATATCGCCCTGAAAAATTCTGTTCTCATTCTATTTGCTGAGATATTTAAAGACCAGTTTCTATTATATTATTTATTTTGCAAAATGCAAAGGAAAGCTATGGTACTTAATATCATTATGTTTCATTATGTGCATATACGTAGTATTCTTTACTTCAAAGGAAAATATTCAAATTAGTTAATGCATTTTTATGCACGACATTTTGGTCAAGCAATTCTTGTGCAGAACTGGAAACCTTCTCTTATTATAAGCAAGTTTTTAATTTATTTTAAATGATTAGATATATACTTTGTAATGGGTAATTTAATTGCATGGCTTAACACGGCTTTTCTTTTATTGGGCTTAGCTTATTTTGAGGAATATGATTATACATTTCAATGCAAACTAATAATATTCCACTATTCTCCACACTTTCTTTCACCTTTTTTTGCAGCCACGGCGAGGATCTCATTGTGACGCCTTTCGCCCAAATTTTAGCCAGCTTACGTTCAGTGCGCAACAATTTATTAAGTCTGACAAATGTTCCAGCATCAAACAAGTAAGTGTATTGTGACCTTGACACGCCCCTTTTACCACCCCCCAAACCCCCCTCAACCCCCGGAAGGCATTCAATTTCTTGTGTATTATGTATATGCAATGTACTTGACCCCGAAAAAATATGAAATCTCACACTATTTTAACCCCCACTAACCCCTATGTGTGCTGCCGCCTGTTCTCTGCTCGCCTTAACCTACTCACTCTCCCTCTCTGTCTCTCTCTCCCTCCCTCTCTGGTCTTGGTGTGTGTTTTTTGTCGTCTCACACTTTAATTAATCAAAAGCAGCGACCACAATGACAACAAACAAAATAACACTCGCATCCAACAATAACTTTTGATGGTCGGTCTATAAAAAAGTGCGGAAAAAACAAAAACAAATATAGATTAAATGAAAAAATATAAATAGAACCCTACGAAAGGTTGGCGGTACACACTAACAAACACGGCATTCGATAAAACACCAAACTTTTCACAGATGACGCGAAATGTTCCAAAAATATCGCCAAGTATATCGCCAAGTATATCGCCAAAAACAAGTGGGACAGAAAAACGAATTTTATACGAATATTTTCGTGGAATTTGTATATTCATGGCGCAAACGTAAATTTAGAGAGCATTTCTGTTGAGAAGCTATGAAAAGTCAATTTTCCAAAGAACAATTACTAATTTGTTTGTTCAACCACAAAACAAAAAAAACATGTCTCGTTGTTTGCTGCTTATAAGTTAGTTGTTTTGATACGAGCATACATACATACATATTTGAAGAAATGATATCAACAAATTTATAAACATCATAAACAAATGTTATTTGAATTAAATCAATTTCTTCTAATAGTAACCCCAAAACGTCAATAACACTTTTAATCATATAATTAATTGTAAATAAATCCGTTTGTTTGAAGAGATGCACGCCTTGCAGCAATGGGTTAAAGCACATAACCCAACATCTAACATTAACCCCCTGCAGCCCCCTGGCCCCTACAAACCCCCCCAAACCCCCTGACTTGCAGTGATTGCTGTAAATAGAAAGTTGAACCCCCCAAAAAATGATGAAAATTCACAAATATAAATATTTTTTCTCTTTCTTCCGCTTTCTCTCGCTCTCTCTCTAACTCTCTTTCTGATTTTGCCATTTCCATATGTGTCTATGTGTGTCACCGATACTTTTGCAAAATCACAATTCTAAATGTCGTGTTCTCCTCCTGCCACACCCACACCGTGCAACGTGACATTCCATAACCATCCATGCTCCATGCTCCCAACTCCCTATCCCCTATTTTGATTTTGAACAACTATTGCCAAATTAAATCCACTAAAATTTCATATTTGCTTACCATGCTCCCTTAAATGTTTGTTCGATTGTTTGTTGATTCGTTTGTTTTTTTGTTTGTTTGATGATTATGTTCGTTTGTTGTATCTGCACCCCGAAACCAACCGCCTACCTCCCGCCCATTTCCCAAACCCCTAACCTCTCTCTGTGTGCGTGTGCGTGCGTGTGTGTGTGTGTGGAAACTGTGTATTAATCCATCAAGATCCAGGCGGCCCAACCAATCCTCGTCGGCCTCGCGATCGGGAAACCCCCAAGGAGCCCCGCTGTCCCAGGGCGAGGAGGCCTACACCCGCCTGGCCACCGACACCATCGAGGAGCTAGACTGGTGCCTCGACCAGCTGGAGACCATCCAGACCCATCGCAGCGTCTCCGACATGGCCTCGCTCAAGGTACGATCTCAACTCACTCCCTTCTTCACATTCAAGTTACAGCGAATAGAGATAAATTTAATTTTTATTACATTACCAAATGTTTTGCTATCGAGTAAAGTTTTTCATGCCTTTTAAGTTCGTAGTTAAGTCATAGAAAACGATTGTTAGTCTTAATCTCAGCCTCATTCATATGCATAACATAACTTAATCGAAACTTTTACCGTTTCAGTTCAAACGCATGCTCAACAAGGAGCTGTCGCACTTCAGCGAGTCCAGCAGATCGGGAAATCAGATTTCCGAATATATATGTTCCACTTTTTTGGGTGAGTTTCTTCGATAGTTCTTAAATATATGTATTTAAATTAGATTACTGCGCTCCTGCAAACCCATTATTTCTCTCAAGCTTTCATTCAACTGAAGCAACTTCAACTGAAATCCCACCATCGATCCGTTTCCAGATGGAAACTCATTTCACGGCAAACTTTTTGCAAAACAATCCCAGCGCTCGAATCATTTCCCGTGGATTTCCCATTCTATTTACCCCCCTTAACCCCTTATTTGCGATTCCGCCGCGTCACCGACGCCACAAACTATGACTTAGCCCATAAAAAAACCCCTGAGCCCGCTAATGCCACGCATTCGGGGCCTCAAAGTTATTCAAGATGTTTTGCGGCTTTAGCTTTCGCTAGCTGCAATTTGTTTTTGGCCTGTCTTCGTCTCGCGCCCTATAGTTTTTCGTACTTTTCCGTAGTTTTTCTAGCTGCTCGGCTCACCAAAGTATGCAATAAAATCGCGACGCGAAAGGGCAGAAGAATGGAGCTCAAGTGGCTAAAGCCTAAAGCCTACAGAGGCAACAAAATAGAGCGAAAAAACTAAAAAAAAAATTATACAACTCCATGGTCTAAACCGTCTGAAACCCTTAAACGAGTATTATATCTATTATTTATATTTATTAGTGTTTCTGGGTAGCGCACTTTAGATCTAGACAAGCTTAAAAAAAGCAGCATAGATCGTTTTGATAGATTTTGAGGACAAGTATTCGTTCATTGATTTTAATTAGGGTAAAAAAAAGAAGAAGTCGGTATCGTTATTTGTGTCCCATTTTTCTCGAATTGAAAGTGCAAAATGAAATTATGCAGAGCAGCATAAAAACAGATGAAGTGGAAATTTCATTGTTTAACCTGCGAGCCAATCCCCCAAAGCGGAGACCCATGCACGCGCACTGCCGTTCCTCATTTTCTCCGAAAAGTTTTCCCCATTTTCCCCCGTTCTCCACCCACTTTCCGCTTTTCCCCGTTTGTCCTGCGGAAAGCCACTTTGGTGGCACTTTGTGCGGCAACGGGAATGCAATCGAAGTTTAAAAAGTGACCGCTCGGCGGATACACAGATAACCAATTCAATATGAAACTATTTATTGTTGGCTTTGTGATTTCTAAAAAATCAAGAACCAAAAGAAGAACATTTTCAATGACAGACAATATTCTTGTTTTCCATTTATCAACCTAAAGTAGTTAGCCCTACATATGTCTTTGTATCTTAAATTATTTTCTTTCCGTGCAAAGTGGGCGGTAGGCGTGGCGTTAGCGTGGACAAACAAAGGGGCCGCACCTAGTCAAAAAGCAACGAAAAAGGAGTTAAAAGCGTAGAAGAAAAAAGTGGGAACACAGGGAGCGAAAGGATATCAGGCATATTTGCACATTTGTCCATATTTCTGCTTCACTGAGCAGCCACTGAAAGAGTGGCCAAGGGAGGAGTGGAGGAGGAGGGAACACCAGCAGGGGGATAAAGTGACCTTCTCGGGATCTAAACCTACCTTTTCACTAGAATTTTCAGGCCTAACCCAACTAACTTGTTGTTGGCGTAGTTTATCAAGCATAAAATCGCATTTGGGGGATACACACAGTAAAAAATACCCCACACACACACGGCTGCCTAATGTCCATTTGTAACACTTCATTTGAAACAGAAGCCTCGACCTCGAAAGTCAAAAAAAAATAAAGGAAGAAAGAAAGGAGGAAGGTGGGTAGGGAGATGGCCCAAAAAAATTATGGCGGACCATAACAGATTTCAGCACCTAAAATTCACCCTAGGAACAGAACAATCTCAAAAAGAAAAAAAAATACGAAGAGAAAGTGAGGACAGCAGCATATGCAAAACAAGATCCTGTCACACATATCAGGTGAATAAATTTTCCCTTGAAAGGAAAAAATTTTGGAGCATGCCAAGAAAAAACCCGCAAGGATTGAAAAACCAAAAAAAAACCTTGACTTTAATGCCTTTAAATTGTGCTTTAAGTACGGGCTTGCAACAATTGACCAAATGTGAGAAAACATGGGACACATTAAAAGGACACAATCCTGTCGCTTGCGTCGCTCTATGCTGGCAAATAAAACCCCTCCATGAAAACACCGAAGAGGCAGAAAATGCAACCAATGGGCTTGGTTATTTATGTTTTATGTGTGTAGTTTTAAGTTTTAAGTTTTGTGCCGGCAAACGAAAATTCAACGCAATTTGGAATTTGAAATGAATATTAATTTATGCACAGGCAATTTGAATTTGCTCTCTATGCCACAAACAGCGACAAACACAAAAACAATTGGGCAGCGAGGGGTTAAGGGCTGCGGCCTTCAAAAAGTAGGCAATGGAATTTTGAATGGGAAACTGCAAAAGTTTTGCTTGTTTGCCGTCGAACGCTTGAATATTTATATGGCTATTTAAGCACCGAGTGAGAAGAAAGGCCCTGAGCAATGCGAGTTGAAGGACTTGGATCGCTGCTCCACATCCTTTTGCTTCCACATCCTTCTGCTTGGCCCACATTTCGCTGCCATTCGGTTATGGAAATATGCAGATGTAGGTATAGATCAGCGAACTGCAAGTGTGGCATTTTTTGTGTTGGTGGTAACAAATTACTGAAAAAGGAAATAGATTATGCCCAAAATCTATAGATAGTCCCTTTTTTCTCTTAATTTTACAAAAATTTAAAGAAGACGAAATAGACATTTCTTTTTTATATAATTTATTATTTGCTTCCCATATTTAACTTTATAAATGTATAATTTTTCTTTTTAAAATGATACAAAAAACAAGTAGCCACAGAAGCCGCAGCCAAAAGTCAGGAAGTTAAGCGTCCCTCTCCATTTCCCCCCAGGCACTCACCCCTTTCCTCAAGCTCTTTCCACGTCAGAGCTGATAGCTGGTTGTAGCTCCTGGAAAATAGCTTGCTCAGGCACTTCCTCCAGTAGGTCGAAATCACATTGTTGATATCCTCTGCTGCCACATAAAATCACTGCACTACTCACTCACAATTAGTATTTTTTAAAAATTCATCGAAAAAGTTGTTTGCTTACGTAGAACTTTTGAGAAGCGCAGAGAAGGGCACATATATTTTGGTATTATTTAGTATTAAGTATTTAGTATTATGTAGTATTTAGTGTTATTTAGTATTTAGTATTTAGTATTATTCATTATTTCCTTTTAATGTAACGTAATACTTTCAGCTATCTTACTGATAAGTTTATAATTTCACTTTAAATGCCAGCTGGAGCAATAGAAATAGAATAGTTTTAATTAAGTACAAATAAAAACAAGAGAGAACGCTATAGTCGAGTTCCCCGACTATCTGATACCCGTTACTCAGCTAGTGGAAGTGCAGAGGAGAGTCTTTAACGCTGACAGTGTTTGGTGGTTTGTGGGCGTTAGGGTGGGCGTGGCAAAAAGTTTTTTGGCAAATCGATAGAAATTTACAAGACTAATACAAAAATGAAAAAATATCAAAACATTTTTCAAAAGTGTGGGCGTGGCAGCTTTGGGCGGTTTGTGGGCGTTAGAGTGGGCGTGGCAAAAAGTTTTTTGACAAATCGATACAAATTTACAAGACTAATACAAAAATGAAAAAATATTAAAACATTTTTCAAAAGTGTGGGCGTGGCAGTTTTGGGCGGTTTGTGGGCGTTAGAGTGGGCGTGGCAGCATGATTCGACAAACTTGCGCTGCGTCTATGTCCCTGGAGTCTGTATGCTTAGTCTCAACTTTCTAGCTTTTGTAGTTCCTGAGATCTCGACGTTCATACGGACAGACAGACGGACGGACAGACGGACAGACGGACAGACGGACAGACGGACAGACGGACGGACAGACGGACATGGCCAAATCGACTCGGCTATTGATCCTGATCAAGAATATATATACTTTATATGGTCGGAAACGCTTCCTTCTGCCTGTTACATACTTTTCAACGAATCTAGTATACCCTTTTACTCTACGAGTAACGGGTATAATTATGTATAAATGCTGCAGTTCTCTAGTATAGATCAGCTGCCTGGCACATGTGTGTTTGTGGCAGACGGTTATTCTTGAGTTAGTATGCTCTATACCACACAGCGGGTGTTATTTAAAAAAAATTAATATCATGGAATATCATGAATGGAATAGAATATAAGACTGTAAACTTGATTAACCTATTCAACATGGATTTGTGTACGTTTCGTTTGCAGACAAGCAGCAGGAGTTCGACTTGCCCTCGCTGCGCGTGGAGGATAACCCGGAACTGTTGGCCGCCAACGCAGCCGCTGGTCAGCAGTCCGCCGGACAGTATGCGCGCTCCCGCTCGCCGCGCGGCCCGCCCATGTCGCAGATCAGCGGCGTGAAGAGGCCACTGTCGCACACGAACAGCTTCACCGGCGAACGGCTGCCCACCTTCGGTGTGGAGACACCCAGGGAAAATGAGCTGGGCACCCTGCTCGGCGAACTGGACACCTGGGGCATTCAGATATTCAGCATCGGCGAATTCAGCGTCAATCGACCGCTCACCTGTGTGGCATACACCATATTTCAGGTGCGAAACGAAACGAAAATAGTACCAGTAATGTACTTTTAAAAACTGACTTCTCCTTCTGTTTTTTACTTTTCACCCCACAGAGTAGAGAATTACTGACCAGTCTTATGATACCACCGAAAACTTTTCTTAACTTTATGTCTACTCTGGAGGACCACTACGTCAAAGACAATCCGTTTCACAATTCACTGCATGCCGCCGACGTGACCCAAAGCACCAACGTGCTACTCAACACACCGGCGCTGGAGGGCGTATTCACACCGCTCGAAGTGGGCGGGGCGCTGTTCGCCGCTTGCATCCACGATGTTGATCATCCCGGCTTAACCAATCAGTTCTTGGTTAACTCAAGTGCGTGTTCCTTTAGTTTGTGAGCCATGCCATGCCAATTGGCACATGTCACACAAAATAAGTCCAATAATTACTAAAATTACTAATTATAAAACATGTTCATTTTGCCACAGGTTCCGAACTAGCATTAATGTACAATGACGAATCTGTTTTGGAAAATCATCATTTAGCTGTTGCCTTTAAATTATTACAAAATCAAGGATGTGATATATTCTGTAATATGCAAAAGTGAGTTTATATTATTCAGATGGAAAACTCAATATATAATTGATGTCTTTCGTGTGCAGGAAACAACGCCAAACATTGAGGAAAATGGTTATTGATATTGTGCTGTCTACGGACATGTCCAAGCACATGAGTCTGCTGGCCGACCTTAAGACAATGGTGGAAACCAAGAAGGTGGCCGGCTCCGGCGTACTGCTGTTGGACAACTACACCGATCGCATACAGGTGAGTGGTGCCCCCTTGCCCTTGGGGGTCATGCGTTATGCTAACACTATACCCACTAACACATACCACTCTTTCCCAATAGGTGCTTGAGAATCTGGTGCACTGCGCCGATCTGAGCAATCCCACCAAGCCGCTGCCGCTTTACAAGCGCTGGGTAGCCCTGCTCATGGAGGAGTTCTTCCTACAGGGCGACAAGGAGCGCGAATCGGGCATGGACATCAGTCCCATGTGCGACCGCCACAATGCCACCATCGAGAAGTCGCAGGTGGGCTTCATCGACTACATCGTCCACCCACTTTGGGAGACCTGGGCGGACCTGGTGCACCCGGATGCCCAGGATATACTCGACACGCTTGAAGAGAACAGAGACTACTACCAGAGCATGATACCGCCCTCGCCGCCGCCATCGGGCGTCGATGAGAATCCGCAGGAGGACAGGATACGCTTTCAAGTGAGCATCCTCCTCCTGATAGTACACAACTCAGTTACTGACACGGTAGGGGGCATAGATTTTCCTTTCAAATCCGTGTCAGTTCTGAGTTCAAGTACCAAATGAAACTCAAACTCGTAATAACTGTGTTGCATTTCGTGTTACAAATAGGTAACCCTTGAGGAGTCCGACCAGGAAAACCTCGCCGAGCTGGAGGAGGGCGACGAGAGTGGTGGGGAGAGCACCACCACTGGCACCACCGGAACCACCGCCGCCTCCGCGCTAAGCGGGGCTGGTGGCGGTGGCGGTGCAGGCGGGGGTGTGGCACCTAGAACGGGTGGCTGCCAAAACCAACCGCAACACGGTGGAATGTGACGGAGAGTCGTGGGAATTTATCGCAAATTACAGGAAAAGGCTCACAACTTTTTCCTATTACGTTAGTGACTACTATTAACACAAAAAAAAACCAAACAAAAACCTAAAACAAAAAAAAACAAAGAAAAACTCTTGGAAAAAATGCAAAAAAAAAAATACAAAAAAAAACCAAAAACCCAAGTAAGGAAATATTATACCAATGTTTAAATGCATACAAAAATCCAAACAGCAATAGCAAAACTACCGTTAAACCTTTAAAGTCTAGAGAAAATCGACAAAGGAAAAGAAGTTTACTTAATGGAACCCGAGATTGATGTTAAAAATACACTGAAAAATGGAGGAGGAGGCAGAGCTAACTAAGAAAAATCAATAAGTACATATTGTTAAACACATAGACACACTAAATTCAAGACAAAGCAAAGATAATGAGAAAAAAAATTGATAAGTAATAATAAGACGATACCAAAACTCCCGCCCCAAACCCTAAGAAACCCTCTCTTACCCCTCCCCTTTATATATACAATTTTTGTTGCATGTGTAGGAAAATGATTTTTGTCAAATTCATCTGAAGTAGTATATCAATCAGAGGAAGGCCCGTAGCAGAGTCTCCTCTTTTAATCCATTGACTAAAGTGAAATATTTAACGCAGAGAATCAGGCAAACGAAAAGGAATAATTAATACGACCTAGCTTAAGAGAAGTTATTAAGTTTTTAATGTTTTGCATGCACCAAATAGATTTATTTTACTTGATTGAAAACGCTAGATCTAACTGATAAACTGATAACAGCAGCACATGGAGTTTTTTATAATTTAGACCACAGCGATAGAAGCGAAAGAAAATCAACCATGTAAAGTGTAAAAACCCAGTGAATTAAACCAAAATTGAAAGCCAACCGAGTTGAAACCAATTTAATTCTAAATCCACAACCCAAAACCCTAAAAAACAAAAGAGAATGATGAAAGGAACAGTCTACAGCCAAACTGTAGTTGTATAGTAATATATATGATATAAATATTTTTTTTAATATTATTTGTAAATAATTTAAATGTTGGACTCGAATTTAAATCAAGCGGCTAGCACATGTTGCAGCTAAACTAAAATGAAAACAAAGCCAAAAACACACATAAATAGGGAACTAAGTGGAAAAGGAGGAAAAGGAAAAACGGAAAGAGAATAACTATTGTACAATTAGCTAAAGAATTTCCATTTAAATTTTCAATTTAAATTGCAATTTAATTTGCTTCCAGAAAAAAATGAAAGGAGACAGGATAAAACATAGAGAGATAAACCGAAAATAATTTCAAACGCTGTCTTCGCAAATATTTTTCGCTATATATTACTTATACCATTATTTTACTAGTTACTAAGCTACTTACTGAGCCACACAAATTAAAAACGAAAGAGACAAGACACCAGGACAAAAAAGAAAGAGAAGTAGCTTTCATGAATTTAGTGAACAAACATACATAACTGGCAACTGGCCACTGTGGCAGAGGCCACTTACAATTTACAAAACAAACACCACCAAAAAAAGACTCTTCAAGCACAAAAACTGTTTAGTTAACCAACTGTAAAACCAAAGCAAAGCAAAATAACAACCAACACAAACGATATAATCCCAAAGTCTTTGGCTATAATATGATTACTTAACCTAACCTATACAATATAGATATATATCCTATATGCATATATAAAGTCACGATACTGGCGCTGGTGCGCGGATCGATCAATGTGGCAGGCCAAATTCTAAACGCGCATAATTTAACTATTGTTTATATTATGTTTTATTGTTATTAATTTATTACCTAAAAACATTATTTTTTCAGACCTAGTGCTATATATATTTCTTTTTTGTGTTAAAGCGGGCAGGATCCGCGCATAAAATAGTGTTTTTTTTTATTACAAATATATATATATATATATATATATATATGATATATGATATGTGAATGAAATGTAATGAAATGAAGTGGAACCTTGATGGTCTAAAAATATCATTAAAAGCGAGATGGAAAGTTGAAGAACAAGAGATACTTTATAGCAATTTAAGCAGCATTGTAAATGTGCGCTTTAGAACTACATTTTTTCGAAACTTAATCGACCTTCAGCAAATACAGCAAGATATATTACCTACATACATACACACATATATTATTAATTGAACCATAGTTGCGACAAAAACAAGAATTACGGCAAGTCCATGGCAAACTTAAACAAAAACCTACTTTAACAAATTGAGTGAAATAAATAAAAGAAAGAAAACAAACAAAAAAAAAAAAAAACCATATGACTTTTTTCTCCTCCTACAAAATAACAAAATAAAAACTAAAAAACATAAAAACAGAAAAAATAAACTACTAAGTATTGTATTTGTAATACGAATTTTCCTGCGAGTGGAGTCTTTCCGCAACACCATAAAGCCGGAAAAGAAAACCTACAGAGTTCCGCAGCAACAGCGGCACTGGTACATGTGTAGCTATAGCTATAGCTCTAGCTATACGATTATGTAATTTACCAGAGTATTAACCAAACATTTAAATTTATATGCATATGCAACCAACATATATAGATATACACTAGGAATATATGCAGTAACGGACATTTGATGTATACTCGAGTTGAAACATAACCTAACCAGATGTTGTATGTGTATGTGTAATTCGATGAACTTTAAGTCCAAGCCCATAAACCCATAAGAACAAGCAATTTATAGTGAACAAGTCGAAAAGTATCTAAATGTAATTGTTAGCAAATGTCGAGCAAATCCGAAAGTTACCAGAAAGTTTAAGAGGCATCTATCTTATCCCCCCTCCCCACAACACTCAATTTTTGACTGAAATTGAATCGTCTAGTAGAGGCACTCAATTCGTACTTCACCATCCCCCATCCCCCCTCCCCTATCCATCCCCTTTCCACGACTACTCTATTTTATCCGATTTTTTTCTATTGACGTGCCGCCAATTATATCAGTGTATATAAACTATTTAAAATCACGCATATGTGCACACACAGAGTTTTGTAGCGTCATATGGCATTAAGGATACCCACTTACATATGCATACATATATATGGAGGGACATAAGCAAGTAAAGTAAATTTACATATATGTGTGGGTAAAGAGAGAGATCAGCATTTGTAGCACAGGTTGGCCAAATTTATTGGGAATATCGATTTAAGTTGAGTAAAGCCGAAGAAAAACCAAATGAAAACTGTTTGTTGTGCTGTTAGCCGTAATTGAGAACTTTTTTTTGAGATAACTTAATACCTATATATATAAATATGTATTACAATATATGTATCTATAAATATATAAAACAGGCGACAAACAAATTAAACCAAATATCGGAACAAAAAAACCCAAAAACCAAAAACGAAAAACGAAAAAGAAGAGAGAGAACAAATAATACAAACGATATTGAAATGGCACGTTTTATACTGTAATGAAATGAGGAAACACCAAAGACGAATGCAAAACCAAAATGCAAACACAAAACAAAATATACAAAAAAATATTCTTAAAAATACCATAAATTGTGCGCTGGCGACGACGGTTGTTTGAAAATGAGAAGGAAAAGGACATGCCGCTTGAAATGCCGATCGTAAGCGAGTCCTTTCGCTTAAAATGCAAGTCGGCATTTCAATCGAGTGGAGAATCGGAAGATATTATATACATATAGAACACGTAACGCTGGCGTTACTGGGCAAACAGTTAGGCATTTTTTTTTTTTTTTGGAAATTTATACAATTACATATACAAAAAGCTCATCCACAACAAGGACTACAACTACAGAAGAACAAAATACACACATACATACAAACATTAACGCGTACACGGACAGCGATTTGCGCCAGATCAATATTCTGGGGATTTCGAACCGAAAAAGAAAAAGTGAAAATAGAATGAGGAAAATCGGCAAGTTATTTACCACTGAAACTGATCGGGTGTACTATAGTAGCAAATAGGGCTTACCCAGGCTGATTCACCCAAAATGAATATATATGTAGTAACGAGCTGGCTTTTGTTGTTTAGTTATGTATTGTTTCGGTTATGTTTTGCGTCTCTCAGAATTACCATATACATACATATGTATATTCTATGTATATATATGTAGTTATGTATGTGAATGCGTAATCATTTATGAAACCAATGAAAATCTATCCTGAAAACAAAGAGAAAAACCTAAGTCAAAAAAATAATTGCATGCAAGAGTAAGTAATATTAATGAAATATAAGAACAAAGGTCACTCTCTGGCCGCATGGCAAATGATAAATGGTAAAACACTGAGCAGGTGGCATTATGAACAGATTTGAATGATTATGGAATACAGACTAAAAATAAAAAATCCAAATAAATGAAAAGATAATATTTAAAAATATTCCAGTCGCATTTTTTCTGCAAGGGATTTTCTAAAAAATCGAAATTTCCATTTCTGTTCATCGAAAATTTTTCCCGTCCCGATATAATTTTCTCAGTCAGATTTCCTAGTTCCTTGGTTTTAGATACCAGGCAAACAGAAATCTCAGCAGGTGAAGGCAGGTCCCAGCAGATATCATAAAACGAGACAACTAGCTTATACTTCCATGATGGCCGTCCCTTTCATGCTTTCAGGCGCCCTCTTAGGAGAAATCCCGTTACTTTAAAACGGAACTCAGATCAGAGATGCTCAGTAACATTGTGCCTCACGTGTTTCTCACGAGATTTGCACGACAATTACGAAATAAATAAAATATCCATGTGTGTTGGAAGCGTGAAAAAAAATTTGTTACACGCGGGCATCTATATTTTAGGCAAAAAAGGGACCGTTGGCAACCTACTGGGATTTTTGAGCGCCTAGTACTTAAAATCGGAAATCTCTTAAATTTCTTGAAAATTTCAGCCGTCCCGATATTATTTTCGCTGCTAGATCGGCCACTTTTTCGTTTCGCACACCAGGCGAACAGAAATCTCAGCAAGTGACGGCAGGTCCCAGCAGATATCATAGAACGAGACAACTAGCTTATACTTCCATGACGGCCGTCCCTTTCATGCTTTCAGGCGCCCTCTAAGGAGAGATCCCGTTACTTTTCAACGGAACTCAGATCAGAGATGCTCAGTAACATTGTGCCTCACGTGTTTTTCACGAGATTTGCACGACAATCACGACAACCGTGGTGGTTGTTGGGAGCGTGACAAAAAATCTGTTACACGCGGGCATCTCTATTTTAGCCAAAAAAAGGGACCGTTGGCAACCTACTGGGATTTTTATTCGCCTGGTACTTAAAATCGGGAATCTCTTCGATTTCTTGAAAATTTCAGTCGCCTGGATATTATTTTCGCTGCTAGATCGGCCACTTTTTCGTTTCGCACACCAGGCGAACAGAAATCTCAGCAAGTGACGGCAGGTCCCAGCAGATATCATAGAACGAGACAACTAGCTTATACTTCCATGACGGCCGTCCCTTTCATGCTTTCAGGCGCCCTCTAAGGAGAGATCCCGTTACTTTTCAACGGAACTCAGATCAGAGATGCTCAGTCACATTGTGCACTCGGTGCTTCACGGGTGTTGCACGAGATTTGCACGACATAAATAAAATATCCCAAGTGGTCGTTGGGAGCGTGCGAGAAATCAGTTACACGGGAGCATCTCTATTTTTGCAGACCGTTACTTTGCAACAGAACGCTAATCAGAGATGGGAAGTCGTATTGTTCTTGTGGCCGTGTCACGTCTTTGTTACGATATACACGAGATTCCTTAAGTTTGTTTGGATCGTGAGGAAGATTTGCAGAGACGCGACCATCTCTAAGAAAGTCTAAATTACGCTAATCAGCTGTTTGATTTTTGCTGCGCCATTTTATTTGCATGACTTTTTGGGATATCAATAAGGTTTAAAATTATTTTGTTATATTAATTATTTAGATTTATTATTTCTTTTTATTTGGATGAATATATAAAATATAAGATTTCCCATTGATTTCTATCAGTACTTTTATAAACTTACCAAATTATAAATTTCCATGATTTTGATGAGTTCAGCAGAGACAAATAATACAACGTGTTTTTGAATTGTTTTGCATTTTAATTGGCTAATGTGTTATATTTATGTATTGTTCGAAATTTTGTTACGAACTCACAGAGGTATGACATTCCATATTTGGACCAATATTTTGAATGCTTGATGAAAATACTGATATAAATAATCACAAAAAAGAGGGAAAACGAATTTTAGCAAAAATGCAATATTTACGATTGATATTTTCGGTATAACTTGACTAAAAATGGTCAGAAAGTTAAAAGAATTACATTTTTGTACTACTTATTACCAATGCTAACCAACCGAATCACTTTTTGACCGACTTTGTTAACATATTTTTTGGCCAAATTTTCGCATTTTTTTGTTCCATCATCAAAATTTGCAAAAAAAGTGAAAAAAATTTGTTTTTTCTGAAAACATAATTCGATTGGAAATTTAAATACAAGCTCAACGAGGTATGGCATTCCATATTTGGACCACTATTTCGAATGTTCTGATCAAAATACCGATATGTATAGTCGCAAA
The DNA here is from genome assembly GCF_016746365.2 of Drosophila yakuba. Classification (NCBI taxonomy): domain Eukaryota; kingdom Metazoa; phylum Arthropoda; class Insecta; order Diptera; family Drosophilidae; genus Drosophila; species Drosophila yakuba. Next base: position 5,246,572 of record NC_052526.2, on the reverse strand, counting down.
AATTAGAAGAAATATGCCTTCAACAGCCTAAAAGCTTGCGTTAGATTCGCAGCAGGTCGAAAGTATGCTGCAAGCTGTGCGGCAAAGGATATTCTATAGCATACTTACAGCGGTAGGTGTCGCCTTTAATGTAGGTGTGTAGAACGCATGTAGAAATACATCGAATGTAAACATCAGCAGAATCGCTTTCCATTTTTAGTTTATTTAATAAACAGCATACTATACTATACTATACATACGATACTATACTATACTACAAGATACTAACCTGTACAAACTATGTATTTTATTATATAATTGTGGAACTTATGCCAAGCCTGACTGAGTGATGATTGTTGTGACGGTTTTTAGTGCCAACATTTGCCACTTGCAATGCAACCCCTGATCTCACGTTGCCGCCTGACTTTGACAGACAATACTTTCAATTTCCTCTTGCCATAATTTTTGGCACTTTATGAGCTAGCAGATAAGACATGCCTCTATAAGTATGCATCTCCGCTCGTTTTTTGGGTTTCTTCAATTCTTTTTTTTTGATTTTTGGTCTGCTCTTTCAAGTGTTTAGCGTTAATCGCTTCCTCTGACCTCCGCACTCACTGACGACCTATTGATATGCGTTAGTGATCGTCGGCCGGAACGTTTATTATCCTTTTTTTCGAAAAATGTTTCACGTCGCTTTTGCCACTTCACTGGAGGATCCCCATGTCCCTTTACCCCTCCCTCTGGCACAAATCTCTTGAATACCAGGTCCATCCGTCTGTCTTTCTGTATCTTTTCCCATTCGGGCAAGCATGCCGTAAAAAATCGGAATCGAAGAAACCGAGATCGAGCCCAAGAAACTCTCATCAGTAGGGGGTCGTGGCTGCTGATTGGAGGTTTTCCGTAAGTGCATTCAAGTACGGTTTAGATGCTAAGTTGAACCCTTAGGGAACACAGTGGTCGTTCGGAATGAAAGTTCCTAAAGGCCTCAAGGAGTTACCCTTAGACCATAAGAGGTCACTTTGTGCATTTCTAAAGATATTTTAAGGTTTTTTTTCTGATTGTAAAGCAAATTTAGTTTGGTAAAAAATTACATAACTTGTTATAAGCGAATTTGTTTAAACAAACATTTAAATTTATAAACAATTCAAAGTCAAAATGACAATACTGGAAAATTTTGCATATTGACCATGTACTTTTGTAAGGAACGCGTTTTCCGTTTACTGATCGTCCACTGTACTTCATCGATTGTGTTAATACAAAACAAACCCCTGATCTGCCACATTTTGTCCCCATCCGCCCGTAACCCAATGACCAAAGCATTTCACAATCTCCGCGTTGTCAACGGTTTCCCTACTCCACATTATCTGCCGTCACCGCCCCTCCCCTCCCCACCCCGCCGTCTCCGATTTTCCCCCTCACCCCGTAACCACAGGTCACGTTCATGTTCCCGATCCCATTTTCAGTTCAGTTCCCAGTTCACACGTTGCATATGGAAAATTTCGGTAATTATATATGTTGATCAGTTTTCCATCTTTAACGTATAAATGTGTGCATTTTCTGCTTATCGCTCAGCTTGTTTTCCTTGGGGTTATTTTGTTGTCGGGGACTCCGATTCCCGATTTACATGTGTAATGGCTGTTCCACAAAGTACACACATCGTTTTCGTCCTTAAGTCATTGGGAATGGCTGCAGCGTCGCTGTGTGGGGCAAACATTTTAATTTTATTGGGACCGATGGGGATTGTAATGAGTTGTAATGAGATGTAGAGGCCTAGGAGCATTTGAATTTAGTAATATGTTTGTGCTCGAATTATTGCTTAAAAATATAAATCATTCTGTCTAAAATATTATTTATTTCCCGAACAATTAGATTTTTATTCGTATTTTAATTTAAATTAGCGTTATATAATGCTTGCCAACTTGGACTGCACTTACTCACTTTTTTCGTTTACTTAACGACAATAGCCGCTAAATATAACTTTTTGTTTCGTTTACCTACCCTCAGAGAATTCGACCCGCACATACAACACCAACGGAAAGATCAAATCATCTGTGACTTCCCAATGGGTCTCTCGCAATATTTTCAAGGGCATGGGGCATGGGCAATCGAAACAGCAATTGGATGCCCTGTAAGTGGATACTTCTCATTTGTTTGCAATAAATTACGGAAATGGAGTACTGATCTCCATCTCCATTTCCATATGCCTGGTTTGGTCTGGTCAGAAGAATAAAGCAATTAAACGCGTTTCTGTCAGTACCCCTACACACTTGTAGGCGTTTCAGGAGCATCAAAACCATTAAAAACGAAAACGACGAGAAAACAGTGTTATTGCCGACACATGGAACAGATACCAATAGATATATGGCTTCAACAGACTCCTTCTGATCCTCTCTCAATACATGTATGTAGGTATGTATGTGTGTAGCTCCTTTCGAAGCTCATTTTTTTTTCATTTGGAAAAGTTCAATAACATTTCTGCGATAATTTGCATTCATGCCATGCGAATCTTTTTTAATGTGAAACTTTTTATCCGAAGTAAATTGCGGAACAGGCGCGACTTCCTTCCGCAGGAGACCAGACGACTTCCTTAATAAAAAGGGAAAACGCGGGGCACTCCCTTAACCCCCTGGCCGCCCAGATCAAAAGGGAACACGAACGATCTGCCTTGATTTAAATGAAGTCTAAAGCTCGGCAACACAGAGAAAAATATTAGACAGACATCTTATGACAATTTCGTTTTGAACATGTTTCGGAATTTTTGATGTGTTCAAGAAACACTTTATGGCGGCAACATTTATTTTATAAAGATGATTTTTTCACATCCGATCGAACTTCTGAACTTATGTTGTTTCTGTGTAACTTAGTTCGCGACTTAAGCTTCGATCGGTTTGGATGATATCGGATCGGATCTGTGGCACATAAAACATGTTAATATTGCAAGCTGCAATTTTCAGCGGCGATGCAGTCATCGTCTTCTTCCTTTTGATCTGCTTCAGCTTTCTTTGCTGTTTTCAAACTTGGGGATTGAGCATTACCCTAAGTATCAATTTAAACAATAAACAACAATTAAATGTGGTCGAAAGAGTTATTTTACAATTTTTAAAGGTACTTTTTCAGACGATTTTCAATATCTTAAAGAACTCAAAGTAATTATTTTGTTTTCATAGGGTATTTGGAAATGGGACTCAAGATTTCGCAGCTTGCTTTGGTTAAGCTTTCAGTTGTGTTTGCATTTCTTTTCTTTAGTTTCGTAATATTCTTTTCTTTTCTTTTCATTTTTTTTTTTTGCCATGGAACCGGACTCTGTTGTCTGCTTTATTATTTTTTTTCTTCTGCTTTTTTTGCGAGTGCGTGTGCGCTTGCGTGGCTGTGTGCTTACAACATAATTTTAATTTATAGCGTCAGCGGCAAGTACAGTTGAACCCGTCTGTCTGCGCCGATGAGTCAGTACAGCAGAGCCTGGAAGAAGGGGAACTTTGAGCTTCAGGAGGCGTGGCCGACGTATAGAAACGAGAATCAAAACAAAAGCACAAAAATATACAAGATCTTGGAAACTGGTAACAAGAGGAGGCCTTTGAGTCGACGATCCTGTTTTAGACAAACAACAAATGAAATGAGGAACAACATCACACAGACGAGCCGTCTGGGTTAATAACCATCTGTAAGGATACCAGTTCCTATTGTTGCCTTGTTGCCTTGTTGTCCAGGATGCCAAGTACGGAGCACAGTGCTACAGTTTGTTCACCCAATGTGCGCCCAAAACAAGTGACCTAATAATATGTGAAAATCCTTAAATACTATTCATATCCATCTTGTTTCCCTGCGTTGGCTAAACTCTGATGCAACAATTGAGTTTAGTAATTTTGTGAGAGCCCAACTGTGTTTTGTGTTTTCAATAGTTTCAGACATAATTTAATGCTAAATCTTAAAGTATATACCAACTGCCAACTGTGATCTGCAAAATGGCAACCGCCCCTGTTAATTTTGGCACAAGTACAGTAGGCCCTGGCACTTGGCAATTACCGTACCGAGTGACGACGACAACAACAGCTGTCGCCCGCAGATGGAAACGAGTTTGGGTTTTCAGGGGTCCCCCGAAAGCGACCAGAGAGTCCAGACATCCTTTCCAGACCCGCTAATCATGGAACCGAACCCGATTGACGTTTATTGGATGTCGGATCGTTTCGTGCACCGAAATTATGATGGTCATACCCATACCCACACCTATACCCACACCTATACCCATACCCATACCTATACCCATACCCATACCCATACTCCTTGTACGTACTGTTTTTGGGCAAATTGCTTCTTTCATCGTGCGTGTGTCCTGCTCCAGATGGCTACTAGTTGGCCATCAAAGTGATCGGGGGCCCTTAGTCCACCGCACACATCAAAAGATCCCCTAATCATAATCATCTTTTATGGAGTACGATTGCCGAAAAATTAGTTGGCGAAAACAGTTAAACAATAAATCTCATTCCGCAGATTGCTCAAAAATGACGCACGCAATTCGACTGATTGAGGAATTCCTTCCTGAAACAAGTTCCTCTTGTTGGGTAAATCACAAAAGAATAAGGATAAATAATAATTAAATATTTGGTTTAAAAATGCGTATATAATTGCGATGTTTCAAAATCTTGGATAATATCAATATCTTTATATCGTAAATAAACTCTTGCCTTATAACAATGCCAGCTCAATGAGCCCCTCTGTGTCCACATCTTTTGCCAATTAAGGGAGTTTAGATTTAGATTATTTATCATAGTTACCTGAAATTTCCGTTGTCCCCTATTAATCGCTGATTTTTTCTGTTATCCTTGTTTGTGTTTTTTTTGTGTGACTTCTTCCTACAAAGAAAAAGAAAAGAATCTGTTAATGGACAAAACAAAAACCAAAACTTAATTGTTTTTGAGAAAAGATCGTAATCCGAGGGAAACCGCAAGCTGTGATGGTTTAAGCCAGATACTTAGGGTGTTTTCGCCTCTTCGAACAAGAAGTGTTGAACATTTCTTTGCCACTCGGCACCTTTACCTTTCCATAATCCCGATTACTTCCACTTTTTGTAGACAGCTGTTTCATTTGGTTGTTCATATTTGCAAAGACACGAGTCAAAATCCTCGTAGAAACTCAATGGGGAGTACTCAAGAGTGAAGTCCACACTTCCCGCGGACAATCAATCAAAAGACCAGCAGATCGATCATGTATGCACTACTAACCTTACACTTTTACGATTTACTTGTACTGTAATTCTTATGATAGTGGCATCAACCCATGACAATGTTTACCCAGGATATTTTGTTTTCACTTTTATCTATCAGGCATGCAATCGAAATATCTTTAGTACGTATAAGAATCTAACAATCTACCCCCATATATTTAATGACATTATTTCGCTCAGTGTGCATACTTATGAAGACCACACATGTCTCGGCGAATGTGCAGGGAAAAAAGGACGAGTGCGAGGGCCAGGACAACCCACTCTAGACCAGTTCCTACGTTCCTACCTGGGGTGTCGATGTCGTCTTACTTAAGTTGTCAAGACGGGTGTTACATCAAGGAAAACCCAATTGCAATGGCAATCCCCGTTCCAACAAATATTGCGGTCATCTTCAGCGAAGTGTGACCTTAATTAGCAGCCTGATATACGGAGAATATTCAGAATCTCAAGGGGCCTCACCGCAGGACATCGGGCTGTAATCTGCCTGGTATCTGTCCAGTATTTGGCAGGCACTGGGAAAATAGTTAGGAAAATGCAAAACATACAGTAACGTATTACACAAAAACATGTATGTATATTTATGTAATTACACAAACTAAAACCAAATCTCTATTACTCTACATGCAATATTAAACGTACCTATTTACAGACAATAAATATGAAATATGGAAAAACATAAATGAATACACACAAAATGTACCAACCACCTTGTTAATAGCCTTTTTATATGTTCATCTTATGTATTTTCCCCGCACAGATTTCTTCCAGTGCAGCAATTCCTGCACTCTTTTTATTGAGGCACCTTTGCGTTGGCAGCCGCCGCAGAAGCGACATCTCTGTTGCAATTGTCGGTCATTAGCACGCTGATCCCCCGATCCCCTACTTGTAACTTGACCTCCCCACTATATAGACATATCCCCACTATACACTACATACTCCTACCCATCCCCCCTGCTACACCACCCCACCAAAGATTTTTTATAGGGGGCGAAGTTCAGACTTTCTTTGGGTTACCCCCTCTTTTCTCTTTGCGTTGGTAAATTTTCTGCCTTCTTTATTAGTTTAGTTTGGTCTTTTGTTTTCCATTTTTCCATTTTAAAGGGGTAACCTGGGGGATCTGTGTAGCTTGGAGACACATTATATTTTGTGAATGTCTTGTTAATTGAGTGATATGCGGCAAACAGCTGACTTGCGATAGTGATAATGATGATTAAATTTACCGTACGTTGCCAACAAAAGCGGCAGACGCAGAGAGTACAAAAACAAAGTGTAGCAGCCGCCAAGTCATTGAACCATACCAAACAAAAAAATATTGAAATATTGAAAGACCCAAAGGGTGTTGGACATGAAGGGGTTAAGGGGGTGAAGGGGGTTAAAGGGGCCCCACGAAATACACACAAAATGTCTTTTATCACTTGCCTGCCATGTTCCTCTTACGATATTTTTTCGGTGGTTCGGTTTTTTCTTTGACACAAATCAACTGATTGCCAGCCAGCCAGCCAGCCAACCAAAATACAGAAACTAAAAAACTCAGGCGGAAATCGAAGAACGAGGAAACCCAAATCGATACCCAATAAGTTAAGTGATCCACTTAGTTGAGTACTGGTGCGAAGTAATCAATTCAGTGGTTTAGGAAACTCACTGTGACAATATTAGCGATTTACTTCGAAGTAACTACAGTAATTTATGCGGCTAATAATAAATTAAGTGAACTGCTGACTACAGTAAACTATTGCCGCTTTCAGTAGCTAATATACTCGTATTAAACTTGTTGAATTGAAACAAAGACCCAACTCGAAAGAGAAGCATCTGTATTGTCTTTTACTTTTAATCCCAAGTACATTTCCTAATTACTCATATTATACCTGTCCACGCATTGTAAGATCATCAGTACAAGAGACCATATAGTATTCAATACTAAGTGTTATATAGTTCGACAACCCTTGGCAAAACTTTCTTTTCAGCCGGCGCCGATTGATAAATTGGTCTGCATTGGTCAGGCGGCAGAAACGAGTGGGTTTCAGATTTAGCATACATATATTATGTATTATATTATGTAGTTTCCATTTTCGCTTCTGCCGCCGCCTGTCAATCCGCTCGCGTTTTTCCGTATGACATGTTTGACTAATTCCCCGGGGTCGAAGACCTCTCTTCATGAGCCCCAAAAATAATGGAAAAAGGGTGGAAATTGTCCACTCGCATAATTAGCAAAAAACACAACAAAAAAGCCATATATATATATAGATGTATGTATAGGGAATGCAGTAATTTCGACCAACGTTAAGTATTTCGCCAATTAAGTGGCAATCAAACGAGTGTCGGGGGATATATACCCAGATATACCATTATACGGTGCCCAGTATTCCCTTTGCGTGTTGAAATTAAAAACTCGTAAAATAGTCGTATCAAAAACAAACGTAAATTGCAGCATAACAAGCACTTTATGATTCATAAAAACCATTTTCGAGAAAGGGGGGAGGGGGGGGGGCGGGGGGCAATTCTAGTGGGACGGGATCTGCATTAGGGTAATTATGCAATGAAGGGAGCACAGTGCGCGCCAGTAGCGTAGAACCAAAATTCAAAAATTTCTTTTTAATCAAAAATTGGACGTTAGTAAAACATGTTATGTTAACCCCTTAAAAAACCTATTTGAATAGTAATATTTTCAAAAAAAAAAAAAGTTTCTGTTCCCAATTAAATGCCATTGTGTTTTCTTTTTTTTTGTTCCTGCCATGGGAATTTCCCAAATTATCCCCACTGCAGCTGATCCTATATCTGTGCCCCACACTGTAGCGCCCCTAGACTCCTGCGATACGATGTTGGTCCATTCATTGCATGCCCATCGTTTTAGGGACCCTTTTTCCATCAATGCGGGAATCCACGGAGCGACGACGGGGGAGTTCGGTACGCCGGGGGTTAGTTCTCAAATGAAAAATAAAATGCAACGAATGCCGAAATCCAAAAACCAAAAACTGAAAACCGAAACCGTAAACCCCTATGGCAAATCTCACTGACTGACTAACTGACTGACTAACTGACTGGATGAATGACTTTCTTTCGATGTCTCTGCATGTTTGCCTTTTCATTTTCCCATTTCTTGTACATGTAGATGTTTTGTTTTGCTTTTGCTTTTGCCTTGGCTTTCGGGTTAAACATTTCGTGACCTGCATTTTTGTTGTTGGAAATAAATTGGTCGCCAGTTTCCTTTGGCATATGGCAAGCATGTGGCGCACGTACAAGCCACTTCACTCCTTTCAATTATGTGCGAGGCAACACAGCAGCAGCAGCAGCAACACAACAGCAGCAGCGCATCTGCAGCAACACAACAGCGGCAACATCATCAGCACGGCGGCAGCATCAACGAAAAAGGATGAGTCCATGCTCAGATCGAAAAGTGCAATACTCTTGCTGTTTTTGCCCGAGTGCAAAATGCGATATTTTCCAGTTTCAAATATGATGCACATGCCTTTTTTTTTTAAACAAACTCTCCCCACTATGAAGTTTTAATTTCCTTTTCATTGAATATGCAGTTTGCATGTGTTTTTGCTATACTATAGTACAATGTATTACTATCTTTCGCATTTATATCTCAGCAAAATGAAGAGAAACCTCACTTCAGAGGCTGCTACATACACTGTATACTCTAGACTCCTTTGCACCAACTGCCTGATCCTCTTCTCTAAAGCCCCTCTCCCTCCCCGCTTTGCCCTCTCCTTTAATTACAAAACACAAAATGCTTATGACACGATCGAGGGTGCCTTTAATTATTTTGTGTTTTTTAGAGCATACTCTTCACGAACGCCACTTTCTGGCGAAGTTAAGATCGTGATCCGAATCCAACACTTTTCGCAAAGACAAAAGTGAAAAGAACGAAGAATGTTGAATATTTGTGGGGTAATATAAGCAAGTGACCTGGATTATATGCAGACCGAATTAAATGAAACTCAAAAAGAGGATTGATATTAAAAAAAAAAAAAGGGTAAATTGGACAGAGAACACAGTGAAGATCACATCTCCTCAAACGGAGTGGAACGTACCACCAGGTTCTGAGCCATATACAGACCTATGATCCCAAAACAGAAACTAAAACAGAAACAAAAACAAAACAAGCGAGATCGGAAGTGCTGTCCACAGTAACAGCCCATTGAATGGAGCTATGCGGTGTGATATCTCCACTCCCTCAAATGAAATGAGAATAGGCCTGATGTGACGTCAGTGGTATACTTTCCCAAGATCCGGATAGCAGAACTCAACTTGGGGTATTCGTGAGTTCGCGAGTTCACGATTAATTTATGCCGTCTCGGCTTTGACTCTCTGCTTTTCAGCTCTTTGATTGATGATTAATCCACAGTCAGACTTTGACTTTTGGCATTGACGTTCCCAACCAAGAAGCCTGAGAATATGAATAAGGCCTCTGTGTGGGCTGCCCAATGGTATGTTTGTTATTATATTTGTAAAGCCCGATTCGCAATACTTGCAGGCCCCTAGCAATCGTGTGTAATTATACCCTAGGCAATTGGACTGCTCCAACGCTATTGGGCGTCTGAAAGAAGACATTCCAAAAATGTCCATGTTATATTCACAAGTTTTGAGAACAACAAATAATAAGAACTCCGAACTATACTGAGCATAACAATACTCATTCATCATATTAATAATCAGAAGTGCATATATTTATACTCAAGTAGAGTATGCCGAGTTCCACAGCATTTTGACTTGGATTTGTAATTGCAAATATGAGCGGAAACGACTGCTTTGAATGGATAACAAACTGCGACCGCAGATACGACCCTTGCTGGGGTTCTAAGGGGGTTCTAGGGGGGTCTAAGGGTCCAAAGAAGGGGCATTGGTAATCGGGGTTACGCACAAGAACCCCTGGTTGATTTGTTTCCATTTAATTTTCCCTTTTCGCACTTCCAGCTAAACATATCAAACAGCCCATGGGACCGAAGTGAAGTGTGATATTTGGGAGACCTTTTAAGGCATATTGATAAGGCTCCTCTACTCGGGCCGCGATTAGGGCTTTTTAATTCCCTGGGGGATTTCCTGAAAGTTTCAGTCGGCGACTCACCAGAATTTCCGCTGCATAACTAATCTTTCCGTTCAAGATATGCTCCGGATATCGAAAACTTATTTCGAAATTCATACGCTCAAGTTGTTTTTTTCGTATTGTATTCATTGTCAACAAACAAGTAACCTAATAAAAAAAATTTTAAATAAAACAACATTATTTCTAGCTCTTAAGTTTTATATGCAAAACTATAAAGTTTGAACTCAAATTAAAGAAAATGTTAATTAATTTTTGTGTAGAAACAGACTTTCTTTTAAACTAAAAAAAACACCGTCTGATCAACTTGCCTTGGTTTGCTCGGAGAAATCCAATCAAGATCCATTCAAAATTCAACTGGTCGATCGACTAGCCTTAGATCGTAAAATACAAAAATGTTTGAAAGACTCGTAAAACCAAACAAAGGCAACCTTCACAAAAAACTAGAAACTATAAATGTAAAATGTATGCGAAGTGTTTGTCTTATTTTTATTTTTTCATTTTTTTTTTTTGCATGCCTTTTTGTTTATTGTGTTTGAGAGCAAACACAAGCGTCGGCAAATAAACGTAAAAATAGCGAAGACCGCTGGGATTGCAATGGAATTGCTTCATAATTAGTTGCTGTTAAACGATCGAAGATCTTGGCGATGGCGATGACTGTCCAAAAAGGAAAATCAGAGATCAAAGCACACACACTCACGACTTTTTGGGGGTGCGGGGGCAATGACATCTGACATTTTTAATGCTTTTAAGTAGTTTGTCATCGGCCAGTTGAGAACCCAGGACTCAGAACCCAAAAACCAGAAACAATTTTGACCAAAAAATAAAAATAAGCGGCAATTGCCCGCAATTCAATAATCTTCCGACAGATCACCGAGTAAAGTTGAATTTTTTCCCAATTAAAGTGAAGAGTAACTGCTTCATGAGTCTCAATCGAAGATAGTTTACGGGCAATACAGAATACTCAAAGGAGATCAAAATGTTATAGATTTCAAATTGAATATTTACTAATGCTACAATGTTTTACGTCGATTTAAAGATATCTGGCATTTTCCCGATGATCCCAGTCATCCGTAATCAAAAGTGTCAATCCGAGACGTTAATTTGAAAAACAGTCTCGTAAATAGCGTAAATAGCGATAGCAAAATGAAACATGAAACATTTGAGAGTATTTTCTCAAGATAATCACAAATAAACCGACCCAACCTTGCGCGATACCCAAATGATTTGAGAAATGCATGTCAGCATATCAGCTGCACCAAAATCTTGTAAATATTTACAGTGTGCAGCCGTGGAAAATTTGAAAAGTGGAAATTGGGTTACCTTAGGCCACCTATATCTATATCTATTCGGGACTTGTTTGCGGATATAAACATTTTGTTTACAATTCGCATGACATTTACGGCAGAGTTTATGGAGCGAGGACAAGAATGCCACTAAAACTTCATTTTCATAATACGTTTCGGATTTCTATTTTGCCTATTTTTTCGTTTCGTACACACAGAAAAAAAAATGAACAGGTGAGGACGGGAGTAGGTTCAACGCTCTGGGGCTACTAAATATTATTATTGACAGTTCTACGAAACGGGGAATTAACTCATTCATTAAAATTTATACAACAGCCTCTAAAACAAGATATTGTATTTGAGCATCTCCAACTCGAGGCCCTACGCATAAGCATAACGCTCATAACGAAACCGGTGCAACCCGACAAATAAAACCAAAACCAAAAACCAAACGAAATAAAAATAAAAATAATAAAAAAACAACCAAAAGGAGACAAAAAATAAATAAACTAACGAACCCCGAGCCTCGTATTAATTGTCGGCTAAATTCTGTTTGAACACCAGATTTCGGATCAAAGAACAGGTACCAGAAGAGCAACAACAATGGATGCGAGATATAGAAAAGAAATAGAGTCGGGGAAAAAGAGGCCGCTAAAGGTCGCCTAATGAAACATTCTAATAGATGCAAAGACTCCGCGGGAGAGTCGCTACACTAGCGAAAAAAGGTGACGGAAATGGTAAAGGAAATGAATGGTTAAAGGAACTGAATTCAAAGTCTATCAGGCGCAACGAACAAACGTATTTCTAGCTAGTAAGTACTTTGGTTTAAGTCAAACACTTTTCTGCCAGTGCATTTACACCTGTATAGGCCGACTTCTTGGCAACAGGTACCCAATGCCACCATTCCATCCCCCTGTTATCCAATCCGAATCCCATTCACCGTCTCCGGTTTTTCGGTTCGTCATTTAAATAAAACGTAGATTAGTGTCGTTTAGCAATTTGGAATTTTCTCGGCATTTCTGGTATTTCTCTCTTCGCGCGGGGCTTTCGGTTTGGCTCGGTTGGCTTTGCGCGTGCTAAACTGGACTGAATCGAAATGATTTAAATGCTTTTCCCATGAACTTTCGGGCCATATGTGTCTTGGCTACTGCTACTGGTTCACAGTCTAAACGCAAGTGAAACGTTCTGTGAACAAGCATTTCGCATAGTTGTAGTACATATCAAGTGGTATGTGCGCATTGGCTTAATGTTTGAGCTATCCTTATGAATCCTTAGCTTGTACAACAATTGTATTCCATATATGTATGAGTCCCTGTAAAATCCCCATATGAAGTTGATTTTACCAAATACGAGTCTCTCTCGCTTAAGCACTACATAGAAGTACGCCTTGACATTTGACACGCCGAGTCGTAAAATTAATCAAGAAATGCTTGCCTTACTCTACGGTTATCTCGGATTGCCTCAAGGGGCCTACGGGCAGTTCAATGAATTCAATTCCACCCGAAACTAAAAAAAAAAAAATTGATGTATCACTATCTGTGTGGGTACTTTTAATTTTTTATGATTTTTATTACATTCTGAACGATAGTTTAAACCGAGGCGAGGTCAGCGGAATTGCACGATTAGATTAGAGAGTGGGGCTGAAACCCTTCCCCGATTCCCGATTCCCAACCATCGATCGATCGGTAAACTTTGGAGGGGGCCAGAGTACCGAGTTCTGGAGCCAATGGGGATATATAAGTAGCAAGTCACTCACGCACTCGAGGCCCCCAATCGCAAGTGGCCGCACTAGCGAGTCCAACTTTCGTCACTAATTACCGCTAAGTGTGGTTACAAGTAATTTTTCTCTCTCGGTTGGGAAATTTTCCAGACGCCCACGCAACGCAGACAAACATCGAGCAGGAAAATTCCGTCAAATTTAAATAGTTCGCGGGGTGGGAAATGGAATTTCACACTATTCAGTATATATAGTAAATATGTGTATCAAAGTAAATACAATAATATATAGTTATTTTAAAATATACAAGTTTTTGATAAATTAGTAAGGTAGTAGTAGTGTTGGATTAACAATGAAGGCAACTTGGAAATATTAGCGCTGAAAACATTTCCTTTGCCGAAACTAGCCATTTTCTCAAACATGAAAACATTTCCTTTGCCGAAACTAGCCATTTTCTCAAACATTCTATTCCATGCATCTCTGACAAACCACAAACTAACACGTAACTCGTAAAGCGTTAAGCGAAAGGGCTTTAAACCCAATTTATCATTACCGTAGGCAAACTATCCAGCCGAATGAACAAAATAAAAATCAACCGAAAACCCGATTGGAATTGGACTTTCGGTGAGGGCGGCGGGTGGGCGGGGGGCGTGGCGCATAGGCCTAGCAACCTGATACGCACCTGTTGCGCTATACGTTATACGTTATACGCCATACGTACATATGTACATATGTGTATAGAACCCCGCTCCAGCGACTTTTGTTTTATGGCGGTGGGCTTTTGACTCTTAAGACTCGCGTCGCCGTTGATATCGATATGCAATCTTAATAGCGCACACAAATCAATCATAAAAAATTAAAAACTAGTGAAACGATCAGCGGTGGAAAGAGTTTTCCAGTTGTAAAGCATAATATACCAGCTACCCCCAATTCTCTACAAAGACCAGTCAAAGTAAAGCGTCGAAGTTGCAATTTTCCAATTATGAAAGGGAATTATACAACCAATGTTCTAGTGGCCAAAAGTAACATATATTGTTATCAAGGGGATTTAAGTGCCACTCCGTTTCGTTCTTGGTTTTGAAATATTCAAGTGCCTGGATTTTGTACACTCACATATATCGAGGATTTACTGTTGGAAAATGTGTCTCAAAGTGTTTGACAACTCCCCCCCTCCTTCGTTATCACCGCACATATGTATGCGGGAGTAGTTCTCAACTTTTTCTGGGTGTTTAGTTTTTTACGATTCGCTGACGCAGCCGTGGAGTTTATCGAGCTAATATTTAATGAATTTAACTAGAATCCACTGTGTGTCTCGTCTCGGGTGTTTCTACTCCATTGAGCTCCTCCACGCACCACTTCATCCAGCACAGTTTTATATCTTCTATCTTCTATCTGCGTTCCCTGTTTTTTCCTTTATCAATTTCTGTTTACACACAATTCAGTGTTTGCATTTTCTTTGATGCTCTTACGTTTGGTTGTCATCGCACTTGTGTAATCATCATCACGATTGTCATAGACAGGTTAAAAGAGGCGGAGGGAGGCGGTAATATACATATGTATATACATATCTACATATACATATGTACATGACAAAAAAAGCAATATTTTCTCTTAGTTAAGTGCGTATTTTAGGCTCTTACAACAGTAATATCATTCAAAAATTTAATTATGTTATTGCACACGAAATGTATGATACAATTCAACCTCAACGCAATCGCAGTTCTAAAAGATATTTTTAATGACATTCAATGCGAAATATAACCGAAAATTTCTTCGAGTGTGACATTGCACCATGTTTGCCATCCATTTGGAATGCTAATCCCTTGGACAAATGCCGTTTTTGGCCCAGTGCAGCCTCTGGTCGAGTGTAATCAAGAAATTAGAGCACCGAGTCAGTATTTAGTGTTCGTGTGAGCCACATTTGATATGTGTGAGAGACTCGAGTGTATCTATGAGATAACTCGCTTTTTTGTCTTTACTGCAGGTCGGAATTCCCAACGAAGCGATTTTTTCTTATATCAGCTGTTTTGCGGGGAATCCACATACACGAGTAGTCTTAATATTTGATTTGGCTTGGAAAATACGCAAAACTCAATTATACAAAAAACCATTTATACAATTTCGTTGAAATGAACTTCAGCGAATTGTATCCGAATCTTTTGGGCTGCATTGCAATTGACATTTTGGGCGATATGTTTACACGATGCAGATGTATCTGAATCTGGGCGACACTGAAACATTTTTCACTGCACACAAGTGTGCAAGTGTGTGTGCGCTCGTCCACTGGTGTGTGCTGTGTGTGTGGTGTGTAAATTGTGTGCCCAGATATGCTCTGTTATCATTGTGTGTTTGTATATTTGTCCGTTTTCTTTGCTCACAAAATTCTCACGTCTGTCAAATGAAAGGAAAAAAAAAAACTAAGACGACGACAAACGATCATCATGATAATGATAATGATAGTGCACACGAGAAGGAGGGAGAGAAGGGGGAAAGAAGGAGCTATTTGATCCACCCAAGATTTACCATATGCCCGAAAGATACAAAAATGGATTTGAAATCAGAAAGAAAGCCACTGGCTAACTCAAACAGAGGAGATCATTCACACGGGTTAAATTTACGAAATATTTCTAAAGGTAAAACAACGAAATCTTTGCACTTGAGAAATGAAAGGTTTCCCCATCAAATACAAATGATGTAGCTTGAGATCACGTCCAATGTTTCTTTTCTCGCAAACAGTGTTGACTCGTTACATATTACCAGTACCAACAACCGAAACGAAAGTGATATGCAAATGTTGACAGTGGCACGGTATTCATGGAGCGCACGAGACCATCATAATCGGCATCCTCAGGCTCCATAGGTAATGTACATAGGTAATAGCTACATACACGATAATGATAATGGTAAATGCCAAGAGCCGCCGATGTTTGGACTTTGAGAATCTGGTCCACAGAGATACCACAGGGGTTACACGGAATCCGGATTTTCAGTTTTTTTTGTGTTTATTTCGGGGGTTCGCACCAAATTAGGTGGTCAGTACCATTGTGGCCCCGCTGGCTTTTAGCGTAAATTTAGAATAGTCGAATTAGAGGCACATATCCAAAAGCATACCGAAGCCAGCTGCATGACATTTATCTATTGTTCAAAACGATTTTTAGCCCGTGCTAAGTATTTCACATGGAAAACTCGTATGCTTTTGGGTACTCTTTCTATCCATTCGCCCGAAATGCCCTCGATGGAAAATGGTGTGGGGTATGCCTTGCTTTGGCACAGAACACTCGAGGTTTGGTCGATTCATGTGGTTGTTGGCTTGATGGATCAGCTAAAACCAACCGATATTATACGTAATTATTGATTGAACATTAATAAGTACAAGGAAATATCTTATATATTCAATAATATGAAGTATGGAAGTACAGCAATATGAGCCTCATTTGATTTTATATGTAAAATTCTATTTAGTTTTAGGTAATTTATACGTTGATCAGTGTGCCAAAGGCAGCATTCGCTTTTGCTTCGCTAGGCTTCCTGGTTACACTTATTTTTATTTTTGGACGCTGTCGCCGTTGTCTGCAAGTGATTCCATCAAAATCACATAAATCCAAAACAAAACGTTTTAGTCGCGGCCGCCAACTCAACCTCATCCCCAACCCCTACCCCTACCCCTACCCCTACCCCCGCCCTGCGACCGCTCCTTTCGGGGACTGTCGCCTCAAAAATAGTTTATGTACGAATTTTTGATTTGATGCCAAAATGTCGCCGAATAAATATGTTTTAGAACACAGCGAGAAAATCTGTCATGCCGCCAACCTAGAATTTTGCCATACTCCAAACTTCAAGCGCTTTTCTGCCCACGCGCCTGTAGAGTTGTTACATCAATTGACCCTCTTGGTTCATTTTACTACGATTTCATTCGATTTCATGAGACTCCAAACATTTATCGGCAATTAACATTCGACCGCGAATTTCTTGCTTCCCTTTCAAGTATTTCTGTTTTATTAGTTTCGTTGTGCCTTTGGGCTGCCAAAATCCATAATGTTTGCTTTCAAATTAGTTTTAAAGACTTTCCAGTTCGCAGACATAGGCGCATGTGAAACATATTGGAGGGGGAAGATACATACATAGGTGTGGGCCAATGATCTAAACGCCAAAAACTCGTCGTCAAGAGCCAAATAAAAAAAAATCTACACAGAGGCGGAAAAAACTACGCTAAAGTAAAACATTTACTGCGGACGGACTTGGAAGAGGCATAGCCGACCGGAAAAATCGCACACAAACATTTGGAAATCTACAAGCCAACTACGAATTGGGCAAAATGCAGTACTTTGCACATAATAATAGTAATTAATTACGACAATGCATATAATTTATGATTTTAGGCAAAGGTGTGATAGATGTATGATGTCTTAAAACCAGATTACCATATTCTCAAGCTGTTAATAGCAAACTTGTTTGTTGACTTCGTATTTATTGTTGAGTGGAAGGTAAGCCCTTGTTAAGCTGAAGCACCTGCCCAACTTTGCATCCACTCCCTGTGGAACCATAAAAGCCCCGCCTTTCCCGCGTAGCGTATCGTACTTATAAAAAACGAAACTATAGACGAACCAAGACGAAATGTAGGAACAACAACAACAGTAGTGGTGCAAATAGAAACACACTAAAAGAACAACAACAGGTATACGAGTATAACAAAAAGATTTCACGACTTTTTCGGCTTTGTAATAATTTCATTTTATTTTCTAATTCTGGCAACAGTTGGATACCACACTCGAGATAAATTTATTATTTCATGCTAATTTCTTTATCTTTGACATTCGGCCTTAAACTCGACATTTTTCTATGGATTTTGTGAAGGGCATTGGCAGGGAGGTGAAAAGGAGGAGGGCGTTGGAAAAGGGGTCTCCACCATATTTTCAATTGTTTTTTTTTTCTCTCATATTTTGTATATTTCTTTGCTTATCAGCTACACGTGTCATTAATTTGCCTTCGCGTTCACTTTTATTTGTATGTTTTATGTATTTATTTTATTGTATGGAAAATTTAGCGTCTGAACAAGTTTCAACTCAATATATTTTAGTACCTCGAGAATGCTCATAGGAACAGGTACATAATTTCCAATCAAAGGTATTGTTATTTTCAAAAATATTGAAACATAACTGGCCGAATTTCATCAGCATTTCTTTATACTAATACTATGACGCTTGAAAATGTGTGCAGAATCACCATATACTTTGTATACACTTCTAAAATTAGTTGCCGATTTTGTGTTGAAACTAAGATGAAACTAAAAGAAAACGTTTTACATTCGAGCAATTCATTAAGCTGTGTACTATTTTATTGGTCATTTTGTGTTAATTTTTTGTGTTCTAAAAAACAATCACCGATGGAAAATTTTCCACAAACTTGGAAACAAGTTCGCCAGATATCTCTGAATTATGTATAAGCATACATATTATATATGTATGCCATGGCATTTGATTTTTTTTATCGACTTGAACTCTGAAGCAACTGCGTAGATGTTAAATTCAAATCCATGACAGAAATGAGAATGTTCAACTTATTTTGCAGTGTCAACGAATATTTTTTCTCGTGTCGTATAAGGTGACATTTCCTGCAGAATCGGCCTTCGAAGCATTTTCTTTATTTTATTTCGGGGGGTTGTTGTGTTGTGTCTACGGCGCAGTTTAGCACACTTTGGTCCCTTGCTTTTGGCCAACTTTAGCTGACACTTTCCGTTTTCCGTTCAGTAAAGCGCAAAAAATGCAGAAATATTCACAAACCCAAGCGAAATTTAATTTTTTTCACATGAGTTGAGAAATAGGAATTATTGATTATTGAAAAAAGTACACAATGAGACCTGTAATTCAATAACAATAATAATATTGTTTGGCATTTATTAATCGCGAATGCCCAAACCTGAATTTGTCAACTCGTAATTTTATATTTTGAAAGGTGATGACAAAAATAATGTGGACGATTTACAAAATTGTTCGAGACGAAATTGAATGAAAATTGTAAAATGCTAAGCAAACCGCAAAAAATGTTGAAAATTCCTTTTCAATAAACAATGTTTTGTAATTGAACAGATACAAATACATAAATAAAATCCAAATTATCAAAAAATCATTGTTATATAGAGTATGGTAAAAAATAATCTATTTTTCGAAACAAAATTCTTTTGAAAATTTTTTTGCAATTGAAAAATCGTAAAATCTTTATGTTGTTTCCTGTTTGCAATTATTTCAAGTGGTGCTTTACTAACCCCCTTGATTCCCCCTTTCGATTTGATCTATCAGCATATATTTATATGCATATAGCTTTGCACTTGAAACCAGCGGAAAAAAACGATGCGTTTTAAATTTCCATTAAAAACGATTTTCTAGAGTAGGAACTTCGTTCTCAAGAAGTGAATTTGAGAAGCCCGGAATGTCTGACTGTGTGAGTTTTCTTTTTCACAAATTTTTTGTTTATTTTTGAATATTTTATTTGACAAAGCGGAAGGTCTTCAAATTATTTATATATTTTTTCACGCGCCAAATGTTTCCTCGGGCTTACTGCCTTATTAGCCAAGGAAGGCAATGTTTAGTCAACAATATAAATTGTGGTTGTTTTGCAATTGGCACTGGAAAAAATAAGTGTAGTTACTTAGCCTTGGGTTTATGCAGCACACAGCTACTTTTCCATTTAGGAGCCAATACAAGTGGGTGGATCTCTGGGTCTCTGCACAACATATATCCCCAATATAAATCGTTATCTGTCGCCGATTCGTCATGCGTGTCAAGGCTGTGGGGCAAAGTGCGTGAAACTTCTTAAAAGTTAATCGGACAAGAGTGTGCGTGGAAAAGCTGACAAAACACAAATGTGATAAAAGCCAGCAAATGCTTAACCCTCCATCGCCTATCTGGCCCTCTCTTTTTTTCCCATATTCCTTCGCCTTCTGGGCGCGTGGGAAAATAGAAACTCAACCGCAGAGTTTTATTTCGTTTTGTTATTTTGCTCGTGTTTTTGTTGAGTTTCTTGTTGCTACAGCAAGTAAGATAAAATGGAAACAAAACGACGGAAAACATCGTTCTAGCTGGCAAAAAAGGGTATACGAACTCTGGATACTCTCTGCACTTAAAATCCTAAGACACACACTTTACAGAAAGTGGTGCCAATTTAAGGGAAAGCCCAATTCTGAGAATATCTAAATACTTTATAATTAATGCGCTTCATCAACCGCTGGCATATTCTTAGTAGCTAATTGGATTTATAAAAAGTCTCATAAGCTCAGTTTTCAGGCAATAAATGCTGCAATCTCACTTTTAAACTGTATTCGATATGAATTTTTCTAATTAAATTTGGGAACTTGTCTGCTACTTTTTTGTCACGTGTCACGAGCCACGATCAACCGATCAAAACCCGGAAGAGCGGTGTGTTGGGTGGTTTTTTTTCGGTGGTTCCAGTGGTTCCAGTGGTTTCAGTGGTGCTATTACTCTGGGCAGGTGCTAGCGATCCGGACTGGTTGAGATCGGTTTGATTGTTTGGACATTTTCATACACTCGTCATGCGTCATCGATCGCCAGTTTTTACACAAGAAAAAAATTACAGATACTCACCTGTCCGATCGAGTAAAAATTTTTATATATGTAAGTAATTTTACTTCTATGTAATCATCGCTTTCATTAATTTTTAACATAGCATTCAATTTATTTTCTTTATTTCTTAATTTGCAAGTGCCCAAATTGTTTCACTGTGTACGTTTTGAAGGGCTGCGAACCGGAATGAACCAATAGGCCACACTTCACGCTCCACACTCAATTGATCAACTGCCGCGTTGAATGGATTGGCTTAATATTAAGAAACATAATACATTTTTTGTGGCAGTATCAAGGAATGTGTGAGCTGTGAACACTGTGGCTTATCCGAAGTTTGTACGCAAAAACAGGGCCTAAATAAAATTCAAAAATATCTTTGAATCTGTATGGTTATGGGTTTATTCGATAACAAGTAAGCAGCAATTGTTGTTCTATCGTAACTATGTATGAATTAAATATTTTTCGTATGATTCATTTCGACTCTTGATTTCTCAATGGTTTTAGTTTTATCTGAAGTCTTGTCAAATTTCCGAGGTTTTACAAAATGTAGGTTTCCGCTTACAGGAAACTCAAATACACGAGTACATTTTTTTATTTTGATCAAGTGGTCCAAATAAAACATTTAGTAATATATACCCGGAATGAATTATAGATATACTAATATGTTTGTTGCCCTGTTTTTAAATTGCATATATCTAAGCAATTTTCTAGTTAACGCAATTTCATTTTAAATCAAGTATCAAAATACAGGAAAAATGGTTTTGCCCCACCGTTTGAAACATAAGTTCGCACAACAACAAATCATACGAAAAACAATACGAAAAAACGAGGTTCAGGGTCAGCGATGTAATATTTTAATTTATTTGGCGTTCTTTCTTTTGCCCTCCACATTCGCCACATTCGAGTTTTTATTGTTTGATTATTTTTTTGTGTTTTTCTTACTTTTCTTAGCACAAAGCCTTTGTTTTTCTGCCGAGTTTTTTGTTTTGCTTTTTGATTCGTAAGCTTTTAAAACTCTTCCTTCTGGATCGGCGACCCAAATTTAAGCCCACTTACTTATATAATTCCTAATCTTCCGAGTTTTTGACTAAGTGACACAGGGACGGAGTTATTATCTTGTCAAAAAAAAAATGAAACTATTGGGAAAAATCCTAAGACGTAATATATTAGACAAATATTGGGGATTAATTAAACTACAAATGTGGAATTTGTCAATTAAAAATGTTTGTGATATTAAAAAATTATTGTGGTAAATACAGGAAATAATTGGAGCTGCATCTTTCACAATCATATTTCCCCACTGTGCTCAGCTTGGCGTAGGTTTTCGCGATTTCCCATGGCCCCTTGTTCATTTTGTTCATTATGTAGAAACTTTGTTTCGATTTTCGGGGCTTTCGGTTCGATTTGTCCATTAATCTTTCGCCTCGTATTAAGTGGTCAACCCCCTCTTTCCCCTCTCTCCCTTTGTGGCCTTTGTTCTTCCAATTTGCTTAATTAACTTCTAAACGTCTCCTTTTTTATTTGTGTTTTTTGCACGCTTCTTTCTTTGCGCACTCAACTTCTTTTGGCGTCTGAAATTCCCCCTTTTTTCCCCAATTAGCAGTTTTGTTCTGGTCTTTTATCTCCTTAAAATTTGCGTTCTCGCATCTCGCCTTTTATCAGTAATATAAATGGAATCCAGGTGGCTTAACCCTTACAGTTTAAGAACTCTAAAGCCTTTGCTGAAATCTAAGTACACTCAGCACACCTTTTTGACATATTTTATGGGACCATCTTAATCTACTTCCTTAGTGTATCATCTAGTAAATTTCTGTGCATATCTTTATTAACTTAAGATCGGTTAAGTTGGCAGTTAGAAGCTGATAACAGCCCCTTTGTGATTGTGACTAAGTAAAACCCACATGAAGAAACATAAAGTGCTTCTTTCTGACCTTGGTTTGCGTTGGCCAAAAATTTATAGCTGCTTCTTTCTTGGGGTTTTTTACGGTCCGACATTATTAATATAATCAAAGAGCTGTGCGGGGAAATGTGCGGAAAAAATGCGTGAGGCGTAAAAAAATGTTTGAAATGTGAAAAAAAAATAAATAAAAAATAGCGTATGCTAAAAGCTTAACGCGGCATTTATTTCTTTTGCGGAATCGCGCGATACGGACCTTGATTGATAACCAAACTATATATAACTATAAATATATATACTAAATTTACCTATGGCCAAAAAAAAAGAAAAAGAGACGAAGAAAATATTTCACAAAAACGAAAAAGTGATAGTAAATTAGTTTCGTTTAGTTTGAATTATACTACGACACTTAAGAGTGTGACAATTGATAAGATTTCATTGGGGCAGATATAGATACTGCGCTGCCAACTAAATGTTTAACTATATACATATACGCACGTTTCTAGATACGGATAGCCTTTTTTCTAGATTTCAGGAGTTGAGGAAACTTAATTAGCAACTGATTAAATGGGGAAATCACAGCAAAGCCTCTCTTGACTTTAGGCAACTAAATTGTATGAGATAAAAATCCCAATTAGGAATCGGAATCGGAATCACAGAAAATTTACTAACTCAAGAAAATTGCAAGTACACCATTTAAAAATGAATAATATTAGTTTAAATAAAAATAGATATTTTCTCTTCCAGTGATCTACAAAAACACTTGGTAAAACATCACCCTTGGCGTGATTTTTACCCTGACATTTATTCAGTTAACTTAAATATCTCCCCCAACTTTCCATTCAATCGCGAGAAAACTCTGAGAGTTGCATATAGAAAAGCGACCCCAGGTGGGCTAAAATTAACATAGACGGGATTTTCTGGCCAACAAAAAACTTTGGGGCTAAGGCTGACCAAAAATAGTCCATCTATCTTTGCATCTCCAACTCTATCTGTATGTGCAGCTTGGTAATTTAAGGCACAGAGAAAAACACTAAAGTTATCCGCAATTTGGCGATTTTCCATTTAAATACAATTGACATTTTGTATTACTAAATGCATACATTTTATATAAACACCCAAGATTTTTCCAATAGTCTTGCAATACGGTTTAAAGGTTTAAAGTGTGCGCTCTTTATCTCAGTGCTATTGGTTTAGTGCCGTCTTGGGCATTTTGCTGATATATATTTTTGTTGGTCGCCAGCGCAAAAGGTCACGCTCTTGGCGGGCAAAAAGAGAGGGCTGTACGGCGAAGAAAAGAGACACCCAGATGCCAAGTGACAGACGTGAGTGACAGAGAGAAAACTGAAAACACAGAAAGCGCAAGAAAATTCTGTTATCCGAAAATAAACAAGAATATTATCTCGGCACCCAGACGGGGAAATATTAGTTTTGGAAAGCCGAAGAGCGGGATTTTCCCGCTTATCGTGCGTGTGTTTAACGATTTTCCCCGACGATAACCTCAAGTGCAACATTGACGAGCGAGACGTCGGGGGTCTGAAGTGGAGAAGTATCTAAGTATCTGAGTATCGGTGTATAGGAGTAGCAGGTATAGCCAGTCCAATTTCCTTCTTCCCTGGGGTCTTTTTTGGTAGAACCCCTTGGGTGTCCATTTAGGGGTATTTCCGACCATTTAGGGGTATTTCTGATCTACGTAGTTAAGCTTAAGGGTGAACATTTTTTTTTATAAATTACTCAATAGATTATAAATTATTTTTTAAAATTTCGTATTAAGTTACTAACTTAAATCGGAATTATGAAAATTTCTACAAAGATTAGGATGATTGGTAAATTTAGAGTGTCACAACCCAATAAAATATAAAGTTGTCTTTTTTTTTAACATAATTTCTGATTTAAATAATTTGAATAGGTATCTATTAGTCGACGCACAAGTGATCTATTCTCATAATTATTTTTCGTTTGTTTTTTGGTGTTGATTGTTTTCCCCCGTAGCTTCAATTTGAAACTCCTCAAGTTTCTTCTGTCGAGTGGGTCCTTTTTTCTCTTTATTTTGCCCTGTGCCACTTGTGTGTGCACCACTTTTTGGGCACTTTTCCCCGGAGATCACAAGTGCACGGCTGTCCAGGGAATGGGGAAAATTTACTTTTTTCCCTACCGAATTCGAACCATCAGCGATTAAGGGAAAAAAGAAGTGGAGCGTACAGGAAAAACAATACTCCGTGAAAGGATCCCCCAAATCGAGTTTGCTAAGTAATTGTGGAATTATTTGATTAACATCAATGTGATGAATACATTTTTTACAGAAAAGACAAATATCTTTCGAAAAGATAGTATTGTTTCTACTAACAAATATTTTTGATCACAAATATATAGTAACTAGTATAGTATAGTACTATTCGTTATCTTTTTTTAATAACAAAGCCGGTTATCTGGAAAAATCTTCACGTTCCTGGAGAACGATTTTCGCCATAAATTTTTCGCCCCGGCCACTTCCTTTTTGCGGGCCATTTTCGTTTTCATTTCCAATTGCGATGCCAATACCGAATTCCCGACTCAGACGCACATTAACCTGGCCCACGAAGTGACCTTGAACCTGCCGTGACCTTGCAGCCCAGCAAAGGATAAATATGGCAACAAAAAATACAAGGAAAAAGACATTAGAAATCCGAAAGGAGCGAGTAGGATGCCTGTCTGAAATCGCAGAATCCTTTGGAGGTTTTCTTGATTGCGCAGGACACGTTGAAGAGGATAACGATGATGGTGGCGGAGATGGAGATGTGGAAGTGTATGTCTGGCTCACTACGACCCCCCCCCACTTTTCCGCCCCGAAGGCGGCCCCTATTTTCTCGACCCAACCCTCACACACTTCCCCATTTGCGGTTGAATGTCCTTCTGCCCGTCTGACAAGTTTGTTTTGCTTTTCGCCCGGGTTTCATTATCGTTTTGAAGGTCGCAGACAGTGCCGCCACGCCCCCAAACCACAGCCGCACACCCTCAAATGCGCCACGCCCATCCAGCCGTGTGGAAATTTGTGCCAAATACGCAGACGGCAGCTAATGGCAAGGAAAAACAAAAAATAAATAAGGGATAAGGATAGAGGATGTTCTGGGAAGAAAACATCCGCAGATAGACAGTAAGATAAAAACGTGCACACATAAGTACGTAAATGAAGTAGGAGACAAAACCCTATCAACAAGTTTAATTATTTCTAGCTCCTTTCAACATATTATTAACTGACATTTATTAAATTTCTCAAAAATGGTAGTTAGTTAATAAAATTAGTTTACATTTTGATAAAATAAAAAAAAAAAGCTGGTAACTGAAATGTATAATTGAAGTTGAAGCTGGAGTGGGAAAATCATTAAAAGGTCGCACTCATTTCAATTCCTGGCTGTGCACTGTGCAAAACATAATGTGTGTTTGGGGACAGGAATGGGGACGTAGGAAAGGTGAAAGTAAAAGTGAAAATTGGGTGGGCATTGGGGATGCATAAAAAGGTGTCGAGGGATACAAGGCAAACGCCTCCCAAAAAGTAAACTTAAATGCGATACATTATTCATGTAATTTCTGTCCGACAGCGAGAATCAACCTTCAATTTTAGTCCGACAGTTAAATGGTTACAAGAATACATGTTACATACATATGTACATAAACTTGTTCTAAAAAATACATATTTTAGCAAGTAAGTTTTAATTCCATTAGGTTTCAACATATATTCGAAAATACATGTATAATATAACATCAAAAATTTCTTACCTTTACCCCGTCAACATTTCTTAGCAACAGTGTTTCGGCAACATTCACTTTCGTCTTGGCCACAGTGTTGCTGCAACAAAAAGCGAAAAGAAAAACTCACTCAATTTGTTCTCTTGTGCTCGTAACTCTTCGATTTGTTTTGAGTGCTGCGCCTGTTTTGCTTTTGCATTGTTTTGATTTTTTTTGTGTGCCGTTATAAAAGCGCCACGCTGTACTTTTTTGCGTTTTACGCTCTTGGCGAATTTGTTGTGTGAGCATGTGAGTGTGTGTGAGCGCAACTGTACCGGCGTCTTCTTTCTTCGGAGCTTTTTTGTTGTTTTTGCAGCTGCCGTTTTCTTGCCTTTTCTGTCTTCGCCTTCCTTTATTTTTTTTGTCTTTACACCTCTGGGCGTAAATCCACATGCAAAATGTGTCAACGGCGAAGAAAATCGACAGCGAAGATAAAGATAAAGAGGAAGAAGACAACGAAGCCATCTGTAAGAAAAGAACATAAATCAAAGGGGAATAGGAGTCAAATAGAATGACGAGAATAGAGTTGTAACGAACAATTAGCATTAAAAATGAGAAACTGGACTGCCAAACCTAACACATATCTAAGTATGAACATACATATGTATGTATGTATGTATTAAATAAGTAGATCCATAAAAGTACATACATACTTCATAAACTTATTGAACATCCCTTTCCTCTTTTCAAATTCCTAGATTATTAAAGAAGTGTTTGGTCCAAAAAATCAATGATAAATAGAATAAATACTTCTATTTATATCAGATTGGAAATCATTCACGATAATCCTCAAATTACGATCGTGGCCTTCAAGTGTGTGTTCAATTACGCCTATGAATCAGTTGTGCCAAAATACTCGAGTATTGAGCTCCTCCAATAATTTATAATTGAAGGTTTGCACATGCGTTATCTTCTGATACGAAAGGCGTCTAAATAGTTAGCGCCAAAAAGCGGTAATGGCAAATAAATAATATAAACATGTAGGTACACCTTGCAAAAACCGAGTTTAGATGCATATTTAAGTGAAAACTAGCCTAATAATATTATAATATAATATTATATATATATGTAATCCCATACCTCTTTATTTAAGTGAAAACTAGCCTTATAATATTACTGAAACGTATGTAATAAAAATACTCACAATTCCAATAGCACTTAAAAAAAAAATTGTTATTTTACGCAGTATTCACGTAGTAAAATCCCACTACTAAACGTAACGTAGCGGAGAAAAATAAGAAGCAGGAGATAGCGACTTTGTTGCAAAAGGAAGACTAGTGCGCAATGCAATTTAAGATTATTTGCGTTATCAATGGGGGGCGATAGTTTCTGGCCTACGGCGAGCATAACTGGCACTCGAGGCACCCCGGCTTTATCGCATTTGAATTGCCAATACAATTACGCCGAGTACACCTGTCGACACCGGCGTCAAAGTTACATTGTTGCTGCACGTGTAGACCGTTAAATGCCAAGTCAACTGCGCCTGGGGATGGGATGAACCTCAATCCAGAATTAGCAATACTGTCGATAAGATCGTACAGCCGTATGTACACATTTATGTAACTTGCTTACATACATACATAAATGAAGCTACACTGTGGTATCCACATGTACATACATCTTAAGTTGCTTTGGTGTTTCTTCGCCTTCCACGCATTCTTTCTTATCTTTTTCTAATCTATCGACACATTAATTCCGATATTTTCGATAACTGTCGATTCAGGCGACTCGGTGTCGTCACTGTCATCGCCTATCATTTTTACGAGCCCGACGCGAGGTTATTCGGTTACGTTACGTCGATTTTTTGAAAGCTTGGCAAATTCTGGACAAACTTGATATGGGAACTCAGCACGGCAGGCACTTGTTGCCATTATTTACGCAGTTGTTTTATCTCCCCATGCACACTTTCCATTTTAGCGCGAACGTAAACGGTGCAGAAAGTAGTGTAGTATTATTACACAAAACAAGCAGCACACGTAAAAAAGAATTGCGCAAACATCTTAATACGAAAATATTTCAAAATTTATTTAAATCGAACTTCGACAGCGGAAGAATGCAGCGCGAAAAAAAGCTCACAAAATGCGCGCCAATTTCTTTTTGTCTGTAACGCAGTTGTACCCTGTAGGAGAAGGAGGGTATTGGCACTGGCAGGGAACTTTTGTTTGTGGTGCTCATAAATACTTAAGTGGAAATACCCGTTGCGTTACTTAATTGGCATTGTGCTGACAGGAGCATTTAACAATAATAATTAAATAATAATTTCAAGTGCAAATTGCAGAGTAGTTCTTGGGCGAGTTTTCAACTGGAATTTTCCTGCTGGGTCGCTGGTTGCGAAATCAAAACAAAATCCGTAGCGTGCAAAGGTGCGAAAGAGAGGGCAGATGCACGCGCAAAAAAGGTGCAATGGAAATTGGTGCAATGGAAAGCGAAACGTAACGAAATCAGCAGGGTGACGAAAGCGGGAAGAACTTTGCGTCGCAACCACCTGATGATTTAATAGTCGCAGAAGGGCGCAAAATTCCATCACTTGTTTCTTTCGAATTCATACATACATATGTATGCACATAAGTACATACATGCATACATATGTGTGCATGTGTTACATGTATTGTCGCATGTAGTGTAATACGCAATAAAAATGCACCGTTAGTGATTTACCTACATACTTTATAAGTGTTCAAAAATAAACGTTTTAAGAATATTGCTGGAAAACTTACGTATGTTAAAATATGCTACTTTTCATTCAAGTTGCTGTTGCTTCCTCTCCTTCTTCATTTTACTACCCCTTCGTCCACAAATTCCACAACTTCTTCTTCCCAAAGTTGTTGTTTCTTTTTGGCTAGTGCTTTTTCTTTCTTTTTACATTTCCTTGGCATAATTTAATTAGACTTGAGGTAGGTTCACACACACCCAAATACACACACACACACGTACACACACTCGAAAAAAATCTTTGCCTTTTGTTTTGTTTCTACCTTGCGGCTTTACTTTTTGTTTTATTGGCATTTCTGCATTGTTTATTTTTGCCGCCACAAAGTTCACAAGTTCAATCAACTTGACAAAACTGAAACTGAAGTTGCAGAAAGAGAGAGCAAGATGATGGTTTGTTTCTGGTTAAAGTGGAAAGAGCGAGAGCGCGGCAGACAAAAAGTGACAAAGAGCTTAAATTGCACACACGCACATAAGGAACTTCGGTAGGTAGGGTAAATAGATAAAGGAAAGGGTAAGGAGAAAATGAAGCAGTGTAAGGGGCTAAAAAGAGCGGGAAGGAATAAAGAACTTCTCGCAGAAACTAAGCAAAACGTAACACAACAAAGAAGAAATCCATTTAAAAATAGGCAACATTTATGCGGCGAAGAAGAATCCCAAATAATGCCAAAGAAAAGCAATTGAAACCTGCAGTTAAACATTTGTACATATGTCAATTAACATTTATTCGTGTAAGTAAGGTATTACTTTTTTATTGCATTGTGACAAGTCAACATTTTTCCAAGGACTATCCTAACATTTCTTCTGAGTATGTACATATGTATATCTGTATGTACGTGTGTACAAATACTCATCTACTTTCGAATGTGAACTTTTTAATAAACGAATACAAACTTGTTAAAAACTATATTGTGTATATTGTATAATTTTGAATGCTATAATTTTATACATTCGTATGTAAATTAAATTAATGAATCAAACTTTTTTTGATTTCCAATCAAATACACATTTGTTTATTTGGATTCGTATTGCTATTAATTTTACAAGAACCTTTCGAGTCTGTTCTTGTTAATTGTTTATGTTTTTATTTGCCGAGTGATGCAATTTGCGGATTGTCTCAATTTCCACCCGGCGTGCGCTCAATTATTGTAAACACCACTCAAAAATTCACCGCTCTCAACTCTTTTTCACTTAACCGGCAAAACCGGCAAACTGAAGCAATCACGCGAGAGAGCGAGTGAGCGCGTGAGGCAGCGATAGAGAGAGAGGCAGAGAGCGGTTAATTGCACCGCATACCATAGAGTATAAACAAACCGTGATGAAATAGCCAAATGTCAAAGCAGAACTTTGTAGAACTTGCGGAATTACGTTGCAAAATGCAATAAATTCAATCGAAAAGCTCCTCTCAATGCGAAATCACTCAAAGTCAGCAGAGAGCGCGCGCACGCCGACGAGTGAAAGAGCGGAGAGCGGCAGAGAGAAT
Organism: Drosophila yakuba; assembly: GCF_016746365.2. NCBI lineage: Eukaryota > Metazoa > Arthropoda > Insecta > Diptera > Drosophilidae > Drosophila > Drosophila yakuba. The sequence goes on along the minus strand of NC_052526.2, from coordinate 5,215,891 downwards.
GAGAGAGAGAAAGCGAACGCGGCCGTCTAGATATATTTAAGGAACAGTCTATAGTTTAAAAGTCACAATTTGGTGCCGTCGCGCGTTCAGTTCACCGCGGGTTATTCTCTCTTCGCTTTGTGGATTGTATTTTTGGCTGTTTTCCGCCCGACAAAAAAAAACCAAACACTATATAGTTCGATAGTAAACCCTGGAGCAACTCGTTTCAAAATACACAACTACTACTCACTACAACTGTCACAGCCAAGTTATAAAAGTGCTTAATCCCAGAAATAAACCAAGAGCCGACTAAAAACCGCGCAAATACATCAAAAATCTTCTCCAAAGCAAAAACAAAAACTTGTGAAAAACTAGAAGTAAAAAAAAAAAAAATTAACAAAAAAACAGCCAGTGCAAAATAAACGGGAAGAATTTTTTTTTGTGTCCCTTTTTTTGGTGTTTTTCTTCCGTCTTTCCCCCTTCTTTGACGCAAAAACAAAAGTGCGCAACAACACTTACAGGCGGCGGGAACGGGATAGAAATAGATATAGCCAACACCTACTGGAAAGCAAAGGAAGCTAACCAAATTGGATTACAATCAATTAAATAGAGACGGATACGAAAACTATGTTCAGCGAGGTAAGTGGAAAGATATATATGTGAACGTATTATTTACCGGAATACTTCGACTTTAAAAATCGCGTCGATTCAAGGAACTTTGAATCTTCAGTGCAAGAGACAGCTAAACTTTTAACGGTGCACACACATCACGATAAATTAGTGATCACACACACACACACACATTAATACGAAGTAACGGAATTTAGGAACTTTAGAAAAAATGTTAAGAATCAAAGACACATAACAAGGAATGAAAAAGGAAAGAAAAAATAGAGGGACAATAGATAATATATATCTAGAAGTGTCCGAATTTTACAAAGTTCTATAATTCTATAAAGTTCTGTGTCGTTTTTAGACTTGTGAAAATTAAATCTTTTTGCTGGCAATTATTAGGCACCTTTTAAACGAGTTGGTAATTTTCAAAAATTCCAGTAGTAGGATTCGAATGTAAAGATGCTACGAAAATATCCAAACTTACTAAAAATGAATTTAGTTATGATCAGAGCTTAAAACACAATAGAAATAAATTATGATTTTGTTACTTAAATAATTAAAAATAAAATTGAAAATTATTTGATTAATTAAATATTTACAGACGAAATGAACTAACAGCTGTACAGATTCTGTCTTCTATAAAAAATGATTTCTTAATATGGGAATTTGTGAATGTGAAATTAAATCCGTTTTTCATTCGATTCTGCAGGTGTTGTACTGTTAGTTTTTGTTCGTGCTTTTCACTAAAATTGCAACGGATTCTAACGAAAAAGGAAAAAGAACAGTAAATTAGTAAAGTCAAAAGCTTGCAGATGTGCGTTTATCAATAAATGGTCCGTTTTTTTTCAGTATCTGGAATGGGTATTTGATTTTTCGTTTCCCATTTTGCGCTTGTTTATTTTATTATTATTTTTAAGCTATTGTCAAGGGCGCGGAGATTGGCGATTTTGGGGGCAAATGGTTAACAGCGTATAAATGAAGCTATAGGTTTTGATAACATTTGCTGAACCCTCGACGTCGTCTGACGTCATTATAAGTGAAACCTGACACAGTAGAACGTGACTTTTACGTACAATAATATATTACTAGCGATTAGTTAAATTCACTTTACATTTGGAGTATCATTACGGAGAAGAAATTTGTGTGTGGTCGATGCAGGTTCAAACTGAGATTATCCGAAAAAAATGTGTATTTAAATTGCATTAAAACTTGAATGTTTTACATGGACCTCTTGTCTACAACTATTTCCTTACCTATACTTTTCAGACAGCGGACATATAACTCAGGAACTAAGATATAAAGAAACTCAGACAAAACTTAACGCAATGGCTCTTCATCCCTACTCTCTAATGGAGGACCAATTTTTTTCAAATATATCAATATTCGATATGGATAATGATCTGTACGATATGGACAAACTCCTGTCGTCGTCTACCATCCAGAGTGATCTGGAGAAGATCGGGGACATGGATGGTGCATTTCAGGACTACGACTTTGAGGAGGATATGAAGCCAGAGATCCGGAACATCGACTGCATGTGGCCGGCAATGGCCAGTTGTTTGACCAGCGGAAATGCCAATGCAATGGAAACCGGAAACAACAGTGCAGCCTCGTCGTACAGCGAAACTAGTGCCGTATCCCTGGCCCTGGTTTCCGGCTGTACGAATCTCTACAGCGCGTATCAACGATCGCAGACGACAGATAACACTAGCACCCAGTCAAATCAACAGCAGGTCGCCGGTAGTCCCGATAGCATGCCGGTGATCATCAAGAAGGAGCTCGCGGATCTGGACTACATGATGGTCAGCCAGAAGCGCCAGCGTTTGAGTAGCGGCGACAAGAAGTCACAGATCCAGGATGAGGTCCATTTGATACCACCCGGCGGAAGTCTGCTCCGCAAGCGGAACAACAACCAGACACTGGACACCCGCAAAGCGGGCGAGGTGAGCGGCGATAGCATCAAATACCTGAGACCCGACACACCACACAGTCTCACCGACGAGGTGGCCGCCCCAGAGTTCAGACATACCGTCGACTTGCGTGCCTGCGTGATGGGCAGCAACAACATCTCGCTGACCAGCGACGATAGCGATGTCAACTACATTAAGCAAATCAGCAGGGATCTTCAAAATGCCGGCAAGGATCCGTTGCCCGTGCGCTACATACCGCCGATCAACGATGTCCTCGATGTGCTCACCCAGCATTCCAATTCGACGGGTGGCCAGCAGCAGATGAATCAACAGCAAATGGACGAGCAACAGCAGGCCATCGATATAGCCACTGGTTGCAGCACAGTGGACTCTCCTCCGGCTACCGGCTCCGATAGTGACTCTGATGACGGCGAATCCATCAACTTTGGACTGCGGCACCACCGCAACAGCAAGAGCAGCAGCACCACCAACGCCACCACCAACCATAACAACAGCAGCAACGGCATGATGCACATCACCGATCACAGCTACACACGCTGCAAGGATATGGTGGACGATGGGCCCAATCATCTGGAGACCCCGGATTCCTCCGATTCCGGTGAGTCCATAATTTCAATATTTTTATTACTAATATTGCAAGTGCTACGAGTGGTTAGAGTCCAAATGTCTTACAACAGTATGGTCATGGTCTTTGGTTGCATGGCAAAGCTGTAAGCTGAACATCCTTAGATCCCTGGGGATACATTGAACACGGTCTACTACGCCTCAGTCTAAACGCCCACATACTAATACTGGCATACTAATTACAGAAATAGAATAGCTCGTGGGGCGACCGATTAGTTTACAACAGCAGGCCCCTTCCTCCCCCGCACCTCCGCACACTCCTGTGGGTGTTGCACATTCAACTAGTGTTCGCACTTCCGTTTCGTGTGGGTGCCAGAGAGTAACGCCCAAACGCACAAGTACGCTGTACAGTATAGTATAGGCAGCCGGAAAATCGATTGGCGGAAAACGCCTACGTCAACAGCAAACGTAGTAAACTTGTTACGTTGCACACCGAAAAAAAAAAACGAATGAAGAAAAACCCGCCCACGCGACGCCAGCGTCTGTCTGCGGTGGTTTTCCATTTCCCATTAATATTTGTGATTTTCGCTGCGATGTGCTATGTGCTATGTGCTATGTGCTCTGAGCTCTCTGGACTTTCCTTTATGATTTTTCCCACTTGCCACCCACAATGGGGAAAATGTTGGCGCGTGGCTTTCATGGCTCATTGTGTTCATTTGCTCCATGGCGTCATCCTCTCTCTTCCGAAAAACTTATCACCCGGGGATGATGATGATGTTCTTGCGCAGAACTACGCCCAGAATAAAAAGAACTCATATATATATATATATATATATATATATATATATATATATATGTACTAGAATTTCTCTCGTTTGGGCCAACACCCCAATTTACTTGGCTCTTCCTTTCCGGGCTGTTGTTGTGCGAATTTCAAGGATGTCTGGTCACTGGCCACGTGGCAGACAGCCCCAAAATTTATCTGCCTCCTTGGCGGCATTTTCTATTACACTCGTGTATACAGCTAAATATACACCTAAAATACGGGGTATTTGCGACTAAAAAACAAGAATAAATCTTACCCATCAGAAATGATTTATTATGCCATTAATATTAAAGGAAAAAATATTATACTCATCAATTATTTAAAATAAAATTAAATTGCAATATACATTTCTTATATCTGCATAATATCTGCATTCATATTCTGCAATCTATTTAGTTTTATAGGATATATTTATAGTCGTCCTACTTGCCTTATTTGCCGGCGAGTTCAATGTCTGGCTCTCTCTCTCTTTTTGGCGCGCAAATCGTTATCCATTGAGCAACCCTCGCAAGCTTACGTCACGTCAATCATCTTGATTTTTACTACGTCTTACGCTACAACTACAACCGCGCTTGCAACTACGTGTGCATTTTCTACTGCAATGAGTAATACTACGCTATGGGGTGGCCGGCTTTTGGCGCTTTTTCTCTCTCGTCTGCTTGCTCTGCGTTTCTCTCTTGCAATTTGCCGAGTGCAGTTAAACCAAGAATATGCAGCAACAACACGGTTTTTGCACGTTTGTTTTGGTTTTTATGCTTTGCTTTTGGGGTGTTGTCTGCTTTTGCGTTTCGCGTGCCTTTGTTGTGTTTTGTGCTTTTGCTCCTTGTTGCCAAGCGCTCCACATATTCATTCAATTTCTACCTTTGCAAAAAACGAACGGAACGAAAGCAAACTAGAAATAAAAAAAGTCATAAAAATATAAATATGTAAAAAAAACTTATCATAAATTAAGGCGAAACCGCCCACGCTTGTGTTCGTCAGTATATATGTATATGTATTTGAAATAATACTTAGTATGAAAAAGACATACATTTTTGTAGAAATGCTAATATTTTATGATCGTTTTTTAAAATTACTGGACATAATCGAAACCGCACTAGTAACCAAGAAGCATTACGTTGACGCAAATTAAGGGAAAATCACCTTATCATCCAACTTAGTTTGGTGACGAAATCACATCACAATTTTCCACTGCTAATTTGGCAAACTAAAAGCTTGACACAAGTGGCTAGAGATTAGTTTTTTCTATTCATTTTGCGTACGCGTTTCTTGTTGGAAGCAGATATAGAAATAGCAGAAGAAACGGAAAAAGAAATCAGGTGCGTGCCGCAGATTAGCAAATGTAGCCCTCTTGCTTGCACGCGCAACTCGTGAGGCCGGCGAGAGGGAGATGGCGCTCTTTGAACACACGCACTTGTATCAATATCAATTCTTTTCTTTTCTTCTTTTCCTTTATTGAGGAGGGGGGCTGCTTTCTTTATTGCTATGCTGCAGTTTTCTAATTAGTATAAAAGCTCAGTAGAGCAAGCGAGACGGGTCGCGTCACGTGCGAGCGAGAGGGGCGGTTGGCAACAACGCACAAAATTCGGCAAATAGATAAGGTTCATAGTGGAGTGAGCGAGACACCAGATGCCACATGCCTATGTTGGCGCCTCTATAAAAGTGCGTACACACGCACACACACTCACATGCATGGATGTATTTATGTGTGTACGTGTATATGTGTGTATTTACCTTTTGGCAGTGCGTGCTGGTTTTTGGCATTTCGCACCTTGCGACTGTGTGTGCGTTTGGAAAAATGTTAATGAACTGAACCAAGGTCAGCCATTCGCCGAAAAAAAGTGCGTAGAAATCGAAAAGTGGTGTGGGGGTGCGGCAAAAAAAAAAACTTATGACCAAGTCTCAAGTTGGCTAAAACAATATTTCCATTTCTGGCTGTTTCTGGTTCTGGCTCTTCGCTTCTCACTTTCGATCTCAGCAGCTCTTCATCATTGTATGCGTTTGGAAGAAAACAACAACAATCGAGAGTCAAGAGACTGTAGACCTAACTTATATGAAAATGTATTACGCCCAAGAAAAGAAGAAGCAGTATGAAAAACTAAATATTAGATAGAAATGTAATATAGGTCGAAAAACAAGAATATAAACAGTGGTAGATTGTAAATAAGACACCCTTTTTGTAAGGGTCCCCAAAAAGGCACTGCTGACAATGGTCCGTATGTTTTTTTTTTCCGGCTGGAGCTATAGGTTTTTTTTTTTTTTTTTTTTTTTGTGGCAGTTTTTCTTTTTTGTACACATTTCGGCGGTTTCCTCGACTGTTGCTAGGCGTCTCTCTTTTCCCGTCCTTATCTCGCCACAGCGCAATCTCTTTCTGATGTACGAACTGCGTCGTGGTTGTTGGCTTGTTGTTGCTTTATTCGCACACGTGTAGCAATAAATTGTTATGCTCAAGGTCGCAAGAGCGGCGACGTCGGCGTTAAAAAAGCAAAAAAAAAAACCCAAAAGCCCATAAAGAGCAAAGCTTATTCGCCCTCTCTCGCTCTCACGCACTTGGCACAGCTTTATTTATTTATCTTTTTTTTTTTTCTTAACAAACGAGCCTCCCTTTTGGCGGCGTTCATGAGAGATTTCCTGCATATACATTTAAGTGTGGTACATACGTATATATGTATGTACAACGAAGATGTATCCAGAATGTTGCCAAAAGCTCCATGGCGAAATGTTGCCAGACGCATTTTTATAATTTATGTGCCAGTCACATTATTACATTAGGGATGGGATGTCTTCCAACCAACCCAACCTTTTCTAATATCCATATAGTCTGGCCTCTGATCGTCGTGTTCGATGTGTCGCATTGCGCCGTCGTGCAACATTAGTCATTATTTTCGTGGAGAGGGGGGGCTTGATGTGTGCAGAGGTTTCCATCGGAAAAGGCTTAACTTGATGACTCACATCCTGCTTTTCCTCCGATGATGAAATTCCCACTGACTACGTCACAAAAAAGGAAAAGCCGAGAAAATCAAATGGGCGGAGGCAAAATAAAAAAATCATATTAAATGAGGAAAAAGTGCAAGAAATGCGCGTGGGAAAATTTTACAGTGCAGCGGAAGCACTGTTTTTTCGAAATTGTTTATAACACAGCGGTGGCTAATTTTTTATGATTTATATTTTAAAGCATTTCTATAGCCCAGACTTGAAAGTTCTTTTGTTACTAAATGTACATTTTGGATTAACTCTATATAAAAACGAAGGTATTCCATTTTTTTTGATTAGCTCATTTTGAAAGGACTACTGTTTGAATTGCCCCTGTGCTTACGGGTGTGTGACCTATTTCACTAGCCCCTGGTGTGGCAAGTTGCGGTTGAGCGACATGTTGCCAGCAGATGTTGCATTTGCGGCTGCAATTTCTGTTGCAGTTACCGCTGCGGATGCAATTTCTGCTGCTGCTGCTGCGTCGCTGCTCCGTCTCTTAACCTTTGCCAAAAGTGCAACATGTGTTGCTGTAGCAGTTGCAATTTATTTGATTTTCATGCGAAATGCCAACGCAAGAATATAGGGTGGTGAGGCGTGGGAAAACTGAAAAGATCCATATGTATATATGTTTGTCTATGTTTACATTCTCGATTCTTCACGGCTTCCACGAAATCGTTAAACGTGTGCGCGCTTGTAAACAAATACACAAAAATACAAATACAGTATGCAAGGCGTGAACAAGTACAAATTACTCACTGATGATCTAAACGGTCAAATTCTTCTTTCCCTCAATGAACTTTCTTCTAAATATTAACGTACACACATATAACGTAACCACGTACACGTACACATCCATACGTGTGTATTCACGCCCATCATTTGCAGTTTTCATTTGCGCCAGTCGCTGCCGAGATGTGTCATTAAAGTCGCAGACGTGGAGCTCAGAAAACAGCAATAACGTTTGTTATTAAACAAATTCACAAGGGCGGCGGGAAATATGGGGATTGTGGGGAGTTGAGTTGTCGTCTCCAAGTCAACTTTGTCGAATTGTACGACTTGCGGCACAGTGGTTGCTCTGAATCAAAGGAACAATAAAAGAATCTACAAAACATTTTAAACTAATCCTCCTAAACATAAATTACTCGAATATAATTTGGTTTTAATGCGCCTCACATCGATGGCTGCTGACGACTAATTCCGAGTGAATTATTTATTCTCCAAGTGGTCCCAATTTATCCCACTGTATTTTATTTGCCGAGTTATCGTTGCCTTTTTCGTTGTAGCTCTTTTATTTTAATAGGCTTTTTAAAACATTCTTGTCTGTATTACATCATTTGCCATTTCCATTTTCATTTCAATTTCATTTGCCTGACAACTCAACTCAAAAGACATGGGGTATTTAAACCCGTTCGCGTATATCCACAATGATGTTCCTGAAGCATCTCATCTGCTGCATTTCTGCTGCATGTTGTTGTTGCCTTTTCGGGTTTTTTTTTGTTTTGCATTGATGATGCACTTGTCCGCATTTTTCGTATTTTTTATAATTCCCTCTTTTAAGGCCTACCCTTTGGGCTGTCTGTCCGCATCATCTCACCGTACCCCCGTTCCTATGCTAATTTTATAGGGCAAAAGGCGTCTCTGCATATCACACACGTCCCCACACATGCATATATACATACATGGGCTTATATACGTGTACTACGTATACCCATCGTACGTAGAAAGCAGGGGCAGGAAAAACCCAACCCACCGCCTCCCCCTTTTTCGTGCACAAAAGTTGCGCAACATGTGGCGGCTTGTGTGCATTTTATTTGCAATTGTAATCAACGGCAGCTTCCTCTTTGGAATTCAATACCCTAACTGAAGGGTTTACTCGACCTGTTCGAAGAGGTGATGTGATGGACTTTAAAATCAACAAATCGTGACGTATGCAGTTAAACTGAAACTCCTCACAGCTTCCATATCTCAAGTCGACTGCAATCTTTGGTAAGGGGTATCCAATCGTCGTGTTCAAAACCTTTGCACGCTCCTCTACTCTCGGCTTTTGCTTTATTATTACGATTTGATCTTGGCTTCGTTCGCTTAGCAACAAAAGTTGCTGCTGCCGTCGCGAATAAAAAAGTAAAATAAAAAAATAAAAGTAGCTTTGTTTGGTCTGTCTGCTTCTTCTTCTTCTACTCTGTTTCTTGTATTTTAATGCAGCAAACGAGTTTGTCGGGTTTTTTATTCGAATTTGCTGAGAGAGTGGAGAGATATAGTATAGTATAGTATATGATGGTAGAGGTAGAAGCAGCATTCGATTTGTGCGAGTGAATAACCGTTAGTAAAACTATGGCAAAAGCTCGCGGCACAACCCCAGTTTTTATTTTTATTATTACAACCGAGAGTATCGCTCAATTGAATGCACTTTTGTCGGGCAGCAGACGCAGATGCAGATGCAATTTGATGATAGTAAACAAGTGAGGGAGCTTGCACTTTTGTTGTTTTCATTTCATTTTATTTTGTTTCGTTTCTTTTTTTTTATCATTCATTCATTGTCTATCGAAAACAGCGTGTGGTGGTGGACTGGGTCGCAATCCGCAGTCTGGAAATTCCCCTTTCGATATTGAAATAATGCTGTTCGCTGGAAATCTCGTTTGACAGTTGTTACTTTGCATATTTATTGATTTTAAGCCCAAGTCGAGAGTTGGTTTTTTTGGGCGTAATGGCGGCGTTTACTAGAATTTTAGCCTCACAAAATTCCTGGAACACTGGCTTATATTTATTTATTTTATATTAAAATTTCTATAATTTTTATGTGGGTATTAGGTATGTTATACCCATAATACGCACTCCGGATTTCCCCATTTGAGCGCCCATTCCTATGGCATTCCGCAGTTTGCTGTCCTCTGCGCTTTATTTTTATTTTTTTCTTTACTACGTAAAATTGCCGTCGAAGAGGCTGCATTCCAAGATGTTGTCGAGGGGAGAAGACTTGGTGGTCTGTTGGTTGTCTAGCCAAAGTAAAACGATGACGTTGGCAAAAAAAAAAATATATATAAAAAAAAAATACGAAACCAGTGCTCGCTTGTGGCTGTGGTGGCTCCTTCGTTTCTTCTCGTTTTATCTGTTGATTCTCCTGAAAGAATCTGACTCATGCCCACTCAGGCATTTCTTCTGCAGGTTTCGATTTCGTTGCGGTTACCAGTCGGGTTTTATTCAATGTTTGTTTTTTCCAGTTTCCCATGCACTTGATCTTGCAACTTGTTGCTCTTGTCAGCAGTGTCTACCACCAACTTCTGCCCCTTCTTCTGCGTCTCTCGTTTCCATTTACCTTGTTGCTAAGCGCAGAATTGGTCTTTTCCCTGCACATTTCTTCTGGTTTGCTTGCACAGTTGCTTGTTTTGCTAAACAGAAAATGTTTAAACAGTTGACTTGAACTGAACTCTAAGCGTATAAATATCGATGTCTTTGTGGAAATTTGATTAATTTGAAGGCCAAATTTTTAGTCGGTATAAAACACAATATTGCATAAAACACAATCAAAAAAAGAAGTAATAGTAAAAAGAAGAACTAGATGTTACAAGACTGTGGGCTATTATTCTCATGCAATTCTTATTCCTTTCGAAAGCCAAAGCCCCTCAAATGTTTTTCCTTTGGCGAAAGTTTAATGACCCTTGCCTAGAATTATGACTTAGGCGTAGGAAAAACAAACAAAAAATAAATAAAGGGAATGGGAATGGAATGGAAGGAAAGCAAAGGAAGAAAACAGCTAAAGCGGATTAGTGTGTCAACGTTTGGGGTATAGTTTTCCTTCTCTTCCATACTTATAGTCGTTATATTTCGTATCTGGAGTATCAGACTTCAGGAAGCAATAGATTTGCACGGATTTCAACTTCAAGTGGCGTCGCGACAGACAGACGACGCCCTTTCGTGTTGACGTCATTGGTCTGTCTCCGCCTTTTTGTTTTGCCTTCTTTTCTCTCTTTTTTTTTTGTTATGCTTTGCTATGCTTTTTCCCCATTCCATACCAATTCTTTCTCCCCCACATCTCGCACAGTTCCGCCTGAGAACAGATAAAGCTGGAGGCTTGTAGGGATAGCCCCATATATTGGATGGGGAGTGGGGGCACAACCCAGAGCAGCTTTTGCTGTACTTCACTCTTCCGTTTCGCTAATTTACCGCTTCCGCTGCGACCATTAAACCAAGAAGATGAAGTAGAAAGACGCCGAGGCTGCAGCACAGTGCGTTGCATAATTATTGTGGCACACATTAACAATAAACTATATGTTTAGGATATCGATCATCATCGATATCACGAAATCAAGACCCCATTGCTAATCAGAAATACCAATTTTTTTTTTTTTTTTTCTATCGCTGTGCAGATGAGGAAATCGATGTGGTATCGTATACGGACAAGAAGCTGCCCACGAATCCCTCGTGCCACGTGATGGGCGCCCTACAGTCCCAGATGGCGCACAAGATCTCGATTGATCACATGAAACAAAAGCCGCGCTACAACAACTTCAATCTGCCGTACACGCCGGCCAGTAGCAGTCCGGTGAAGTCGGTGGCCAACTCACGCTATCCGTCTCCCTCGAGCACACCGTACCAGAACAGCTCAGCCGCCTCGCCGTCCTACTCGCCGCTATCCGTGGACTCATCAAATGTCAGCTCGAGCAGCTCCAGTTCCAGTTCACAGTCAAGCTTCACCACCTCCAATTCCAACAAGGGACGCAAGCGATCCTGCCTGAAGGCCCCTGGATGTTTGTTGATCTCTCCCGGCGTTTATCTGCCGGGAGGCAATAACAAAGTGACGCATAGCTCCATGATGAGCAAGAAGAGTCGCGGCAAGAAGGTGGTGGGCTCCTCGGCCTCATCGTCTGGCAACACATCTCCGATTTCGTCTGCCCAGGATGTGGACCCAATGGATCGTAATTGGCAGCGACGCAGCGGTGGAATGGCCGCCAGCAGCGCGAGCTCCAGCAGCAATGTCCTCAGGAAGGACTTTGTTTTGGGTCTGGACGAGGCGGATACGATCGAGAAGCGCAATCAGCACAATGATATGGAGCGCCAGCGCCGCATTGGCCTGAAGAACCTCTTCGAGGCTCTAAAGAAACAGATTCCCACGATCAGGGACAAGGAGCGGGCTCCCAAGGTCAATATCCTGCGGGAGGCGGCAAAGCTATGCACCCAGCTGACCCAGGAGGAGCACGAGCTCAGTCTGCAGCGCCAGGTCTTGGCCATGCAGCTCAAGCAACAGCAGGAGATCCTGGCCCGTTACAGGCTGGAAATGACCGAGTCGCACTCGGTTAGTGGATAGTGTTGTCTCATAGCATCAGCTTAAAGCGGCGGCGTAGAGCTAGGACACCCATACCCCATTGTATATACAGGATCTGTATACCCTCCTATTTTTGCGATATACTTTTGATTTAGCTTCGATTCTTTCTTGACATTAAGCCTTAAATATGATTTTTTTTTGTGGAGAACTTCAATATCAGTTAGTAGGTTATGTTTAACGATTTGCTTGCATTTTATATATATATTTTTTTTTTGTTTACCATACAAGGGGTTATAGTGTACAAGTGATTTAACAAATTTGATTTCTTCAATGTGATATATGATTTTCTTTCCGCGCGATTTGATTTGGTAGGGAAGTCAACGAAAACTGTTATGAAATCAAGTTGAGTTTTTTTTTTTTTCGCTGCATATATTACAATATACACGTATGATTAGATTTAACTAGCAATTAGCGGTCTGTATATAACATATGATATATATTATCTTAGTTATTTTTTTGAATTAGTTACTTAACCATGAAGTAAACAAAAAGGAAAACATTTAAAAAACACAAAAAATAAGGACAAAGAACCAAACATTGAAATGTGAAAGGAAAAGTTAGAATGAGAGACCGAGCGGAGAGACACAAACAAACTGAAGGGAAACACAAAAACGGAAACGGAAAACAGACAAAAGTTACAACGAAAGAGCCACAAAGAGGAGATAGATAGAGCACACAAAGTCGGAAGCGAGAACTATGAGATACATATATATATATATATATGTATCTATATATATAGAAATTAGTATAGCTTAAAGTAGAACTTTTGGCTTCGTACCCCAAAAGCAAAATGCGAAATGAGCCGGCTTCAAATAGTTCCAAACTTCTTGACGAAGCAACACGGAACACTTTATTTCGACCTTGGTTCGCTAGTTTACCTAGAAATAACCTATTAACCAATGGACACGTTTTTTTTGGGTCCTATATTTATAGAGACGCATCCTTGGAGCAGAAAAGAAACCCAAATGTATCTGCATGCATACACACCTCAATGCTTTTGCTTAGAACCCCAGATATCCCCTGCTATAACCCATATATATATATTTATATATGTATATGGATTAGAAATATATATATATATATATATACATCTGTTGGACGACGCGGAGATGAAAGAGAAACGCTTTTTATATACACCCCTAAACAAAAAACTTGAACTCTACTGCCTATATTGAGAAAATACATTTTATTTGCTATGAAGATTTAAATATGAATAATATAGTTATATACACGTGTGTATATATAGGAACCTTTTTACAATCATATTATCATTTTTTTTTGCTACACTTAGGTATATATATATATATATTTTTTTTTAACTGATAACTATGCATATGAAATGCACGAAACTTAACGAAAACAAAACGGAATTAAGGAAACTTTAAACTATATAATAGTACTAAGCCTAAACGTTAACCTCTCGAGATATATAGATAGATAGGAAGAGAGAGAGAAAGGAAGAGAGATAGAGAGGACGAAAGAGTGGAGAAATTGGCTGCAAAGTTTGTGATTGGAGTTAGAGAGACCCAGAGAGATATATACACCCGCGACCCAAGACCCAAGAAAACTCAAACTTTTGTGAGCTGTTTAACTGTCGATTTTTTGCTAATAAGTTATAGCCTTCCGGCAATATGTTATATATGATTAACGATTCTACCAATTGTTTACACGCATCTAAGTATCAACTAAATAACTACTACTAAACTAAAGGACATGAAGCATAAGGCAAATGCAAATGCAATTGCAAATTCAAATGCAAATGCAAATGCAAATGCGAATGCAAATGAAGTTAAAAGAGCATGCGAAATATGTAGGAAAACACGAACGGGATTCTAAAGAAATGTCAACTGTTATTTAGGTTTAGACACAAACACCCATGATATATATGGATATTCGATTAATATATATGATGACCAGAATTAAAATGAGATCGGAGGAGGTTATATACATATGTAACGCGAAAATTTCTATAGTGTAGGGCGACGTTTCAAGAAATTTTTGTATGTGAGTTCTAGGCTATACCTACAATACCTATACCCAGATATATATATATATATTTCTTATATTTTTGTTTACTACTAGCTTAACGTTCAAACACATGAAATATTTTTTACCTTATACTTTTCTTTAATTACGCCGCCGCAAAAACTTTGAAAAACTACCTACTTAACTTTTTGGAATATATAAACTACTATAAAACAATTGTTAAATGGAAAAAACAAAAAAAAAAAACGATATATTACTACGTGGACAAACAATTAAAGAGTATATTTTTTGTATTGTTTCGACCAAAAAATGTGTACACACTGTAAATAGCAATCTCGTTAAATAATAGTTACACACGCCTACAAAATAGCGAACCCAAAACCCAAGAAATTGAATTATTTTTATAGAAAACACAAAAAACCCGGAGAGAAAACACAAAGCAATAGACTTAAGCGAATTGTACAACGCGAAACGAAAACAAAACTTCAATAAACCAACAAAAACACACACACTTTTATATATAGATATACAAAACACACACACGAATGCACCTATTTTCCTATAGTACATACAACCACAAATAGATTGACGAAAAAACATGTTTTCTTTCAATAATTTCAACAAACAAAAACCGTACAAATTTACGATACAATAAACTAAAAACAAATGACAAGAAACAAAAATACGAAAAGCAAACCTTTTCTTTGTTTAGTCCTTTAATTAATTTATTAACGAAACAACCAATTCAAGTGAAAGGGCATTTTTAAACATAATTTTTCATTGTAAAAAAAATTATATACACTAAAACTATGACCAAAACCAAAATCCTCGCAAACAAAACAAAAAAATATTAAACTTTTTTCTTTGAAAATATATTTATAACAAAAACAAAGCAAAAGTTTTTAAGTTAAATATATTTTTATGATTATGAAATTTTTTATATTATACACACACAAACTACTATTTGAATTAGTTGTTAAACAATTTCTATTATTAAAGAAAAACGCATTGTTTGAAGACAAATAACAAAAAAAATCGTGTAAAAAAATCGGAAAAACTCATGAAATGAAAGCAAAAAAACTGTTAACACTGTACGGGAAATATGAAACTATAGACGATCATGCTTGAATTATTACATGTATATTTAAACAACTTTTTTTTTTTGCATACGTTTATTACTATCTATTTGAAATCCCTATTTTTGATTTGATGACAAAGAAGATATGAAAAATTCTGTTTACTTTGGTTATTGCTTATTAGATATGTGTAAAAATCGCAAAATAATATTGATATATCGGGCGAATCAAGCTAAACAACTATATAAATATATTATCTAATAAATTTTAACTCGTTATGTAGTTACCTATTAATGAAAAACAAATTGAAAGCAAAAAAAATGAGAAAAGTAAACACAATAAATTACATTTTATGTACCTTCTACATATATAAACTAAATATATTACACAGAACACACACTTATATATATACACACACTACTATATATAGAAACCGTTTAAATATTTTTTTTCAAAATTTATGATAATGGAATTATATACATATAATTATACATTATACAATAAAAATATTTCACCAAGAAATTACTTTTGATTTTGTTATTATTTCTCCTTGATTCTTCTTTTTGTTTTGGTTTATATGAAGCAAATTGAAGCTTCCCAGATCTTCCAATTGGTTAAAGGATTTCCCATCACAGACATTTGTTTTTTCCATTTTCGTTTTTGTAAATTTGCAATTTTGTTGCACTTTTCCAGAAGACTTGTTTTGTTGGTTTTTTTTCAGCGACTTTCAAATACCAAGTATTCCAAGTTGTTTATTTGTTTTTTAGCATATTATGATTTTGGAAACTGATTTTCAAACCCTTTCCTTTCCATTTGGTACTATCTACACTTTTCACTTTCATTTTCCTACAGCGAGTATCAAATTCGCAGTGAATCATTCAATGTGATTCACTTTTGTGGGTGGTGGGAAAATTGCTTTTGTCGCCGTTTCTAATCTAGCAGCAGTTCAACGTATTTTTTCTCGTTGCCTGCGGTGTTGCTTCCCCGCCCCTTGCGCCCACCAGACAAATTAAGTTAATTCAATAAGAGGTGTTGTTCACTGTTGTTGTTGTCGTTGTAGTTGTTTTACCGGCAAATTTTTTTAATGAAATCAAAGCGACAACAAAGCACAGCAAAGAAGAAGCAGAGAAGCCGGTTGGGATACAGTCACCGCCATGACAATAACAACGATCACGATAGCCATAAAATATCATTTTATTTGTATGTACGTGTTTTTTCTTTCATTTTTGCTGGTTTATTATTTTACTACAATCATTCAGTTTCGGTTTCGTTGGTTTATTTTTTATTTTTAATTTTTACTCAGTAAGTGATTGAGTTGCAAAAGAAAAGCAAAGCAAAGGATGAAAGGGAACTTTCTGACGTGAACTAAACGAAGTAGTCTATGCTCTTATTTTAATTTTTATTATTTAAAAAGAAATTATTCATTTTGCACAGCCACACAGCCACAAAATGTATTGTATTCATTTATTGTATCGTCTTTTATTGTTTTATTGTTCCATAAAAAGCGCTTTGATTTTTCCTATACATTTGAAGTTGATTATTCTTACGGGAGAAAGTTGACGAAAATGTTAAGCTAAATAGATAATTTAAATAGTTTGTAGTTCAATATGACAGTGGGGATACCCACCGAAATGGAAAGGGTAGACAGATAAGTAGCCGGCAAATTCGCACACACACGAAGAGGGCGACGGGCCAAGCAAAACAGAGACAACAAAATTGCCATGCACAATTGTTTAACTGCTAAAAAAAAAATCATAAAAAAACAACAACCAAATAGCAGGCAGCAATTTTTTCTTTATTTTTTACACTCTGACCGCGGTCGATCGCTTTATTGGGTGAAGGTCACGCCGGCTGCGCTGCGACTGCGTCTGCCTTTTGTTTTTTTTTTTTTTGGTTGCTGCCACTTCTGTTTATCTTTATTTATTTTGTTCTCTATATTCACCAAATTAAAGATAACATTTTTCATCTGCCTTAAGTAAATTTGAATGAAACTGAACATAAATTGCAGTAACTATTTAATAGAAAATTCGTTTTTTATTTGATTGGTTTTTTTTTTACATTTTATTGAAACCAATAAACGTTGTTACATTTTGTGTTAAAAACGTTATTTTAATTTAGTTAAATAATGTTATAAAAAAGGTAGATAAATGTGGGAGTACATTTAAAATATCTGTTTTGTGTTAAGAGGAAAAATATATTTTTTATAGTAAATTAAAAACAGAGTCATGTTTCTCTTACTTGTGTAGAAACATAATATTAGGGCCATTACGATGATTAAAGGGTTTGGTTGTACAGTTTAAAGCATTATTTATGTCACGATCAAAGAGTCTAAAATCATATTTAATATTTAGGGTTTGAACACCAAACTTTAATGTACCAAATTTGCATTTTACTACAAAAATACACGTGTAAATATTAATATTACTATTGTAATCTTATTTTTATAAATGATTTGCTGTTTTTATATATTTTTCGCAATTGCGATGCGTGTAAAGTTATTTACTGTTTATTTGGTTAGATTATTTTCTAAATTTATTTGCTGGATTTCAAGGTCGTTTCACACTCACACATATGCACACGCACCTAGAAAGACTCACACACACTCACAAAGAAAGGTCATACAGAATCAAAAGTACAAAATAGTCATAGAAAAATGGGTGTAAATAATGACAGAAAGAAATTAAGAATGATTTAAAAAAATATATTTGATTCAAGAGGCACATTAAATCCTTAAATCCCAGAAGATAATAAAAACACAGAAATCTGCTTACATAGACAGCTTTAAACATAAAACCAAAAACACACAGGCTTCAATAGTTTAACTAAAAAAGAAAGCAAACAAAAACAGGTTTTGTACATTTTGTATTTTTTTGAAAATATTTAATAAATGTGTTTTACATGCATATTAATACATATACATATATAATAAAATGAAAGAATAACTATATAATAATAAACTACCAATTATTTGAAATCAAATATATTCTATATTATATATTATATACCATGTACTTATACATTATTCAATTTTATATTTATTTAGAAAGCAACCACAACAAATTATTTATATTATCTAAATAGAACATTAACAAATTTGTAAGAAAGCGAGGCGTATACGTAATGAAACAAGAAAAAAGACGAAAGAAAGAGCTTAAGAAACAGAACACTTTTGTAAGTAAATATTGAATAGAAATTGCAAATGTGGAGGGTCTTGAATAAAGAAACGCGCAGCCACACACAAAAAAGCTGAGTTTTCAATTTTATGTTATTTAACTATATTAATGGAAAACCATTTTTCCCTCACAAAGGTCCTGAAAGTTCATATTCCTTGCAAGCACTTATCGTATTTATCCACTATCTGGTTCTCCAGGCAGATTTCATTCTTTGTCGGACAGATGCATTCGAAGGCGTCTTTCAGGGGCCAGCTGTAGCTTTTTTCCCTTATATATATTTTTTTGGTTTTTTTCGTATATACATACCTCCCTTGTCTGGGGGTTCGAATGTCACATAACTGGTCTGGACGGACGAGGATATAACAGCGAACCATCTCGTTAAACTTTCAACGCACTGCCCTCCTTGTGCGTGCTTTTTCCTTTTTAATTATGTATAGATTTCGGTGGCTTGCAGCTTGTGCGAGTTTCTCAAAAGGGGCCTGTGGGAAAGGGGGGTTGAGGTAGGGGTTGCAACAGGTGCAACTCGCCGATCGATGAAGTTAACAGTGTTGAAATGAAGGCGAATTAACATTGTACCCTTCCCTGAATGCGGGCTATATTCGTGGGTCATGAGGCTGTGAAACAGCCAGAAAACTTACGAAAATAAACCCTTCAACTTCACTTGGAACGTCTCTCTATTCTCTATAAACTCATAATTTCGATTAAGGCTACACTTTATAAATTTAGAAAGGTGAACAACGCTTGGTCTCGGGTCTTTCGAATACAAAAAGCTATAAAACATATAAAGGACTTCTGTTTGGCGGGACGAAAGAGTATTTGTTGGGGCAACAGTAAAGTAAGCAACGGAGCAACACGAACACTGATTAGGGCGAGATGGTGTGCGTGCCGCCGGCAACCTAATTGGGCTTAATGCAGGTTGAGATGCAATTATGCCGGCCCTGCACCTTTACTTAATGATGACATTCGGCGGCGGCGTCCCTTCCTCAAATGATCCGCAGCGAGTGCTCGACGTGCTCGCCGAGCGCCACCTCAAACACGCTTTTCACGCAGCACACCATCCCCAGGAAGAACACATGCAAGACCTGCGACAGCAGCGTCTGCAGGTTGATCGGCAATCGGCCGGTGATCACCTCCAACAACCAAATGAACCACTCCACCGACAGGACGAAGCTGGTCACCAGGATCCACGGCAACATTGCGTGCGGCGAGATCTGCAGTTCGACGAAACGAAAGAAATCATAAGAGTGTGTATTCAAACTCGCAGTTTGCTAACATTCGTATCTAAAGCCACAGCAAGCGCTAAAACGAAATACGAGTATAACATTTGTCTTCGAGAACTTGTTTTGTGGTAAGCGAGTCCAAGCATTCGTGGTACCCACCGCTATGATTCCGTAAATGAGCATAAGCCACGCAATCATTATAATGCCCGAGCTCACAAGTCGAGCCTTTCGCAGTGCCCAGTGGTCCAGGACATAGAAGTGCCGCTGGCGCCACACGGCCAACTTCGCGCA